>NC_140597.1:19799049-20999049 GCF_057381915.1 Diplotaxodon limnothrissa
ACAGTTCTGTGTTAGCGAGAGAATGTGTAAAAAGTCCAGGAAAAGAAGAAGAAAATGCAGTCAGCAAGGCTGTGTGAAATCAGTTGTAACAATGAAGGCTGCACCACACAGTACCACCGGGGAGCCTTTAACAAGCTCACACTGTTGGCAGCAGTGAGGGGACAGGGTTGCACTCGCTACTCTACATGGTGTAAACTCCACTGTTGGCTTGTTCCCCGGGGCGCTTGTTCTCTGTGGTAATGTTACTCCCACAAGTAAAATCTGAAAAATCAAGAAACAAAGTTTTTCGAACAAATAAAGTATAGTTTGATTTTCAAAATCTTCCTTCTACCAGTTTGTAATCAATTACACAATCCATGAAGTGGAAATTCTTTAATTTGCTATAAACTATTACCTGATGTTGCTGTGGTCAGTAGCTGGACTTCACAGGTACTTTTTCTGGCAGTGAAGTGAAATATCTTATTTTACCTTTAAGAGGTCGGATGGCTTGTAAAAAAATAAAACAAAAACATTTTAAAACAAAAAAAACCCCAAACATTTTCTTCAAGTCTGCAGTTGTTGTTTTTTTTAAGTTATCCATTAATACACCTGGAAATGTGGTCCAGAGTTGTGCTATACACATACCAACATGCCCCACATGTGCACTTGCCACACCGAGAGAAAAAGTTCTTGCTGTGTGGCATCAGAACTAACTGGTGTATGTAAAGACACAGTGTTTCGTACATGTGTGTATGAGAAGAAGACAAGTGTAACAGTGAAGTAGAGCTACTGAAGGTGACTGAATTTAAATATCTGGGGCTAAATTAGAGCCGAGGAGTACAAAATCATGATTAACTGAACATTTTATCTCAATTAAAACTAATTCATTATTGTCCTTCCTATTATTGTGGTTCTTTACGTATCAAAGCTGGGATAGTTTTTCAGTAATGTGATTGGTGCCTCAAGTATTGCAACAGATTGATGGTATTAGCTTTGATCTCTGAGACATTGTTTTTCTGCTTTGTCTTCTTCTTCAGAAAAGTGGAGAGTTCAAACAATGGCTCTGCATCTTTCTTTGATACAAGCTGCTCAAGTTATCGAAAATTAATCAAAACTGACTTTCAGATCTTCTAACTGCACAGCCGTAGGATCAACCATTCAAAGCAACGGCTACATCACCTGTCTTGTGCACCACAAGACAGGTGAAGAAGTGGACGCAGCATGGAGTGGGTGGAGATGAGTGCCATGGGTGAATTGTGACAGGAGGATAGAGGTGAAAGGTGAATGAAATATTGAAAGTGAAAGTTTACATAATGATAGTGAAACCTGCTGTGACTAATTATTTGGAGACTGTGGCATTAACAAAAAGACAGGAGGCAGAGTTTCACTGGGAGTGACCAGGATGGACAAGGTTAGAAATCAGACGTGTATAGTGGTTTAGAAAGAAAGTTAGAGAGGTGTGTTTGAGATAGTTTGGACCTGTACTGAGGATGATAGTGGATATACTGGCTAGAGGATGTTAAATATGGATCTTTAAGACAGGAGAAAAACAGGAAAATCACAGACATGAGCCTTGATGTAGTGGAGGAGGACATGCAGAGGGTAAGGAAAGTCACAGACCAAAGGAAACCATTTTCACATTGACGTTATTGTAGGAGGAATTGCCCCCTGTTGGCGATCAGAAAGAATACAATTTAAGGTATTTCTGAGTTATTTTTCAGATTAGGACGTTGCATCCATCATTTATATTCAGTGTGTCTGTTACTCAGTGATATTTTCACTTGAAGATCAAACTCATTTAGAAACAGGATTTTTGCACAGAAGGACTATAAGATGGATGCTCGTAAATCATAGGTTGCTAGACTCCATCCTTTGGTATTTCTATATAAGCTCCTGGAGGATTGATTTCCATTCTTAAATTACCTATGCCTTAGTTCTTATTTCTCCCAGACTACTTGTTTCGTCTCCCACAGATTGTTTGGTTATTCATTTCGGTTCTTGCATCCATCTTGGTACGCTCCATTAAGCTGTTCTTTTTGGTAACTTTCGTGCATTGTTTTGTTGTTTCCGAGGACATTGAGGTTTATTCACCGTGTCTAAGTGTGTGGCTACATGAATATGTAGGATTGCTGAAATTAGGACATTTAGGAAGTGGTGCTGGCAGATCAACTAAAGCGAAATCTGTAAAGATTTTATGTCTCAACCAACTGAATGGACAGAGAACGGTTGTGGTATCTGCCATTTATCACAAAGTCAGCTAAAATTAGCACACTGTGGTGTAAATTAGACACGGTGAGTCCACGGGTCAAGTTTTTGAGCCATATTATTGAAGGCAGCGGCAGCCCACAGACTGCCAGCCGTGCATACCCCATGCCACAACTCACAACTCTCTCTTCCAAAACCCAGAATCTACACCTTTTAACATTATGAGCCTAAATTAATCATCAACACACCGTATATAAAGCAATCTTTTACAGCTTGATGTAATATGAGGGATTCAGTGTAACATCAGATGCAGAATTCATGGGTCCTGTACAAAAAGGAAACATAACATGAGGTAGCAACTTCTAGCACTACAAAATAAAGGCAGTGTTAAAGTGCAGCCACTTGAGATTGGCTCTAATTACTAACAGACTCCTATATTAAAATGTCAAGTTTATAAAACATTCTCCATTTCACTGTACCTCTGAACCATGACAGATGATAACTCTACAAATATCGTTGCCTGCTTCAACATAGTGGATTTTCAATCACCACAAGTAAAAGACAATTTCTAGGATACAAAAGCTAACGCTAGCAAGGTTGGTTAGCAAGCTGCATCCATAACTATCCATACATATGACAGGTACAATGTTGAGATACAAATACTTAATCAGTGTATAATCAGCTATATAAATAGAAATGAATTGAAGTGAACTAACCTTTATAGGTGGGCTGGTGTGTTTTCTGTGCCTCCTATAAAGTTTACAGTTGAAGAAGACAACTGATTACTCGCTTGCCATTTCCTGACCTTTGTAAGGGGAAAGTCATTAGCATAGCAGGACATGGAAGTTCATTGGTAATCACAGTAGTTGATTAGCATGTTTTTATTAGCATGCATAGATTCCTCCCCATAAAACAGAGAGGCTGAATCATTTGCTACAAGCTCATGCACTGACAGGCTGCCAGGTATTGATTTAAGTGAGACAATTCATTAATGACTGCTGAATCTGAATCTTTACCAGTGCCACACAGTTTTAGTGAACAAGCACGTCATCTAAGTGCATCTCAGCTGCTGAGTGCAGAGCATGTTGTTGGTGCCAAATCATTCATTGGTTATAATTAATGTTTCAAGTACCTGGTAGACTGTACCTGTCTTTAGAGTTTTGGAATATTAACCTATATTTAGGATTTATGAAGAGGCATGGTGGTAATAGACTGGTTCCTATGAAGTCCTTTTCTACTCGAGCACTCAAAGCACTGTACAACATGCTTCATTGACACAGATATAAAGCATTTAGACATAGAACAACAAGTGTTTGAATGAATCTAACATTCACATACTAGTGAGCACACTGGAGAACAACTTGGATACTTCCTCATGCAGAATAGAGAAGTCAGGAATCAAACCCCCAACCTTCCAATTAGTAAATTTCCTTCTGCACCTCCTGATCAACAGAAACCCCAAGGTGCTTGCCACAAATACCGTTTGAACATTACTAAAACATTTTGGAAATGGAAAAACTGGAAGATCACAAAGGTTTTGTCAGTGGTGAGAGATCCAGATCTTTGATTGATTGATTGATTGAATCTTTATTTTGAACATGTTGAAAAAGTACAACAAAATAGAATTAAAAGAGACAAATGAACAAAGCAAAACAAAAGGAAAACGAGCAACCACAACTCCAAATAACTTTCATGTTCAAAAAGGAGCAGGAATTAATATGTCATGATTGACTGTGTCGAATGCTTTCTTGAGATACAGAAATACTCCAGCTGCATACTGTTTCTGATCTATAGCATTCGTAATCCCCTCAATTGATTCAATTAATGCCAGAGATGTTGATCTTTTTGATCTGAATCCATATTGACTGTCAGAGAGTAATTTATATTTATCTAAGAATTTGTCTAATCGTTTATTAAACAGGTTTTCTAAGATTTTGGAGAATTTTGGTAGTAAAGAAACACGCCTGTAATTTGTGAAGTGGCGTCTATCCCCAGTTTTATACAGCGGCACAACTTTAACTATTTTCATTTTGTTTGGCACTTTTCCCGTCTGAAATGATAAGTTGCAAATATATGTTAGAGGTCCTACAATTCCTTCAATGACCTTCTTGACGAGTTTCATGTCAATATCATTATAATCAGTAGATGTTTTATTTTACACATGTGTACAATGTCAATTATTTCTTTTTCCTTCACTGATGTGAGGAACATTGAGTTAGGGTTCCTATCAATCAGGTTTTCACTACAGTCTACTGATGGCAGTGACTCAGGAATTTGTTCTGCCAGTTTTGGTCCAATATTTACAAAATAATGATTAAAGCTGCTGACCTTATCAGCAGTGTTTTCCATAATATTGCCATTGTCGATAAAGTATTGAGGATAACTTTGTTGTCCAGAATTATTTTTAATGATACTGTTTAAAACATCCCATACTCCCTTCATATTATGTTTATTGTTGTTCAATATTTTACTATAATACTCCTTTCTACATACACGTAATATCTTTGTTTTGTTTTGTTTTTTTGTTTTTTTTTGCCTGTCCCGTTTGGCTCTTTTGCCATCAGAATTGTTGTCTAAAGGCAAAGAATGATGCCCAATGGATTTACTTTACCAAATTGACCACCCCAGCCTTGCCGTAATGGTCCATTTGATTCACCTTTTATTGTTTATTTTATTTTCACTTACTGAATACGGGACAGACTTGACTGGGGGAAAGAAGGGGAGAAAGAAAGAGGGAAAGAGAAACAGCTGAGAAGAGGGACGGGGGAGAAGGGCAAAAGACAAAAACCAACAGAATGAGCAGAAAAAAAATGCATATATCAATCACCTGGATCACCTGCTGAGAAAGAAAAAAGAAAACAAGCAGAAGAGAACAAGAGTAATAGAATAAACAACATCACAATGATATATGGGAATATGACAGTAAATACTAAATATTAAACATTATTGTGCAGCACATAAGATCAACAGAACACAGTGTGCTTTGAGGTAGGAGCCAAAAAGGGTGTAGTTTGTGGGTGTGATCACCCGTGTGTACACCTGTGAGCATGGACGCGCTTGTTTTTGTTTTTTTTAAAAGGTTCCTTCATGTAATGATCTGCTAGAGGGCCACAGCCCCGTCCCCCAGGGTATGAAGCAGGTATGGAGGAGATCAAAGCTCCAGACATCCAGAGGCTCCCAGAACACAAGAGACCAAGGAAGACCAACAGAGGGGCAGCCGCGCCACTGTCCCAGTAAGAGCTGAGGAGAGTCCCAGATGAGGGCTCACTCAGCAGCGTGAGTAATGTGAATGTCTAAGTTGTGGGATAAAATTGAGGCAGAGGCAGCCAGAAGGGGACGGGGGGGGGGGGGGGGGGGGGGGGGGTGTAGCCTCCTCTGCACCCTGTTGACATACCCCTACTCCAAGGTTGCATGTGTGGGTGGTTGTGGTGGAGCGGGAAGAGGGAGGCAGCTGGAGATGGGGAGGGAAGGAAGGGAGGGGCACGTGACCCCTCCCTGGGGCCAGCTCCCCCGCTGACCCCAGTAGGCACCCCCATACTCCGCGACCTGCCAGGGAAAGGGGGCCCAGGTCCATCCAGACCGGGGCCCAGCGCAGCAGCGCCTCCCGGCCCCACAGAGCCCGGGACAGTCCACCCAACCCCACCACAGGGAAAACTGCACTCACCCCACCATCCACTCATCTTCCAGACTACATAAGACAATAAACACCCAGACTGAGATCTTCCTCCACCTCTCCTGTATCTCCCCCTCCTGCAAAGAGAGCCCCTGAGGAGAGGAAAGCTCCTGCAAGATGTGACAATCTTCCCCACCAGTTGAAGAGCCCCCCAGGTGGCTCGATGCACCGGCGGCACCCTGCTCCAGGGCTGGGCCCCCATGCACCCACCCGCCCACAACCCCGGCAACACACCAACCAGGACCCAAGCCCCCGAGGCCCGGCCCCCAGCCCAGAGACGGAGCGCCCCCAGAACCTCACGCCCATCCCGGACCCACCCAGGGGCAGCCAGGCTACCAGGTCAGTAACCCACGTCCGTCAGCACAGACCCTCCCCTAGCCCCGCTGCACGCAGCCGCGAGGAAACAGTCACCTGAGAGCCAACAGAGCCCCTAACCAGACATGACCGCTACCCCGGGTTGAGCCCCCCAAGGAAGATGCCTCCGGGGAACCCCCCGACGCCCTAAGCCTGTCCCTACCCCCACACCAATCACAACAGTGAAGGCGGGACCAAACTATGACCCCCCACCCCCACTAGGTGATGGAGCTGATCAAAGGAGCCCACAGCAATTGATCTGATGTGGTGGCAGAGGCTGTATCAAGACTAATGTAATCTAATAGATAATTTCTATATTGGTTAGAAATAAGATTGTTTTTATTTTTCCAGTTCATGAGGACTGTTTTCTTGGCTATGTATAGGGCAGTGAAAACCATATGGGCGATATTCTTTTCTGAAGTGACATTATCTAAGCTGCCCAACAAACACACTAAGGGGGAAGTTGGAATGTTACATTTCAGACACTTCGATAAGTCTTCACATATCTCGCGCCAAAACTTCTGAACTGGTGGACAGAACCAAAGAGCGTGGATATAATTGTCCGGTGAATTGGTTTGGCAGTGTGAGCAGTTGTTGGTAGACGTAAAGCCCATCTTGAACATCCGATGACCTGTATAGTGCACTCTATGTAATATTTTGTATTGTATTAATTGCATACTGGGATTTCTAATTAGATGAAAGGTTTTTAAGCAAATCTGAGACCAGAAGTTTAGGTCTAAGTTAACTGATAAATCCGCTTCCCATTTTGCAATAGGAAGTGATATTGATTCATCTGTTTTAGAAAGCATTCTGTATATTTTGGATAGTAATTTGGGGGTTTTAAGAGTAAGAAATTGAACCACACTTGGTGGTGTTTGTAGTTCAACTTGACCCGGTTTAAATGTCTTTTTTACTATGGATTTAATTTGTTGATATTCTAAAAATCTTTTCTTGTTGATCCCATATTGTGTAACTAGTCCGTCAAATGAGATAAATTCTGTTCCTTCTACACAGCAAATCCAGCATGTCCAAATTAACACTGTCGGATTTGATTTCAACACTATTAAAGTGTCTATATGGGTCCACACCAGAGAGTGTTAATTTAACTCTTTTTGGAGAGTTGGTACGTTAACTCTGATTTAGTGTTAAACACCAAATCTGTCTGGAGTTGATAATTTAACACTTGGTGTTAAGAGTTTATATATTAACTCTCAAAGAGTATTTTAGTTTAACTACGTAAGAGTTATCTTCTAATTCATTGTAAAAAGCGGGAATTTTACTGTTCTGAACTTCTAGAAATTTCTTTTGGAAATAAACATTTACTAAAAAGATGCAATGGTTTTTGAAAAACATTTATTCTGAACTGTGCACCACAATTTCAAAACATTTTCTGAAAGATGTAACAGTATACATGTTCTCACTTTCATTAGAATTTTGTTTATCAAAAGGTCTGACATGGTAAATGCAAATAACAGCATTCTCATCACTTATTTCTTCAATACAATATGCATGTCCTTCATTCATCCCTTTGTGGAACTTCAACGCACTTCTGCTCTCCCCCATATTCCATCTTCACAAGCATATCCTGTGCGGAGATCGAATAAAAATTAGTTGACACTAATTAATGGCACAAATAATCCAGTAAACAATTGCAGCACAGTAAAAAGGAATCCTCTTTGAGCCATTACTTGTGTAAAGTATTTTCCCAAAAGACAAAGACACAGGCAACAGGTAATACTGAACTAAATGTAAAACCGCAACCTTTTTCATTTTTACCTAAACCGTGTGCACAAAACTCTGGAGGGATCTATGCTAACGTAGAACCCAGTCAGGACGTCTGCTACTGCTGTTTGCTCGTTTTTGTTTTGTTTTTTTATGGGCGATCGTTTTCAGGCTTCAAGTAGCACCATTATACCAACATTTCACATTCTAGACATTGTTTTAGGTGTATTTGACCAAAAGTTTGACTGAAAATTCACATGCAAGCTTTTTTTCAAGGCTGTGGTATTTGCCCGCAAACAATACATTTCAGCTAGCTAAAACAGAATATTATGCTATCAGCGAGCAACATGGCTAATGCCTTTCACACAGCTTTGTCTCAACTCCAAAGAGCCACAGAAGTAAAAGCTAATAACAATTGAAACAATCTTTGAAAAAATGACTTACCAAGCATGGCAAACAACTCAAATATGTAGAGCAAAATGTTCTGAAACGGCTTCACTTCAGCTTCGATTGGAGCCGTGCTGGGGGCAGAGTCTGTGAATTTACTCTGTTGGTGTCATAGCCCCTCCAGGAGTTCAGAGTTAAGAGGTCAAGAGTTAATGTTTCCATTTTAACACCTCCAGATTTGACAGAGAAACACTCATTTTTAACACTCGATTTTAACTACTATCATTTTACACCTCAGAGTTACATTAAAAGAATGTGACTCTGCTTAGAGTAAAATTAACTCTACTTTTGCAAGGAGACTATTAACACCAAAAAATGTAACACTTTTGAATTTGCTGTGTAGTATATGTTCTAAATATTTGATTCCTTTACCACTCCAATCTGAAAAGTTTATCATATTATTGTTTTGTAATATGTCAGGGTTGTTCCAGATAGGTGTACGTTTGCATGGGATTAATGAAGACGCCGTCAATTTTAGAAACTCCCACCATGCTGTCAGAGAAGAGCTGATGTTGATGCTTTTAAAGCATTCATGTCGTTGGATGTTTGAGCTGATAAATGGTAGGTCTGAGATCTCTAGATTATTGCAAAGTGCTTGTTCTACATCTAGCCAAGGTTCATTTAAGAGGGTATGTTTTAGCCATCCTGAGATAAACTGAAGCCTGTTGGCTAAGAAGTGGTGCTGAAAGTTAGTCAGTTCTAGTCCTCCTTTATCCTTGGTCTTTTGTAGTGTTTTTAAGCTTATACGTGGGGGTTTATTTTTCCAAAGGAATTTGGACGTAATATCTTTGAAGTGGTAAGCACCGCTCACCCTGAAATACAAAACTGCATTTTGCGTCACAGAAGCTTCAAATCACACCAGAAGCATTTTTTTTTGTGTGTCCCGTTTGGATCTTTGGCCATCAGAATTGTTGTCTTAAGGCCAAGAAAGATGCCAAGCGGATTTATTTTACCAAGTGGATCATCATGGCCTTGCCATATTGGTCCATTTGATTGACCTTTATTATAATTATGAATTTATTTTATTTTCAGTTGCTACAAACGGGACAGACATGACTGGGGGATAGGACAGGGAGAAAGAATGAAAGAAAGAGAGGGAGAGAAAGAAAACCAAAGGGGAGAAGAAACGATGAGAAGGGGGGGAAGAAAGAGAAAAAACAAAAACAAAAAAGCAAACAAACAAACAAACAAACAAAAAAAAACACCTGGGTCACCTGTATGGAGAAAAAAAACAGAAGAGAAAGCAAACAACAAAGAGCAACATAATAAAAAAAAGAACGGCACCATCACAATAAACTAGCTAGCAGTAGATACTAAATAATAAACGATATTGTCCAGCACGCAAGATAGACAGCGCACAATGTGCTTTGAGGCAGCAGCCAAGAAAGCTGTAGTCCGCGTCTGTGAATACCCGTGTGTACACCTGTGTGCATACCTGTGTGGATCAGCATGCTTGCATTCCAAAGGTTTCTCCATGTAACGATCTGCTAGGGAGTGTGGGGAGCCACAGCCCCGTCCTCCAGGGTATGAAGCAGGTATGGAGGAGATCAAAGCTCCAGACATCCAGAGGCTCCCAGAACACAAGAGACCAAGGAAGACCAACAGAGGGGCAGTCGCGCCAGTGTCCCAGTAAGAGCTGAGGAGAGTCCCAGATGAGGGCTCACTCAGCAGCCGCGGAGCAGAAGCCAGGGGGAGTTGCCCGTGAGCTCCGCCGGCAGCCAGCTGTGCCTGAGTGACCGAGCCCCAGGCCGAGAGGGGGCTTGAGCACCCGCCCCTTTCCTGATGGGTGCCCAAAGTGCCCTTTTGTTGAGGCAACTTTAAAAAAAATTTAATAATAATAATAATGTTTTTTTTTTTTTTTTAATTATTTTTTTTTTTTTTATGTGTGTGGGCATGCGGAGTCCTGTCTGTGCCCCTCAACAATAACTGTGTTGCCCTTAAGGCATTTCTCTGAATAAATAGGTTCATAAGTTTGAAATAAATAATTCTAAAAGGATTTGCCATTAAAAAAAATTAATATTTGTTGTTAAAATGAATAATTCATACATACGTTTTAGTTAAAAGGAAAATATCGCTAAAATGTATTTCCTGTTCTGGCAGGGCACTTCCGGTTCCGGTCAAGCACTCGGTTTTGCTGAGAAAAAGGCTGTGTCCCAATTAAGAGACTGCACGCTTGAAGTACGCATTTTAAGTGCGGTTACGTCACCGCCACGCGACGACGGCTGTCCCAATTCGAAGTGTACTTCAAATGCATACTCCAAATGCGCCGTCGATTTCCCCAAATATCAAGCGTGGTCCGGTGCACGCTTCGTGGTCCCATATATCCCACAAGTCATAGCGCGGCGGTGGGTATGTATAATTTTGCCGCAAAATACGGCAGACGGGAGCGGCTGAAGAGGTTTTTTTTTCTTCCAAACTTTAATGAAACCATAAAGCGAACAGTCAGTCATTCCAGTTCAGTTTGTACAGTAGACATACAAGGCAAATAAGAGTAACAATATACAGTACAATGAAATAAGAAGGATAAATTAATAAAGGGAAAAAAAGAAAAAAGGGGGGGAATGTGACAGACTCCATAACAACTTTGTATTTGAAAGTTGTGACAGCTCATTCGTTAAACATTTCTGAATGAATTTCAATCAATGATAAACCTTTTTTATTGGAAGTTAATTTAAGAGAGTTTAAGTAATATTCAATTTCAATCAAAAACAAATTAAATGATGGGGTTGAGTTTTGAAATTTACATTTATGTATGTGGAATTTCCCTAATAAGATGGAGCGGCCGAAGAGTGAACTGTCAAAAGTACTGAATATGACGTCACTTATTTATGTGCGAATGTGTAATAATTAAAGTCAGTCATATATCCACAAACACAACAAGCTGAAAGTCAGTGATATATATATATATATATATATATATATATATATATAATCATAATAATCTGACAATACTATAATATTGGCCATATTATATTTACATTGCCACAGTGAGTTGACTTTAGTCTCATGAACAACATTAACTAATTGTTATTTATTAACTAATCTTAAATGACTGTTCAGCACAGAAATGAAGCCCAACAATCATGTTTTACAGTCCCGTGGTCTCAGCCTCAGATATTCAACTAATCAAAGTGATGTCATGACAAAAATGAATGACCAACAGAACATTTTTCTCCTTCATTTCTGTCAAACAAAGCTGTATGTAACGTGTCTCGCAGTTAGTATCATGGTTGCTAGGCAACCTGAACAGCGCGACGAAGTGTATACCGTCCCATTTCACAAGCCTCTCACTTCCGCACTTCTCGTACTTATAGTACGCACCGTACGTAGTACGCGTAGTGCGCGTACTTCAAGCGTGCAGTCTCTTAATTGGAACACAGCCAAAGCTCCTCATGCTAAAGGCAGTGTCACTACCCGATCCGTACCAGAAACCCGATCCGTACTCCGCATGCGCAAATCTTACGTCACTTCCTCTCTTTGCCAACATTGTGACATTCAATATATTTGAATGATACAGTTAGCGCCCAGTTAGCTCCTAGCATTTCTCAACAGCTCTGCCTCCTTTTCGACTACCGGGACATTTAAACATGGAGAAACACAAATTAACTCAGAGACACAGACTTACTATATTTCTTACATACAGACTGATGCAACAAAACCAGTAAGTAGGTGTACAGCGTACACTGTAGTCTATAGCACACAGGAGTATTGGCTTATTACGTACACGTTGGTAAGTTGTCTTGTGGTAACTGAGGAACTGAAACAAATGAGCGTGCTGTGTGTGCAACAGCACGACAAACATTACCTGTCCTTTTATTAACTGCACATGTAGTGCTGGTCATAGCTGCTAGCTCACTTGGTAAGGCTGTCATGGGTCTGTAGCTCTGTCACCGTTTTAGTGAACATATTTAGTTTTAAAGTAAGTTACAGAGCTTTTCCTGCCTTTCTGGGGGGATTATATTGCACTAAAAACGATCTAATATGCATGTCCACATAATTATGCATTATTATAATATTTTAAAAAACACACACTGTATTTTAAAGAACATACATTAAGAAGCAGATTATATTAGATTTATATTTTAAATAAGACAAAATTTGGATTTTACAGCAGTAAAAATATATCTTTACAGTTTAAAAATGTAATAAGCTTTCCCCCTGCACAGAGTGGATAGTGAAACAAATGGAATCATCATAAATACATTATTTCATATTTATTACTTCCTCCTCATTGCTTTATTATTGTAGCTCTAGTAATAAATAATAATGTAAGGATTCTGAATCAGCACCGTGATGCCCATAGTATATACATTATTCTGAAGAAGGTCTAAAATATCACTGTGTGTGCGTGCATGTGTTTGTTTTATGTATATGGATTTTTTTAAATTATTACTGATGATATAACATTGTCCAGACATGCCTGGTAAGGACATGAGGAGGAAACAGTAGGAGCTGTGTGAGGCTACTAAAGGCAGGGCTATAACATTTTTCTGTCATCATTTTATTATAGATTAAGTGCAAGAGTTGTTAGGTGTGGATAATTAGATCATAGTTTATTGCAATAGCAAGTTGTGCCTTGTTCTCAGAAAGACAGCAAGTGGAGAGTGATATATGAAATGATGGGATGGAAGGAAGAAGAGAAGCAAAGAGTGATTCAAAGGCAGAGCCTAAATTATTTCTCACAGTTTTTTGTTGCCTTATGGTTCCAAGTGCTGTCACCAATCTTTGCATTTTGTTATTATCTCATGATACTTGTTTAATCAGCTACCATCTCTCCTATGGACTTTTTAATGTCTACAGTCTCAGATCAACACAGCCCTGCCCTCCAGCACTATCAACAGCAGGAGCAGCAGAAACCCCCCAACAGCAACATTGTACCCATCAGGTCAAACACAGGCTACGTTTGCGTTGCCTTGTCGCCACCTCACAATAGTGATATAGTATGATGTGATCCCATATTAGATTCTTGATGAATGTGTGTTGTTGTTATTCAGCCTGGTTCAATGTGCCCCTTTTTAACTTTGAGCACCCGCCCCTTTAAACGTCTCTGCACGGCCCTGCTGCGCTCTCTATGCTGTTGTGTTGGTCTGTGTCGGGCTGTGAGCTGCAAAGCTACAGCCGGCTGTATGCGTACAGCAACCGTGTGTGAAAAGTGGTCAATAAAGAGATGCTGAAAAGCGTGTTCATGCAAACATCGTCGGGTCTGCCGTGATATGTTTACAATGGGAAACATATCACGAACCTCTGCGCACAGCGTCTGCAGATCGGGGCTGCACGAAGTCACTTTCATCTTTACGCAGGACTGTAAGCTGTCATCTGTGAGGCGTGAGCGGTGTTTGTTTTTAACATAGTTCACGGTGGAGAACAGCTGCTGACATAATGTGGATCCGAAGATCCATATTTGGCCTACCTGGGGTTGAAAGTCTCAATAAATGCAGACGTTTCGGCGGGTATACCGGCTTCCGCGAGTGTGACGCTTATTTTGAGCGATGAAAAAATAATAGAATATAATTTTATTTTTATATTTCAATTTCACAATAATCTGCAAGAACTGCAAGTTAAAAAAGAACTAACATAAATAAAATACACTTTAGCTAAATACGTCTAATTTATTTTCCCAAACCAGGCGGAGCCGTACTATAAGGACTAAAGAGCCGCATGCGGTTGCCAACCCCTGACCTAGAGATTCAAGATGCTGCTGATGTTTGGTAATACATGTGTTTTCCACATGACACATGCAGTTGCTTGTGAAGTGCCTGTTAAATTTTAGACTCAGACCAGAGTTAGCTGAATTTTGGCCAATGCATAAATAGTGAGCGAGTGCTTATTTATCTGCCATAGAATTCAGGAATCCAATGACAGATACATATCAGTCAACTGAAGCACAAACTGTATGCACTGTAACCTCAAAGTCAGCTTTATTGTCAAAAACCATATGTACAGATCATACACAGGAATTTGAAATTGCAATGCTCCCATGGCCCTCAGTGTACGCTAAACAACTTAAAGATATAAAGACAGAAAAGAGACAGAGCAGGGAGAGAATTCAGCATCCTGACAGCCTGATGGATGAGGCTGTCTCTTAGTCTGCTGGTTCGAGTCCGAAGGCTCTTCAGTCTCCTTCCTGATGGCAGCAAACCGAAGAAGCACTTAGACTGCAATGATAGTTCTGGGTCATTTTGATCCAGTGTTTTTGAGTTCTTGTGTTTTGGTGTAATTTCTGTATTATGGTTTATGTTTTAGGTTCATTAGCAGTCCTTAGGTTAGTCTGTCTTGTTCTTATCTTCCTTTTGGTTCCTTGTCCTTGAGGTTCCCCCTGTGTCTCTGTCCTCTGTGTCAGTCTCTGTATGTCTGTGTTTATGTGGGTTTTTGTGTGTCCTTGGGTCTTCTTTCCCTTTTCTGTTCCCATGTTCTCCTCCTTTTGTTTCATCCCATGCCTCCCCAGCCCGTCATTTCTCTCCTCTTGCTCCCTCATACTCGTGCTGATTTTGTTTGTGTGAGCGTCTCATGACAGTGACGTACAAGCGTGAGACGTTCGTGGTAACACATGTGTGCAGATCAACAATGAATAATATGGAGTGATGAAGAGAGTAAGACCATGCAGCGTTTAAAGTGTGGAAGTAATCACATTACTTTGAGTTTGAATCTGTAAAAAGTGACACAAACATTAGCGTCCGCTGTTCACTCTGCGTGGGAAGGAAACTTCTTTCTACAGCGAAAAGTTAAACTTCTAATCTGAGCGAGCAGCGAGCACGCTGCCACGGGAACGTGACATTCACAGAGAAACCCCCGGATCCTCCCACTGACATGACCGCTGTGGGCAAACCTCCACCAGCCCCATTCCTGATAAACAGGTGACAATAGATTTAAGAGCTGCTGAGTCTTTGATTTTATTATTTTTGCTGT
This sequence comes from Diplotaxodon limnothrissa, assembly GCF_057381915.1. Taxonomy (NCBI): domain Eukaryota; kingdom Metazoa; phylum Chordata; class Actinopteri; order Cichliformes; family Cichlidae; genus Diplotaxodon; species Diplotaxodon limnothrissa. The sequence goes on from NC_140597.1 coordinate 19,814,336, forward strand.
GTTTTACTTGCATCTATTTGAATGGTAAATGGTAAATGGACTGATTCTTATAGAGCACTTTTCTACTCTCAAAGCGCTCTATACAACAATTTGAAAAAGTGTAAACACTAAACATGATTTTACTTTATATCCTGGAATATGCAGAAAATAGGTTTAAATGTTAAACAATTTCTTCAAGTCAAAGACTGTTGATATAATTTAATTTTTGCTTGATGCAATGTGCATAAAATTAAAAGATCAAAACCAATAAAACAAGTTTTAAAAAGAGAAGTTTCCATTTGATTAGATTTTATATGATGGATCATGCCGAAAAAATTGAATTGGGCTGAAAGGTGTCACGATGAGTTGTGTGGCTGTCAGTGGCTGGACCCACGTGCAGGACTCGGAGACAAAACATTAACTTAAACGACGGCTTTATTTGCTGGAGAGTCACCTTAGGACGACACATAAACAACAACTTAGACTAACTAGACAGGAGATGCTGAAGGTAGACGACCATGGATACACACACAACAAACGTGGAGGACGCAACAACTGGCAGGGAAAAACACAGGGCTTAAATACATACTGAGGTGATTAGGGAATGTGAAACAGGAGGAGAGCACAGCTGGGACTCATCAGACATGACAAGACAAGGGGAGGCAAAACTCAACACATTGACATAGTACACAGACTTTCAAAGTAAAACAGGAAACTGAACAGACGTGGACTAAACTAGGGGATACAGTGACAGAAATCAAACCCAAGAGAATCAAAACACATCATGAAAACAAAGATAACTAATACAAACAGAAAAACACTGAGTCCACAGACTCAGGACCGTGACAGTACCCCCCCTCAAAGGGCTGGCTCCCGACAGCCCCAAACAAAAAAGGCACAAAGCACCTGGCCAGGGTGGGCGGAGGGGGCCCAGGATGGAGGGACAGAGACCAAACAAAAAACAAGGAGCACAAGAGACCAGAACAAACCAAAAACAGGTCAACACAAAACAAGACTATCCACGAGTCCATAGCAAAGTCCGGGAGTCGACAACACAAGAGCCAAAACAGTTCAGGGGGCCGACCATGCACACAGCAACGGCGGCGACGGGCAAACAGTTCCGGAGGCCGACCGTGCACACGGCAACGGCGGCGACGGGCAAACAGTTCTGGAGGCCGACCACTCGGAAGGCAGTGGTGGCCACTGAGCAGGTCCGGAGGGCGGCCGCGATGCCAGCGGTGGCGACGAACTCCTTCCGGAGGCCGTCCCCGAAGGCCATGATGCCAACTTAGCGGCCTGGAAAACGGCTGGCAGAGGCGAGGCGGAACAGGTCGAGCTGGCACCGACGGCGGCGTGGCAACCGCAGGACCAGACGAGGCAGGACCAGACGAAGGCGGAGCTGAAGCTGGACCAGGCGAAGATGATGAGGATGCGGAGGCCGGACCAGGCGAGGCAGGACCAGACGAGGCAGGACCAGACGAGGCAGGACCAGACGAAGGCGGAGCTGAAGCTGGACCAGACGATGGCGGAGCTGAAGCTGGTCAGACGATGATGATGAAGATGCGGAGGCCGGACCAGGCGAAGATGATGTGGATGACGGCAGCGGGACGGCTGCGGAACCTGACGGCAGCGGGACGGCTGCAGGAGGTGATGTGGAGATGTGCTGGCTGGGTCCTCCAGGACCACCAGCAGATGTGAGGATGTGCTGGCAGGGTCCTCCAGGACCCTCAGCTAACGAGGCGTGGGGCTGGGTGGGCTCCTCGGGCCCTCCAGCAGACGTGGCATGAGGCTGGACGGGCTCCTCGGGCCCTCCAGCAGACGTGGCATGAGGCTGGACGGGCTCCTTGGGCCCTCCAGCAGCCGACACTTGAGGCTGGCTGGGTTCTCCTAAACCCCCAGCAGACGACACTTGAGGCTGGCTGGGTTCTCCTAAACCCCCAGCAGACGAGGCAGGACGCTGGTTGGGTTCACCTGAACCCCCAGCTAACATGACGTGAGACTGGACGGTTGACCGAAACAGAAGTTGTAGTGGTGGTCGCGATGATGGTCGTGCTGGGTGTAGTGATGGTTGTTGAACATGCAACAGAGCGGGTAACCGACTCTCAGCAACTCCTCTCCGGGGAACAGGGACGGGTACTGGGCCTGGTCGAACCTCAGCCACCGCCACCTGAAGAACAGATACAGGTCCAGGGAAGAGCTGTGTTCTGGCTGCCGTACCCCTGGGGGCCGGTGTGGGTGCAGCAGCTAGCCGGACCGCCGCTGCTCCCACCCGAGGAGCTGAAACGGGTGCAGGAGTCAGCGGGGTCTCAGTTGCCCCCACCCAGGGAACCAGAACAGGCACAGGCAACGACCGGGCGCCCACCATCCCCGCCCGTGGAGCAGATACAGGTGCAGGGATGAACGGAGCCATAGTCTGCCTGGGAACTGGAACCGGACTCGGAGAGCAGAGCAGAGGAGCTGTAACAGTCACTGGGAAAACCAGGTTTATGGCACCAGACATGGTTCTAGAAAACCGAGACTTACGGCAGGCTGACCTTAAGTTGTCCAGGTTGACGTTAGCAGTCTTAGAAAAAACGAGTTCAGGGGCAGTCACAGGTGCTGGAGGAATTATACAAGCGGTATCTGAAGAAACTGGGTGTGAAGCAACATAAAACACAGTCTTACAAAACGCAGCCTGGGAAGTTGCACACACAGTGTCCAGGGCTACTGGCTGAAAAGCACGGCGCACAGAGTCATACAAACATGATCGTGGATCCGAAACTTTAACTTGAGCAACCACTTCTGCAGTGTTCAAACCAAGTATTTTTGCCAGCTTGGTAACAGCAGATGACATTTTCCAAATCACATTGTAGTGACGTATACAGAACACAATAAATTATATAATGTAAACAACTACCTGAAAAACAGGTAGAACAATACTTTTGTATGGTTTATTGCATTTACGGAGGGAGTGATGTATGCTGGGTAATGGCACAGCTAGCTACTGGGTGACTTTATTCACCCGCTTCGGCTGTTATCAGTCCATACAATGGGCGTCATTAGCACAAACCAGTCCCATAGATATGGGCCATCTCCTGCTAGATTGTTCAGAAGGTTGTTCTCATCCATCCAGATGGAGGATCACTAACAGGAGCGTGGAAGACTCCAGAATCCACTCTGGCTGGAATCCGGTGGATACAGCAGTGTTTACAGGTAAGACCATTTAAACGGACAGCATTTATAGAATGACTATTAAAAGTCAGCGAGTGTCAGTAATGTTAATGTGGTTATGTTAGTAATACACAGAGTGCTAATATAACAGCTTTAAGATGCATTTGTAGATATTATTACGTGTTTTACCGTCTTTATGGTGCTAGCTTAAAGTTACGGTGTAAACGTTAGCTTATATTGGAGTAAAGCTGTTACTGGTTAAACGATGTTAGCACAGAAATATTAGCTTCTGTCATGACTGATGAAGTTACTAGTTAATAAAGTTTCCAGTAAAGTGTTTAATCGCAGCCACAGATTGACAGCAAATATCTCGATTAGCTTCAGTGCATCTGTAATAAATATGTGCAAGTTTCAGTGCTTCGTTTAAACTGTATGATACTTATACTGACCCAGGGTCAGTGTAAAATACAATCCTAGGTGTGTGAACAAAGCCTGGCTCCTTTAATCCTGCATGACAAACCTCAGGATGCAGGTTATTATTACTCTTTCCTGCTGGCACACCTGTCACACCTGAGAGTCAGCTAGAAACTTACAGTGACGTGGACATCATGCAAAGACCGCCAGACTCTGTAATACTGCAAATGATCAGTGACTCAAGTTATCACTAAACTTTAAACAGTACCTCTGTGTCTCTGTGTGCTGAACATCTAGGATTGGGTCAGGCTGCATCAGCTGAAGCTGTTATTTGTATATATCAGTATTTTTTATTCAGGTGTGGGGAAAATACGTAAGACTGCAGTAAAGCGATGCACCAGATTAATCCCTGGCCAAAGGTATCGTACTTAAATCAGACTACTGATCCAGCCACATCAGCCTTTTGTGAGGTCTGTTTAAAGTAGACTAAAAGTGAACTGCAGGTTCCTGAGAGGTGGACTGTGAGCACAGAAACACATGTTCATACATACAGCTGCAGCAAACTTACATTAATTTTAAATAGATTTGTTACTCTGATGTCTGTCTCTGTGTTAGTCCTCTGACAGACTGGTGACCTGTCCAGGTGTGCTCTACCTATGACTACTGGGACAGGCTCTAGCCTCTGTAATAGAAATGTTCTGTTATTCTCATTTAAAGTATTTAAGTGCTTATGCATGTGCTTAGTTGTGACACTGTTACTGTTCAGTGAAAGTTTCTAAAACTAGATGAACTTACTTCAGCGTCAGCAGTTTGAGAAAACAACTCCCTTTACAGGTGCTGATAAGGCCAAGGGCACAAAACAGCTTAACCATTGATACGTTAGGTTTCATAGCGAGACACGTGAAGTGTGGTGTGATCAGTTTAACTTCCTCTTCCTTGGAATGCATAAAGGAGCAGGAGCACGACCTCTGTGGCAGCGCTGACATGACTGAACTGTGATGTTTGATGTGTGTTGGCGCAGTAATAAATAGCTTGATCACAGCTCTTTCTGTGTTGCAGACTTTATTTAAAAAATTCCACGACACCCCCCCTCCCACTGTGAACCTGAATTGAATATTCAGAAGACATTTGTTTAAATAGTTCTACAAATCTGAGCTGTTGGTGTGTCCTTGGATTGTGTGGTAATAATATTAGAGCCTGCAATCTTTCTTACTGAATCTCTACTATGAGTCATGTTACCTGAGATTAATTCTATGTTTACCTGTCAGCCTGGACGAATGTGCTGTGTGAAGGAAATTAAATTAAATCAGATCTGAACTGCGTACATTTAAGGAACCTGTTCATATTTAATTGAAATATGAACCAGTGTTTTTTTTTTTGATTGCTGATTCCAAGAGAGTCTTTGTGGAAATCCTGTTTGGCTTTTTGTTATTTTAATTCTCTTCTCTGTTTTCCAGAACAGTTCTCCACAGTCACTGTCCACATGGGTCAGTGGGACCAAGAAGCACTCTGCTAATGTGGGACTCTGACCAGCAACATCCAGCAGGACCCAGACAGCGTTTTCTATCTCCCAGCTGGAGTTTTTGTTTGTCAGTGACTGGAGAGTCAGATTTTTGTTGAGCTTCACACTTGCAGAGGTAAGTCAGTTTGCAGAGATCCCTCCCACCCTGGCTTTTATGTGCTAGATTTCTTATCTGAAAGAGTAATATTTCAGTGACTGCTGCTTATACCACAGGTTAATACACTCTACTGATCCCTGATGGGAGAATCATCAATTTTGGCAACAAAGAAGCCTGGTGGATGTTTGTTTACAGTCTGATGATGGGACATCATGCTCTGCATCTTCAGTTTGCCTCCTCATTATTATTCATACCCAGTAATGTGAAGTATGCTTATATCTACTATAACTGAACCAACCTGGTGCTCTTCATTTATGGAGGCTGTTGAGTCTGAATGTTGGATGTTGTGTATCTCGTGTTCTCTGGGCTTTGTTGTCCTCAGTCTTTTTGCAGGATCAGAAAACAAAACCAGGAGGCGCGTAAATGTTTCTTCTCCATGATGTTTCTTCAAATGTTTCTTCTGGATGATGATAAGACTGACACGGGATGCCACCTTTGGTCTTGTGATGAAGCAAAGCTCAGGAAGAAGTGGGATTAAATGGTACCCACATGTGTGCTGCTGAGAAGGATGTACAGGGGCACCTGCAGCCAAATCCAAGCCTCAGGTTAGTTGTAGTTGCAGAACGCTACAGGACTGAGACAGCTGAGGCATCAAATGTTTGATTAAACGGATGAAAAAGAGACGTTTTTTCCCTATAATTATCACTTCTTAAAATCTGTAGCAACTTCAAGTCTGTCAGCGTGCTGAGCATGCTCAGAATGTGACAATATATTTTTGTTCAATATTTAATTTCTTTCAGTTGCAATTGTTAAATGAAAAAAATATATATATATTCTTATAATTTAGCAAATTAATTTATCAAAAAATATATATATACATATATCTGTATTAGTTTTAATAAATTAATTTGACACCTGTATTGAAAATACCATATTGTATTCATACAGAATCAGTTTGGTATCATTGTTTGTCTGCTCACTGATTGTTGAAACTAAGAGCTACTTTGATCTGTTTAGATCTAAAGTATCCAAAGTTGAGCTCTGATGTTTCTTCACCCCTGTGTGTGATATGTGATGTCCTACATGCTGGCAGAGCAGCAGTTTGTGCTCACAGATGGTGACGGTGTGGAGAGATGGTGGTGTTTCCTCAGAAGACCCAGCAGAGTCACAAAGGGCACCAGTCCATCTCACCACCTTGACTTGCTGACTGATGTTCGTCTGCACTGCACAGAGGAAATCAGCTGACCGAGGTTTGTCCAGTGACGTGTTATGAATGTATATTTGTTTTATGCTTACAGATATGTTTTTCTTGACAGAGGCTCTGCAGAGGTTAGACAAAGCAGAGAAAACATGTGCTTTACATTTTACTGTGATGTATTGAGATATTTGTTGCCTGATGTTCAGCAGGAATGGAGAAATAGAATCAAAGGAGATGTTTTTGATGTTTTTGTAATGATGTAAGTAAATCTTCAATATTATTTATTTGCTTGGTTATATTAGGAGTGTTTCTGAGTGAGGGGGGAGGAGTCATCATCCAGGTAAAGTGACGTGGATCCGTGGACACACTTGTCTCCCCTTTAAAGGAGACGATCCAAGTCATCCTTAAATGTTAGTGCTTTCAAATACACAAACATTTTTAAAGGACAAAAATGAACATCCAACTTTGACTGTAACACAAAATAAATCTTTGCATGTGTGTTTTCAAACTCTCAGATGGGCAGCATATCAGTCTTGGACTGTCTAACCTGCAGCACTGAATGACCACCACACATGAGCATGTTCCTGCAACATTCAGCATCTGATCCTTCATCTGTGTGCTTCTGCTTTTGGTAAGTAGAGTTACCCAACTCCAGTAACTCTAAACACATGCCATCCATTTCTAACGGCCTGGTTACTTCCTGTCAGTTACTTTAGAAACCATGTGGTCACCTGACCTAACACTGTTTCTTCTTCTTCCCCTTAATGTTCAAGTGTCACATGTCAAACAGCTGGAGAGGAAACTACACCAGCGTACTGAGATGTTTCACCAACACGTGCCAGATGCTGTTCCTTCATGGTGACATCACCAGAGACAGCCCCGCCCACCTCAGGACCTCGCCATTGATCATGATGATTATAATGATGACAGCGAGCGGAACTAAGACTGTAAAAATCCACGACCAGAATGTTTCTTTCTAATTATGAACGAATAGTGAGAGCCTCTTTCTGTGTTTTGTCTGTTTTGGTTGTGTTTTTTTTTACCTCATTTGTTACTAACAAAGTTCACAAGCTCACACAGTTTACATTCTGTATGTTTCCATCTTTACCAGCCACACTCTAACTGCATTTAAGAAAATAATCCTTAGAAATCATCGTTTTTCTCTTTTGTAATTGATGATAATTCAGTGAATATACTGCGCTGCTTCCTTTTATTGCGTCTCACATTGCTTTAAGTTTTTCAGTGTCCAGTTATTTTTTACTGCTGTTTGAATTCTCTGTATGTTTGACCCTGTAGACTGTTTGATGGACTGCTTGTCTTCCTGTTTGTAACCGCCGCCTGTTTTTTAATAAAGATTTGGATTTCTGACTTCAACACAGCCTCTGCGTGTCCTCCCTTTGTGTCCTCTTCCTCTGTGAATGTGTTGCATGTGTCACAGATTCATTTTATTAACAGCTCTCCCACAGTGAGTTGCATCAGCATTCATTCACAGCACATTTCAGAAGGATTCAGATTAATACAGTGATCTTACAGTCAGAATGATCCTGACAGAGTGCCACTGTAAATGATCTTTCATCAGGTCAATTTTAAAGTTCAGTATTTCAAAGCAGGAGTTATGAAGAATCATGCTGGCATTAGGACTAATAATATGTACTTACAAAGTCAAAGTTTTTTAATTATGCTAGAATATTGGAAGACAATCAACTTTGTGTTTTCCGCATATTAATTATTCTGAAATAGAGACGTGACCCTCACTGTACAGAAGCACTAAACAACTGACAATCTAACAGACATCATTGGCCTGAGCTGTCATGCACAGTGAGCCTGATCCTTTGCTGTGAGAGTCTGACAAGCATGTTTCTGGTCAGTTTGGAAGAAATAATATCACAATGTTGATCTTTCTTTCCAATATTCCTTCTCTTTTAAACTGTGATCAAAGGTACTTATGTTCACAGCATGTAATAATACTGACAGTCCAGGGCATTGTGGTCTGTTGGGTTAGGGTTAGGGTTAGCAATTCAGACATATGTAATCAATATTAAACGTCTGTGACGTGGGCCACTGTCCGCAGTGTTGGGAAATCCATACCAGGCTGGAACGAGTCAAGGTAGGTGAGCATCCACGAGAAGACACAGCAGATGCATCCTACTAATACTGACAGGACCAGGAGACTCCAGAAACCGAGCATCTTCTCTTCAGTGCCATCCACTCCTGTCACCCTCTCTGCCCGCAGCTCTTTGAGTATGGGGTAGATAAGGGCGCAGAGAAACCCTTATTACTAATTCGTATTATAATTCAATTTCCATGAAATATTCATATTCAGTATCGGTCCTTTTATATTATAACCACGGATCCACCCAGGCTCATGGTGGGGCAGGGCTCTGTCCTGGGATGCTTGAGTACAAGGTAATGTACACCCTGACCAGGTATCCAGTCTGTCAGAATTGTTTTCAATATTTGGTTCAAAAACACGAGTGACAACAAAAATCCAACTAGGATTCTTGCATATGATGAATGAAGTCTGTCTTTGACTGTATTGTCCAGCTGATCCATCAAACCCCCAGCAGGTGAACCTTATTCATGACATAACACGGCAACAATGTAAAAAATGAAACAGCAACAGTCTAAATGTAAAGTGCATTCTAAACTCCTCTTCAATAAATCATATGCAAAGAGTCATTCAGGACTGTAAAACGTGAACTACAGAACCCAGAGTCTTCATCATTAAATCTCTGGTTGCTTCATTTTTCTATCCTATATCAGATACTTTAAGGTTAGGTTAGGTAAACTTGCATTCTCATGGTGAGGCAAAGTGCTTTATGTGTGTGTGTGTCATGAACGGCTATAAAAGGCCTATAATTAAAGAACAAAGCGGGGTTTGAGTTCGAGTTGCGGCAGACTGTCACTACTTGTAAATGGAACGCAGCCTTCCTACGGCGGACAGCTAATAACAGGAATCGGACGCGGTCCACCCAAGTCCACAGCAACCACCATAGCAACCGCCTAGCATGACCTTAAAAACACATTCTGTCTTCATAACTATCAAAAACGTAAAATGATTTGCAAAGTGTTTAAGTGTTACAGCTGCAGAGAGCTATGGCGGTATCTTTGGAAGCTGTTTACATAGCTAATAATATACGATGTAACCATGGAGACAGTCAGTCACGTCAGCTAGCGGTGCATGTTTACTACAGTGAATAAGGTGATTGCGTCCACACGCTGCAGGGGGTAAAGACATTACTTCAATATTGTTTTATACTGATATATATTTGCCTTCTGTTGACCATCACCTCAGGTTCACCATTACAGTTTCAGCAGACAGATGCACACTGTCTAAATATGAACACATTCAAAAACTCATGTCTCAGAAATAAGCACAGCTGTTCATGTTTGTCATCAGAGTTTTATTTGTAAGAAAATTATGAACTTCATATTGTGTATCAAATAAAAGAACATTTCACAACTCTGAGTCAACAGAAACAGGTAACAGAAATGTCTCTAATGTAGACATGTACAGTGTAGTGTAAGCATTAAAAGATCATAAAGGAAACACTAACATTTATGTGAAACTAATTGTAATAAAAAAATGAGCAGGTGCTTTATAGATTTAAAAGAAAGAATCTGAAAACAACACTTTTTTGGTCTAAGTGATCAAAGTAGAAAACAGAACTGATGTTCAAAAACAAACCGTAGCTGCACTAATATTACACATCTCCATTGTTGTGGTGAACAGACATGTTGCTTTTAAAACCACATGCAGTGTGTGACCGTGACTGTTCACTGAGACCATGAACGCCACTTTGCTGAAGCCTTCGCCTTCTTCTTCTTCTTCTTCTTCTTCTTCTAAATTGGAAGCAGAAGGAGCACGAGCTGCTTTGATCTACTGAAATGAAAAAGCAGAACATCTGAGCTGAAACCAGTCAGCTGAAATCATTAAGACAGGAACAAATTCAATGCAGTGTCTCAGGTGGCTTAGCCTGTTACAACTGTTGATACAAGCTAAATACGGTTAACACACAGTGTCAGGGAGCTCCAGTGTGGGAACTAGTGGCTTTAGGTTTGTAGTCATTTAACTTTCATCCATTCATTCATTTAATTCAGGAGGAAGAAATGTCAGGTTGGTGCAGGCTGGTTACATGCATTTGGTCCCATGCTGTCTTTAACTACATGACTTGGTTCACTTTATGGCTGGGCTGTATGTGGGGTTATATCATGTTATTTGGGCAGGAGTACCTGTCCTCTGTTAGACTTACAAAGTTTCTCCATAAGTAGAGTTTCTAACTCTTCTAGCACATCTGTGGCTGACAGCTTTTTTGGTGGCTCTTTTTACCCCACACTGGTTGTGAGTGTGTAAATAGCCCCACTAGTTCTTTTGGGTTGCAGTTAACTTGGGATGAAGAGGTAGGTCTGCCATGACTAGATGAATAACAATTATCTGGGATACATAAATTTCATAATGCATGCATATATCTCTATAAACCTGCCTGAGGGCTGCCATTTTTACATTCAGTTATTTCTCTGTTGAATCTAAATAATGAATGTGTTACAGTTAAACTGACACTGATCAGTGTAAATGGCTCATTGGGAAACAGAAACCTTTAAATTAAACCTGATATCGAGTGTCAAACCATATCAAAGCTGTAAAAGCTGTTTACAGTCAGAATTTATAAAACTATGATTGTAAATAAATTCAAACAAGTGAGCTTTTCTCTTTGTGCTGAATATCAACACTGTGATTTCTTAGACTGTAAGCTTTACTTTAGCACAACCACTTGTAGAAGCTGCCACTCCAAATGTCTTTTGATAACAAGAAAAAAATACCTTTTCAGTCCACGGCCTGAAGTTCTTCTCTGACATCTTCTGCAATCGGCTTTGTCTGCTGCTTTGAAGACAATAAACCACAAAAAGATGATTTAGTCACTTTGTCTGCATCATGCAGCTCGAATGTGTCGTGTAACGATGTTGAATAGCCGTCGTTATCCCTCTGCTGTGTCAGTAGGATTGTACTGTACAGCATCTCATTGATATGTGAGGAATGCTAATGTAACACGATAACAGACTTACATCATTAAAATATAAGGAGCAGGAGATATTTAGATATTTTTATATTTATATTACATTTTATAGCTGACGGATATTACTAAATAGATAGAATTTACTAAATAGCTGGATGAAGATGAAAAATATGTCTATAATAACAAATGACCATGAGAGCCAGTAGAATTAATTCAACTGGACACTCGAAAGACATCCTTAAATGCTCTTTAAGTGGCAGAACAAACGAACAAACAGTTAATTGCTTACTTGAGATGAAATCTGCTCAGCTACTTTGAAAACAGCTTCTAACTGGTTCCTCCTTTAACAGGATGACGGCTCAGGGGTAAGGCCATCATGCAGTCCAGCAACCTTTATGGTTCTGCTTTGATTCACCAGGAACTATTAGGGAAACCTTCCAGCGCCTCCTGTGAAAGACACAGGCATAAACACACAAACATTTATTAACATGTTCCACAGTCTTCCAGTTTGATTTTCTCATCCTGTGGACAACAACGTACATGGATGCAGGTTTATTGTTAACTTTTGTAAGGTTTATTTACTGAACATATCCAGCTGCAGCTCCACTGTGATCCTGAGCTGGATAAGCACTTAAGGAAATGTGTCAATAAATGGACATACATCAACTTACTATATTTATCCAAACAGATGGGACCAATAATGCTTCACTGAGTTAGAGACTTTAACGTCTCTTCTATGTAAGAATGTCTCGTGCTGATATACCTGCAAACTTGACAACAAAGGTTTTTCAGACTGCATGTAGCTGTCCTCTATGTCAGCTCACACATTTACATTTATGTCACACTTATTTCTGCTTTCCCATTTTATAATTATTACTTACATTTTGATTAGATACCTTGAGTTTGTAAATGATCAGATTGCATAATTGGAATACAATGTATCCAATTCAGGGTTGCGGGAGGATGAAGCCTATCCCAGCTGATACAGGACAAAGACAGGCTGCCAGTTTATTGCAGGGCTAACACAATATGTGCAACAGAAAATCCACTTAAATGTTTTATATTTGTTATAATAATCATAATTATGACTATTATTTAAAGGTTTCTTTAAATAATACATTTTGATTTTTATAACCTCTAAAATATAAACCTGAGCTGTTTCAGATTCTGATCTCTGACCTCAGTGACCTGGCTGTGTCCTCACTGCAGCTCCCTCTTGGAAGTACGTCTGCTTCTTGTCTACCCCCAGTGTTGACCGCCTGCCCTTGATATCACGTACTGTACCTGAGGAACAAAAAAGGACAAACACTTGCCTTCATTTAAGAAGTACATTCATACAGAGGTAATCTATGGAAACACACTAGTTCACCCTTTGGGAGAAATCAGTTCCTGTGAAACATTTCTGTAAATGAATATCATGTGGAGAATGAATGAAATGAGTTCTTCCGGTGACTCAGCAGTCCCACACTGACAAATGACATCTAGTTAAACTATTAAGTATATTTGCTCTTCTGAAATCTGTGTTAAACAACAACAAACATAAATTAGTAACAAAAATACAGCTGAGTAGAGGCTTTACAAACCACCAGCAGCCATAATGCTAAATTTTAATCTTCAAATGTTTCTGAGCCGTCTTCAACCTGCTTTTAACACATTAAAGTCCCACAGTCAATGCAGCCTGACCCAATCCTAGATGTTCAGCACACAGAGACACAGAGGTGCCGTTTAAAGTTTAGTGTTAACCTGAGTCACTGATCATTTGCAGTATTACAGAGTCTGGCAGTCTTTGCATGATGTCCACGTCACTGTAAGTTTCTAGCTGACTCTCAGGTGTGACAGGTGTGCCAGCAGGAAAGAGTAATAATAACCTGCATCCTGAGGTTTGTCATGCAGGATTAAAGGAGCCAGGCTTTGTTCACACAGCTAGGATTGTATTTTACACTGACCCTGGGTCAGTATAAGTATCATACAGTTTAAACGAAGCACTGAAACTTGCACATATTTATTACAGATGCACTGAAGCTAATCGAGATATCTGCTGTCAATCTGTGGCTGCGATTAAACACTTTACTGGAAACTTTATTAACTAGTAACTTCATCAGTCATGACAGAAGCTAATATTTCTGTGCTAACATCGTTTAACCAGCAACAGCTTTACTCCAATATAGGCTAACGTTTACACCGTAACTTTAAGCTAGCACCATAAAGACGGTAAAACACGTAATAATATCTACAAATGCATCTTAAAGCTGTTATATTAGCACTCTGTGTATTACTAACATAACCACATTAACATTACTGACACTCGCTGACTTTTAATAGTCATTCTATAAATGCTGTCCGTTTAAATGGTCTTACCTGTAAACACTGCTGTATCCACCGGATTCCAGCCAGAGTGGATTCTGGAGTCTTCCACGCTCCTGTTAGTGATCCTCCATCTGGATGGATGAGAACAACCTTCTGAACAATCTAGCAGGAGATGGCCCATATCTATGGGACTGGTTTGTGCTAATGACGCCCATTGTATGGACTGATAACAGCCGAAGCGGGTGAATAAAGTCACCCAGTAGCTAGCTGTGCCATTACCCAGCATACATCACTCCCTCCGTAAATGCAATAAACCATACAAAAGTATTGTTCTACCTGTTTTTCAGGTAGTTGTTTACATTATATAATTTATTGTGTTCTGTATACGTCACTACAATGTGATTTGGAAAATGTCTAAATATACCGACAAAAGGCACTTCCGCGGCAATCTCTTCAATCGGAGGACCCTTCACGTCAATTCCCGACGCAAGAGGGGTACCCTGCGCGTCCATAAGTGCAGCAGAGGGAGCCTGACCATGCGTCACACGTTTGACGAGTTGGGAGTGAGAACGTGTTGGATACACACACAACAAACGTGGAGGACGCAACAACTGGCAGAGAAAAACACAGGGCTTAAATACATACTGAGGTGATTAGGGAATGTGAAACAGGAGGAGAGCACAGCTGGGACTCATCAGACATGACAAGACAAGGGGAGGCAAAACTCAACACATTGACATAGTACACAGACTTTCAAAGTAAAACAGGAAACTGAACAGACGTGGACTAAACTAGGGGATACAGTGACAGAAATCAAACCCAAGAGAATCAAAACACATCATGAAAACAAAGATAACTAATACAAACAGAAAAACACTGAGTCCACAGACTCAGGACCGTGACAAAAGGTCTGTTGCTTTATTACCTATTCAGGTTGTGGATCATGTTTTTAAAAAGTAACTAAGTAACTAAGTAACTAGTTATTTTGGAAAATAAGTAATCAGTAAAGTGACAGGATTACTTTTTGGACTAATTACTTTTTCCAAGTAACTTGACCAACACTGGTCTCGACCCCTTAACTGGTTCCGCGTCCCCCTCGTTATCACCTCCCGTTATCTCCCTGTTCCATCTCGTTTCCCTGAGGGTTCTTTCCCCTCAGTTCCTGTGTCATGTTGTGAGTTAGTCTGCATCTTAGTGCTTCCTGTTCTACTTCAGCTGTGTTCCCTGGTTTGCCCTCCTGTGTATTTATGGCTGCGTCTGTCCCGTATCACAATCTGCCCCATGGCGTGTGTTCCTCTGTATGTTTAGTTTTGTTTCCTGTGTTCCTGTTTAGTTGAATTGTGTATTTCCTGCACTCCAGCAATAAAGCTGTGTTTTTTGAGTTTAAGTCCTGCCTGTGAGTCTGCTTTGGGGTCCTATCCTGCCTGCTGTGCACAGCCAGTCCACGACATAACCAAACAGCAGGCTAGAACACAGAAAGAGGCTAGAGCTGCTGTCAATCAGACCACCATGTGTCACAGTTACAAAGAAAATGTTTCCGCCTCTTCATTCTCCACTATATCCTGCAATCTGCAGTAATGTCTTTTGGGCCTTTTTGTGGGTGATGGAGGACCTTTGAGCATGCATCTGTCTAGACTTGAGAATGAAGGCCATAAAAGAGCTAACTGTGCCTTAATCTAGATTCCAGACTAAGGATGATTAAACATACTTCAGTCTGTCACTTGTAACACTGAAGATGATTGAAGGTCCTTCTAGTTGTCATTGTACTATAAAGGTGAAAATCTATTGTTCTCCAAGTCTAGACTTTGAGATCTTAGGAACTAAAACGTGTCTTTGTGTAACGAAACCTATTTTATCAGGCTTTAATGGGCAATCGGACATCGGTTTTATATCATTAACTGCTTGTAAATGTAAAGTTTTTTCCTGGCAGCTGTCCAAATACCATAATTAAAACGAGCCAACCTGTGAGGGATGTAAGGGCGAATTCCTAAATTTCACCAAACCGTGTGCAGTATTTCTTCTCCTGTCAGGAAATCTTTTGAAACAGGCCACAAACCAAAGGATGTTTCATAAGATGTTTCAAATAAAGGTAAATGGTATCCTACTAGATTCTTCCCTGAATGAAGTTCTGCACGAAATCTTCAGGTGACAGTGACCTAGCTGGCCCAGATGCTGTCAAAGCATCTCTGAATGCAAGTGTCTTCATGTACAGAGGGGCTGCGGGGGAGAGCTTGCAGAAAGTTGAGTGGCACTGCAGAGACAACAGCAGTCTTATCAGATGGTGTGTGTTCAAAGTCTTTATAGCACAGGGATGGAAACCACAAGCAGATTTTTCCAGATTTATTCCACAAGAATAATCGTTATTTCAGACTGTTGTGTTTGCTATCATTGCTATAATCAGTGCTCATCTTCTTCACTATCTGGTTTTTATGTTGAGGACTTTTCATGCATGGGGCTATGGATATGGATAATAAGTCACCTTTTGTTCTTGGGTTTACCTCTTTTCCTCACAAGTTATTTTTCTCCAATTTGTTAGAGACATGCTGGGGTAAAATAAAATCACATCACTTTCCAAGTAGTCATTTGTTATCCAATATAGAAATCAGAAATACTAAGCTTAACTATTGACGCACACCCGGTTACTTAGCAACAAGGCAGACCTTACTGAATTTGCTTGACAACTATATGGTGGACTGGTTGCATTATTTGTGAATTGTAAAGTGCAATTTACAATCCATACATTTCTAATCTGTAGTTGTCTTCACAGGTGTATTAATTATAACTGCTTTAAACTGAATCATAAAGTGTTTAATGTGGAGACAACTCCTGAGAGTAAAACCAAGTTCTGTTTAAAAGAAGTTAATATTACAAAATGTCACACTACATTGTGTTATGGCACATCACACGATAGGACAGCACTTTATATTGTAATATTTGACAGACATAAAACAACAAATGTTATGAAAGATCCCAAAAAGGCTTGTGCGTCCTCGTCTAAAACGTAGAGCGCATTTCGAAGGTTGGTCTGTGACAGAATTTAGACGGCACTCTGAAGAGAAACAAAGAATCCTCGTCTTTTCTTCTGCAAAGAGGCTTTTCTCTTTTTAATCATGAGATCTGATGCTTTAAAATCTACTGTTCATTTCCAACTGACACACCAACGCCTGCCCACACACCAGCATTACATGGCTTTTACCTCATTTACTCTCCCACACAGGCTGCAAAGATAGTTTTAAAAGCTTCTCATCGCCAGATGATCAATTTTATTTTGTAGCATGCAGCCTGTGACAATGACAGTTGGCACTAAAACAGTACATAAAACACACACAGACACACAAATGTCAAACCTCAGAGGCATATTCAACTTTGGAAATGAACTCTTGGCTGATTCACACACAGGATACACATGGAAGTGATTTTCATGTTAAAGAGCACATTTTCTGGTTACTTATCAGTAATGGACCTAATTAACTACCGGGGGGAAAGTTTACCAATGCAATGTGGCTAACTCAAAAGCCCAGCATGTTTTCAAAGACTTCAGCTAAATGCACAACAGCATTTTATGGCTGATGTTTTTCTGAGAAAGGGGAGATATGCAGAGGTGGGACCAAGTCATTGTTTTGCAAGTCTCAAGTAAGTCTCAAGTCTTTATCCTCAAGTCTCAAGTCAAGTCTCAAGTAATGTCAGGCAAGTCAGAGTCGAGTCTCAAGTCACTGGTGTAAAAGTCCAAGTAAAGTCACAAGTCTGAAATTTTGAATTTCAAGTCCTTTCGAGTCTTTAAAAAAAAACGAAAAACGAATGTTGCAGTTATATGCTAAATGTAAATATTAGACCATGTAATTTTTAAATCTGTGTTTTTCTCAACACATGACAAAATAGTGAATATACACAAATTGTGAAATTGCACCTCTTTAAAATGCAGCTCAATTAAACCTAGCTCCAAGAATAATTTTCACCGACAGTTCTGAGATAAGCCGCATGTTATTCTTGGATGCGCTTGTAGGACCGGCTTTAAAATCGCATGACAAAAGTATCATACACATTAAAAAAACTGCATCACCCACGTAGCCTGGACAACATTTGCTAGTTAGATGAAGTCAGCTATCTCATCGTAGCATATTTATATGCATATTTATAATCATACGGTTCTTGGAGTGAGTGCATACACTCATGAAGTTTAGTAACTTCAGGTCACTGCAACAAGCCCAGGTACAGTTTACCGCCGGATGGGTGCAGGACCTTGAAATGCACCGTGTAGAACGAAAGACCATCGTACCTATCATAAGTTTACCAGTCTCACAAATCGTCTTCATAAATACACATTCGTTAACCGTTTATTAATAGGACCTTTGAGCTCAACCGTAATTAATTAGCAGTGGAAATAATTTCTGGTACGCGTTACAGAAATGTAGCAGTGACAATAATACTGTATGCTGTAATCGTACTGGGCAATTAGTGATACAAAAAAACTGTTTTATCCTGTGAATAAAAGTATATGTTTTTGTCAATGTACCATAATAACAGAAGCGAAACGCAATATTGTGTCAGGACAATTCACTATTTATGCACAATAAACAAAGGAGCATAGCGCGACAATTTCTGTTCAGCGCCAGACTTGCTTGTAACCTATATCACCAATTATGTTATGAAAATGACGTATTAACTACTAAAAAACACTGACCTTTGTGTAAATGCTTGGAGCAGACTAACCTGTGAGCTGGAGTGTTCTGGGACGTTATATTTGATCTTTGAATGGCTGCAATCCAGGCCATCCGTCGCCTCTTTGTTACTTCGGAAACATGGCTCGAACAATTTCTCTTCAACGACGTAATCCGATAACAACCGATCTCTTTACCCGTCGGCTTCCCGTGGCTGTCATGCGACCGGCTATTGCAGTTAATAATACAACGGCTTCTTGACATTTTTGTGTTTCTTTTTATCGCTGTGTGACTGATTTCAATTAAAAGCCTGCGTGCGCTAGTACCTCTTGCCACGAGTTCCCAGAATCCTTTGTGGTTCTACCCCTGAATGACGTCACATTTTCAATCTCTATATAATATGCATGTTAAATTTTATATTTGGGGTGAAATATCAAGTCTTTTCAAGTAAACCGGTTCAAGTCCAATTCAAGTCCCAGGTCATTGGTGTAAAAGTCTAAGTCAAGTCACAAGTCTTAGAACATTTTTTCAAGTCAAGTCTAAAGTCATAAAATTAATGACTCGAGTCTGACTCGAGTCCAAGTCATGTGACTCGAGTCCACACCTCTGGAGATATGATATACCTGCATTTCCCTTTTTGTAAAGTGAAAGGATACCAAGGAAAGTTCAGAATAGAGGATGGTAAACGGAGGCTGAGCGCTGACATTCCTGCTCTTGATACTATCAAGGATTACAGTATCCGAGACATTGTAAGCCACCCTCAGCCACTGCTAGTGTGTTTGAACCGTGACATGGCTGAAAAAACAGAGAAGAAAAAAGCTTTGACCATATAAGCAATGACCCTGGAGCATCCACTGGTCGAGTGCTGTGGCTTCAGTTTTGGTGATTTTTGAAATATGTATTTTCAGAAAAATAATAGTTCTGCTTTTGTTTGAAAAATATCCATCTCCACAAAAATGTAAAAAAACAATGCCAAGTTCTGCCAAGAGCAAAAAAGAAGTGTGCATATGATAGAAACAATAACAATACACAGTCTTGCATCAAAACAGGATACAGGTGAACTTGAAACAAACGCTTAATGGCTGCAAGTTCATGCCTGAGGTGGCAAGTTGTATTTTCTAAAATATTTAAGAAAATTGCTGGGCTTAAATTCAATAATTCACAAATACAGAATCACAGTGGAATATCTCTGGGTCGTGTCTGTAATTAGAGGCTCGCTAAAATGTCTCCGAGCTTCTTGTAGCGTCTGCTTGATCTGCTTTTGTTGTTTTCTTCAGCAGCCTTGGCAGATTTCAGGTCTACAGAGTCTGTGTGTGCTCAGTGGATGGTTTGAGCTTTTGCCTTCTGGGGTTTGTGTTTTATTGCATTTGCCTTCTCTTGGGTTTGACAACTGTCTGTGAATCACTGATACCACAAAACCAATGTCTGACTGAAGATTTGAACTGAATAAACCAATGTGACCGGATTCAAAATTAAGTCTTTTATTTTGTAGTATATGCTGAATTTTTACTATAAAGACCACTCCCACAGAGTCGCACACACAAAAAAACTTGTATCCTGATGTACACCAGAATTTATATCTATACAGTTAGATCCAATGAATCCTGGGTGGCATGTCGTGGCATGACACATGGGTGTTATCAAGACTGATTTAAACAAATACAGCTCAGAACACCCTCGGGTGTTTTTCACCAATACCACGGTTACTTCATTTTTTTTATAATGTCATAGAAACCTATGAAACTGAACTGCATCCTGTGAAACACACTCACACTGCCCAAAAGGTTGATTCTGTTCTGGACGTAGTGTTTTCATCACTCATCCAGTGACTTCAGTGTCATTCAGTGGTGTTGGTTTCAGTCATTGTGCAAATGTACTGTTTGTAAGGTTGGAAACCTGCAGTCAGCTGAGACTGAAGACGTCACCTGGATGATGACGAAACGTTTCTCCCACTGAAACGTCCAGATGAACAGAATCAACCTTTTGGGATTTACTTACTGGATGATTGTGCGTGCATGAAGACGTACTGGCACTGCTCATCTCGAGTGAAATTTCCACTTACTTACAAAACCACTCCTGTCCTTTGTCCAGACTTTTTTTTTCAGAAATTGTTGTACCCTTAGGTTTGCTAATTCTACAGGCCGATTTTAGCTGTGGCTGGAGCAGGTACTGCATCTACAAAAAGAACTTGTATGAATGTGTCATCGAGTCTGTAGATGTGTGAATGATGTCCGTAGAAGGAAAGTGCATATACACGCATATATATATATATATATATATATATATATATATATATATATATATATATGTCCAGAAGAGCGCAGTCCTGGGAACAGCTAAGATACTGCGCAGGACCCTCAAGCTCCCAGGCCTCTGGTAGAGGACCCGAGCTTGAAGGATAAACCGCCCGCAGGGGCGTGCTGGGTGTTTTTTTTATATATATATATATATATATATATATATATATATATATATATATATATATATATATATATATATATATATATATATATATATATATATATATATATATATATATATATATATATATATATATATATATAGCGTAGCTATATATATATATGGATAGCGTAGTGGTTAGACTACACGCCTTTGGAACAGAGGATCGCAAGTTCGATTCCTGCCTGGGGCGTCTGTATCCAGTAAGGGTCCTAAGGCTAGACCCCCTATGCTAAGCAAGCCTACCGCAGACATGAGCGAGACAGATAAATATGAAGGCATGCCGGCTCGGACGTCGCCCGGATCAACAAGGTCCGCGTCAGGTGTTGAGGAACCAGGGCACCCTGACGAAAAGTGGGCTACTGGAACTGGAAGGCATCGGTGGGCAAGAGACGAAAACAGGGCGTTGTTGGAATGCTACTACACAAGTAACCCCGGCGGAAGGGGCTACATGAATAGGATGAGGGACCTATGGATTCTTCGATACCCAACATCCACAATGACGGCGAAACAACTAGTAGCTCAGTGTTCCAACATTCGAAAGAAGGGACTGCTCTCACAGCTAGAGATTGACGAGGTACAGATTACGTGAAGTACCCTCAGAAGGTCTGCTAGATGATGTTAATGCAGCACTACGGGCAATACCTACAACCACGATTACCGACACTAACAAGCTGATCTACAATACGGCAGCAGTGATCAGTGAGATGCTTGGCTACAAGTTGAACAGCGACAAGGGGCAGTACCCTCCATGGAGAAGGAGGCTAGAGGGCAAGATCAAAGTAGCACGGAGGGAGGTTAGCCAACTAACGGAGTTGCAGAAAGGTAAGACAAATAAGGTGCCTAAGAAATACAGCAAGCTGTCCATACCTGAGGCCTTGGAAACTGCCAAGCAAAGACTCACAGCCTTGGCCAGCCGCTTGAGGAGGTACACCAGAGAGATAGAAGGCAGGAGAATAAACCAGCTGTTCTCCACAGAACCAGCAAAGGTGTACTCTCAGTGGCAAGGGAACAATAAGAGAACAGCACCACCAAGGCTGGAGACGGAGCAATACTGGAAGAGCATATGGGAGAAGGATGCAACCCATAACGGCAATGCTCAGTGGCTAGAGGATCTGAGGGCAGACCACAGCGACCTCCCTGAACAGGGTCCAGTAACCATCACAGTGGCAGATATCCAAGAAAGGGTCTCCAGTATGAAGAGTTGGACAGCACCAGGGCCCGACATGGTTCACGCCTACTGGCTGAAGAAGCTGACTGCACTCCACGAGCGTCTGGCAGCACAAATGAACCAGCTGCTAGTTAACGAGAGACACCCGGAATGGCTAACCGAAGGTCGGACGGTCCTGATCCCCAAGGACCCCAAGAAGGGACCGGTCCCCTCCAACTACCGACCAATAACCTGCCTCAGTACTACATGGAAGCTCCTGTCAGGCATCATATCGGCTAAGATGAACAGGCACATGGGTCAATACATGAGCGGGACACAGAAAGGAATTGGCAAGAATACCAGAGGCGCAAAACACCAGCTACTGGTAGACAGAACAGTCAGCCGAGACTGCAAGACCAGACTGACCAACCTGTGCACTGCCTGGATTGATTACAAGAAGGCCTATGACTCAATGCCCCACAGCTGGATACTGGAATGCCTAGAATTGTACAAGATCAATGGGACCCTAAGAGCCTTCATCAGGAACTCAATGGGGATGTGGCGTACAACACTAGAGGCCAACTCCAAGCCCATAGCACAAGTCACCATCAAGTGCGGGATCTACCAAGGAGATGCTCTGTCCCCACTGCTGTTCTGCATAGGCCTGAACCCCCTCAGTGAGATCATTAACAAGACTGGCTACGGATACCGACTACGGAACGGAGCAGTTGTCAGCCACCTCCTGTACATGGATGACATCAAGCTGTATGCCAAGAGTGAACGAGACATCGATTCACTGATCCACACTACCAGGCTATACAGCAATGACATTGGAATGTCGTTCGGACTGGAGAAGTGTAGCCGGATGGTAACAAAGAGAGGGAAGGTAGTCAGAACTGAGGGGATTGAACTACCAGAAGGCAACATTGCAGACATAGAGGACAGTTACAAGTACATGGGGATCCCGCAGGCGAATGGGAACCATGAAGAGGCCGCTAGAAAAGCTGCAACCACCAAGTACCTGCAGAGGGTCAGGCAAGTCCTGAGGAGTCAGCTGAATGGTAAGAACAAGATCCGGGCCATCAACACATACGCCCTACCCGTGATCAGGTACCCTGCTGGGGTAATAGGCTGGCCAAAGGAGGAGATAGAAGCCACTGACATAAAGACAAGAAAGCTCCTTACCATGCATGGAGGGTTTCACCCCAAGTCCAGCACCCTGAGGCTGTACGCTAAGCGGAAGGAAGGGGGCCGGGGACTGGTGAGTGTCAGCACCACAGTCCAGGATGAGACAACGAACATCCAAGAATACATTGGGAAGATGGCCCCAACTGACCGAGTGCTCAGTGAATACCTCAGGCAGCAGAAACCCAAGAAAGAGGAGGGAGACGAGGAACCATCATGGAAGGACAGGCCCCTGCACGGTATGTACCACCGGCAGATAGAGGAGGTGGCTGATATCCAGAAATCCTACCAGTGGCTGGACAAAGCTGGACTGAAAGACAGCACAGAGGCACTAATCATGGCAGCACAAGAACAAGCTCTGAGCACAAGATCCATAGAGGCTGGGGTCTATCACACCAGGCAAGACCCCAGGTGCAGGCTGTGTAAAGATGCCCCAGAGACAATCCAGCACATAACAGCAGGGTGCAAGATGCTAGCAGGCAAGGCATACATGGAACGCCATAACCAAGTGGCCGGCATAGTGTACAGGAACATCTGTGCCGAGTATAACCTGGAAGTCCCGAGGTCAAAATGGGAGATGCCCCCAAGGGTGGTGGAGAATGACCGAGCTAAGATCCTGTGGGACTTCCAGATACAGACGGACAAAATGGTGGTGGCTAACCAACCGGACATAGTGGTGGTAGACAAACAGAAGAAGACGGCTGTAGTGATCGATGTAGCGGTTCCGAATGACAGCAATATCAGGAAGAAGGAACACGAGAAGCTGGAGAAATACCAAGGGCTCAGAGAAGAGCTCGAGAGGATGTGGAGGGTGAAGGTAACGGTGGTCCCCGTGGTAATCGGAGCACTAGGTGCGGTGACTCCCAAGCTAGGCGAGTGGCTCCAGCAGATCCCGGGAATAACATCGGAGATCTCTGTCCAGAAGAGCGCAGTCCTGGGAACAGCTAAGATACTGCGCAGGACCCTCAAGCTCCCAGGCCTCTGGTAGAGGACCCGAGCTTGAAGGATAAACCGCCCGCAGGGGCGTGCTGGGTGTTTTTTTATATATATATATATACCCCTATATAAGTATGGTATGTAGCACATAAAGTATGCATCTAGTCATGGATCACATCAGAAAAAACTGCTAATTTGAAATAAATTGCAAAGTGCTGCATCTTTGTGCTGTTAAATCAAACTTAACTCTCATTGATTGTGAAGGACAGAGGATGTTAGAGAAGAAGCATTATCTTTCCCAGCAATTATGCAGTTGTTCAGACCAGTTCATTGAATTTTCCACCATCCAAGTCAAAAGTTAATTCTGCCTTAACCTTGTGCCGCTCTTCTTGCCCTGTATATATCTTACCATAAGACAGAAACTCTCTGTCTGCCAACTTTATTTGGCAGACAGAGTTTGTCTGCCCCAAAATTATTTAAGGTTAGGGTTACAGATCATGACTAGACTTTAAAGAGTTAAAACATTAATTTTAGTGCAGTCCAGCGAAATACCCGCTTTAATCATCATCATTAGCATCACAGAAAAGATGCTATTTTCATTTCTAACCTTTTACCTTCTTCATCTTTTCTTCTCCTGCTCGGTAAAGATCCTTATGATTAGGCAATGCCAAGACGAGTAGAAACTATACATGCTGAGAGCTCCAGCTTTATGAAGAAGGACTTTATTACCCTCGCTGCCTGTATTCAGTCTTAATACTTCTTGATTTAAACTTGAAAAGTGAGCAAATCCACATGAGAAATGCAAAACATCATGTTGTAATAACTTTGATTTCTAAATAGAAAGACAGTATGATGAGCAAATAGCTGAAATAGTCTAAACCGAACACACAGGAAAACGCAATATGCCACATTATGAAAACACCTGTCATCACTTCAGATATACCTGATGCTCCTTTGGCAAACTTTAGCAGTAATAAGGTGCTGATGATTTCCCAATCTTTTCACTGCTCAAGACAGATGGAAAACAAAAAATGCAATTTATTGCTGTTACTATGGCATTCATGGAGCAGACTGTGTTTCTCTTCCTCAAAGTGACAATTATGGAGTCATTAGCAGAGCAAAGATGCCTCCAGCTGCTGCGAGAGTTTCCACTTTTGTTTGGATTTCATATGAACTTGTACTGATGACATATAATTGACTTCCGTATAAATCTTCTGCATTAATCAGATCTAGACAATATCTATTTTTAGTTCCTCTCACTCTGTAAGAACGATTCTACCTCAGTCAAGTTGAACATTTCTCAGGGACTAGATTATAGATGGCAGACAGTTGGTGTCGTAAGCCCCGCCCTCTGTTCAAAGATGGTCATTCACAGTGGACATAGATGGCTTCTTTCACCTTTTGACCCCATTGGGGACACTTCCATAGGGGTTAAATCTGGGATTCGCCACCAGTTGACCCTAGAACTGAAGAGGCTTCTCAGATGAGAGGTGAAACATCTTCAAGGAAACTTAAAGAAGTCCTTTTCTTTCTAAGCTCCTTAGACTACGATGAACCTTCACAGACACAAAGCTTGTTAGGACTCACCTCCAGTAAATCACATCTGAAATATGTTTGTGCTGTGGGTGCCTATTAATAATATAAATAACTGAGGCAAACAGGTATAAAATGTTCAAAAATCAGGTGGACAAAATAAATCCTGTCGGCAAAATCTGACAAAACAAAGCCAACCCCATCACCGGGAGAAAAGGATAACACAACTCTAAAAACAAACACAGTAACACATGAGCATGGGGTGTATAGACACTGCATTAACTGAGTACAGTCGGGGGAAAAGAGGGAAGCTCAGGTGATGATGCAAGTGGGTGCTGAAATCAGACTGAATTAGTATTTTAAAGCAGGGGTGTCAAACACAAGGCAGAAGGGCCAGAATCGCCTGCTCGGTGCCTTTGGAAAATGTGAAGGGCGGCAGATTTTCCACTTTATCTTACTGCACTACTGCATTTTCCTGAGTCTTACTGCTTTCATTATTGATATACTGTATACCTTCCCCATGGCCGCTCATATTACACTAAGTAAAAGAAGTAACAAATAAACAATGAATTGATGGAAAAGTTCCTGTTTCTTCACCATGTACATAAAAAGTGGCATTCTCTGTGAATTAAAAAAACTTTATTTTATAATTACAGGGCTGTCTGGGTAATGAGCTTAAAGAACTTTTCCTGTAATTTTCCAAATGTACTTCTTACAATCTAAGACCAGAATTCATGCTGACAGATTGATTTCTGTGCTAAAGGTGCATCATTCTTTACCATGTAAAAAGTATTATAACGTTTCTTTATAAAGTTCTGTTTCACATATTCATACTGTATGTAGTCTTATACTTAAAAATGCATGTCTGTAAATCTTCATCACTGACTTGCCATCTGTAATGAAAGGCTACAGCATTCAAATCAATACTTTAAATCCATCAACATTAGTTGGATTGTGTTATCCCTCTTTCTGGCATTCTCTCTCCTCCTTCCTGCAGACTATGTTGTCTTGTTAATTAGCAGCTTTGACAAATATAGTAGAAAGCTTTTGTAGACACAGTTAGTTGCTTCAGCTTTCCTCAGCACCACAGCGCAATCTGTTCCCATCAACACAGAGCAATGTGCTGTGATTTTACTCAAACGAGTCCTCTGGGCTACTAATGCTATATATAATATGTAAAAAAATACTAATTATTCCTTATTCTTCTTCTTATTTCAGAGGACACCAAAGGCAGATGGTTATAAATGAATCATGAATGTGATGGAGTAGCAGGCTGTGTAGATTATATAAGATGCTATGACTGGTTGTAGGAGGGCAGAGAGAGCTAATTAGCCCTCTAGAGGGGGCACCATAGTCATTCAACAGCATGTGTATGTTGAATTAATGACTCCCACATTGGTCTAGTGAGCCACCTTAAACTGTTATAACACTACTTTATCATATTAGACAATGTTTAAAAGGGCAACAGTTAGGGATGGGAATAGATAAGAATTCATTGATTCCGGTTCCATTATCGATATCACTTATCAGTCAGCTGTTGAAGTTCAGCAGTGGTTGGCTTCACCTCAAATAACGGCTCACTTTATAGCGGTGCTGGATGGGGTCAGCATTTACTCAGCTTTAACATGGGCTCTTGGCTAGCTTAGCATTAGCATGCTGTCCGCGCAGGTGCTTGCGAAGAGCCAAAGTTGTGTTCACAGTGTAATGCAAATGTTTCTGTCCCGGAGCAATCTCCACTTGACCATTGCACTCTCATCCTTTAATGCAATAAAAATAAAGGTAATGTGCTGTGACACACGCTAGGCACAGATACACCCACACACACGTCGTTAACATCAGATGCACGTTTATTGTGAGTATCCACAGAATGACAGCTGAACACCGTTTGACAGCGGTCGGTTTCCCCAGCTTCCTTCCCTCCGCTCCTCTCCGCCTCACTATATAAAGGGAAGGAAAACCACCATCAGTCCAAAATCGCCATCAGCTGTTCTTACCAGCACCGCCCCGTTGAGCTCACTGCACTACTCCTCCCCTGCAGCCGCGCCCCGGACCACACCTCCGCCACACACCCCCACCGCCCGACTGAGGCCGGGAAGCCCCCCCCCCCCCCGCGAGCGAGAGAGGAAATCGGCCACCACCATCTGCGCCCCCGGCCTATGGACCACCTTGAACTTAAAAGGCTGCAAAGCCAGATACCACCGAGTGATCCGGGCGTTGGCATCCTTCATGCGGTGAAGCCACTGTAGCGGGGCGTGGTCCGAGCAGAGGGTGAATGAGTGCCCCAGGAGGTAATAGCGAAGGGAGTCGACCGCCCACCGGATAGCCAAGCACTCCTTCTCCACGGTGCTGTACCGTCTTTCGCGCTCCGCCAGCTTCCGGCTGATGTAAAGAACGGGACGGTCGGCCCCCCTCACCTGCTGGGACAAAACGGCCCCCAGCCCTCTGTTCGAGGCGTCAGTCTGCAGAACAAAAGGGAGGGAAAAGTCAGGAGTGTGATGCAGCGGCTCCCCACAGAGAGACTTTTTCACCTGCACAAACGCCGCCTGGCACGGCCCCGTCCACTGCACCAGATCTGGAGCACCCTTCCGGGTAAGATCGGTTAAGGGGCTGGTCAGCTGCGCAAACCCCGGCACGAACCGGCGATAGTAACCCGCCAGCCCCAAAAACCGTCTCACCTCCTTTTTGGTCTTAGGGCGCGGGCAGGATGCGATAGCCGCCGTCTTCTCCACCTGTGGACGCACCTGCCCGCCCCCCAAGTGGTACCCCAGATACTGCACCTCCCTCCGTCCAACTGCACACTTCTTCGGATTGGCCGTGAGCCCCGCCTCCCTCAGGGACCCCAGGACCGCGGCCACCCGCTGCACATGCTCCGCCCAGGTGTCGCTGTGGATGATCACGTCATCCAAGTAGGCAGCAGCATACGCAGCATGCGGGCACAGCACCCGGTCCATGAGACGCTGGAAGGTGGCAGGGGCCCCGAACAAGCCGAACGGAAGCGTAACGAATTGGTACAAACCGTACGGAGTGGAGAAGGCCGTTTTCTCCCTGGACTCAGCAGACAAGGGAATCTGCCAGTAGCCCTTGGTTAAATCCAGTGTCGTGAAAAAACGGGCCGCGCCCAGCCGATCCAGGAGCTCGTCGACCCGGGGCATGGGATAAGCATCAAAACGTGACACTTCATTCACCTTGCGATAGTTGACACAGAACCGTATAGACCCATCCTTCTTCACCACCAGAACGATGGGGCTACACCAGGCGCTGTGCGACTCTTCTATCACTCCCATCCTCAGCATTTCAGCTAATTCCCTCTGCACGATTTGTCGTTTATGCTCAGGAAGCCTGTAGGGCCGTGAACGCACCGTCACACCAGGCCGCGTTACCAAACGATACTCAATGAGAGACGTCCGGCCGGGCAGGGGGGAGAACACGTCAGCAAAACGCTGTTGTAACGCGACAACGTCCGCTCTCTGGGCCTGTGTGAGATGGTCACCACAAGGGAGGGAGGCGGGGATGATGGAATTTGGCACCTCCGGCCCCAACTCATCTCTCTCCTTAACCAGGCTCACCAGAGAAGCGGTTTCAACCTCTCTCCACGCTTTAAGGAGATTGAGGTGATAAATCTGCGTGGCCCCTCCCCTGTCCGACCGAGCGACCTCATAGTCAACGTCCCCGACTCGCCGTGTGACCACAAAGGGTCCTTGCCACTTGGCGAGCAACTTTGAGCTGGAAGAAGGGAGTAATACAAGCACTTTGTCTCCCGGTGAAAACTGCCTGAGTCTAGCCCCTCTGTCATACAGGCGTTGCTGACGCTGCTGAGCCTGGAGCAAATTCTCCCGTGACAACCTCCCCAAAGTGTGGAGTTTAGCTCTCAGGTCCAACACGTACTGAATCTCATTTTAGGCGGGGCTCGGACCGTCCTCCCAGCTTTCTTTAATCAGGTCGAGCACCCCACGTGGCCTCCTGCCGAACAGCAGTTCAAAGGGAGAAAATCCCGTGGAGGCCTGGGGCACCTCCCGCACTGCGAACAACAGAGGGTCTAGCCAGTGATCCCAATTGCGTACATCCTCGTTAATGAACTTACGAATCATGGACTTTAAGGTCTTATTCAGCCGCTCCACCAGCCCGTCAGTCTGAGGGTGGTAGACGCTGGTCCGAATAGATTTAATGCCCAATAATTCGTACAGTTCCCGCAGTGTACGAGACATAAACGACGTGCCCTGGTCAGTCAGTATCTCTTTCGGGATTCCGACTCGGGAGATGACCTGAAACAGTGCCCGCGCCACACTCTTTGCAGAGATGGTGCGCAGCGGGACTGCTTCCGGGTACCGCGTTGCATAATCCACCAGGACTAACACAAAGCGGTAGCCACGTGCACTCCGGTGAAACGGCCCAATGAGGTCCGTGCCAATGCGCTCGAACGGGACCTCTATGAGTGGAAGCGGACGCAAAGGAGCTTTTGGTATGGCCGGCTGATTAACAAGTTGGCAGTCCGGGCAGGACGCGCACCAGCGGCGCACATCCGCTCGGACGCCCGGCCAATAAAGTCGGGCCGTTATTCGCTCCAGAGTTTTTTCGTATCCCATATGCCCTGCCATGGGGTTATAATGAGCCGCCTGGAAAATTGTTTCCCGGGGGCCCTGCGGCACCAACAGCTGGGTGTGTGTCACCTCTGTGCGAGCGTCACGACTCACTCGATATAACCTATCTTTCGTTAACATGAAGTGTGGGTAGGTCCGCACGGCTTCAGGGCGCACCACGTGACCATCAATCTCAATCACTTGGTCAAAGGCTGAGCGTAGGGTGTCGTCACGAGACTGCTCCAGTGGGAAATCACCCGTGCGGGGAACTTCCGGAGCCGGCGGGGCTTCCTGTGAAGGACCCGCCATCTCCCCCTCCCCAGAGTCAGTGTCGGACGACCCCGCGTCACCACTGAGTGCCGCGCAGACACTACATGCTACTGGCGGTCGTGATCGCACCCCCGCGTACTGTCCCAACAGATGATGAAACCCCGGCCAATTCGTACCCAGAATTAGGGGATGCGACAGGCGCGGGCTAACCGCA
Organism: Diplotaxodon limnothrissa; assembly: GCF_057381915.1. NCBI lineage: Eukaryota > Metazoa > Chordata > Actinopteri > Cichliformes > Cichlidae > Diplotaxodon > Diplotaxodon limnothrissa. Next base: position 19,845,001 of record NC_140597.1, read on the forward strand.
GCCGTTACTCTATGCGTTATACTTTAATAACAGCGGCACTATGGGATACCTGTGAACATCACCATGCACACACCTCACCTCCACCCATTCTGCCCCCAGCAATGCCATGCGAACCAAGCTTTGGTGCACGAGGGTCTGCGTGCAGCCCGTGTCCACCAAAGCATGGCGTATACCCCCTCGAGTCCTTACCGGAATGCTGTATGTCCCTCCCGGACCGGGAGAGGGCGCTGGAGCACCGGCAACGCAGAACACCTGCCCCACCTCCATCAGAGGACAGTCCCTTCTCAGGTGTCCCGGCTGTCCGCACTTCCAGCACTCCTGCCCCGGCGTCTGTGCTGCTCTCCGTGGCTCAGGTGCGGCACTGCTTAGGTCCGATCCCTGGGAAGGCACAAATGCGGCAAAAGGATTAGTGGGGCTCAACGCCAGCGTCCGCTCTGCCTGCCCTGGCGCGGGCATCCGGCGCCTCGGTGCCGGCACCGGGGCTTGTCTGTTCGGCCTCCGGCCGCTGTCCCCGGGCTCCCCTGCTCTAGCGGCAAGGTGGTCCTCCGCCAACGTAACCGCCACCTCCAGACTCGCGGGACGGTGGCACCTGACCCATCTCGCCGTTTCTGCAGGCAGCCCCTCCACGAACTGCTCCAGCACCACTTTGCCCACCAGCAGCGTCTCGCCCTCTGACGATCCCGGCTGCAGCCAGCGTACGGCCGCGTCATGCAGCTTCCGGGCCCAAGCAAGCGGCCGATCCGCCACGGCCAGCCGACAGGCCCGGAACCGCCGGCGATGATCTTCAGCGGTGAGTCCCAACCGGTCCACCACCGCCCGGCTCACGTCCTGGAAGCTGCCCCTCGAAGCCGGCGGCAGACTCAGGGCCGCCGTCCGAGCCTCCCCCGACAGCAGAGGAAGCAAACGCGGAGCCCACTCCACCTGCGGCCACTGGCAGGCCTCCGCCGTGGCACGAAAAGTCTCCAGAAAAACCTGGGGGTCGTCCCCCATCCGGGGCACCGCCACCGACAGCGGTGGGGGCTTCGGCGGGGCAGTGGCGCCAACCAGCCGCTCCAGAACCAGAGTCTGCCGGTCCGTCTGCTCTTGCAGCGCAGCCAGGTGAGCCCGCTGGGCCGCCGCATGGTCGTGGTTCATTTTCGCCATCTCCGCCAGCATCTGCGCCAAAAACTGCAAAGGCTGGGCGGGCGGCGCAGCCTGCGGGTCGGACATCCCCACACCGGCAGGCTCCTGGGTTTCGGCACCACTTGTGACACACGCTAGGCACAGATACACCCACACACACGTTGTTAACATCAGATGCACGTTTATTGTGAGTGTCCACAGAATGACAGCTGAACACCGTTTGACAGCGGTCGGTTTCCCCAGCTTCCTTCCCTCCGCTCCTCTCCGCCTCACTATATAAAGGGAAGGAAAACCACCATCAGTCCAAAATTGCCATCAGCTGTTCTTACCAGCACCGCCCCGTTGTGCACACTGCACCACTCCTCCCCTGCAGCCGCGCCACACCTCCGCCACATGCGCATACCGACGCTGGAGACTGCGCTACTATTTTGCTCCAACACACGAACAGAAACCAGCTGATTGTAGAGAGAGTGCAAGAACTGATTAGCGGGATCGACAGGCAGGCAGACTTACCATTTGACTGGACTACTGGGAACCAGTTCTCTGCAAGAACAGGTTCTCAGTTCCCGTTTCTAGCAACCATGTTTGAAGATACTGAGTAAAACTAGAATGACATGCTAACCATTTGTCTTTAAGGATATCAAGAATTTTCAGGCCCTTACTTTTTCATGTGCAAAATGTTTTTGCACAACTTTTGAAAGAAGGCACTATTTAGGTAAAAGGAGATGTTACTGCCTCCTGCCAAATTGTTTTTTAGAACCAGCTTATTAATGCAAAAGTTCTGGCTTTAAAGTATTTTAAGCCAGGTAGTGCAGGTGCTTTAGAATCCATATTTTCTTTAACCATACATTAACATACACATCTTGTATGCAGATATCTATGCATAAACCATGCACAGAGGCATTTCATGCACAAATTTAGGTTTTCATCAGTATTTTCTTACCTGAATTTAAACTGTCACACCAACAGTCTGCATGTCCTCCTTCACGATATCCATGAATCTTCTCTGTGGTCTTCCTCTTCTCCTCCTGCCTGGCAGAGCCATATCCAAAATCCTTTGTCCACTGTGTCCTCTATCCCTCCTCTGCACATCATCCCATCTCAGCCTTACCTCTAACTTTTTCCTTCTTTTTGAATTTCAAAGCCATCCCACAGACTAGCATGCCTTTACATTCTCCCCTGACATCAGCTTGTCTCTTTCAGATTGCACCTCATGCATCTGTCTGCACCTTCTTCCACTCTTATATGTCATCCTATGTCCCTCCCTTTTCTTGAAGTACATGTTAACCACAGCCATTCCATCCTTTTCACAATAATTGACAACAATCTGCACGTTTTCTTGAAATCGCGGTGATCTGCTGTTGCCTGTGCTGATGCAATCCTCCCTTTCTATCAGGGCTTGGGAGTTCATATCCAAGTTGCACTGCAGACAACTTGGAAAAATGGAGGTTTGGGTCCTGTCACTATTATGCATAACAAATCACACATTGGCATTTGCTGATCATTCACACTTCTGCCATAACTCAGTGAATACATACTCCATATATCAGCATCAGCTTTAGCAAAGTGTTAACAGATAACCTTGGGATGAGACTGGGCTGATCAATAGTCTTTTTTGTGTGCGTTTTTGCTTAGTTTTGTTAACTATTCGGTTTTACAGTCAGTCATGCAGATTTAGGGGTTATGGACTAATGGTCTATATTATGAATGCCAAATTCATTTTACATGTTATGGGCAATATCCATCCTACCTTGATTTTAAGTGGGGTAGACCAAACTGTCTTTCTGTCAATATTTGGTGTAACTGCACCGGAAATCTGTAGATAATTTTACCAAATAAATGTGTAAATTACAGACAAAGTTCTGGTAGCTCATTGTCCAGACTCTCGTCTAATTATGAAACATTTCGTTTTTGTTAATTGACTGATTTTGTTTTTCCCATCATCTACCCTGCCACTCAGTACTGGCTCAACACAGGGATGTGTGCTGAGTCCTCTCCTATACACCATCCACAAAAGTGACTGCACCCCCAACTGCAACATCATCATCTAATTTGCAGATGACAGCACTCTGATGGGGCTCATGTCCAACGATGACGACACCGCCTACAGAGATGAGGTCCGGCGACTGTCAGAATGGTGTACCTACAATAACCTCACCTTAAACACCCAGAAAACAAAGGAAGTGGTCATGGACTTCCACAAGACAAGAACTGATCCCCCCTCCCCTCTCTATAAAAGGTGTAGAAATGACTGAAAGATTAATAGGCTCTGTTTTGAGTTTTGTTCAAAAAAGAATGACTTCATATAGGAAAAAAATATATCACATATGCAGGACACCTTAAACTAGTTTTTTAATTAAGCAGTAGTGATGGGTCGGTCGCGAACGAAATTGCTCTTAGAGCCGGTTCTTTGAATTCAATTCAATTTTATTTATATAGCGCCAAATCTCAACAAAAGTCGCCTCAAGGCGCTTCATAAAAAAAGGGGGGGAAGTGAACGATGCGAGCCGGCTCCTTATTGGGAGCCGTGGGGTTTTTTTTTCCGTTCTCCTGCCCTCTCTTTCACTTTTTTTCGCTTCATGCTGCAAGTCACCCTGTGTTTGCGCTGAGCAGAGACGGCAAACAGAGCCTTGAGTATGCGCCCTTCCCCCCTCTGCTCAGCGCTGAGCTGAGGGGGGAGGGCGGTAGTTACACTCGCAACAGCAGTAGCACACAACAAGAGCAGGAGGGAGAGGGAACAAAAGAGAGCCGGGAGCAACAACAAGAGACAACACCTTCACATTGGAAAGGTACAGTAAAGAAAATGAGTGACACCAAGAAAAGAAGCAAAGTCTGGAACCATTTCAATCTTACTGACAAAACAAAGGCAGAATGTAGAGTCTACAAGAATAGGATAAGGATAAAAAGGATATCATATAGAGCGGGGGTCACTAACAGGCGGACCGGGGTCCGAGTCCGGACCCAGTCGCCATCCTATATGGACCCGGACCTATAGTTAACAAAATATTAAATTATATTTAATTTTGACAGGCGATTCAATTTTAAGCGGTAACCTTACATTGTATTAGACCAGGGAACATACAAACCAATTGTGTGCGAGTTAAGCCACCCACGTGACACTACTTAGCCAATCACATCTGCGCAATTCAAGGCGATCGCAACGCTGAGTGCAGACACAGACAGACAGAGGAAAGAGACGGTGAGAGGCGAATGACAAGCGAGACGATTAACGATACAGTGAGACAAGACGTGAGTGGGAGTCACAAGAGGTAAAACAACTATGGCGCTTTCAAAAAATAGAAAAGTAGACACCGAAAATAGAACTTTCAAGACTGAATGCCTGCCATCCATCCATCCGCTTCCGCTTCTCCTTTTCAGGGTCGCGGGGGGCGCTGGAGCCTATCCCAGCTGTCATAGGGCGAGAGGCGGGGTACGCATATATGTTCATTCTTCCGGCCACAAGCAGCAAACCAGTGTGTCTCATATGTTCAGAAACCGTGGCACTGATTAAAAGTGGCAATGTCAAACGCCACTATGGGACAAAGCACAAAGCTTTTGAACAATCATACCCACCCAAGTCTGAACTCAGGTCCCAGAAAATTAGCAGTCTCAGAGCCCAATATGATCAATCCACAAGGATCTTAACCAGTTCTTTCACCGCCCAACAACGTGCTCGTGAATGTTCCCTCAGAGTTGCTTGGATTTTAGGTCAACACAAAAAGCCCTTTGCAGATGCAGGTGTTGTCAAAGAGTGCATGAGTGCAGTAGCAGAAACATTACTTGAGGGTAAACAAAAAGAAGAGCTTTGTGACAAAATAAAGCAAATACCTATGTCAGCATCAACAGCCACAAAGAGAAGTGAAATATTAGCTCAGGATGTGCTATCCCAGCTGGAAGAAGCTATTCATAAGACACCATGTGTAGGCTTGGCTGTAGATGAGTCCACTGATGTGTCTGACAATGCTCAACTGTTAGTTTATGTAAGGTTCTTCAACAATGATAAGAAAGAGTTCTGTGAAGACCTGCTAGGTGTAACTTCCCTTTACAGCACTACAAGAGGAGAGGATATTTACCTGGCCATTAAGGAAATGTTAACAAAGCGAGGAATAGAGCCAAACCAAGTGGTTTCAATAACCACAGATGGAGCCCCTGCTATGATGGGGAGAGAGAAAGGAGCTGTAGCAAGAATGAAAGAGGACAATCCCGAGCTAATCTCTTACCATTGCATTATTCATCAGTCAGTGTTATTCTCCACCCTGTCAGATGAGTATGCTGAGGTGATGAAAACAATGATGAAAATGATAAATTTTCTCAGGGCATCTTCTTCTTGTCAGCATGGCATGCTCAGGGAATTTCTCAGAGAAGTTGATGCACACGCTGATGATCTTCTGCTTCACAACAATGTGAGATGGCTTAGCAAAGGCAGGGCATTGGAGCGATTTTGGTCCATCAGAAGTGAAGTAGCAGCTTTCTTGGAAGAGCTGGAAAGTCAAAAAGCAACAAACTTTTCTCTCTTTTTAAATGATGGGAAAAACATGGATATTGTGGCCTTTTTGGTTGATATCACTTCACACCTGAATGAACTGAATTTGAAGCTGCAGGGCAAGGACAATTCAATTTGTGAACTGATGACAGCTGTCTGCTGCTTTCAGAGGAAACTTGAAGTGTTCAAAGAAGGCAAGGCAAGGCAAATTTATTTGTATAGCACAATTCAACAACAAGGTGATTCAAAGTGCTTTACAGAGACATTAGAAACAAAAACAAATAAAAAGTATGATTTAAAATTGATTAAAACAAGCAAACAAACAAATTAAATAAACACACACATTTCACACCTGTTCGCGTGATCTGAACCCTTATCGTAAGGGGAGCTACCAGTCCTTCTGTGGACGAGCTACTTTCTATTTTAAATTCCCTGAATTTAAAATACTCTCTAGACCCAGTCTAGACCCAGCTGGGGAGCTACCCAGAGCTCTAACCCACTTAACAAACAAACAAACAAAACAGCATGTAAAATCAAAACAGATAAAATCAGAACAGTAGATAAAATCAGTAGTTAATGTAAGTTTTGAAATTTAAGCTTAACTAATTAACAAACAAACAAAACAGTATATAAAATCAAAACAGATAAAATCAGAAATAGATAAGATCAGTAGTTAATGTAAGTTTTGAAATTTAAGCTTAAAAGTGTGGATTTGGTGCTTTATTCAAATGCAGCTGAGAATAGGTGAGTCTTCAACCTGGATTTAAATAAACTGAGTGTTTCAGCTGATCTGAGGCTTTCTGGGAGTTTGTTCCAGATATAAGTAGCATAAAAGCTGAATGCAGCTTCTCCGTGTCTGGTTCTGACTCTAGGAACTGATAAAAGACCGGATCCAGATGACCTGAGGGATCTGGAAGGTTCATACTGGGTCAGGAGGTCACTGATGTATTTTGGTCCTAAACCATTCAGAGCTTTATAGGCCAGCATCAGAACTTTAAAGTCTATCCTCTGACGGATAGGCAGCCAGTGTAAAGACCTCAGAGCTGGACTGATGTGGTCCACTTTTTTGGTCTTAGTGAGGACTCGAGCAGCAGAGTTCTGAATGAGCTGTAGTTGTCTGACTGATTTTTTAGGTAGACCTGTAAAGATGCTGTTACAGTAATCAAGCCTACTAAAGATGAATGCATGGACTAGTTTTTCCAGGTCCTGTTGAGACATCAGATCTTTTATCCTAGAAATTTTTTTGAGGTGATAGTAAGCTGATTTTGTTATTGTCTTAATGTGTTTCTCTAAGTTTCGGTCTGCATTCATCACTACACCCAAATTTCTCGCCTGGTTTGTGGTTTTCACGTGTATAGATTGAAGTTCTCTGGTGACCTGTAATCGTTTTTCTTTGGCGCCAAAGACTATTACCTCAGTTTTGTTTTTGTTTAGCTGGAGAAAATTGTGGCACAGCCAGTAATTAATTTCCTCAATGCATTTACCAAGAGCCTGTACAGGGCCTCGGGCTCCTGGTGACACTGTGATATATATTTGTGTGTCATCTGCATAGCTGTGGTAGTTTATTTTGTTGTTCTTTATAATCTGTGCCAGTGGGAGCATGTAAATGTTAAACAGAGGGGGTCCCAAGATGGAACCTTGGGGAACTCCACATGTGATACTAGTCTGCTCAGATGTGGAGTTACCTATTGATACAAAGTATTTCCTGTTTTCTAAGTATGTTTTGAACCAGTTTAGTACAGTTCCTGAAAGACCTGCCCAGTTCTCCAGTCATTTGAGTAATATGTTGTGGTCAACTGTATCAAATGCTGCACTGAGATCCAGTAAAACTAAGACTGACATTTTTCCACTGTCTGTGTTCAGACATATGTCATTAAACACTTTTGTCAGAGCGGTTTCAGTGCTGTGGTTCTGTCTAAAACCTGACTGGAAGGCATCGTAGCAGTTATTCTGTTTTAAGAAGTAATTGAGCTGTTGAGAAACTGCTTTTTCAATGATCTTACTTAAAAATGGGAGATTTGAGATCGGCCTGTAGTTTTTCATTTGTGTCTTGTCAAGATTGTCCTTTTTCAGTATAGGTTTTATTACAGCAGTTTTTAGTGGTTCTGGAAACACACCTGACATTAAGGAAAAGTTGACGATCTGTAACAAGTCTGACTCTAAAGTCTTTGAGACCTTTTTGAAAAAACTTGTTGGCAGGACATCTAAACAGCAAGAAGACCTGCAAGGAGACTATGCACACTTCCCAACAGCGAAGGAACAGGTTCAGGGACAGAGAGATGTGTCCTCTTTTGTTGACTTTGTTGATAAGCTGATTGAAAACTTCGGCAAACGTTTTGATAGCTTCAGCTTTGGACAGCAGCTCACCATGTTCATAAAGAACCCATTTGCCATCACTGATGTCAGAGGGTTCTCAAAGGAAGTCACACAGCACTTCAAGTGGGCAAATGCTGGGCCTCTTCAAATGCAACTAATTGATCTCCAAGCAGATGTGGCCCTGAAAGAGCAGTTTGGAAGAACTGAACCTGCCACTTTCTGGCCCCAAATGGTCTCTGAGACAGCTTTCCCAAATCTGAGGAAAGTAGCCCTGTACATCTTGACCACGTTTGGCTCCACATACAGCTGTGAGGCAGCTTTCTCCACAATGAACATAATAAAAACTAAATATTGTTCTAGGCTCACCAATGAGCACCTACACATGTGTATGAGAATGGCCCTGACACCATTCCAGCCCAGATTTAAAATCCTAGTAGAGCAAACTAAAGCTCAATTCTCTCACTGAACAACAGAAAGTGGGGACGTGGACTATAAGGGGGTGAAAGAAAGAGAAACTGTAAAATTGTTAAAATGTTTTGATGTTATCTGTTGAAACTGTATTGAGACTGTTAAGTCGAGATGTAAAATGTAAAGAAAAAGCACTTTGTTTTAAGATGCACAATTTAGCCATTTTATTTATTTTCTCTAATTCATTTTAAACAGCAGCCCTATATCTAATGTAGGCCTACTGTGTGTTTCAGTGTTAACAATACATTTTGTTGAAATGTTTTTAACTTGTATTTTCATTAATTTGACAGTCTATTGCTCATACATTCAGATATAAATAAAAAAAAAAAAAGGTTGCTTCTCTATCACAATCATAATGTAAGTTAGACATTATGATGTCCCGGACCTCTGCTTGAGAAGATTTTCTCCAACTGGACCTCCTCAAATTTTAGTTTAATACCCCTGACATAGAGCCTGCTCCACAAACAACATGCACAGGCACCTAAGAACTGTCCACCCATCAGTGCAATGGGAAGATAAAATGCAGTCAGTTGAGTGTGATATTAATATTTCTAGATGCCAACCTTTTCCTTAATTAAAGATCTGGGCGTTCTCCCCCCCTTTTTTTTTTTTCTCCATATTTTAACTCATTCACTGCCAGCCATTTTCAAATCAGGTAACTCCCCACTGCCAGGGTTTTTGAGCATTTTTACTCATTTTTGAAGAGCCACAGAAAACTGTGTGTTATGATCATATAAACGCTGAACCTACCAAAATGAAGAACAGACTCTCTTCTTTCATCCAAAAAAAAAGCTTGTTTCTACCATTTTCCATTCTTTAGTAATCAGCTGTAGAAGAGAGGTGGGTTCCACCAAAAATGCCTGTTTTGACCAAAAAAAGGGAGAAAACGAGCTTTTTGTGAAAAATACATTTCAAGCAGAAAAGTGCCTTTGACACTAATATTTCTTGCTTTGTGACACCTCTAACATATAAAATAGTTTTTCACTTCTATAAAACAGAAATAACACTGAGAAAGGTTATGTTTTATCAAAACAATTTATTTACAAATATATGAAAAAATAAAATTCACTGACAAGCTGCCCGAGGTTGTATTCTAGCCCCTCCCATTGAAAAACGTAATTGACGTCTATAGACGTCAACGGCAGTCAACGTAAGTTTTTCAATTGACGTCTATAGACGTCAATGGCAGTCAACGTAAGTTTTTCAATTGACGTCTATAGACGTCAATGGCAGTGAATGAGTTAATTTATATTTTATTGTGTTGTGGTTTGCAGTGTTTTGTGTTGTTTCACCTTAAATTTGATTAAAAGGAAAAAGCTGAAAATTTAAGTAGTTAAAAGCTGAAATGTATGGAATGTAAATAGTTGGTTTCTGTATTTTATAATTTATTTATTACATTTTATATGGAGTGAATAAATAAATGCATATTTACAGTGGCCCCTAGAGACAAAGCACGTACAAACTCCAAAACACAACGGAAGTGCTCCAGGATGCTAGGGGCCGTGTTGAGCTTTTGTTACGTAGTGGCTACACAAGCCAGGAAGTACCAACAATCGGGTTGGGTGTGTGTTAGTAACACTCTCTTCCCCCCCTTCTCACCGTCTCTTCTCCCCTTTGGTTTTCTTTCTCTCCCTCTCTTTCTTTCATTCTTTCTCCCTGTCCTATCCCCCAGTCATGTCTGTCCCGTTTGTAGCAACTGAAAATAAAATAAATTCATAATTATAATAAAGGTCAATCAAATGGACCAATATGACAAGGCCATGATGATCCACTTGGTAAAATAAATCTGCTTGGCATCTTTCTTGGCCTTAAGACAACAATTCTGATGGCTAAAGATCCAAACGGGACACAAAAAAAAAAAAAGAAAAAAAAAAGTAACAGGTAAATGAAGTTTTTTTTTTAAATTATTTGAATATATATATATATATATATATATATATATATATATATTGTGGAGGTAAGCATCAACGACACAGCTCTCAGTTCTCACTCCTTCTTTATTCGTCTCCAACATCAACTGCGCATATCGCGCCACAAAACACAGGAACACACTTCCTCTACACTGGGTGTGAGTGGAGCCCTCTAGTGGTCCACCACACATGCCCCCCCCCCCCGAACACCCAGCAGAACTAGTCCAGGACCCGGGGCTTAAGCAAACGGCCGGAGCGGCTGAACTGGGGGGGTGGGGAACTGACAGAGGGCAACCCAGCCCGGGAGCGAGGCTGGCACTGGCGGTCAGAAAAAGCTGAAGACGACTCGGACTCCGTTGATTTCGGGTCGCTCCTGGGGGAAAAAACAGAATCCATCAGCCCGGTGGCAGGTGGGCGGCCGCGGCGAGGGGCCTGGGCCGGGACCACCTGATCCTCTTGCATAACATGTGCAGGCTTAAGTCTGTCAACAGAGACAACTTCCTGCCGACCGCCAAAGTCCAAAACGAAATGTTTGTTGCCTGGTTTAAGAACCCTGTATGGCCCGTCATATGGTGGACGCAGCGGAGTCCTATGGGCATCGTGCCTGACGAAAACGAAACGAGCAGAGTCCAATGAACTCGGAACAAAGGTGTCAGGCAGGCAGTGGTGCACAGGACCAGGAACAGGAAATGAGTTTCTTGGGGGGCGAAAAGGCAACAAAGAGGTGCCTGTGTGTGCCGGTGGATTTTCGAGCGTTGGCATGGGATACAAACCGCCGCCCATTCTTTCACCGTCTTGCGAAGGCCCGGCCAAACAAACCTGGCGCTGACCAGCTTGACCGAGGCCCGGACGCCGGGATGAGAGAGGGCATGCACCGAGTCAAAAACACGACGACGCCACGAAAGGGGAACCACCGGGCGGGGGCGGCCGGTGGAAACGTCGCAAAGAAGGTGCGGACCGCCGTCCCACACCGGGGTGTCCTCCAGCACGAGGCCCGTTTTTGTTGTCTGAAGGGCAAGGACGTCCGGGTCAGCACGTTGCTCGGCGGCCATGGCAGCGTAGTCGATGCCGACATACACCGGAGAAACCAACACACGTGAGAGACAGTCAGCGACGTGATTGGACTTACCAGCCACATGCTGAATGTCTGTGGTAAACTCAGAAATGGCCGCCAACTGGCGCTGCTGGCGTGCGCTCCATGGGTCAGAGACCTTGGACATCGCAAACGTCAAAGGTTTGTGGTCAACGTACGCAGCAAAGTTGCGACCCTCGAGGAAAAAACGAAAATGCCGTGTTGCGAGGTGCAGGGCCAGCAACTCCCTGTCAAAAACACTGTACTTGCGTTCAGCATCCCGGAGCGTACGACTGAAAAAGGCGAGCGGTTGCCAGAGACCTGAAACCCGCTGTTCCAACACTCCGCCCACTGCCACGTCCGAGGCGTCGGTGGTCAACGCGATCTCCGCCGACGGAAGCGGGTGGGCCAGCAGGGCGGCGTCAGCCAGCGCAGACTTGGCTGCGGAAAACGCACGGACGCGTTCAGGCAGCCAGTCAACCGGATCTTTGGCTGTTTTACCTTTTAAGGCAGCATAGAGTGGCTGTAGCAGGTGGGCAGCTCTGGGGAGAAAGCGGTTGTAAAAATTTATCGTCCCCAAGAACTCCTGCAACGCTTTGACCGACGTGGGACGCGGGAAAGCCGAAACGGCCTGGACTCTGTCGGGCAACGGAACCACACCTTCAGCGGAAATGCGGTGCCCGAGGAAATCCAGAACAGGCAACCCAAACTGGCACTTGGAAGGGTTGATGATCAGGCCGTGCGCTTCCAAACGCTGGAAAACCTGGCGCAGATGGGACTCGTGCTGGCTCGCTGAGCAGCTGGCCACCAATATATCGTCCAGATAAACAAAAACAAACGGCAGCCCACGCAAAACGGAGTCCATCAGCCGCTGAAAGGTCTGGGCGGCACCTTTCAGGCCAAACGGCATGCGCAAAAACTCGAACAAGCCGAAGGGGGTAATGACAGCGGTTTTAGGAACGTCTTCGGGGCGCACGGGAACCTGGTGATACCCCCGCACCAAGTCAATTTTAGAAAAAATCGATGTTCCGGCGAGATTGGCAGAAAAATCCTGAATGTGGGGGATGGGGTAACGGTCATTCTCCGTGGCATTATTTAAACGGCGGAAATCTCCGCATGGCCGCCACCGACCGTCCGATTTGGGCACCATGTGAAGCGGAGAGGCCCATGCACTGTTCGAACGCTGTACAATGCCAAGGCGCTCCATGGCTGCAAACTCTTCCCGAGCGACGGACAGTTTCGCGGGGTCGAGGCGGCGCGCGCGCGCGAACACCGGGGGCCCGACCGTGGGAATATAATGCTCAACCCCATGCTTCGTTACCGTGCTAGAGAAATTAGGGACAGACAGCGATGGAAACTCTAAAAGCAAACGCTGAAAAGCATCCCCGGAGGTCACTACATTAGCCCGAATCAGGGGCTCGGCGGCCCGAGTAAAACAGGGTAGCGAAGAAAACGAGAGAGCATCGATTAAACGTCTGTTAGCGACATCGACAAGTAGTCCATGAGCACACAGGAAATCAGCACCCAAAATAGGTACAGAGCTAGCAGCAACAACAAAGTTCCACTGGAAATCCCGGCCATGAAAACAAACAGTCACCAACCTTTCCCCAAACGTTTTGATGGGAGAGCCGTTAGCTGCAATGAGCTGCGGCCCACAGTTCGCTGCTAGTCCGTCGGCAGCGGTAGGGGGAAGGAGGCTCTTCTGGGAGCCGGAGTCCACGAGAAAACGTCTCCCGGAGCGCGAGTCCTCTATGAAGAGCAGCCTTTCTGTATTGCCAGCGGTCGCGGCTGCTACGGCGCGCTGGCGGGTCCGTTTCCCTGGGCCGTGAAAGCGCAAGGCGGCAGGCAGCGACGCGCTCTGTCGCCAAAACGCTGATGGTAGAAACAGATGCTCTTTCCGCGGTGCCGGCGTGTAGCAATCCCTGCCGTCAGCAAGGGGGCGGATGCTCCGGGGGAGGCAGGTGGAGGCGTGGAAGGTGCCGCCGGCGTGTCCGTAGCCAGGGCGTGAACGTCGAAAGTGCGGCTAGCCAGGAGAATACGATCCGCTTCTTCAGCCAGGGAGCGATAATCCTTCGCAGGCAGAAGCGGAGAGTTCGCGAGGACAGCTCTCACGGCGGCCGGTAGTTGGCGAAGGAAGAGGTGCACGAAGAGGAAACCACCGTCATCCGGCCCGAGCAACGATAGCATGTTCTCCATGAGCTCGAGCGCGGTACCGCCACCCAAGCCTGACAGGTTGAGGAGCTTTTCGGCTCGTTCGGCGTCGGAGAGGGCATAGCGCCGAAGAAGCAGCTCTTTGAGGGCGGCGTATTTCCCTTGGGCGGGTGGGTCCCGGAGGAGCGCCATCGCGCGACGGGTGGCCAGCGGGTCGAGCGAGGCCACCACATGGTGATACTTCGTGTCGTCAGCCGAGATGCCGCGAAGGGCGAACTGAGCCTCCACGTGTACGAACCATGACGGGGGGTCATGGAGCCAAAAGTCCGGCAGTTTCAGCGCCACAGTGAACATAGCTGCAACAGGAGGCGGAGGTCCAGCGGCCGCTGATGCATCCATAGCGGAGTGTGCGTTATCTACGGCCCGTTGCATGCTCGAGTCAGGGGTCACCAATGTGGAGGTAAGCATCAACGACACAGCTCTCAGTTCTCACTCCTTCTTTATTCGTCTCCAACATCAACTGCGCATATCACGCCACAAAACACAGGAACACACTTCCTCTACACTGGGTGTGAGTGGAGCCCTCTAGTGGTCCACCACAATATATATATAAAAAAAAAAAACACTCAGCACGCCCCTGCGGGTGGTTTATCCTTCAAGCTCGGGTCCTCTACCAGAGGCCTGGGAGCTTGAGGGTCCTGCGCAGTATCTTAGCTGTTCCCAGGACTGCGCTCTTCTGGACAGAGATCTCCGATGTTGTTCCCGGGATCTGCTGGAGCCACTCGCCTAGCTTGGGAGTCACCGCACCTAGTGCTCCGATTACCACGGGGACCACCGTTACCTTCACCCTCCACATCCTCTCGAGCTCTTCTCTGAGCCCTTGGTATTTCTCCAGCTTCTCGTGTTCCTTCTTCCTGATATTGCTGTCATTCGGAACCGCTACATCGATCACTACGGCCGTCTTCTTCTGTTTGTCTACCACCACTATGTCCGGTTGGTTAGCCACCACCATTTTGTCCGTCTGTATCTGGAAGTCCCACAGGATCTTAGCTCGGTCATTCTCCACCACCCTTGGGGGCATCTCCCATTTTGACCTCGGGACTTCCAGGTTATACTCGGCACAGATGTTCCTGTACACTATGCCGGCCACTTGGTTATGGCGTTCCATGTATGCCTTGCCTGCTAGCATCTTGCACCCTGCTGTTATGTGCTGGATTGTCTCTGGGGCATCTTTACACAGCCTGCACCTGGGGTCTTGCCTGGTGTGATAGACCCCAGCCTCTATGGATCTTGTGCTCAGAGCTTGTTCTTGTGCTGCCATGATTAGTGCTTCTGTGCTGTCTTTCAGTCCAGCTTTGTCCAGCCACTGGTAGGATTTCTGGATATCAGCCACCTCCTCTATCTGCCGGTGGTACATACCGTGCAGGGGCCTGTCCTTCCATGATGGTTCCTCGTCTCCCTCCTCTTTCTTGGGTTTCTGCTGCCTGAGGTATTCACTGAGCACTCGGTCAGTTGGGGCCATCTTCCCAATGTATTCTTGGATGTTCCTTGTCTCATCCTGGACTGTGGTGCTGACACTCACCAGTCCCCGGCCCCCTTCCTTCCGCTTAGCGTACAGCCTCAGGGTGCTGGATTTGGGGTGAAACCCTCCATGCATGGTAAGGAGCTTTCTTGTCTTTATGTCAGTGGCTTCTATCTCTCTCTCTCTCTCTCTCTCTCTCTCTCTCTCTCTCTCTCTCTATATATATATATATATATATATATATATATATATATATATATATATATATATATATATATAGTGTATAGTGTTTGTGTATTAAATTACAAATTACAAATTACAAAAACAACAGACATATGAATTTGATTGTGTAATTTAAGTGATCTAAGTAGCTTTGTTTTGGAAGTTCAGTTAACGCTAGAAATGTGTTTTGGAGTTTGTACGTGTTTCGTCTCTAGGGGCCCCCATAAATATTTATATATAAACATACATAAAGAAAACCACGTTTTTTTACATTACTAATTCCTTTTGTGCATAATTTTATATTGTTGTTGATAATTAATTAATTAAAGCAACAAAAAAACCTGAAGAGCCAGTTGAGAACCGAAAGAGCCGGCTCTTTTTAGTGAGCCGAGTCGAAAGAGCCGGTTCTCTAAAAAGAGCCGGAAATCCCATCACAATTAAGCAGCAAGGCAGAACAAAATCAGGGCTGTATCAAGACACAGGGACTAAACCCCAATTCAACCAGATCCAGAACTGATCCGGAATTAAAACAGGACTACAAGAGTTCAAAATCAGGACTACTGAGGACTTAACCAAGACAGAACCAGAATCAGAACTAGATGATAGAAGCACTAAAAATCATCATAGACCTGCACTACACTTATTTTTTAATTCTACCAAAGTACACTATTTAGATTCAGAAAAGTTTATATAATTATTTAGCCTTGTTGTGCAAAGAAGCCTGCATAACTTAAAAAATATAGAATTTGAAAAATAACAAACCTAAAAAGAAACACTAGGTACGACCCATATGGAAAAGATATATATAAATCTTATAAAGTTTGTATCTGTTTTGTGTGAAACTTGTATGAAAAGCATACAAGAGTGAAAACAGATATAAGATCCCTTGAAGAATTATATAATGAAACTTGTATGTTTTGGATACTTCCTAAAACAATATATGAACGTAATGAGAAAGTGGCCACTTTCGTGAGTAAATCATATATGCTTTTACTATTTCTTTTCCATATGGGGAGATACATGAGTACCTATGATACGGTGATACTTTTGGTAAACAACCATTTGACTAACATTTATGTCTCACCTGCTATAAATATACAGTTGAAACCAGATATTTACATACTCTTCAGATAAAAAAAACTTTTTTAATTGTAACATCAAATCAGACTAAATGTTAATTTTTTTTAGATTGATAAATACAAAAAACATATTTGTTAACTTTAAGAGTAAAGAGAGAAATTGTCTGTATTTCTTAATTGCAAATGGCACCAAATTGTATTCAAATTGAGCCACACTTATGGAGCTCCACAATTCTTTTCCAGGTGATTTGGTTGACATCTCTTGATTTTCCCATTTTAAAGAAACAGGCTCTGTGTTTTGCCTTATATGCATCCACAGGTGTGCCACCAATTTACTCACATGGACTCTACTAACCTATCAGAAGCTTCTTCAGCTCAGAATGGAATCATCTGGAGTTTCTTATTAATTAACAATAAACTTAGTGTATATGTACTCCTAAATTTGATGAAAGTGATGAAAAATAGACAGCTCTGTCTCTCTTTATTCTGACATTTAACTAATTCAAAAGATATTTTAATATTTATTTAACCAAAACAAAACAAGTTTACTCTAAATTGATGTTGTACAGTGAAAAAATGTTCTTGTGTTTTCCATAAAGTGTATGTAAATATCTGGTTTCAACTGTGAATATACTGCTGTATATTGAAATTCCTCTTGTTTTGCATAGAAATATACTGAACAACATACAAAGCATAATATATAAAATACTACCAGAGTTTTTTCTTTGAAAGAAGTCCCTTATGTCCATTCTTGTATATCAGTGCATTACTGAAACCGATTTATTTAGCCGTGGAGAGTAACAACTGAATATATGAAATAAACACACATGTAAGCTAAGACTCTCTAAAGAAACAGCACTGTTGTTGTTTGGCTTTTCATTTCGCCATTTGTTGATTCACTCGAAGAGCAAGTAATGTAATATGGGTCAAGTGATCATTTTGATATCAATCTTTCGCGATACACCGTCATATTTACATTATTTGTACAGTACGAATGATTTGCTGTGGTCACCTGGTCGAACTTGAGTTCTCCTCTGTCTGCCTGGCTGCGTTTCTCTAACAGCACACTCGCAGGCAGCAGCTGCCCCGCCCCGCTTAGTGTCTGAGCTCGGATCATACCAATATTAGGGGGGATTTATGCACAGTCGTAAATTCCCACAGTGTGCACTATGTGCTTCGAATATTGTTTGTAGTTCTTGTTTTACACAGTGTCAGCCAGGCATCTAACTATGAAAAAATTACACTCCAAAAGACCCCGGGCTTCTGAAAAAACAACCCGGGCTTAAGCCCAGTAAGCCACCCCCCCCCCCCGCTCCGCCACTGGTTTAGAGCCATTTAGGGTCACTTAGCCTATGCAAGAAGGTCACACCATTGCCAGTAGTCATGCTCATGGTACGCTTTGGTCATGTTCCAGTGTTTTATATGTGTTGCCAGTTATGATAGAAACAAGTAAAATGCTGGGACATTTTTTTTGTGAGTCCCCACTCTTTGTTCTGTTTTTTCCCATTTTTTCTTTTTTGGAAGCAAATATATTTCTCCCTCAAGTTTTTGCACTTCTTTCTACATGTTCTCATGTCCATTCCAATAGTTTTGGCGATCTTCCTCCAGGAGACAGGCAATGATAATTATTGCCTCAATCATCTTTTCAAAAGAATTACCAGAAATACACAAGTGAACAGGACAGTCACAATTACTGGAAGTTGCATTGATGCAGTGTGTAGTTACAGTAAGGAGGTGAACACTGGATTATAGCATAGGTCAGCGGTCGCCAACCTTTTTTGCGCCACGGACCGGTTTATGCCCGACAATATTTTCACGGACCGGCCTTTAAGGTGTCGCGGATAAATACAACAAAATAAAACTAGTACCGGTACCGAAAAAAAGAAGATTTATTCATAACACACGTGAAAAGACCCAGGAAAACAGAGTTAACAATCAAAACGATAACAAAATAATGCTGAAAACCGATAAAAACCCTGAAAACCAGACATTTCACACCTGAGCCTCAACTCTCGCGGCCCGGTACCAAACGACTCACGGACCGGTACCGGTCCGAGGCCCGGGGGTTGGGGACCGCTGGCATAGGTCATAGTGCAGGGTTTCAGAAAGGTTTGTGTTTGCAACATACCCATGGCACAGATTTAACACAGAGGCCTAACCTATGTGTAAGAGAGGCTTTTTGTTTTAGGCACTGCAGTGAACATCAATGCTCTTATGCACATATGATCAAAGTAGAAGGTTTGATTCATTATTCATAAACTGCCCAGTAAACACCAGTATGTGGGCCCCACATGGGCTATGGGGGTTCCAAGTGGGGATGGGCTTACAATGGGCATCCAATCTGGGACCCACCTGGGTTAGCCAAGTAGGACCCACTTGAGCCAGCCCAGATGGGCTATATTCTATGGGCACCATATGGGTAACATATGGGAAGTTGCATGAACAGGCAACTGAGTTTAACGATCTTAGTTAAGTATAATTATTAGTCATGTGTAAGTATAAACATGAATTAAGATGAAATAACTGATAATAAATTATGCCAGAGGCAGCATATGTATATTTAATTAATAACAAAATATACATATAAAATATATTAATATAAGTGAAACACAAAGAACAGATGCGACTTAAAATTGTAAGACGCTTAATAAAATAAAACAAATGGTTTTACATTTGAGTGGGAAAAAAATTTCACTCCATGTAGGAGTGCTTTTCGAAATCTCGCGCTATTTCATGAAATATCACGAGGTTTTCTCAAACTCGTCCCCCCATTCTGGAACATTCTTCATTTCGCGCCCTTGGACAAAGCTGACAGTTAAGCTGGCAATTTTTGGATTAAGTTCATCTTTGAGCTATGGACTTATTTTCTGCACTAACGGTAAGAACTTTTTGACTTAATTTGAATCCCTAAGTATAAATTAAATGTTTACAAAGTTATGATGCTGCAAAGTAATGTATGGCACAAGTGCTGGCGAACTTTTTCCTAGCACTCAGGCAAGGCTAAGCTAGTTTAAATTTTTAGGTAATGTTGGATTTAGCCAATTTTCACAGTTTGAAAGCATTTTCTGGTGTCCTGTATACTGCTTAACTAGCACCAAAATTAATTACTGCGTGTACTTAACATCAAGTTGTACTTAAACATTATCTTGGTTTTTCTCTATGATTAGTATTAATAAAGGACTGTATTAGACCAATTTAACAAAGTTCTAGTTTTTTAGGAGGAATATGGGAGGGTATTTTCACTATCAGAGCAACCAAAATTGCTTTGGTGTTGTCTTTATTAGCTTCATTCCTCACGGCTAAGTGATGAGGGTAGGCCATGGCCATGAGCAACTAGTCCCCAGCTTTTGCCCCTGTGTCAGGAGCATGCACAGCAGTCAGAGAGGCAGATCAGTGAGCACTCTATTTCTGTAGAAGACATAATCATCATTTTTCTTGCCATTGTTCTCATTTTTCCAGAAAAAGCAAAAAAGAAAATATAGGTATTCTTGATTTGTTTGGGTTTTTTTTTTTATACACACTTTAGTATGCAACTTTATATGTGTAGTTGTTTTAGTGAGAACTTCATCAGAAATACTGTACTGACTCAAGAATCTGCCTCTTACTGTTGTGCAAGCTCTGTACATGAGGGAAACTGAATATTTAAGCAGAACTGGTCGGTCTTGTTAGGGCCACAGTGCCAACTCCTTTTACTATGATTGCTGTGGCCCTCCTTTTTTCCTTTTTGTAATGTATATTTGGCTAGAATCTACACATTTATTTATTTATAAAAAAGAAAAGCAATTGCTCTTTGGATGTGGTCCTAAAGATCTGTGATCTTTAAGTGTTTGTCTGATGCCTTATTTGTGCATGCGCACTGTTATTTTAATTTGTTTCATTATGGCTTAAATTTGTTTGAATTTTGTGCATGCTCCTTTATCAGCTTTCCTGCATGGACAGCTTGTGTGGTTATTGGCCAGGAGGGTTTGCAATTATCTCAAAACTTGAGATGTTTGTTGTTTTGATTATGACTATGGCTACTTATAAATTGCATAGTCACACTATTACAATAATATGTTATTAATATCTGTATATTGGTTTGATTTTGCTGTTGGACAGTGGAGTGAATAGTAGCAAGGGTTATGTGTGATTTCTTTCTTTCTTTATTTTTACAGACTTTGACATAAGAAGCAGTGTATATTTCAAAATTCATTTATATTTAAAATTTGATGCATGCCAGAAATATACTAGTAGGAATCTTTTTTTGAGTTTGTAACAATTAGAATTGTTACTTTATAAAGTGATGTCAGGGTCTTTTATTGTAATACAACAGCTTTTAAGGCTGGTGTAAGCATCACAGCAGATGTCTTTATGCCAAAGTAACTGAGGATAAAACACAGAAAAAAGGAGATTTTCCTGGAGTGGCTTTTTAAATCAGATAGCCTTAGAAATATTCTGCAGTTGAACAAAAACTGAAGAAAACCATGAATCAATATATGAACATTACCTGATGCTGCTGAAGTAAAGCAGAGCAAAGTTACAGAAATTTTTTTTAGAGGTTTTAATAGTGAACAAGGTGAGTTTTTTGCAATTTGGCACAAAAAACAACTGACAACAGCGCTAAGCACAACTGTACACTGATGTATAATAAGCAAGGGAATAATGTGGAAAACATATTTCAGATGGGGAAACTTTTCTTGAAGTATACTACGAGAGAGCTGTGCAAGAAGTATGATGTTTTGTTTTTTTGTTTTGTTTTTTTTTTCAATCGTGGTGGAAACAAGACAGGAAGAGGGAATTAATGACAGTATTTATCAAATGTGAAGCGTAGTTTGGATCTTCTTTTGCTGCTGGTTCAGTTAATTTTTAATTTTGATTGGAGAGTGATGAAACCTGGAGCTTCAGAATCTGTGAGCTGTCTTTCAGAAAGCAATGGAGCAATCTCAGAGGACAAAGAGCTCAGAAAGTTGTTGAACATTTTAGTTTCGTTTCACAGTAAAATGAGTCAGAGCATCATCAGGACTTAATATTGTACTCTGATTCTTTTGAGAATAAAACACTTGAGGAAGAGCACTACGATTGCGATGAACATGCTAAAGATTATGTTATCATGAAATTTATGTTGACTAAAGGACTGATGAAACTTTGTGCTATGGCCAACAAAGAGCACCAGGTTGGGGTGTCACTTTGAACGAGCTGGGTGTGGGATATGGGGGTAATGCGCAAGCTTATTTATCTTTGGTTAAAAAGTCCCCGAAAATGCAGACAGTCTATGCAAATTCTAACTGATTTCAGCATTCATGGTTTCTGTCAGGCAATATCTTCCTTAAAGTTTTGCAAGAAAACCAAGGTCTCTCATTGAAATTAGCACGTAGAAAGCAACTGAATTGAGACAAGTTTTGCTTTACACAAGCCCAGTTCTACTGAATAATATACCAAGCCAAATGTATAGATACTTTATACTGTTATCTGTATCTACAAGAATTCTTCTAAGTCCTGATTTGTATATTGATAACTGACTGTGATTATGCAGAGGATGTTTTGAAGCAGTTTGTGAAAGATTTTGCTTTGATTTATGGTCTTGACTTTGTTGGTTATAATATACATTCTTTAATACACCTAGCTCAAGATGTACGGAAGTTTGGCCCTTTAGACAGCATTTCCTGCTTCCCATTAGAAACCTTCCTTGGTGGAATTTATTTGGATTCTGGAAGCAGATTGGGAAAGGGAAGCGGAAAAGGAGGTAATTGTGTTGAAAACACCTTAAAAGCAAAAATTTATTGAGATTATAAGAAGAAAAAAAACCTGACAGTTTCTTTAGCAGACCCTTGCTGCTCATCAGGTTCAGATATGATTTCAAAATAGCGCTTTATAACTTGTTGACTTTTAAAAAATTGTTTTAGACTTTTTTTTTGATGCCATTATATACATTAATGTTTTTAGTTTGTAGGACTAACCAGTACCCTAAATTATGTGTTTGGATTATTATTTATTTGTGTGTGTATGTTTGTTGTATTTTGTTTGTTTGTTTGTTTGTTTTAAGGCCAGTGATCCCGTCGAGCTCTGATGAGGATTGGGACAACACTGCGGAACAGCCAGAGACCTCACCACCATCAGCAATGGAGAATAGACATTCAAGTGAAACTCACTTCCTGAACATCACTCATCCATTTGTTCAGCCGCTACAACCCTCAACTCCTTCACCTGTGGTTTCACAACCAGTTCCAAGACAACTTCTACAAGCCACCAATACGAGCATGTTTGTACGTGTTCTAACCCTCCTGGAAGACATTAAGGACACTCAGAGGGTCCACAGTCGAATGCTACAGTCTCTCCTTACACAACGTGATGGACCAGTTGCTGCAGTATTACCCGAGGGTGCTGTATTTCCCATCCGGACAGTAGCAGATGTGGCAGCACTGGAGCAAAAACTGGCAGACCCTGTCTTCCTAAAAGAAGTGGTAAATAATAATGATGTAATAACAATATTCAATGATTAATGCCTCAATCAGTCTGTGTTTCATGCTAGCAGTTATGATCAAGGAAAGTTGCTGTTTGTTCGAACATGGTCAGTGCAATGAAGGAGTGGGAGGAGAGCTGAACAAAAGTTGCTATTTTTGTTAATAAAATAACTTCTCCAAACATTACCTAGTTATAAGTTGTGCCATGCCAAACCCAAAACTTAAGAAATTACTTTTGGTGAATCATTTAGCTCTTTGCATTCACATCAGACAGTGTTTGACTTTGACACCTAACTCTTTCTCAGTCAATTAGCATCAATATTATAGAGCCTAATTACTGTGTAGCTGTGCTTGCTTTCTTTTAGGTGTGACTGATGGTACTACTGTCAGTAAAATTATTGTCCTTGCGTGTCCTAAGGTTTCTGTTGTGGCAGAGATCAGAGGGAGCACTGTTGATGAAGCCACAAGAAGAATGATGGCCTTCATTATGGACAATGCTCTTTCCAGGCAATATAACTTCGTTGGGTGCCATGGAAAGCGGGAATTTCGAGGGCTTAAAGTTTTTGAAGTGCTATATGGTAAGTTCATTAGTTGTAAGATATTTTGTTGATGTTTGAATAACGGATGCTCACTACAGCTGCAGTCATTCAGAATCAACTTTTCTCTCCACCATTGTGAGCGGCTAGCTTCGCAATAACAGAAGTTTGACTTGATTGACGCGGGAATGTTCCCAGTTAGCCTAGCAGTCAGCAAGGAGGCTTCAGCGGTGCATTATGGGATCTGTAGTTTGTATATTATTAGCGCCTCATATCGCCGGGCCATGCATAACAATAATAGTACATCTATATAAAATGATCTTGCGGGCCGGATATAAATGTATGCCGGGCCGGATGTGGCCCGCAGGCCTTGACTTTGACACGTGGTTTAGATAGACTGTACAAATTGTGGAGATGAAACCATCAGCTCATGTTGTTCTGGAGGTTGGTGGCTGCTGGCAGGAATGACCACGTTTCTTTCTGGCTTGTAGCATACTTGAAGAAGTCTCTCACTAAACAGTTTTTTGGTTGCTCACAGAATGTGAATAAGCTCCAGGAACTCCAGAGCCAGCCTCTATTTTTTCCAGTGTAATTAGTAACACACTGATTTATCTGATGGCCCTATTTTTGATTTACATGAAAATTATTGGCGCCCGCCTGGCACACACCTCAAGAAGTGGAATCTGTTTTCTCCTTGGTAGATGTAGCCCTTGTTACATTTTACTATTTTGTTTTGTGTTCATTATGAGGTGCTGTACCATGCAAAAAAACTGGTTAACCACTTGCCTGTTCTAAGCTTTGTGCCAATCACTGAGACAGCCCACAACACCAGTTATCATTGTAACTATGTAGACATCTTTTAAACATTTGTCTTAAATGTTTTAAGGTAAAATATTTCACATTAATTTAATTTTTGAGTGCCTACTTGGTAAATCATTTTGTAAATAGCTTTTCTGTTTCCATGAATACTCATGGTCTTCGAAGAGTTCAATGTAGGAGGTCAAACAACTTGAACAGCACAACCTCCAAAACAACTTCAGTACTATCGCAAATCTGATTTTGTTTGTGAAAATGCACTAATTTCTTTTCTTTTTTTTATTTCTTTCAGGACCAATGGATTGGTGAATGAGTGAGAAGCTGTGGTTTGCTGCATTTGTTTTTCCTTTAAACTGTATAACATTTATTTGTTATTGTTTTGTGTATACTGTGGACATTTTTGTCAACATGTTCTCCACACAAAAAATGTATTATATAAAAAAGCATACTGTTTTAAAATTTCATAGTAATCAGTATTAATAAAAAAGATAAACTGGCTTTGTTGTACAGGTGATTTAAATTATAGCTTACTTACATTATCCAAAATTCCATCTGGGCAAACACACTTGGGGCCACCATGGAAACTGAGGACAAAAATAGCTGGGTCTCAGGTTGGTAACCCAAGTGGGCCCCAAGTATCAGACCTGCTTCTATCCATCTGGGCCCCATACTCATTTATTGTCTGGGGCTGATTTGGGACCCATCATTAACCCATCTGGGCAAACACATTTGGGGCCATCATGGAAACTGAGGACAAAAGTAGCTGGGTGCCAGGTGGGTAACCCAAGTGGGCCCCAACCATCAGACCCGCTTCTACCCATCTGGGCCCCATACTCATTTGTTGGCTGGGCCTGATTTGGGGCCCATCCGGGTCCCATCAATAATCCATCTGGGCAAACACATTTGGGGCCACCATGGAAACTGAGGACAAAATTAGCTGGGTCCTAGGTGGGTACCCCAAGTGGGCCCCAAATATCAGATCTGCTTCTACCCATCTGGGCCCCACATATTTTTTTCAACTGGGCCTGATTTGGGGCTTATCTGGGACCCAGCATAAACCCATCTAGGAAAACACATTTGGGGCCACCATGGAAACTGAGGACAAAATTAGCTGGACCCCAGTTGGGTTTCCCAAGTGGGCCCCAAATATTAGCCCTGCTGCTCCCTATTTGGGCCCCACATGTGTGTGTTGACTGGGTGGTTATCAGTGCAGTAACAAATATCTTTTGTATATCAAGTTTCCAAAAGATCATATAGTCTGTTTATTATATAGACCCAACACTAGTGTTCAACTGGATTTACCCTCTAATTAGTCTTTCTGTGAACACTCACCCAAAAAATTCAATTCTTATTTGACCCAGAGAACAAACTGGGCAGAGAAACCCTTCAGGGCAACGGTTTGGAGGTTGAGCAGGGTGGACAAGCCATTTCGGAGGTCAGCAATGGAGGTGGTAAAGTTCCTCTGTTGGTTTTAGAAGTGACCAGCGATGGAAGCAGTGTTAAAGACTGACTTTGGGTCTGACTGGTGGTCAGAAACAGTAATAGAGGATAACTGGAAGTTGGATAGGAGGCCAGGAACACAGACAGAGCACCTTTGGAGGCCAGCAAAGTTGAGGCTTGGGTAGTGACGACAAAGTACACAAAGCCTCCCTAGAGGCTGACTCTCTGACCCAGGTAACACATGTTAAACGGATATCTGTCACTTGTGTCCACTAGTTGTGAATTATAGTAAGCTACAGTATTCTTGATCATAAGACAGACCTTTCTCATTGTTCTAGTCTGTGAAATCTAGCTGCTCTTAGGCTAATACTCTCTGTCCTATTTCCGTTTTCAGGCAGAAACTCTGAGCAAGAAATGTTGTATGATAAAGTTTCGTTTGAGTGACAACCTCTCTCTATATATACACAATACAATATATCTTATGAGTTCCAATGTATCCAGTCAGTTGCAGCATAAAAGCATAGGAAATGTAAAGCATTTACTTTTACAGATGATAGAAAGAGGAGAAACAATAAAGGGTAGCGGTAGCATAATGTACCATCCTACCTGCAGCTGTTTTAACTTGAGCAGTATATTGAGACAGGAGGTTATATCAGAGATAAACAACACTTAACACCCACTCACTGGCTTAAAGGTAGAGAACACATTGACTCGGAAACACACACCTCCACAGTGCACATGCACACACAAGAAGAAGCGTTAGATGAACACAAGCGCGCTAATAGTTGTAATTCTTTTTTCTTTTTTTTATACCGACAAAGATACAATGTATTCACATGTCGATACATGTATGCAGTGTTTTACTCCATCTGTCTCCTCATTCACACAAACTGACTGCGTTACGTTTACTTCTGTGTAGGTTAAGCTGTAGAGTGAAACAAGGGCCTGATTGATTTTGATATCTTAATGGTACCACAAACAAATGATCGCACAGTATCCTCCACCATTAGTATGATTGTTATTCATCATATTAAAGAAAAACATGCTATGAAGGAGTCTTTCAATGTTTCTTCATATAAGAATGATTTATATAAAGTGCTCCAGACACTTTCCACACTGGTTATGTGTTGCAGCCTTGTTGTGTTTACATCTATATCAAAGATGACCGTTTCAGTCCAACTCTGTCTAGGGGATGGGCCATGCAGGATTTCTCTCTTCCTACACACCAAACAGTTCGAGATGTGGGCAAGTTTAATCTAAAAAAATCTACCCATCTATTTACTTATTTGTTAACAGGTATTTGTTATTTGCTATTGATGTTATGTGTTACTGTGTAATTGTTTGTCTTTGTACAGCACTTTGGCCAACATTTTGTTGTTATTAAATGTGCTATATAAATGAAAATAAAGGTAAAAAAGAAAATAAATCTTTAGACCCTAAAATTCAGAAAAGACATTAAGCATCCTCAGTAGATTTTACAAGTCAGGACCCAGTTCTAGCTTCAGGTTGCACAGAGGTTAAATACGTTATAAGGACAGCAGCAGGTGCTTCTGGAAACAAAGCTGCAAAAGGAGACCTGATTTAGAAATTTCTTCTTGCATTCAACTTCTTTTTGGATGCAAAAATCAATCTTTAGAGTGATGATCTCTATAGTCGAGGTAAATCAGCTACAAACTATCTCTAAGTGTGAGGTCATAGTTCCCAGTAGGGAAATAAGGACAGATCAGTCAGTTTACTGTCATCTACCCTCATCTGTGGCCATGAGCTATGGGCGACGACTGAAAGAACATTTTGCAGATACAAGTGGTGGAAATGCATTCAAAGAAACTTAAGAGCAGTCCTGCACACGATGTGATAAACCCATACATTTAAATTTTTTCACTTTTCACAATAATTGAAAAAAATAAGCCAACATATAACAAACACTGCAAATGTATAGTGTGCTATACATTTGTGTGTGTGCTATACAAACATCTTAAAAATCTTAATATTAATATACATTAATATTAATCTGTACAGGGAAAAAAATCCTGAGTTTTCAATATTAATTTTAATACAAACGAAACAAAAACATATTTTAGCATCTGACGTCAGGCTCTCATGAAATTACAACACTCACTATGTAATCCATTCTTAAGGACTTAAGAAGGACATATTGCTGTTAAAGTCCAACAGTTTTGCGCCCCCTCCTTTGTAATTTTCATGTTTTACAAAGCGATCTCATGTGCCAGATCTGACCCATCGGCAACCACTCTGGTCCTCGGCCCATATGTTTGACACCCAAGCTGTAAAGTGTCAGTGTTATGGGAACTGATAGCACCGAGCATGGAGGATTTACAGAAATAGCCCACGCGTACTGCATTACTTGGCTGCAAGACAGCAATAAATATGTGAGGACTGAGATTCTGCACTCGGCCATACGGTCTTCCATGGTAGCCAATTTACAGAGCGTAGGACTTTAAATCCAGCCTGACAAGGGCCACATCAAACTTTTACAGCCTTGTAAGTGATCTGCTGCTGCACTGGGCAGCTGTTTTATTGGGTGGATTAAAATTGCATGGTTCGTGGTGAAATGCAGACATATTCATGTCTCTTGGTGTCTGAGGGTAAAAGCTTCTTCCTCCTGTCAAACACTGCACTCTTCCATCCATCTTTCTCCTCCTCCGTCCGTTTTCCTACTTCACTTTAATTACTGCTTTTCCTTACTTGGCGAGTTATTGTGAATTTCCCAAATAATTCCTCTTGGGGCGGAACACCAGAGCAGCCATAATTAACCAGCACTGGCTCACTGGTGAGCAGTCAGAAAGTGGGACATCCACCATAGCTGCATCTGCAAATGGCTCACTGGTTAATTATGCCACACTACTGTTCTCTCCCGTGAGGTACCATCCATAAAATTACACTTTCTCTTTCTGCTATTTTGGCTTCTGCTTGGCAATTAAAGTGCAGAAGGCAATTAAAAGGCAAATCCATCAAGATACCATAACCCGTGGATTTTAACGCTAGATAACAGGGCTCTAGGATAAGGATTTCATTTGCTCTTCATAACACTCAACTTGGATAACCAATTTTATTTTTTTACACATTTTCTTTATGAATGACAAAATCATTATTAAATAATACCCTGTGCACATAACATATGATCTTACTGGAGTGATGGATGTGCAGAGACAAGCATGAACCATTAATAAAGATGGCGATCAAAGGTCGAGTTATGTTCCGCCCACTACTCTTGCACACAGTATTAATCTCAGTGGGAATAATGAATAACTCGGTGGTTTTAAAACCATCCTTGGAGTTTCCTGAAGTCACACAAACTACATGTGAAGTATTTTCTCCTATTTTTCTTTCAGTTTTATTTGAATTGTTGTTTCTGACATAATGAAGAGTACTCAAGACAAGGATGAAGGCATAAATGGGCTCTCAAAATAAGATGGCTTTATTAAAAAAAATCCAGTAACCATATGCACAGCTGCAAAGGATACCTGCATATAAACACCCTTAGCCAGTCACATGTACATGTCTTCTTTATTCCTTTTAAACACACTTTAAAATGTTTGCTGTGCAATTAAACAAGTGCAGAATTTCAGCTGTTAATAGCCCATGTTATTATTATTATTAACCTGTGTGATGGCCAAACCCGTGGCCACACTCTAAAGTCGGTAACTTTTGTATTTTCATTCTTCATTTGAACATAGTAATACATTTTAGTTACCAATAACTTTATTGATTGGTTTGGATACATTGGTTCTATTTGTAAGCGCGCACATTTAGTTTACTTATGTATTCATACTACTTCATTTCTTTGATTTTTGATTAACCTTTGTCTTTTATTTCTTACCTGCCATCATCCCTGGGAGTTGCCGGACAAAAGATGGTAGCCAGGGTTTGAAACCATTAAATGCAAAGGAAGATAATTGCACCACACCACCACTTCCTGCTGAAGGGGAGAATGTGTGTTTTCTTTACTTTAAAAACAAATTATTTGTATTTAATTAAATATTTGAGTTTAGGGTTTAGTGGGGTTTTTGATTTTCTTCTTTGGTGTTTAGTTTATTAACAAACTAGATTGTACTGCATCGTTTGTGATTTATGATTGTGTTTGTTTGTTACCCCTCATGTGTCACAATGGTCTGATCAGCCATTATATATACCCTTGTATGTCATTTCATGTTTAGGTCAGTTATGTTTGTTTGTAGCAGTCATTTGGGTTGTTAAGTTTGCAGTCTTTGCCTGAGTTCAGTTTTATTTCTTTGACCTCTTTTATGAGCTCAACATTTATTACTCTTGTAAATATGATTTTTGGGGGTTAAATAAATGGAAACTATATTTTTCTAATAATTCCTGGGACTCCTCCTGTTTTTCAACTCGGTCCATCACAACCTGACACAATTATGAGTGCAATTATTGTTCTGTTATTTTTCTGTGGCTGTATTAGATGTGCAATATTAATTTCATTGTTTAGGAAATTCATCTAAATGTTTAGGCAAAGTGAAAAAAAATCATTTGATCACAAGTTTGTTTTGTTTTCCAAAAATATATTTAGAACCAAATTGTTACGTATTTACAGACTAATGTGTCATAATAAAAGACATAATAAAGTAATGTGATAGTTTAAATCCCTGTGTATCATCTCTATACTCCCAACACCTTCTCACTCCCAAAGCGTAACATTTTACACTATGTGACAAAACGTCGGTATGATGCGTGTCAGGAATGAGATCGGGCTCATGCTCCTATATGTTGTCAAAACACATGCAGGAAGAAACATCTGCTGACCTTCAAGGAGAGGTCAAAGGTCAAAAGTGACATGATATTTTAAATCTTTATACAGACTTTCTATATTTTGACAATATACACCACATTTATGAGAATTATAGTGTCACAGCTGCTGCAGCAGACGTGTCGAGATTATGAGCGAGGATCCAAACGGCACTGGCTTAGATGTGAAGAGTGAGCTTTATTTATATGTGATGAAAATACAGACAGAAAGTAAGACATAACCTAAACTGGAAAAATCTACCAAATGAATCCAAAACTCACAGAATGACACGTACAGAGAACCATACGGCGGTCACGCAGATGGACCAGTAACAAGCATGAGACCACACAGGGCTTATATACACACAGGAGCAATCAGGGGATGGGAGACAGGAGGCAAACACAGCTGGGAGAAATCAGAGCTGACGAGACAAGTGGAAGCACAACAAAGACTTAACAACCAGGAACTATACAATATGATACAGTAACAGAAGGCCGTAATTCACAGGATAAACTTGACCTAGAAACACAAAGCACTGGCTCAAATGACCCAGGACCCTGACACATAGTTTCTAAACTAAAAGGCTTTTTATCAAGTGTCGATCAATAAATTGTTACATTGACCTTGAAGACCTTGGTGGATGTAAGTCAAATTTGAATGGATTGTTAACATGACCCCACAAAATTTTACCAGAATTCATTCAAAACTTTTAAAGCCATCGTGCTTACAGAAACAATAATGACACGTGCGCACAAATGTTACCGAAAACATAAAACCCCCAAAATAAGTAGCACCGATACTGAAAGTAAAAATAACCAGAACCAATCAGAACCAAAATGATTAAGAAACATTTGGATGTAAGATAATAATAAATAGAATATTGAATGTGCTGCATGAGTTCACTTAATGAGTGGGTTATTGGTGGGTCAAAATTTTAGGAATATACCTAGACTTTGGCACAAGTGCAACCAATCTAAAGCGTTTTCTTCTAGGATTGGAGAAGCTTGCACCTCCCTCGCTGCAGGCACGTCCGCCCTGGTGGAGCTGTACCAGCACTGATTAAGGAGGATTCTTCTCTTAATCTCCATTCAAGGAAGAGGATGAAAGTCTGGAACTGAAAAACCAGTAATATGCTATTCACTTTTATTAAAGTACCCCTGTGTCCTCGCCTTTGTTGGAAAGTTAAGAACATAATTTAGAATATGTCTTTCAGAATATAATAATATCAAAGGCAGATCTTCAAGAGCTACACTAAAACTGTTGCTCTGCTAAGTGCTTTAATTAAAGTTTCAAGAAAATGAGCTGGGACACCTCAAAAGAAAACTTGTTCTCCAGCAGTCTGACTCTCTCTGCAGGAGTTTGGTCTGTTGCCACTAGTTTTGTGGCAAAGCTGATTAAGGCCTGTGTTTCAACATTTAGTTGGTTATTTTTAATAATAATACGATTGTCCACAACAGAAAGGATCTCAAGTAAAAACACATTAACCTTTACAAACTCCATGAACGTAGGGCTCTTAAGTAAGCACATCACATCCAGACAAATGATGTAACATTCGATGTTCTAATGAAATACTCCCGAAGCTGCTAGTAGGCGTCCGATTTTTAAATTCCCAACATTTCTTTTATCAATGTGGTGAAACAGTTCTTTCATAGTGCTAGCAGTTGCCTCTGGCTGCATCAGAGTTAGAGCTCAAATTATTGGCCTACTGATTCTAACTTTAACAAGGCGACAAGTAGGCAATTTTAAGTTGAACCTGAAAGAAGAAGAAGAAGAAGAAAGTGTGTACATTATTGTACTTTATTGAGCCCCGTGGGGAAATTGCTCTCTGCATTTAACCCATTCACTCAGTGAAGCAGTGGGCAGCCATTGGGCGCCCGGGGAGCAGTGTGTAGGGACGGTACCTTGCTCAGGGGTACCTCAGGGTAGCTGTTAAGGGGAATCGAACCCCCGACCTTCCGATCATGGGGGAACCACTCTACCTACTGAGCTATCCCTGCCCCTTTTTTTTTTTTTTAAGAAGAAGAAGAAAGCAGCATTCAAGCAGCATTCACTTGCTCTGAATAGTCTCAAAAATATTTGTTTGCCTCGATGAAACATTTCAGTGGAATTGTCACAGTACCACCCACTCAAGGATTTGGCCACTGGGATGTGAAGGGTATGGGCTGAGGAGCCTTAAGGTTTGCTAAATTACCCTCAATGAAATGGGAGGGCATGTGTGAGATGCAGGATTTTTGAAAAGGTGAAGCCACCCAAGCATCTCTGGGGGTGTTCGCTTCCCCCTTTTGCCTGTTTGGAAATTATTACTACTTTTAGTAGTAATAATTTTGTGGCTATGGGGCGATCGTGGCTCAAGAGTTAGGAGTTCGCCTTGTAATCGGAAGGTTGCCGGTTCGAGCCCCGGCTCGGACAGTCTCGGTCGTTGTGTCCTTGGGCAAGACACTTCACCCGTTGCCTACTGGTGGTGGTCAGAGGGCCCGGTGGCGCCAGTGTCCGGCAGCCTCGCCTCTGTCAGTGCTCCCCAGGGTGGCTGTGGCTACAATGTAGCTTGCCATCACCAGTGTGTGAATGGGTGGATGACTGGATATGTAAAGCGCTTTGGGGTCCTTAGGGACTAGTAAAAGCGCTATATAAATACAGGCCATTTACCATTACTACTTTTATGTCTCGTCAATTAAGTATTGAACAGCCCACAGGGTGAGGAACCGTGACTCAAGACCACCGGACAAAGTGAGCTGGTTCAGATCTCCTGAGTAAAGACTGTGGACTTGACAAACTGTCATTATATTATGACAGGAGTGAGAAGGGGCTGGAGTAGAAGCCAGGTTCATGACTTCACATCAAGGGCCATTTGGCTAGTAAGCCCAAAGTTGTCCAGGTAAGCCTCAACTTCTTTCCATGCCTGATGGCCAATATCTGGTAGCTGGTCTCCAGTTGCCCCTGGAGTGATGTGAAGTTCATCTTTAGGCGCGTAGACATCAGTTCAGTGACTGTGACAGAACACTGAAGTTTTAAAAAGGGGCTTTTATTTGACTGTATTTCTTTATTATTTCATATTTTAAAAATGCCTTGTTGGGACTTTAGCATTAGCGAGCAACAGTCTGTGGTGAGTGAGGCCGCTGTGGGATGAAAACCATGTGAGATGAATGGAAATGCCAGGATGCAGTGTGCATTTCAATACTGTCCCGTCGCCTTTATCAGATCAGGCAGGAAAAGGCAATCCACACATGCAATGAAACACAGCGGCTGACATGAAGGTGCGCGCCCTCATGTCAGTCTCACAACAGTACACATGAAAGGATTATTGTTCACATGGGAAGATGACTCAGATTAGAGAGAGGCAAGCTAACAGTGCTTGCCCGCTGATCGGAGCTTATAGTGTGACACGCTTCTATACAACAGACATTCATGCGTCTAGCACATATTTCACTGCCTGCATAAAAAGAAACGATGGATGTTTCATGGTCTTTATCTCTGTTTAATCACGTGTGGTTTTCATCTTCAGCTACAAAGGGGTCTTCTCGATGCTTCAGTCATCGGCATGTCTGAGTTAGTTGTTGGTGCTTTCTGGAAATTCGATCGGACTTTTTAGGTCGACCTTCAGCTGCCAGACTTGGCCGGCCGACACTCCCAGCTAGAGGCTGCAGCTTCACTGCTGTTTTGACAGAAGCTGTGATCTGCCTTGCTGGGAGGGGGTGATGCTGTGGGTCATGCCTCTGCAGTTGGTGTCTGCAACAGTCTTCAGCAGTTGTCCACGTGCCAAAGACAGTGGGAAAACAAAAAATGACCCTCTGTAAGAAATGTCTGATACAAATTACATTTTCACTGCTTCTTATTATTCATTGATCTGCTGGATTCATGCTTAGTCCACATTTGAAATAAAGGAGGAAGTCCCCGTACTAGAAAGCAATCACAGTCAGTTGACAACTTATACTGTATCCTATAATAATCAATGTGTTTGATATAAAAAACTATGCAATGTACAGGTAAAGCTAACAACTTAAATTCCACTCCAGTAAACTTTGTGTACAGATGTGGCTGTTTTCAGCTGAAAAGCTGTGATATGACTATAAAAATAAAAGTGTAACACTGTAACAGTATAAAATTGTCCAGCAATGCATTGGTACAAATCAGAGATCCTCCTTCTGACACAGTTAAAAACAAAAGAAAACAAAAACACAGCAGGTAAAACTACAAGCCAGTCAGGACAGTGGTGGATGTTCAAAGCATGTCTCATCCATAGCTCTCATTATTAGATTAAATGCTTTGTTTAAACAGGTCATCACATGTCAGATGTACAGAACACATACAGTATAGGCTGGTGAACAGACATGTAATACTACAGCAACTTCAGCATGTAGCAGAGTCTCTGCAGAGCAGACATGATCAGGCAGTCTTTGCAGGTCTGCTTAATTATGCATTTGTCATGACATGTTTTTAACTTCTTGTATGTCAAACACGGCATACTTCTAAATGACTAACTCCAGGAGAAGATCTTACAGCTATACTGCAGTTCCTGAGTCAGAAACTCACATATACTCATCATCCAACAAAAAGCAGTGTCTCAAGGTTTTTATGTTTTTAAAAGAGTTGAAAAGAAAACCAAACCTTTAATCAACTTTATGTTTTGTGCTTGTCTGTTAAAGAGCTGACCCCTGAGGCGGGAACATAGCAGCACAGAGATCTGATTGGACCTCGAGGGTTGGCATAACTGTTTCATTGCAACTTTCACTCGACTTACCGACACGATTTTTAAGCAAACAGCTTCAGGTAAGGTTTCCTGGTTTTACATCTAAGATAAGGAGTGCATTTGAGCAGATTCTGCTGTTTAAAAATACACAAATATTGCTTGTTTCTTCACTTTTTCCATTTGTTCTACAGGCATCTAAACCCCTAATTGAACCCCTGCTTTCTCCTACCTTTACCTGGAAAGTTTCTATTGATGTTTTCAATGTTTGACATCGCGCACGCGCGCGCACACACACTCCTCGTGGCCAATAGAAAACCCGATGAGCTGTAGAGGTCAGTCTCTCGATTCTCATGCACAAACACACTCTCTACCTTGGAGGCGGAATTGGACTGCCTATTCCCATCTTAGTTGACCCCATCACTGTAAATATCACCTACAAGGCAAACACAGCCACCATGACATTGACCATCCATTACAAGAACACTTCACTTTTCCTTTGGACACACATTTAGACCCCTTAGGGGCTGAATGGCTCAGTTTGGAAAGAGCTTTGTGCTTGTGCCACGCCACATGAAATCCCTTCCAGCACCATGATGTAGTCGTAGGACTGCTTTTTTTCTGCACTGTGTGGCTGCTCACTCCTATATGTCCAGCTAACCATGTAGGGCACCTACCCACACTCATCCACCCTCTGTCAGCATCTGTCATCGTGGCTCCTCGTTGACATAAGAGTATGTTGATGTATTACTGGTGTGGCTTCTAAGGCTGTGTTGGAACAATCTACACAATGTTCACTGTCTTGTATGTAGATTGCTTTCAGCAAATCACCCTCATTATGATGAACTCCATAGAAACAGAGCAGAGAAGAAAAACAGAAAGGGCCTGAGGCAAGAGTATCAAGCTAATGGTGGAGCTGATTTTAGCTGATAGTAAAGTTTGCACAGCATGAAGACATTTTACACTTTGGGAAGAAGCATTTTTGTCTCATCCCAAGTATACCGATGCGATGACATTTAATTTGAGCATTTAGAAAGTAATTTGAATAATAAGAAGAAACTAAAGGATTGAGCAAAAAGAGGTGCTGCTTTTCTGTCAAACTATGAACATAAAGTTTCTTTTTTTACAGAAACACTATAAAATAGTGTTTGAGGGGATCGGCATAACAGACCGCTTTCCCAAGAGTTTCTTTGGACAGTGAAGATTCAAATCTGTCAAAGAGTGAGTGTTTTCAAGTGTTTTGAACAGCAGGGTGCCTTTTGTTGCAGATGTATACAGCCCCACAATGCTTCAGTTTCAATGTCTCTTATGCATACACCATGTATATAGTTTCACTCACATATATGTACACATATATATTGCTTTTTTTCCCTCGTTGTTTATTGTTTTCACTGATTTCCAATTTCGCTGTGTAAGAAACTTCACGATGACAATAACAAGTCTCTCTCGTCTGCCTTGTTTGTGCTGTGTGACCCTCACTCGTGCTGGAGCTGACTCTGTGTTCACATTAGCTAAGCCCGTCCATATATAATGTGATTTGCTCGTTGAGCATGCTTTGTAGCTTAAGACTGATCATTAGTGAAAATTCCAGACTTCATTTTAAAATCCAGTACTATTCATTTGTGACACTTGTTATTGCTTTCTTACCCAGCTCACAAAAAATGTCCTTGATGGGACTTGAACCGGCAAACTTTCAGTTAACAGGCTGCAGATACACAAAAAGAGGCCCCAGCTTATCAAAACAAAAGAAGGGCAGGTAGAAGTGAGCTCTGTGGCCTTGTTTCTGTCATTGTGCTGCTGCTGATTAACAGAGGCTCACATTTGCAGCAGACAAAATAATCCTTTTTGTCATCTCTTCATCCTGTCTGTCGTTTCTTTAGACACAGAATGCAAACATTCAGGAAACAGGCTGAAGGCTGGCAGTGATAGAGGAAATGGGACCCCTCAGGTGTTTTAGTGGGGGGGACAGGGCCCATCATGAGGCTTCACAGGACAGAGGCAGCCAGTAGCGTACATAAAGTCCTAGGTGGCTCAGATTTCAGAAACCAAAACTCAGACGTAATGCTGGCTGTTACAGAAAAGTAAAACTGAATACTTACATTAACTGTCAACTTATTATCAACGTAACTGACTGGACTTTAAAAACAGAGACTGCTTCTGAATGTGCAGGCTCAGAAAGACAACGTTCAGTCACAGATTTGGACTCTACAGCCTTTTCTGACTTATATGAGTTAAAACACGGCTGAAGAACTGCTTGATCAGGAACACGTCACACAGCCAATCTGTGGGAACCAGAATTCTTCCTGAGTTTTAGGGATCACAGACTTATTTCACTCAGTGACATTTGTCCTGATGTATTTTGTTGTCTTAAGTTCACACAAACCTGTAACAGCAGTCCAACATTGTCAATGGAAAATTGTATTTAGTAGTCAGTATAATCTTTTAGTGATATAAGTTTGCATATGATAGAATACTGCATGTAGTTATTTGTATTGGGAAATATTCAACCATGTATACTTAGAGGCATATAATCAATTGTGTGTGATCTCTAACAGGCTGCAGGCTTGGTGTGCACTCCAGGAATGCACCCCCATGTCCTGGGAGCATGAGAGGTTGCACCTTGTTTTATTGTTTTATTGTTTTAACATAGCTATGTCTGTTTTAGTCTAAGTGCCCTTTCGTCTAGATGAACTGCTGGACTTCCTCACCGGGTTATCTAGGGTGAACCATCTAGGGTGGGGGAGACTACCCTCTTTGTGACCAAGGATGTACCTTTTGTACTTTCATGTTATATGACCCTTTGATCAGCAGGACACACACACACACACACACACACACACACACACACACACACACACGCACGCACGCACGCACGCACGCACACACACACACACACACACACACACACTGAAGTATAAATAAAGACCGGGGCAGTTTTTTAGTGCGAGTCTCAGTCTGGAGGCTGCCCTTGCTAGCAAGAAGTTCTGTGTGTTTCTCTGAGTCTTTACTGAAGAAGTGTTTTATAACATTTTCCTTAACATTTATTATTTCATGTAAAGAAAACGGGGTGAGTGGCTAGTTAGGTGTGAACACACCCTTATATTATTTTATTCTAACATCATCTCGTGTTTCTCAGTTTTAAGGATCATGACTTTCAGTCTGATCATTTTTCTAAGCACAGACTTATTACTGTCTATCATTTAAAAGGAAGTGTAATTTCTCCAATCACTGATGTAATAGAGGATGTCAGGAAAGGTGGATATCTCAATTTTGCACTGAAAGTCCTCTCTGGGGATTTCTCCCTAAGATCTGGTGATTAGGAAGACTGAAGCCATTTTTTTGTCTTGATCCAATTTCCAGTCAAATGGTCAAAGCCTCCCCCGGGTGATTTTCTATCAGCCTGTCTGCTTAAGTACAGTTGTGTCTTAGCCTGACAGACCAAGAGCGATGCTCTTCATTTGGTGATAAAGCAGGGAAGTCTGCTAACAGCAAGGACAAGTTGGAGGGACAATTTAAGGCCAAACCACAAAAATAAACACGTGGCTTTTGTCTAATATGTGAATACTCTCTGATTGCTTTGATTTCTTTGTGGTTTTCATATTATAATATTTCTGCTTCACAGAGCTTCTCATTTACTTTGGTGCAGTAGTCACACCCGGAGCGTCGTTTGAATCAGTCTTCACCTCTAATCTACAGATACAGCCACTCAAAACAGCTTTCAGCTGACCCTGCTGCGCTTGCAGTGTATCTACTTTCCACCATAAACAGCCCCTTTCACTCATTACATCACCGAGAGATTTCTTCTAAAAACCTTGACTTGGGTGGTTAGCTATAGCTGATTTTCTCAGCATTATTGTAGGGTCTTTACTTCATAATATAAAGAGCATCGAGGCCACTGTTGAGATTTGGTCCTATATAAATAAAACTCTTTCGGTAGCTTTTATTGTAAACCTCTTCACCCGTTAAAATATTAAAATTTTTCTAAATGTAAAATAAGTGGTTAAAACTTTACAGTCAATTTGACCATTCAGACATTTTTCACAGCAAAAAACTATTCCAGTAAACAGTTCTTCATTCATCCATTTTAATCTAATCTAATAAACAGAATTAAAGAACATTAAATACAGAAAAATAATATTGTTGCACACAAACTTCATCATAGCTCCCAAAGCAGATATGGAGGTTATGCCCAGATTTTCTTACTTCTTCAGACCTGTTTTAACCTTCCAACCATCCAAAGTGAAGCGTATTAGACCAACATTAACGTGATCGATGTAACCTATCAGCTGTGTTTCATGGGGGCTGGGATGATGTCTTTGGAAATGTGCGACTGCACTTGGCAAACAGAAGCAACCTCGTGGTGCCTTCCAGAAAACGGGACATTAGAAAACAACCAAACAAATGTCATCTAGACTACATGAATTCCTCAAATGTAAGATTTTCCTATTTGATACTCAGTTTTTGTTCTTTCTGGTATTTTAATGCTCTCACAGTTACCCAGAGATAACAAATGGTGATATTCTGATGTCGGAGTTTTCATGAACGCAGCTCTGCACTGAACGCTGTTTCTGGACTCAGAGGACCTGAATAAACTAAACATGCATGTTCTGGCATGTCAGATTATTCCACCAAGCTTTAAGTTACATATATTTGCAACACGATGTCACCAAGTCTGCAGATGTTAGATCAGTTTCAGTAACTTTACCTGTTGCTGCCTCCTTTTAAAAATGTGAATTTAACAGTGATTTAAAATCCAGACTAATCATTTATGATTCATTTTATTAAAGAACAAAACACATCGATGACATTCAGAAGGTTTTACAGACAGGCAGAGATGTGGGCTGCTGCTTGTCTGTAGAAGGTTTTTATTTCACTTCATTAAGAGGTGATGATACGCAGATGAAGCCTCGCAGCTGAACAACAAAATAAGAAAAGCAAGAATCCCTCATTGTAATTTTGCCATAAAGTTCAGGCAAATATAAAGAAAATGATTGTTTTCCAACAGCGTACTGTAAATACTTTCTGTCAGTGATTCCTGGAATACCATTTGGTAAAATCACAGCGGATAAAGAGGATATTTGGGCCGGGCTTTGGAATCGTTAGCTGTAAAAGTGATTTATCAGAGATGTGCAGAGCACAAAGGGAGACTTACGGGAAGTACAGATGGTTCACAGGGGGCAGGATACTAAACTGAACTAACTGGTTAGCAAACTCGATGGTAATTCAATGTGAAAAGAAAACATTTACTGGAGAACCAGGGCATTCAAATTAGAATTAGGGCCTCATGCTGTACTACCAAACTGATTAAAGATGAAATGCTCACTGTTAGTTAAACTGGCCACATACATGCAATAGAACTTGATTTTAGCTCGTAATACAGTTTAAATAATAATAATAATAATAATGGATTGGATTTATATAGCGCTTTACAATGCCATTATTCATTCACTCTCACATTCATACACTGGTGGAGGCAGCTACATGCTCAGTTTTACACATATATTGGACCCACATCCATCACCTGAGTGGTGAAATAGTAGCCAGCGGTATTTTCCATTAACACCAAGAGGTTAATCCACTGACATGAATCTATTCAAGGCCGCTTGTAGTGTCTTTGAATAGAACAGTGGAGTAAAGTTTTATACTGAGACTCATCATCTGCAGCACTGTCACATAATCCAGAAGCTGTCAGTCCGACCTCTTCTCTTCATTACGCTGTCCTCAAATCTCCTGTATTTTTCAAGGCCGACACCTTTTCTCCCAGCTCTAAGCACTTAACTGTTTTCATGTTAAATTAACAAGTTATTCAAACTGCCTATTTCAAACATGCACTGCACCTCAGTACAGACACTTAATATTGGTCCTTTTTATTTTCAAGGCGAGGTGTTCAACACACATTTTTATGGCACGTTCAAACACAAGCAAGCCTGCGAGCCAGCCTGGGGAAACGTGTGACTTCATTAGCTCAGTTTGAAGTGTATGCGCATGTTATTTACATGCACATGTTTCTTCTTATTGCAGGGATGAAACGAGTTGTTAGGACCGTTTCCTTCACTCCAGTTCAATTCAGTCACCCTGTTGACCCTTCAACTTGATTTTCGGGAAGAGGACACAACTTTGCAGCTGCAGAGAGCAATACATGTATCTTGGTGAGTAAGGTGGGTGTTGATCTACAATTATGTTGCAGAATATTCCTCAATCCTCTCTGAGTGAGCACACTGGTACAACAGGACAGCGTACAAGATAATGTTTTTGTCACTCTCAAAATCAGAACAACAATGGCTGCTACCACTGTAACTGTAAGTAACAGCTAGTTCTGCCCTATATTAAATATATGAATATTACGTGGAGCCATGTTCACTTGCGTTTGAATATGCTGACAAAGTATTAAAACCCAAACATTTATAAATGTCTTGTGCTTGATCTTAAATAAAGAAGCTCTGAGGCCGGTTCTAAATGACTGAATCATTAAACCTTTTATATTGAATCATTGGAACACGACATCTGTTTGAGCACAACTAAAATTCCATTTACAATGATGTAAAACAATAAAAAGCTAATCCTTTAATTTGTGAAGGTGGCCCTAAAAATCTGTTTTTCCTTGACAAATGATTGCTCACTTAGCAAAATGAATGATTCATTTTCTGGAACTAGAAATATGTTCAATTTAATCTCATTAGTTAGGCACTACTGGGAATTTAATGGGTTTTAACAATATTTGGCTGTACAGATTGATATATAAATATATAAAAATAAAGCATAACCATATAAATAAGACCAGACACTGTAACCCGGCTAGTGTGTAATGTTTATTGTGTTGGTCGTAACACCAGCGCTGAATAGCTCCATGCAACGCCTGGGAGACTTTCCCAATCCTGGCTGTGCTGAAATCTGTTGAACCCCCCCCCCCCTCCTCCCCCGGCAAAGAAAGGCGCCCCCACCAGAGGTACAACGCTTTCAGCTGCAGCAATCAAACCCCAGAAGGTCACAGGGGCAGTTTTTCAAGGCAGATTTAGATATTCAAGATTCCCTTTATTTATCTGAAACACGGCCTTTACTCTACGCCATCGCCACAACTCCCAGTTTATAAGGGTGATCAGAGGCCATATGAGACCATACAGACAAAATGTACTTTAATAAAGTTAAACATTCAATTGATGATTTGCAAATTTCATTCATGATGAACTAAAACATATCAAATGTTTAAACGGAGGTAATACTCCACAGTAAGAAGAATGCTGGCAGAAACAAAAAAGTTGAGATAGGTTAACAAAAGGTCAGGAAATTAAGTAGGATTATAAGGAAAAATGTCTGTGAAGGTTCTCAGTCATCCAGGTCATCGTAGTCAAAGGAGCTTGCAAAGAAAAGCGTCTGGACTTCTTTAAGTTACTTGAGGGTGAAACGTCTTCAAGTAACTTAAAGAAGTCCAGACGCTTTTCTTTGCAAGCTCCTTTGATTATAAGGAAACAGCTGGGATAGCATTTGCATCTATTTAGGTAAATTAGCAAAAGGCCGACAACACGACTGAGTGCAAACAAGAGTGTATTAGAGAGGCAGCAGTTCTCAGAAGGCAATATGAGCAGTGCTTCACAAATCTGCAAAAAATGCATCTACAAATTATAGAACGATTTCATAATAATGTTCCTCAAAATAATATTGTGAAGGTCTTGAATATGTCATCATCTTTAGTACATAATTTCATCAAAGGACTGAGTAAATTTGGAGAAATCTCTAAACATGTTTCAGCAAATCAATGCTAGACCACATACTGCA
Source organism: Diplotaxodon limnothrissa (assembly GCF_057381915.1). Lineage (NCBI taxonomy): Eukaryota > Metazoa > Chordata > Actinopteri > Cichliformes > Cichlidae > Diplotaxodon > Diplotaxodon limnothrissa. The sequence continues at coordinate 19,887,797 of NC_140597.1, forward strand.
GCTATAATAACAGCGTGGCTTCGTAATAGAAAAGTCCGGACCTTTCACCAACTGAAAACATCTGGCACATCATGAAGCACAAACTGTGACAAAGAAGACCCAGGACTGCTAAGCAGCTAGAATCCTGCTAGAACAACTTTCCTCTCCAAAAAGTCCAGCAGCTCCTCTCCGTTCTCCTCGTCACAGTGATAATATTTCCCAACTTATGTGAGTCATTTTCAGCCCCGTTTGTTATGTTATTCCTGTGCAGCACCTTTTTAGGCTACATTTTTAAAAACTCAGCAACCTGTACACCAAATATTTAACTGCTCTAGAAGAGAAATCAGCCTTATGCTGAGTAATTGACTGATCTCATGGATAGAAAGTTCCCTTGGCTGAATTCTGCCACGTGATTTTTTTTGTCTTTCCCGATGTCTTTGACTAATCTTTTATAAAGGTCAAAGTTAACCCTCATCCTATATCTTCCCTGAATGTGTTTATTCACCCAACCACAGTTCGGTAGCCACCTGGTAGCCCAACATCTCTAACCCACCAAACATGGCTGTGATTTACTTTACCGTGGCTTTTTGTCTAAAGCAGGGGTGGGCAACTCCAGGCCTCGAGGGCCGGCGTCCCTGTAGGTTTTAGGTTTTTGAACCAACACAGCTGATTTAAATGGCTAAATTAGCTCCTCAACATGTCCTGAAGTTCTCCAGAGGCCTGGTAACGAACTAATCATGTGATTCAGGTGTGCTGACCCAGGGTGAGATCTAAAACCTGCAGGACACCGGCCCTTGAGGCCTGGAGTTGCCAACCCCTGGTCTAAAGTTATAGAAGAGTTGTACATTTTTTTTAAAATAAATACTTCAGTCAGCACAGGATACATCTTCTTTAGTCGGTATCTAGCTAGCTAACATTCTGCTAACTTCTAATACTGCTAAACCTCGTAAATCATCATTTTTATAGATGCCTGTATGTTAAACTTTACACTAAATATACTGTTTCTGTGCATTTATTCTAACACTGGACAAATGGGCCATCTTATGGGAGCTGAAAGAATCTGAAGCAACTCTCAGTAACTCTGAATTAAACACAACATGAAAAGTAGTGAATGCTCACAACACTGAACCACATTTTAGGAGGAATTTTAAAGCTTTTAAAGCAATACAGGGAGTGCAGAATTATTAGGCAAGTTGTATATTTGAGGAATAATTTCATTATTGAACAACAACCATGTTCTCAATGAACCCAAAAAAACTCATTAATATCAAAGCTGAATGTTTTTGGAAGTAGTTTTTAGTTTTAGCTATTTTAAGGGGATATCTGTGTGTGCAGGTGACTATTACTGTGCATAATTATTAGGCAACTTAACAAAAAACAAATATATACCCATTTCAATTATTTATTTTTACCAGTGAAACCAATATAACATCTCCACATTCACAAATATACATTTCTGACATTCAAAAACAAAACAAAAATAAATCAGCGACCAATATAGCCACCTTTCTTTGCAAGGACACTCAAAAGCCTGCCATCCATGGATTCTGCCAGTGTTTTGATCTGTTCACCATCAACATTGCGTGCAGCAGCAACCACAGCCTCCCAGACACTGTTCAGAGAGGTGTACTGTTTTCCCTCCTTGTAAATCTCACATTTGATGATGGACGACAGGTTCTCAATGGGGTTCAGACCAGGTGAACAAGGTGGCCATGTCATTAGTTTTTCTTCTTTTATACCCTTTCTTGCCAGCCACGCTGTGGAGTACTTGGACGCGTGTGATGGAGCATTGTCCTGCATGAAAATCATGTTTTTCTTGAAGGATGCAGACTTCTTCCTGTACCACTGCTTGAAGAAGGTGTCTTCCAGAAACTGGCAGTAGGACTAGGAGTTGAGCTTGACTCCATCCTCAACCCGAAAAGGCCCCACAAGCTCATCTTTGATGATACCAGCCCAAACCAGTACTCCACCTCCACCTTGCTGGCGTCTGAGTCGGACTGGAGCTCTCTGCCCTTTACCAATCCTTTGCCCTTTCTTACCTTGGCCATGTGTCTGAGTATTGCACACCTTGTGCTTTTGGGCACTCCAGTGATGTTGCAGCTCTGAAATATGGCCAAACTGGTGGCAAGTGGCATCTTGGCAGCTGCACGCTTGACTTTTCTCAGTTCATGGGCAGTTATTTGGCGCCTTGGTTTTTCCACATGCTTCTTGCGACGCTGTTGACTATTTCTAATGAAACGCTTGATTGTTCGATGATCACGCTTCAGAAGCTTTGCAATTTTGAGACTGCTGCACTATTTTTGACTTTTCTGAACCTGTCAAGTCCTTCTTTTGACCCATTTTGCCAAAGGAAAGGACGTTGCCTAATAATTATGCACACCTGATATAGGGTGTTGATGTCATTAGACCACACCCCTTCTCATTACAGAGATGCACATCACCTAATATGCTTAATTGGTAGTAGGCTTTCAAGCCTATACAGCTTGGAGTAAGACAACATGCATGGAGAGGATGATGTGGACAAAATACTCATTTGCCTAATAATTCTGCACTCCCTGTAAAGCTACAATTTCAGCCAAAATTAAGTATAATTATAAATCATAAATATTAAACTGGCCAGTGCATTAGTCGTAACTATAAACAATTATATGATAGCCACATTAGCTATATCTCATCATTATTGGCAGCCATGGTAAATATGAAACGCACTGGTACTTATATACTTCCTTTCCACTCAATGTGAGCGCTGAAAGCACTTTCCTCCACAGGTCTCGTTAACCAAATCACAGATATTTATACAACGCTTTTATCTATAGCTAAGCACTTTTATCAATCATAAACAGACATATATTTATACACACAATGATGAATACATCGGGGACATCTTGCAACACATTTTGGGAAAATAAGCACAGGAGTTCCAGCCATGACTATCATATGTGACGTTACTGTTCCAGAGGTAGTATACTGGTGGAGAAGATGGTCCAGAAAACAGCTCGTGAAACCTAAAACTGTGAAAAAGTCATGAAATAAACTGTTAAGTCTAATTGTTGAATGTTGCCATTGTGTTTCTTAAATTTGTACAGTCTTAGTTCAAGCAGTAGGATCAAAGCCATTCCTTTGATCCTGACCACCTCTCCAACCACTCTGTGCTGGGGGAGGTTTTATTGTAGATACATCCTATCTGAAAGATCTGTTTCTTTTGATGTAAGCTTCCTGGGTTTAAGACCCTTTGGTCAGCAGGAGGTCTGACACACACACACACACACACACACACACACACACACACACACACACACACACACACACACACACACACACACGCACACACACACACACACATTCTTACAGAAGTTCACACATATACATAAAATGCTTTGTCTTAGAACCAAAAGGTAGCAGGGGGAGGTCAGATCTGGGGGTCATTTTCGTGGTGGACACAGACGAGGCCTCCCTTGCGCAAATAATCGATCGATCGACTGTCTTGTTTTCTTCATGATGAATAAGTCTCTAGAATTAGTGGGGCTTGTGGAAACACAGACCCAACATAAACATGTTTGATCCACAATATTCATGTTTTCACTTACAGTCGAGCAATGTTCCCTCTAATATTTCATGTGTCTGAGCGAACGCACAAACTCCCTGAGAGGCCCCTTGGACCACTGTGAGCAACAGCAGACAAGTGCACTGTGGTCACGCCAGCATCGAATCCATCCAAGTTACATGGTTTATTAAAATAATCAAATTACAGCATTTATGTTCGACTACTTTTAATTAACTGCTTTAGCCCACTTACAATGAAAATTATAAAAATCTTGTTCATGTCCTGTGTAGTATGTTAACACTGTTGGAAGTAAAAATAACTTGAACTCCAGTTTTGAAAACACAACCTTTTTTTTATAAAGCTCTGACTTGTATTATGAGTCTGTGGTCTGGGAGAGAGTCTGTAACTCTCTGTCTGCAAAATACAGTAAATAATGACCAGTGCTGGGCAATTAATTATAAAGTTACTGAGTTATGCAAACAACAAAGTTTTTTGCAGCTGTTTACCTAAAAATGCAGCCAAGGCATTTTTTTAAAATAAACATTTCAAACTATTTACAGAACAATCAGCTGTTCTGCATCAAATCTGATGCCACACAAATTATTTGTGCCACTCCAAAAATAATTTCTGTCCACTATGAGATAAAGGAGAACAACAGCCTGATACCTGCAGGCCTGACAGCAGGAGATACATCACTCCTGTAACACCTGTAACATTCAGCAGTCGCCTCTTTGTTCTGACACACACAACAAAACTATTGACTACACTACACACTAACTACACAAGATTTGCGCTAAACGCAAATCTCTCACATCTCAAACACCGCCGTCACTCCTAAAACTTCCCCCTTCCTAAACAACTAAATGCCATGTTGCCATATCATTTTTTGATTGGTCCACATGGTGCATTTTTCCACCAATAGGAAAGGCTGGGGGGTGTTTTTGGTTTTGCTCATAGGCGGAGAGTGTTTTCCTTATAAAACGCCATTTTTACCGTTTCTTCCCGCAGTAAATATAAACAACGATAGTATTCAGTATATTCAGTATATATTCAGGATAGTATTTTATCATAACTCTGGTTTTACGTGACCGATCAACACAATTTAAAAACTGGTATAAAGTCCACACTTTTCCCGTCAATTGTTCCGTCTGTCCTGCTCACATTGCCAATGGTTGTACACGTTGTCATTAACGTGGCTTCACTCCACATCAGCCGCTTTGCTCGCTAAAACACCGGTGTCGGCACATAAGGACGCTGTCATAGCCTGTCAACGACGTTGATTAGCTGCGTATATACGAATGTGAATCGCATCATTGGCTGGACTATGGGATAAGGTGGCATCGTTCTAATCCCATACGGGAGCAGCAAGTCACTTACTGACTAACACTGCAAAACAGAATTGTTGAAGTTTTCATTTGAATTTCAATTCAGGTTAGATTTTTTTTTGTGCGCAACGCAGATTTTCTGTGCGCAGGGACCGTGCCAGCAATGCACAATTGCACACGCGCGCAGCTTAGAGGGAATATTGCAGTCGAGTACTACAGTCGTGTGATATTTGTAAAGTGTTTTTCCATTGCATCACACACTGAGAAGAGTTCTGATCATTATCACTGAAAGTGAGTCTATCTTCATACATTTAGCACAGAGGTATGAAAAAGCAGGTTGTGTGTGACTCTGTTTCACAAACGAGCGTGCGGTGTGTGAAGGATTGTGAACATAAACACCTCTCGGCGTGAGAGTCATGTGCACGCTTACTTTCTTAAGTTGCTTCAGACGACCACAGCAAAGTGATGGATGACAGCTGCCTCGAGCTCACACTGACTTTTTACTGTGCTACTTCACACTGTCACCCTCATGCCTCACCATGTGACATCAGAGCACTTTATATTCATTCACGTCAGTCCCTTGCAGCCTTACGTATCTTGGAAATGCATGCATGTCTGTGTGTATGTGGATTCGATTGCAGGTTCCAGTTGTTATTTCCCGCTTCTTACCTTGGTTTATGTGTTTGTGTGTGTGTCATCAACAAGACTCGATGCAACCCACTTGTCAAATGTGTTAACCCTGGAGCAAATGTGGATCTCAAAGAGAGCCTGTCAGAGTATGACTGCTTACTCCTGCTGCTGGCTCTTGTATGCGGGGTTCCCAATGCTGCATGGCAGCTGCACTGCTACAGAGTCATGCTTAAAATGTTACTGCAGGATATTCAGCTCTATTGAAGAAAGAAAACAGCATCAGCGTGGCTGCAGATGCAACTTTAAGATGATTAATTTTTGAAGCCACAACTGCTGTTTGGGGTCATGCTGATTTTTCACTGGTATCATCTTGAATTTTCATGAGCTGGCAAAGTCAGTTAATGCCTGTTCAGAATACCAACATTTAGTTTGATTTATAGTTCAGCATTGAATTCCCATAGAGCTGATTTTATTCCTATTTTTGCATCTGCACTTGTGTACTGGTGTGTTGCCTTATATTCTAACGTAAATACTACTCGTAAGGAATTATTACTCTTACCTTCTATTACCAGTTCAAGAAAAAATAAAGCTTATTAGTGGCTGAAGGATTTTTGCAATAGGCAGAGTGTTACAGGCATCGCCCTAAAGCATGTAGCCTGATGGGCAGTGTAGTCCGTGCTGCAGGGAGAATGGACTGCCATACCCGTGATGTGTCTGTGAGCGAGGAGGGAGAGAAAGGAAAAGTATGAGCTGTCACCTAGCAGAAACGGGAACTGGAAGCATGTAAATATAATAATAACCACTGCTGCCAAAAAGAGAGCCTGACGAGCCCAGCTGTAAGTAATCTATTAAGACCCGACTGTACACAGTGTTCATGTTTTCCTCTGAAACAATAAGTTCCGTTGGAGCAGCCTTTCAACGCCTCTCTCTGTCTCTTGCTAGCAAAGTTGACTCAGAAGTAAAGCTAGTTTTCAGCTACGAGCCCGACATGAACCCAATGTATTAGCCAGAGGTCCCTTTACTACGGTTCAGAGCCGCGGACCTGTTTTATATACGCGCGGAATAGTTTTCTATACGAGATCGCTGCAAAAAGTGCAGCCTTACCTAATGTCCACTGTTACTCATTTTATATTAAGATTTAAACATCTAGTTGGTGTTGGTATGCAGAGTAACCTTCAGTAATAGTAATAAATCACACAGCAATAGTACATTCATGTAGTTGTAAAAAGCTTGATAATATATTAAGTAATCAAAAGTAATTAGAATACATTACTCTCATTGAGTAACGTAATGGAATAAGTTACAAAATACATTTTGGGGCATGTAATCTGTAATCTGTAGTGGAATACATTTTAAAAGTAACCTTCTCAACACTGTCCAAACTAACATGAAGGAATACAGCCATGCAGATCCACTGGGTGCCTTCAGAAGATGCCTGTGGCTTGCAATGACCAGGAATCAGGCTCCTCTGGCTGTTGTAAACGGCTGTCGGCTTCATTAATCTGATAACACAGTAAACACTTTATGGATTTATGGGCTCACTTGTTAGCTTGAATTGTTACTGAATACAACATGATCTTTTTTCTTCAAATTATTGTTTCTAATAGTGTCCAGAAACACTAATGCAGGACGTAGCCTGTAAACGTTCAGTGGTTACTTGGTCAAACCTGCTCAGTACTCATCATTTCTGTTTTACTACGAAATATTTAGATGGCAATGAAGAAACTCCTCTGATAGAAGCTTTGTAACTGGAATTCATGAACAAATTCCTGTGCCTGTCTGTAATGTACTGTCTATGGTTGCATCAATCTTTCAGTGATTTTATGGTCACTATATGTGACATATGTCCCACAAAAATGTCCCATTTGTTTAACTGGCTGCATACTGGGTGGTTGCTGGCACAGCTGGTTATGTCATATCTACAGCACTTCATCCAAACTTGTCCACACAAGCAATCCATAACGTAATAAAGTTGTTTGTGTAATTTGTTACATTATTTAAGGTAGTTTGTTAATTAGTCCAGCCCCATCCACTTGATCATTGTGAATATTAAAAGAAATCAGTAAGGTGAAACAACGCAGAACAGACGGCAAGCAACCCAATAAGGACAAGTGACGTCACTATTTCTCAAAGCTGCATAAAGCTCACGGGGACACGCTGTCCTACACGCGCTCTATTTCTCCTTTCCCATACTTCCTTGTATTATTGCACCTCCACTCTCTCACTCCTTAGCTACAGAATAGCAATGCAGCACATTAAACAGTCTCGAGAGGGAATACAGCTAACAAGACTACCAACAGAGGCTTATAGCATGGGACTGGGACCAAAGAGAAAGACGGAGATTAAAGTTGTCTTGCAACTTACCCTCTCTGGCCCTGTGTTGATTTAAATGCGGCAGTGAGAGCTAAGAGAATTGCAGATATTGAGATAAAATGAGAACGGGAATGGGAAATAAGTAGATAATCAGGGAGAGATGGGAAGGGCAGAGATGCAGACTGATACAGACGTAGGCACCATGGAGGCCCGTGTTTTATTATGTGCTGGCCTTACGGCTGCCCAACATCTGAGAGAAGTTCAGTGAAAAGTTAAAATTTTGGCAGCTCAAAGTCACAAGACGACCTTAGCAGTGCATCATCAGTTATTTCAAAGTTGATATTTTGAATGATGAATTTGCCACCTGGCAATAAATTGCATTCCCACGTAAATGTAGGCGAAGAAAAATGGGATAGCTCTGGGTTTGCTGCTGCATCGATTTTAATCCTTAAAAAACCCCTGAACATAACTAATGCAGCTTTGTCACATCATGGGCGCTGTCCACCAGGCTTAAACATATCAGTGCTTTAAGAGCTGTTTAAATAAACTTTCAGAGAAACAATCTGAATTTGATTTTGTGTTTCGGCTTTTAAACTCTAATTAGTCAAGAATCATCCTTCCTGTCCTGAACACACCAGCGTCTCATTTAATGATTTGATATCAGAACAAACTTCAGCATTCAATACAATCCACCCCTCACAACTCATCAGGAAACTGACAGACCTGGGTATCAGTTCCCTCATCTGCAAATGGTTACTGGACTTCCTGACCAACCGCCCCCAACATGTCCGGCTGGATAACCGCTGCTCATCTACCATCACAATGAACACCGATGTACCACAAGGCTGTGTGATGAGCCCTTTCCTCTACTCCCTCTTCACCCACGACTGCAGACCTGCTGATGGTTCCAACACCATCATTAAGTTTGCAGATGACACCACGGTGATTGGCCTCATCAGTGACAACGATGAGGCCGCCTACAAGGAGGAGGTGGATCGTCTGGCTGAGTGGTGCGACAGAAACAACCTGCTGCTTAACACCGAGAAGACCAAGGAGCTCATCGTGGACTACAGGAGGAATGCTGACCCACATCCACCCATCCACATTAAGGGGACGGCTGTGGAGCGTGTGAGCAGCTTCAAGTTCCTGGGAGTCCACATCTCCGAGGATCTCACCTGGACGACCAACTGCTCCAAGCTGGTCAAGAAGGCTCACCAGCGCCTCTTCTTCTTGAGGACTCTGAGGAAGAACCACCTGTCCTCAGACATCCTGGTGAACTTCTATCGCTGCACCATCGAGAGCATCCTGACCAACTGTATAACAGTCTGGTACGGGAACTGCTCTGCCTCGGACCGGAAGGCGTTGCAGAGGGTCGTGAAAACTGCCCAGCGCATCGCCGGAGCACCACTTCCTGCCATAAAAGACATCTACAGGAAGCGGTGTCTGAAAAGGGCTGGGAAAATCATCAAAGACCCCAGTCACCCATCACATGGACTCTTCACCCTCCTGCCCTCTGGGAGGCGCCACAGGAGCCTCCGGCTAAGACCACCAGGTACCGGAACAGCTTCTTCCCCACAGCTGTCAGACTCCTGAACTCTGCCTCCTGACATCTGACCCACGTTAAACTCATGGACTGAACATACACACACCCACAATGGACAACTGTACCCTCAAACACAATAATAACATGGACTGAACCACCACTCACAACCACTAGCACTTTATATAGCCTCTGTAGAAACTATCTACACCCTCACTTATCTTAACTGCACTATTGTATAGCTCTGTGTAAATAATCATTCTGTACATTCGATAATCTTTAATCCTACAACTGTTTACAACTTGCATAGTTCCCATTTCTGTATAGCTGTATATCCCAGATTCTGTAAAGTTATTTATTTCATATTCTGTATAGTTTTTCATATTTATATCCTGTTCATATCCTGTACATAGCTTGTACTCACTACAGCCTGTACATACTTATAGTTATAGAATATTCACAACATACTTCATACCGTGTACATTATAACATACCATAATAGACCCATTTCTGTAATATACTCACATATCTATATTATTGCTAATATATATTGTAATATATCTATATCACTAAAGCACTTCTGGATGGATGCAAACTGCATTTCGTTGCCCTGTACCTGTGCATGTGCAATGACAATAAAGTTGAATTCTATTCTATTCTATTCTATTCTATTCTATTCTATTCTATTCTAAGAGACATTTTTCTCCTTCACTTTAACTTCAGACTTTTAAATACTTTGGGATAATCCAGCCTGTTGAGTTTTCTGGCCTCCACAGTGTGGACAGATAAAGATCCAGAGGCAGCTGACATGCTGCAGGTGTGTGAGCGCTGTCACACAGACGCTGTGACACAATTCAACTGTTCGACTGTTTCTCCTCTTTTTGTTACAGACAGCTCTGAGGTTAAGTGTTGGCAATCATCTGTTCAATCAAGTGCTCTATTGTTATACCTTCTCTATTTAAAGGTGTGTAATACCAAGCATTATTCAAAATTCATATTTAACTGTCCACAATCTTCTTCTGTGAGAGTTAAATGATTTCGATGTGTCAGTGGTCCTGCTGTTTGCTGTAAGATAAAACAACTGAAATGACTGCTTCTTGGTTTCCTGCTTTTGTTTGCATCCAACTTTTCCTGTGTGGCTTCACATTTAGTGTGAAATTAATGTATTGTTCAGTTCAAACACAACTAAATAAATAAATACAATTAGCACAAAGCAAACTACAGAAGCTAAAAACCCAGATCTTATCTACCTTATATACTAAGGGGCAATGTTCCCTCTAATTTTTCACGTGTCTGAGCGAACGCACAAACTCCCTGAGAGGCCCCTTGGACCACTGTGAGCAACATCAGACAAGTGCACTGTGGTCACACCAGCATCTAATCCATCCAAGTTACATGGTTTATTAAAATAATCAAATTACAGCATTTATGTTCGACTACTTTTAATTAACTGCTTTAGCCCACTTAAAATGAAAATTTAAATTAAATCTAGTCATTGACCTGTGTAGTATGTTAACACTATTGGAAGTAAAAATAACTAGAACTCCAATTTCGAAAACACAACTTACTTTTTTCTTTTTTTTTTATAAAGCTCTGACTTGTATTATGAATCTGTGGTCTGGGAGTCTGTAACTCTCTCTCTGCAAAATACAGTATATAATGACCAATGTTGGGCAATTAATTATATAGTTACTTCTTCAAAAAAGTAACTGAGTTTGGCAAAAAACAAAGTTTTTTGCAGCTATTTTTTTTAAATGCAGCCAAGGCGTTTTTTAAATAAACATTTCAAACTATTTACAGAACAATCAGCTGTTCTGCATCAAATTTGATGTCACACAAATTATTTGTGCCACTCCGCCGTCACTCCTAAAACTTCCCCCTGTTTCTTAACAACTAGATGCCACGTTGCCATATCATTTTTTGATTGGTCGACATGGTACTTTTTTGAACGAATAGGAAAGGGAGAGGGGGGTGGAGTTTGTTTTTGCTCATAGGCGGAGAGCGCTTTCAAGCCTTTTTTCATATAAAACACAGTTTTTTCCGTTTCTCAGTAAATATAAACAACGATAGTATTCAGCAAGGAAACCAAACATTGCAGATATTTTTATCATAACTCTTGTTTTACGTGGCCTATCAACACAATTTAAAAACTGGTATAAAGTTCACACTTTTTCCCTGCCCTGCTCACATCGCCAATGGTTGTACACTTTGTCATTAACGTGGCTTCACTCCACATCAGCGACGTCGCTTTGCTAGCTAAAACACCGGTGTCGGCACATAAGGACGCTGTCATAGCCTGTCAACGATGTTGATTAGCTGCGTATATACGAATGTAAATCGCATTATTGGCTGGACTATGGGATAAGGTGGCATCATTCTAATCCCATACGAGAGCAGCCAGTCACTCACTGACTAACACTGCAAAACAGAATTGTTAAAGTATTAATTTTAATTTCAATTCAGGTTAGATTTTTTTTTTGTGCGCAACGCAGATTTTCTGTGCACAGAGACCGTGCCAGCAGTGCGCAATTGCGCATGTGCGCAGCTTAGAGGGAACATTGCTAAGGGGGTAAAAAGGTTGGCTTTCTGACAGGCCAGGAAGTAGAGCAGGCAGATAATGCACTACTCTTATGTGTGCTAATTGTTGACTCAGAGCTGCTAGAAGCGTATCATCTTTATTGTGACTGACTTGTTTAATGCAATGTTGTTTCGTGTAGCTGTTACAAAAACTGAAATTGCTGTGACTAATCCACTCAAACCCCAAACCTTTAACCATCCATTCGCTTCCACTTATCCTTTTTTTTTTTCAGGGTCACGGAGCTGGAGCCTATCCCAGCTGTCATAGGGCAAGAGGCGGGGAAGACGGAGTACCGGTTGAGAACCCACGCAAATACAGGGAGAACATGCAAACTCCACACAGAAAGACCCCGGCCTGATGGTGGAATTAAACTCAGGACCTTCTTGCTGTGCGGCAACAGTGCTAACCACCTTGCCACCGTACTGCTTTAACCAGTGTAAGTTAATGCAGCAGTTTATGACCTCTGTGTCTGAACGTAAGATCTTATTAAAGTATGAATGCACATCTAAGAGGAGCACAGCTGAAAGGAAACATAATGTTGGAATATCTACGACTGACGAAAACTAGATGCCTCATTACATTCTGTACATTTCTCTGAATGTTCTGCAGTTTCAAATATAATGTAACAGAAGTGTTTCCAAGGATAAGGATGATATTTTTGATTAGTTGGAAGCCTCTCAGGGGTCTTTGCACTAACTGTTGGCTAATTCATTATATTTGGATCTGTCAGCACAGACTGTAGAAACACATTCAAGGTAAGTAAGAACTCTGCAGTGGAGAGGCAGCACTTCCATCGTGACTGAAATGTACCGCAAGCAGCCCGAGGGTTATAGAGCCAGGTTTCAGAACAGTGTCAGTGTAATGAAACTGTAGGAACAGCTGGGGAGACTGTTGCTATCCATCGTGTGCCACACTGAGTGAGCCACATGACCCAACTGATAATTCTCATGGGCGAGTTTAGAGAAGTAGAAGTGCAGTGTGTTGTTCTCTGAAAAAAGCCCAAACATCCTCAACAAAATCAGCTTGTTAGTTATGATACATCCAGATATATATACACATACAGAAATCTGCCAAAAACAGTGAGTCAAGTGTATAGAATTAATGCTTCAGTAATAAATTAGCAATGTGGCAAACCAATGTGGCAAAGATCACAACAACTGAGCCGTGGCTGAATGTGAAGCTGAAATGGAAATTACTCCCACCCACATTTAGATGAGGGCAAAGAAAAAGATAAATATAGGGGAGAAAATGTTGTTTCACAGGATTCTTTCAGAGAGCTCTGCTGGTCTCATCCTCCCTGTTTCTGCCTTGAAAAATTGAATTCCACACTTTTCACAGAGTACATAAGATGCAGGGAAAAACAAGCATCTAGGTCTTTAAACTAAAACGGTTATGATGAAGTACAGGCGCATAAAAAGTTCATGCCTGGGTTTAAACTGTAGTTTAAATAAAAATAGACAGTTAAGTTTTACTCCTGATGCACCTGTAGGATTCAGTGCTTCTCTGAGACAAGTGCAGCAGAGTTTTGGTTTAACTTGGTTCAACACACACTTCTATGTTTATATGGTAACGCCTGATTGCCAAGACTTGGAACAACAACTTTAACCAGCCTGTACAGTAAGATTAGTCGCAGAAAGGTGTTCATCTGGATGTCGTGCTTTTAGTGGGAAAAATACAAAACTGCATCTTCTGCTAGTTTTTCCAGTGCAACATCCAAGTGATGAATTATTCTGGATAAACAGAAGTAACTTTTTAGGATTTCCTCGCCTGGACAACAGAAAATGCATCAAGCCATATGTGATCTGAACAAAGTAACACTGCAGGTAATAGATGTTAGTAAAGCCTAGGAACCACTTTAATTATCTTTAGCTGTTACGAGTAAGAAAGAGGGAAAACCTGTTATTTTATTAATTGCTTACCTTGTTGTGTGTGTCTGCTGTGCTGCCTGCAGACTGTAGCATTGCTAAATGAGATTTGTGGGTTAGTGGGGTGAACTGGGCCTGACTGCAGTATATATGTGCATGCATTTCTGAATTTTTTACAGGCTTAGTCACAGTTTGAAACTGACAATCTGTATCTCCCAAGATGTTTAGCTATCACATGCTACCAAACGCACCTCGGTACATCCTGGCACTGAGTCTGTGGAATTCTACTGGCAGCGTGGAAGAGCACTTTTCTAAAGTAATCCCTCACTTGCTGTTATGATGATGGTGGTAGACATGAATTGGTTAAAAATCCCCCATCGGTGTTCAACCGGGTGACGTTTGGTAAGCATGTGAGTCACACCACACTCTTACATCAGAATGTTTCATCATAACAAAAAGGTGATCCCTCGCCTTTCAGTCGATTTGCAGTGAACCTCTCCTTACGGGACATGTGAACTCAGATAATGCTACGGTAATACTAGGACTGCACAATAATGGCCAAAATGATAATCACAGTCATTTTAATCACCATCACCTGTCACGATTATTGATTGTACTGACATGTAAGCAGAAAACTGCTTTCACATCTGTACAAATCAAAATGACATCAGTCTTCTTTTTAACCTAAATTCAGTGAATATCTTCAAATAGAAATAAAGTACACACATTCAAAACCTAACACAAAATTAAACCAACAGTCTGTTTTCACCTTTACACTGTGTTAATTAATCTTTATAAATGAATCATTGCAGACAAATGATTCATATTCACTCCAACTTCAGGCCACACCGTGAGGGGAGCAGCTGTGATTAGCACATGCAGGTATGTGCTCGGGCGCTGACTGAGGAAGCACTTCATTTGCAGTTACTTAGTGCTTTAGTTGGCAGAGCACACGTTTTAAATATCACACAGTTATGCTCATTTAACTGTGGGAAGCTAAAATTGTGGTCAAGGTAAAAAATTAATTAATTGTGCAGCCCTAGAAAACAGTATTCACAGCATAACCGAGCCACAGATCATGTGTCTGTGCAGGGCCAAGGGTTCAGGTTTTTATCAATTGATCATCCAACTCGGTTTCTGCTAAATTTGAGATCTGCTCTGACATCCAAAGCTTTGCTTTATGTTTGATTTATTTTATCCACTCATTACTGGCCATTTGCCCACCAGACTAATGTAGTGTGATGGCTGAACTTTGGGCCATTTCTTAATGGTGTAAAGACAAAAACAAGCACAAAGTGTCCAAGAGGTCCTGGACACATTGATTATGTGGTAGCACACCTACTAATGTGGTTCATGTTGGTAACAAAGCACACGGTGGAAAGGGTTCATGGTGAGCAGAATAAGAATCATTGAAGTGAAACACATGTTGGTGTGTTTCTTCTCACTGCCTTCTTGAGCTGGGTACAACATCATCAGAGAAAACACATTTCAAGGCATGAAAAGACCAACCTGCCAAGGAGTCTTTTCCTCTCTTTACACCAGAAACTGAATACAACACAAGACTCATGTTTCATAGAGGCAGTTTCAAACTTAATCAGATTTTGTTGAGACCAATCAGGTTCAGGCTGGGGAGCAAACCGTGGACAGTAATTGGATGGTTATGTGGGGACTCCACCCATTTTAAACTACTGGATCTCGTCTACAGCACTTGTTTCATGTCTGAGAAAATTAACATGCAAACTCCACACAGAAAGACCCCGGCCTGATGGTGGAATTGAACTCAGGACCTTCTTGCTGTGCGGCAGCAGTGCTAACCACCATGCCACCGGGCTGCCACTTTTATGTTTTCTTTCTTTCTTTTGAACTAGATCCCAGAATGTTCTGGATGTAATGTGCACAGAGCAGATATCTCACATCTTTGCAGCAGTTCATTCAACACCTGCAGTTGCAACCAGATCAAAGAGACAACACCTAGAACATACTGAGGCTTTTCTCCACAGAGCAGAACAGTTTTTGAACAGTTAAAATAGGCTTGAGGTTTGGCACATTAAAGGATTGTTTCTCCCCCTTTTTACATCAATAATAAATGAAGCTCTAATCTCAGATAACAACTATTAGCAATGACACCTATAATGACAATCATTAAGCTAAAGGCAGTATTGGTCATGTTTGCTGGCCCTCACAGTGATAAGACATGTAGTACAACAACCCGTAGGCCACACTATATACCTGAATATCAGTGTAATGATAACAAGGCCTGAATTAGACATGTTGGAGCAACTAAAGTTAGATACACACTTGGTAGCTGACTGGCCCCATGTTAACTATTACTCTGTAAAGTTTGAGTTATAAACCTGTTAGTCAGCATGCTGTAATGTAGCTTTCTGGTAATGCAAGATCAAATATCTGGAGTGGGTATAAATAGACTGCAACATATGGTAATAAATGACCTGTGTAACTTCTCAGCACCAGAATGTTGAGTTAATTAGCCAACCATATTCAATCAAGACAGTGGTCAGAGGAAAGATAGCGCAGGGCCAGATTTGACACTAAAAACTAAACAATGCTTCCATTAATTGTTCAAAAGTTTCCATTGCCTCCTATGCATTGACTTACCTCATAACAGGATGCTGGATGAATTAGGTGGCCTTATCCAATGAAAACTGTATTTACTTATGTAAGACCCCTTACAACAGGGGTGTCCAACTCCAGGCCTCGAGGGCCGGTGTCCTGCAGGTTTTAGATGTGTCCTGTGTTCCAACACAGCTGATTTAAATGGCTAAATCACCTCCTCAGCATGTCTTGAAGGTAATGAGCTAATCATGTGATTCAGGTGTGTGTTGACCCAGTGTGAGATCTAAAACCTGCAGGACACCGGCCCTCGAGGCCTGGAGTTGGACACCCCTGTCTTACAGCTTGTCCCAAAAAAGTCTTACAGCTTTTGATCACATGATTTCTGATCATTTAGCCGGTGCAATAACGATGTGACAAAACAGATCATTTGGGCACTGATGTTGGTCAATAACATGTAGTTTGTTGAAATGCCAATATCAGTCATCATCAATTATCATCCAGTACTCACTGGGGAGGAGGCCCCGGGACAGACCCAGGACACGCTGGAGAGATTATATCTCTCGGCTGGCCTGAGAATGCCTTGGTGTTCCCCTGGACAAGCTGGAGGAGGTGGCTGGGAGAGGTCTGGGCTTCTCTGCTTGGGCTGCTGCCCCCACGACCCGGCCCGGATAAGCGGAAGAAAATGGACGGATGAATGGACTAACTGACCTATGCAACACGTTCTCACTCCCAAAGCGTAACATTTTACGCTAGGTGACAAATCGCCAACATATTACGTTTTCGGCTACCCACCACGTTCCTAAATGACGACGTCGGAAAAAAGAGGAAATATGAGAACCGTCTGGACTCCATCTACACATGTTCGCTCTTTTTCTTCAAATCGCTTAGAAACACGCTATTTAACATCATTATAGTCCTGGTTAAGATCCGGAATAAGGTTATGGTTAGGGCTAGGGATAAGGTTAGGTTTAGGGCTGGAATACAGGGCTGGAACGTCTATTACCGCGGGAGCGTCATTGCACTGGATTCCAGCCATAACCCGCCGCGTACCATAAGAACGCCGAAGGCCTCCTTTCGCGTTCCTCAGGAACGTGACAAAACGTCGACATGTTACGCCTCGGGAGTGAGAACGGGCTGACCTATGTGTCATGCATCACTGGCACTCTTGAATTTGCCAGAATGTGGTAGGTGATTTCAAGTAGAATTTGTTTGATCTCATGATTCAGACACAGCTCTGCACACAGTTAAGACGAGTGATAAGTTGTATAATTATTACTAAGAATTTGTATTTCTACATTACAGTTGAATGTGGCGTCACAAAACTCCTGCCTGACACTTTACACATACATGTAGAGTGCAGGTCTGTGACAGCTCACTCCAACGTGTGCGTGAGCTGTGAGAAAGTTATTATCTCTCAAAATACAAACTGATTTCAGCCAATGAGCCAACAAAGAGTGAGATGAAGTGTTCCATTTCAGTCTACCTTGAACACAGAACTCGTGCTTACACATTTTCTTTCTCACAAACAGTCTTTGTGACACATGACCATTGATGGACAAACACTTTTCAAGGTCAGAATGTAAAGAGAGGCAATGAGGCGTTTCACCACGCCATCTTTCAGCCTCATGTACACTCACAGCTCTTTTTTAGTCATTCTATCGATCTGTTATCTTTGTTCTCGAGATGCACTTTTCAATTTGTCCTTCCTCTTATATTGGGTCTTCTACTTATGCTGTTTATAAGTGTGAGTTTATCAGTGAAAAGTCAAGCAGACGTTTTCACAGCTCACATTTAGTGAGTCATGGCTCTCTGACAGCTAGCCAGCATGCAATACTATTGTGAAACAGAAGCAGCTAAATACAATTAATCTATCATTCACTATATTATTTCCATGTGGCCTTTCTGGAAGTCTAATGTGAAAATGTCCCCCTAATCTCTGGACATGCACCAGGTCACCAGATCAACAGCTAAACAGTTTCAGTAGACGTTACTTTAACTTTCATAAGATTTCATTTTCTGTTTGGCAAACAGGTAAAAGATTCTGTGACAGAACTGAAGGGACAGAACTTTAGGTCATCTGTGGCACAAAGTCTTGTTCTCCTTGTGACTCAATGTCTTTTTTTATTTCTAACTTGGGCTGAGATCTTATTCATCTGCAGTTCACCAAACCCTCATCAATAACGTCTTAATATAAGGTGTAGAAAAGCCAAGCCTAAGGAAGGGAAACAGGGAAAAAGGCTGAGGGATGTTAGACAAGAACTGGACTGAAAATCAGCAGCAACAGGTCTCATGAAATGATGAATTTAAATGTTAAAATGGCAGCGCGGTGGCACAGTGGTTGGCACGCAGAGCAAGAAGGTCCTGAGTTCAATTCCACCATCAGGCCGGGGTCTTTCTGTGTGGAGTTTGCATGTTCTCCCCGTGTTTGCGTGGGTTCTCTCCATGGGTACGCCGGCTTCCTCCCACAGTCCAAAGACATGTAGTTTGTTGGGTTAGATTAACTGATTAATCTAAATTGCCCATAGGTGCGAATGGTTGTCTGTCCACTGTGTGTTGGCCCTGCGACAGACGGGCGACCTGTCCAGGATGTACCCCGCCTCTCGCCCTATGACAGCTGGGATCGGCTCCAGCGCCCCTGCGACCCTGAAAAGGACAAGCGGAAGTGAATAGATGGATGGATGGAAATGTGAAAATGCTGATCAAATCAAAACATTCCTTGGGGCTCATGATAAATTAAAGACATTTTCACCTTGATCTATCTTTCCTATCAACTCCATCCATCCATCCATCCATCCATCTTCATCCGCTTTGTCCGGGGCCGGGTCGCGGGGGCAGCAGCCTAAGCAAAGAGGCCCAGACCTCCCTCTCCCCAGCCACCTCCTCCAGCTTATCCGGGGGAATACCAAGGCGTTCCCAGGCCAGCCGAGAGATACAATCTCTCCAGCGAGTCCTGGGTCTGCCCCGGGGCCTCCTCCCGGTGGGACATGCCTGGAACACCTCACCCAGGAGGCGCCCAGGGGGCATCCTTGTTAGATGCCCGAACCACCTCAACTGGCTCCTTTCGATGTGGAGCAGCAGCTGCTCTACTCTGAGCCCCTCCCGGATGGCCGAACTTCTCACCCTATCTCTAAGGGAGAGGCCAGCCACCCTTCGGAGGAAGCTCATTTCTGCCGCTTGTATCCGCGATCTCGTTCTTTCGGTCACTACCCACAGCTCGTGGCCATAGGTGAGGGTAGGGACGTAGATCGACCGGTAAATTGAGAGCTTCGCTTTTACACTCAGCTCCCTCTTCACCACGACGGACCGGTGCAGCGTCCGCATTACTGCAGCTGCAGCCCCAATCCGTCTGTCGATCTCCGGCTCCCTTCTCCCATCACTCGCGAACAAGACCCCGAGATACTTGAACTCCTCCACTTGGGGCAGGAACTCATCCCCGACCCGGAGTGGGCACTCCACCCTTTTCCGGCTGAGAACCATGGCCTCAGATTTGGAGGTGCTGATCCTCATTCCCGCTGCTTCACACTCGGCTGCGAACCGTTCCAGTGCGAGCTGGAGGCCCTCACCCGATGAAGCCAACAGAACCACATCATCTGCAAAAATCAGAGATGAGATTCTGAGGCCACCAAAGCGAAAGCCCTCCGCCACTTGGCTGCGCCTAGAAATCCTGTCCATAAAATTTATGAACAGAACCGGAGACAAAGGGCAGCCCTGGCGGAGCCCATCACCCACCGGAACGAGTCCGACTTATTGCCGGCAATGCGAACCAAGCTCTTGCAATGGTTGTATAGGGATCGAATGGCCCGTAGCAATGGGCCAGACACCCCATATTCCCGCAACACCTCCCACAGGACACCCCGAGGGACACGGTCGAATGCCTTCTCCAAGTCCACAAAACACATGTAGACTGGTTGGGCAAACTCCCATGAACCCTCAAGTATCCTGGAGAGGATAAAGAGCTGGTCCAGTGTTCCGCGACCAGGACGAAAACCGCATTGTTCCTCCTGTATCCGAGGTTCGACTAACGGACGAACTCTCCTTTCCAGCACCCTGGCATAGACTTTCCCAGGGAGGCTGAGGAGTGTGATCCCCCTGTAGTTGGAACACACCCTCTGGTCCCCTTTCTTAAAGATGGGGACCAGAGGCTGCCAGTCCACAGGTACTGCCCCTGATCTCCACGCAACATTGCAGAGGCGTGTCAACCAGGACAGCCCTACAACGTCCAGAGCCTTCAGGAACTCGGGGCGGACCTCATCAACACCAGGGGCTCTGCCACCAAGGAGTTGTTTAACTGCCTCAGTGACCTCGCCCCCGGAAATTGGCGGGTCATTCCCCTCATCCCCAGACTCTGCTTCCTCCTCGGAAGACGTGTCAGTGGGATTAAGGAGGTCCTCGAAGTATTCCTTCCACCGCCTGACAATTTTCCCAGTCGACGTCAGCAGCGCTCCGCCAGCACTATACACAGTGCAGGTAGAGCACCGCTTTCCCCTCCTGAGACGTCTGACGGTTTGCCAGAATCTCTTCGAGGCAGTCCGAAAGTCTTTTTCCATGACCTCTCCGAACTCCTCCCACACCCGAGTTTTTGCTTCAGCCACTGCCCGAGCCGCATTCCGCTTGGCCTGTCGATACCTGTCGGCTGCCTCCGGAGTCCCACAGGCTAACCAAGCCCGATAGGACTCCTTCTTCAGCCTGGTGGCTCCCTTCACCTCTGGTGTCCACCATTTGGTTCGGGGATTACCACCACGGCAGGCACCAACCACCTTGCGGCCGCAGCTCAATGCAGCAGCTTCGGCAATGGAGACGCTGAACATGGTCCATTCGGACTCAATGTCCCCAGTCTCCCTCAGAATGCTGTTGAAGCTCTGCCGGAGGTGTGCGGTGAAGATCTTGCGGACTGGGGCCTCTGCTAGACGTTCCCAGCACACCCTCACTACGCGTTTAGGTGCACCAGGTCTGTCCAGCGTCTTCCCCCACCACCTGATCCAACTCACCACCAGGTGGTGATCAGTTGACAGCTCAGCCCCTCTCTTTACCCGAGTGTCCAGAACATATGGTCGGAGATCTGCTGATACGATTACAAAATCGATCATCGACCTACGGCCTAGAGCGTCCTGGTGCCACGTGCACTTATGGACACTCTTATGTTCGAACAGGGTGTTCGTTATGGCCAAACTGTGATTGGCACAGAAGTCCAATAACAGAGCACCGCTCGGGTTCAGATCAGGGAGGCCGTTCCTCCCAATCACGCCCCTCCAGGTCTCGCTGTCATTACCCAGGTGAGCATTGAAGTCTCCCAGCAGGACAACAGAGTCTCCAGGTGGAGCACCCTCCAGCACCCCCCCAGGGACTCTAAGAAGACTCTAAGAATGTCACCAGAGAGGTGACATTCCATGTCCCTATTGCCAGTCTTGGCAGCCGGGGGTCAGTCCTCCAGGGCCTCCGCTCCTGGCCGCCTATCCTATCAACTCGACATGAAAAGAAAAACTGTGTGAAAGTGTGTGAAGGTGAAAAGACATTAACAGGGACAGAGCGCTAAACATTATTTAAGATTTGACATCTAGATAAATATGATCCCTTATATTTTAATTTGCTTTAATGAAGCACATTTTATGTTATTACATTTTTTATTTTTAAAAATAACGTATGTCAGGTAATACTAGTATTTTACTGGGTGACTGAAGACTATTTCAGAACCAAATAAAATGCCATAGCAACAGTGAGCTGTGTTGTAGAAGCCTTTGAAACTTTCACTGAACTTGAACCTGATTTTAGCCTCGGTGGTTTGGTACCCATGAGACGTTCTTGGAACCCCAATCAACACAAAATTGCTCCATAAGCAAACAGGAGTTGGTGAATGATTGAAATTGGGTTTGATTCAAGTCTTCACTTTGTCTGCAAAGACGACTTTTCACCTTTCACTTCTCAACAAAAATATGTTTTTGAAGGGTTTGAATGATCATCATGGCTTATCCCACAAAACACCTGTGGATCCCTGACACCTGGGGGGGGGGGGGTTGTTATGTTTTCATATTATTGGTTTTCCTAATTAATTAGCTTCATAAATAAAAAGCATAAAAATAGGATGCCCATGTTTTTCCATGCATCTTTTTTCTTCCTATCCTACGTTTTACATAAGAGAACAGCCAACTGATGGCAGTTTACCATTTCTTTGCCAACAGACAGTAATGACAAGCTATTAAATGCCCCGACAATAACTTGAGTGGGGGACTGTGTACAATAGGTTTGCTTTGCTGAGTATGTAGGCACAGCTATATTATTTAAAACTAAACTTCTTCTACTTTAAAGGCACTGTTGGTTTGACGTCTGCCATGTTCATGAGCGTCTATCTGGAGTAAACATTCATATCTATATTATATAAAAAGACATTAGGCAGAACAGAAAACAAGGCCACTTGGGAGTTCTAACCATACACGATTAAAAACCAAGACAGGAAGAGACTCCCACTGAGTGAATCATATCATTAGTTCAGGCAGTCAAGGCCACATGAATCTGGCACAACTGATGTCCATCTACACAGTCATCACACAAAGGAGGATGTTATTTCAGCTGTTTTAGTCAAGCTGCAACACGTTTTCTGCTAGCTGTGGAAAAAGCTTCCACATGTTGGCTTGGCGGGTCAACATATTGCCAAATGGGAATTAAATGGAAATGCATATGGAATAACTGCCTTATTTTGACCAAGTGTAGTTGGTATCCTGTGTTGGCCAGAGGGGCCAATGGCGCGATATGGCAGCCTCGCCTCTGTCAGTCTGCCCCAGGGCAGCTGTGGCTACAACCGTAGCTTGCCTCCACCAGTGTGTGTGAATGCGAGAGTGAATGAATAGTGGCATTGTAAAACGCTTTGGGTGCCTTGAAAAGCGCTATATAAATCCAATCCATTATTATTATTATTATAAGAACTAGAGAGATGGGTTCTCAGCCATTTATCCTCCAGTTAGTTTGTTTTTTCAACAGCCAACCAAAAATAAAAACCTCATGAAAAAAACACTCAAACTCGACACTTTCCAGCAACTCCACACAAGATACAGTTACAAACAAGGCCAAAGTTGATCAGCGAGATCTCAGTAGAGACAAGGATTTGGTGCCTCATGGATTTTTTTTTCAACATTCACAAGACTTCTTATGTAACTATATAAAAACTAAATAAACCAGAATTTTAATATCACATAAATTACATCTCAGTCTCTGAAAGTTCATTATCTGAGTATTGAGTCTGACCTGGTTTATGTGCATCATTTTGCTGGTAGTTTTTATTTGGCCCATTAAGTTTTAAAATCAGTCGGTTATTGTGCCGAGCTTTTATATATTCTCTTTTGCCCAACAAGCACTGGGGCTCTTGACAGCACACACACATTATGTGTATTTCTGATGGCAGAGGCCATACTTTCCAGCTGTGCTTGGATGTAGTGGGCTTTGTGTGAAGTGGATTGGGGGCTGATGTGTCTACACCTGCAGGTGGGAGCCTTCTAACTGCCAGCTGTAACAGCAGGGCCTCCCTAAAAGCTCTGTCTGTTTGGCTTTGGCCATGTAAGTGTGCAGAGTCTGAAGCTTTTACAGCACTGAAATAAAATGAGAAAAGAGAAAATGTTAATGACAGCTTAACAGAAATGTTTTACCATAAATAATCAGAGTAAAGCAAATGTGTCTATAAATACCTATGGCTTAACGGGATTAGAGAGCACCACGTGTTCATTCACTTCACAACCACCTTCTTCCTGATGCAACAAGAAGAACCTCTGGAAGTGTTTCTTGGGGCGATCGTGGCTCAAGAGTTGGGAGTTCGCCTTGTAATCGGAAGGTTGCCAGTTCGAGCCCCGGCTTGGTCAGTCTCGGTCGTTGTGTCCTTGGGCAAGACACTTTACCCGTTGCCTGCTGGTGGTGGTCAGAGGGCCCGGTGGCGCCAGTGTCCAGCAGCCTCGCCTCTGTCGGTGCGCCCCAGGGTGGCTGTGGCTGCAATGTAGCTTGCCATCACCAGTGTGTGAATGGGTGGATGACTGGATATGTAAAGCGCTTTGGGTCCTTAGGGACTAGTAAAGCGCTATATAAATACAGGCCATTTCTCTGCTTGATGCTGAGTGCTGCCTTTAAGAAACCAAAGCTGTTAGAGCGAAAGCTTCCAAACAGCTTTCTAGTTAGTCCCCACAAGCATTCGCTAGGACAAACAATTTATATCCTTACCCTTTATTAGCTTCTTAATGAGGTTTGCGAGAATCCATATCTAACTTTGGATGGTAATAGTTGTGCAATAAAATTAGACTTGTATTGGATTTGTACTGGCGATGATGAATATAGCATGCTTTCATTTCCTTCTCTGATGACATTATCAGCTCTCAGTAGATCCAGAGACTTCCTTCCTGACGTGATTTTGGTGGACAGTGCCAGGAAGTACAGTTCACATCTCTTCCAGTGCTCCAATACACTCTAAAAACTATTGTTTAAGCTCAACAAAAAAAATTAACGCAACAGTTTCCATTACTCTTTTTGAGTTATGATAACTTATGTTGAAATTAGATTGAACCAACAAACTATATTGAGTTACGGGAATTAAATTATCCTCCATAATCAAAGGTGATTTTAATTACCATTTACGTAATATTTGGTAGCTTAAAAACATATTTTTAAGTTGTTTACTCATAAAAATTATGTTCCTCCAATTACTTTTTCCACATTATTTGAAATGATTTTTAAGTGTTATGTAATTAATTACAGCAATTACAAAAACAATTTTTTAAAGTTCATTATTTAAAATATTAAGTTGCTAATTTTCATCATTATTATCATCATTTTAGCTTTCTCTTATTTATTTTTATTGTAATAGCTTTTAAGAAAGGAATTCATTCAACATTTTTTTTTATCAAATAACTTTTTTTATTTTTTAACAGTAGGCATTTCAACACTTTGTATTTAAAAAGTGAAAATAAACCAGAAATTTAGATTTATACCATCACAGCCAAGTTATAGAATATGCCTTTATGTATTTAACACCACAGAAACAAATGTGTTCAATTGGTAAAAAATCTACTTAGAAAACATTTTGTTGCAGTAATACTTCCATGCAAGTGTTCAGTAAATGTTAACTTTCAATGCCTACCAAACTTTACAAGATCTTGCATCTTTCTATTACACAATGCAGCAAACACCTTTAAGATCAATGTTACACATACAGGATTCAAAACAGTTAACAATTTTTGAAACAGAGTCAACATCTTTAACATAATGATGGTTCCATCAAGGTCAAGGAACAGCTTCTGAACAACTTCAAAAGTATATTTCAGATCCTTGCATTAGCTCAGATTGAGAGCATATATTATGCCCATGAGCAAAACACAGCACCTTGGGAAATTCTGGCCCTCCATGATTTTTGTTTCCTCCACCACAATGGTTGCAGTCTTATGGTTAGATCCAGGGGTGTACCGGTCACTGATGATGGCAGTTTTCATCACCTGCCTTAAGTTCTTCGGTGTCCTTGTAAAGCAAATTTTAAAAAAATAGGTTAGTAAATTATAGATTAGACTTTTATACTTACTGAATCTTAATGAATTCAGATGATCAATGGAACACATACACAATGCTGAATTACTTACACCAAACTCCATGAAAAGGTCCTCGTCCTTCTCTCCAAGGAAAGTGATAAGGCAGCAGATGGCTTCAATTGTATTGTGCTATTTAAGAAAAAATAAAGTATGAGTATAAAATACATGGGTGACTGCCAACAAAGTGCATTTCAAAGCTACCCAAAGTCTAAATAGTTGTCCTACCTCAAGAAGCATGTCCTTGATCTGCCTGATTCTCACTCCCTTAGCTCCTCCCCTTGAGAAAATGACATCCATCAGTTTTGGGGTGCAATTGTCAAGTGTAGCCATTCAAGGCTTACAGTGGTTATTCTCTTGAACTCCTCCTTTATCTGTAGACCACACAAACAGAAGAATTAAACCTTGCAGACTATTAGCTATACTGCATTAATGAATGCTCTAATACATTATTTAAAGAGGATAGAAGTGATCTAAGGCTACCCCAAGTTTTGAGGGAACAAAAACAATCTTGGTGAAGACAAGGGAGACTTCGCCACCATAACCGTGGTGTAATCGCTAATGTTTTAGCAACCCTGTTTTTGCAGAGGTTTCGAATTTACACATTGTTCACTCCCAGCCCATTTTGTAAAAAATGTGTCCCAACTTAACAAAGCACTAATGACCCTAGATTATCACACTATACTAACTGCTTACATAAAGTCTTAATATTAAGTAGATTCACATAGCCTATGCCAGAATAATGCTATTGGAATGACATTAACAATATTTCACACAATCTGATTTTTTTTTTAAAAACAAAAAAAACAAAACAAAGATAGCTACAGCTCTTAAGATCAGGAACAGTACTTACTTTAAGCTGTATCACAATACTAACCAAAATCATTTACAATGTAATATTACGTATAGGTCATGCAAGTTTTATAAAGACATAAAATAGGTGAGCCAGACAGAAAAAATAAGCCTCTAGGTTATCCCTCTGACAAAACTATTCACAGTTTAAAGGCTTCTAATTTTGGTAAAAAGAAAAACAAAATCAGCCTAAGATCGAAATTAGATTGCACTGTGTAGCAAAACTTTAACCACGCTTTTCCTAGCCACAGTTGCACTCTCTAGCTGAAGACTTTTGTCAAATGAAACTTTCTAAGTCTTATCCTCTGCTGTGCTAAAGTTTAGAATGGCTAGCATTAGCTACATGTGGTAGTGCAAAGTATTTCCTTATCTGTATGAGCATCACATCATACACAAATCCACTACAGGTGACTTAGCACAAATGCTTTGCTTTGGTAGAACTGTTATTTGTAAATGAAATGTTACTTACCTTGAAATGTCTTTTACAAAAGCTTGCACCATGCAACCCAACATGTGTGAATTTGCCCGGGCTAGTTAAGTCGGTAGGGGAGGGAATTTGAAATCAGAAGTTACAGTGGAAAAAAAATAAGTTATCTATTCAATTTCTTTAAGTAATTACAACTTGAATTTTATTTTGAACCCACTAACATTGGGATTTAATTTCAAATTACATATAAAATTAATTTAATGTAATTACCAACATTATTAATTCAACACAACCCAAAAAAATAAAGTTTGCAACTTAGAAGGTCTATCTTAATCAATAAATTGGAATTTTTATGTTGCAGCCATGGATTTAATCAAGTGGTGGTAAAAGGCCTGATGAATCACTTTTTAGAGTGGTTTGCAATTACACTTTACCAAGGCCACACAAAACGCACTCTTCGCAACACAGCAAAACACATTTCATTGCAGAATGTAGCTAAAGACATGTGCTTCTTCAACATAGTGTACTCATGGCAGGTTATCTTGATACCTCTGCTGTTAATGATGGAGTAAACCAACCATATGTGTAGATATTTACTCACCAATCAAATCTAAAAATACCTGATGTTGCTGTCATCATTATTCTATATCACAAATTCAATGAGAAACAGCAAATTTAATCCTCAGTGATGGCTATGCTGAAGTAAACAATCCAGCCTTACCCGCACTGAA
This sequence comes from Diplotaxodon limnothrissa, assembly GCF_057381915.1. NCBI lineage: Eukaryota > Metazoa > Chordata > Actinopteri > Cichliformes > Cichlidae > Diplotaxodon > Diplotaxodon limnothrissa. The sequence goes on from NC_140597.1 coordinate 19,915,703, forward strand.
AACTGAACCACACCTGTTTGGTATGAACTGAACGGGCAAAAACCCAGGTTTGACTGTTTGTTCAAAACAACCCACACAGAATATGATTGTTTAATGTTTACATCTGCAACTAGACGAACCAAGAGAAGACTAATAGACTACCAGTCAAACGTTTTAGGATGTCTCTTGCACTCTGAAATGAAGGCACAGTACAAATAACCAGCTGGAGTTCAAAAATAAATCATGGAATCAGTTTATAGACCAAATGTGTTCTAAACTTTGACTCAGAGTCGCCTCCTTTGGCAGATATAACACATACATAACAGCTGAACACAGTTGTGGCTTCTTTCTCCAACAGAAATCAAATCTTCTCCCATATCTGTAGCAGAAGTTCCCATAAATGTGGACTTTGTAGGTTGCTTTGTTTTCACTCTTCCGTCCAGTTCATCCCAAACCAGCTTGATGGGGTTTAAGTCTGGAGACTGTGCTGGACACTCCATGTTTTCAAGCTCACCATCTTGTTCTTTTTCCTGAGGTAGTTGTGGCACAGCTTGGACAGTTTGGGGTCATTATCCTGCTGTAGGATGAAGCCCTGACCAACTAGCCTCATACCAGAGGGTCCTGCATGGAGCTGCAGAGTGCTGTGGTAGCTGTTCTGGTTCAGGGAGCCTCTCACTCTGTACAAGTCACCGACCCTGGATCCAGCAAACAGCCCCAGACCATCACACTTCCTCCTCCATGTTGATGCCACACACTGTGGAACCATCCTTTCACCTACTCCACAGCGTACAAAGATCCTGAGTGATGAAACGAAGAGACCAAATGTTGATCCATCAGTCAATGATACCTTCTTCCAGTCTTCAGCAGTGCAATGGTGGTGTTTCATGGCCCAGACAAGCCTCTTTGTCTTATTCTGACGTCTGGCTTTCTTGCTGCAACTCGTCCAGTCAAACCTGCAGCTCAAAGCCTTCTCTTTACACCTGAAACTGAGACTTTCTCACTACGACCACTATTAAGCTGCTTGAAGCTGTTGTCCTGTGAGTCGCCTATATCACAGCTGTTAACTCTCAGGAACGTGTCCTCTGATTCAGTCGTGTCTTTGGGTCTGCAGACCTCTTCCTGTCACAGTTTGTTTCTGAGCCTTTGGATGCTAAAGGAAACTGGACTCACTGACACTTTGACTTTCTTTGCAGTTTCTCTGTCGGACAGATCGACATTTATGTGTTATGATGGTCTGTGTCTCTTCCACTGTTATTCTCACCATGTTTGTATCAACACACTACAGTACAGTACTGTTCAGCTGATGCCCATGAGGGTATGGTACCACAATGTGCTCCAACACTGCTTCATGCAGACAGAGGGGGACGGAATCCAGACAAGTTGGAACACCTGTAGGAATTAGTAGCACCAACTTTCAAGGCTGATCAACCTCCAATACTGCAGAACAGCTTTGAATTGTTAACTCATGTTGTGTTCCCTGAAAAAGGCCTTTCTGTATAATTCTGATGTGTACTTTACTTTTCATCTTGGGTAACCTTACCTTTTTTTTAACCTTTGGCAGTTTACCACTTACCTTTGTACCATTTCAACCTATTCACTGGACTTGAAACACATGAATTGTGATAAATAACTGGAAAAACTGGGGTGTTTTTGACCAGTATTGAAACTAAATGAATAAGTACAGGTTTTGCCACAAAAGGATGTCCTTTACAGACAATTAACATTTACTATGTATACATTATAAATGACTTAATTTAAATAATTATGTTCAGAACAGCACATTTAAAGGGTCACAGTCTTTTGATCAAAATTGCCAAATAGGTGTTCAAATGTTTATCTCTCCTTTGAACAGTTGCTGAACTGCCATCCACATGGTTGTCATCAAATTCAAGGTCTAAACTGCCCCCAAAGAATAATGAAGTTTTGGAAAGCTTTTTCTATGGATCTGTTACCATTAACCATTATTTAGAAATATAAAAAGACCCTGAAAGACTTAGAAGTGAAGTATTAAAATAAATAAACAGGTAGTAATTTATGATTTCAAGCTGTTTAACCACTGTCTTTTTGCTTTTTGCTTGGTACCTATTTTTACTTAGTTACATAGTTTGAGGTGTGTGCTCGTCTTGTTTGTGACAAGGATCAACTGGTGCTGCTGAAGCTGCACCTGGAAACAAAAAGCATCTGCATAAAAATCGAAGGCGAATACATTAAGACAGGAAAGGGACCGGTGAAAAGGATATAGCGCTGCGTCTCCCTCCTGTTGTCATTGGCAGTGTGAGATTGCTGGGCCATAAGATGGATGGGTTAGAAGTTCTTGTAAATAATGGAGCGTACTTTAAACAAGTGTCGTTTTATTGACTTCAGAAAGAAGTGGCTACAGCAGAAATATTCTTTTGTTAGACCGGACGGCTTTTAAATAGTTCAGTGAACAGAAATAAACATGAGAGCTGCACGAAGAAAAAACTCTAGTGCTTCCTACTTTGATATGGCACATATGGTAGTGACAGGATGTTTGACTCTCCTTTAAGAATCACACATAAGGCCTCTGCTCTGTAACATGAGAGGATTACACTGGTGGCCTTGAAGGCTTTCTCTGACATCTAACTATATTATGTTTACTTCTGCAGCAGGTCAACAATCTGAGCTGTAGGGAAAACATTAGACACTTATTTTACGGAATGAACCAAATATTTTAAAATGGTAAATGGCCTATATTTATATAGCGCTTTACTAGTCTCTAAGGACCCCAAAGCGCTTTACATATCCAGTCATCCACCCATTCACACACACATTCACACACTGGTGATGGCAAGCTACATTGTAGCCACAGCCACCCTGGGGCGCACTGACAATGCTCCCAGTGGGTGGACAGCCTCAGAATTAAAAGGGATAACACAACCTGTAAAGATCTGCTTTACATCCAAGATCTGCACCTCGTCTCGGTAGGCTGTCTAATCCCTCTCAGTCATAAGGCCCATGAAAGTAGTACGGTTGGCATATTATAGAAGTTGGTGTAGTGACAGTGCAGTCATGAGTAGAAAACAAGTTCAGCACACAGCCGTGTGTACGGTAGCATCAGGGTGGAGGAGCTTGTGCTACCAGTTTTTACACTCTAGACGGTGTGAAGGGAAATCTTTTATCCAGGCAAAGACTCGTAACCGAGTCCAAGGAAGCCATTTCATTTACAGGGGTGTCCGGGATGATTGCACTGAAAGCAGAGCTGTAGTCCACGGAGAGCATTGTGACTCCAGTCTGTGGGAGCTCTAAGTGGCTTAGAGTGGTATGGAAGGCTATAGAAAGGCCATCATCAGTGGATCTGTTTGCTCTGTATGGAAACTGATGGGGATCAAAGTCAGGATGGAGGCAGACTTTGATGTGTTGTGTCCAAGCTTCTTGAAACACTTTGGCATTAGTACAATGAGCCTGTAGTCACTCAAATGGCTGTTGTGTAAGTTTTTGTGGCATGGGGATTAGACCAGGTACTTCACCTCACAACTTTTTACAGAGGCACCACTGAAAAAATCCTGACACAAAGTTTTACATCTTGGTTTGTCAGCTGCAAGTCCTGTGAGAAGCTTCCACTCAATAGGATTGTTAAGACTGCCAGGAGTATTGTTGCTGCCCCTCTCTCATCTCTGGAGGAGAACTACACACAGCGCTGCATACGCAGAGCTGTCTCCATCATCAGAGACCCCCACCACCCCTCTCACGGCCTGTTCTCTCTCCTGCCGTCTGGCAAGAGGTACAGGAGCATCAGCTGCAGAACCAGGATCAGAAACCAGGATGCTGGAAGGGTTCTTTGCACCATGAGAGTGATAAACGGACTGTGCCCCCTCCCCACCCACACAGCTATTCACACGGCTACACTAAGATCAACAAGCAGGTTGTGTTGCCCCATTTACACACACACTAAATATACTCCCCAGATACACACACTACCTAATTTAACCATCCCCTTCTTTGAAAGGATTGCTGCCATCTACCTGAATGAGCATGACTTGAGCTTGTTTTAGAACTTAGATTTTATGTTATTTATCCATACCTATTGTTGCAATTTATTACTGCCTTTATAAACTTATTCTTTTTAAACTGTTGTTTATTGCACTGTAGAGGCTGGTGAGAAACAGTATTTAGTTTCAGGCTGGGTAACACCATAAAGTTCTTGAGGTACGCCGGCGGGTTGATGGGGCTTTGTCTCATGATCTGAAGGCAGAGTTGTGGACTGTCAGATGTAAATTTCACCTGTCATTCATGGTTAACATGGATGTGCTCGTCAACTATGACGCTGTCATGACCTGACGTATGAAAGTGCAGCGTGATTGCTCTCCTGAGGGGGGAGTATAGGCTTGGATGAGCACAAGTAAAACCATCCAGTAAGCTTCAGGACGGAACAGACCGGCTCCAGTGTTTCACTTCCTCTGGTGGAAAGTTTGACGAGGACGGTTTTTAAGTCATCAGCAGTTATCAGAGCTGGGTTTGCTCTAGTTTTTGGACAGTGTCATGTTGGTGAGCAGGAACAACATTGACTATGATAATGTAGCATCTGTGATGATTTTAGCTCCATCTTTCACAGCATTTAAATCACACCAAGAGTGTTTCAGAAGTTAGCCTGCAGCAGCTCTTATATTCTGAAACATCGACAAGCTTCCCTGTGCTCTGTATCTGACCTCTTTCACTCCTTATCTGCTCTGTGCAGCTGTAGTTGATGCAACTTGCAGAAAAAAGTAAATAAATAAAATTGGTTTAATTTTAGTAACAGGATATGTATTGGACTTGCAAGCAGCTGTGTCAGATATGAAACACAATGAGATGAAACACAACATAGCTGCACCTGTTACCTGTGGAGCTGCGTCCACCCCAGGGAGTTCAATGACATCTTTTGTGCCGTTTAAATTCTTCTCTCTGCCATCAAGACAATGTCATGCAGATATTTACCATATATAATCAAGTCCTTCTCTGTCTGATGCATTAGCTAAATACTCTTGCAGGTGACAAAGTTTTCAAGTGAAGTCATTTTTTCCATTCAAGAATAAAACCAGAATATTCAGTCACTCCATATTCAAGTTGGCCCAAGCAGCTCAATCACCTGCTTATGAGCTCCTGGAGCAAATCAATGTGCCAGGCTAGGGGAGAGTGGTTAAGGTGTTTTAATGTATGTAGGAGTGTTTGAAGTTTATATGTTATTGAGTTATTTATAGGACTTGTTACAAATCTGAATATGTCTATGATGTGTTTTATTGTGGTTGATGTTTTCATTTGGTTTGCTGACCCCCAGACTTGGGCTATTCCAGATGCTCACCTGAATCAGGCTGAGTATAAAAGGAAGCCTTTTGCTTTCACAGGGGTTGGATTCTTTGCTGTGTGTTGGTCTGGCAACATGTGTTCTCGTTAATAAAGTTTTCCATTTGATGGATACATTTTACCCCAGTCTTGTGCCATTTTTGTGGAAGTGACCCATGAGTGCTGGCCAAACTGATATACTGATATACTCTGATGAGTACTGTGGGCAAAAAGACAGGCTGGTTGAAGGAAGACTTCATTGTACTCCCTGCACTCTTGTCCATCACAGACACTGACAAAGCTTTAGGGAATAAAACCAAGACAAATGTAAATGCATTCTAAGAAGGGCAGAGGCTGAACACTAACTCAAACTGTTTTGTGACTCCATAGAGAATTAATATCCACACAATAAAAAAGCTAATCATCTAATAAAGCAACAGACCAGCGTTTGATTTATTGGTTCAATAAAATGCTCAAACTGTGCAGTAAACAAAGTAAACACATTGTGTATAAATGGCTGTGAGCTCGTTGTACTGGTGATGTACTGTTTCTCTGTGTTGGATACATAAACCCTGATCAGTTTTTTTAAAATACAGACTGCAGCTTCTCTTCCAGCCATTACAGAGTGACCTTTTTAAAAAACAAATATGGTTGGATAATAACAGGTCAATGATGAGTTATCTCTTCAGTCACAACACTGCTCTTTTCATAACACAAATGAGTCAGCTACAATGGTGAAATGACTTAAAGATAAATGATTCATATTCTGATGATGTATGTTTGGGGATGTTTGCAGACACAGTAGATGTGAAGTTATATCTATTAAGATTATGTGTTTTAATGAGCCCGGGTCCCTGGTTGACAAAGTCTATCTTTCATTTTGATGCCAGGGCTGGTTTCACTGAAGCTGGACTGCAAACAGACGGCAGCTCGATACAAGATTAAAGTGAATTCCCAAGTTATTATGGCAAAACTAGTTTCCAGCACTAATGGCTGCGTTCTGCCTCCAAAGTGCCCTTGAGTTCTTTGATCAATGGAAATCACAAACACAGCTGATTAATGGTCTGAAATGACCATTTTCCCCAATAATATTCTCCCACAGCTTTTATCAAAGGAAAAAATAAGGATATGTTTATTTGCATGTAGTTAAATTATATGATGATAGGCTACGATGGATGCTTTGGGTCTCGTGAGTTGTGGGCTGGGACCACCATAGACTAGTTGGGACTGGGTGAGTGTGGAAGCTGGGACAGAGTGCATTGTGCTGCTAAGTGGAACCCTCAGGGGATGCCTGATGGTTTAAGTGCAAAGTAATCAGCAAACGCTCGTAAGTTTGTTTAGCGATCTTCATTCATGACAGGACGATTGCAAAGCACAGGCAGAAATATTTGGTAATCAGTACTAATTCAATACATCAGTTGAATTTCACTCATGACAGCAGGAACCCAAACTTGTTGCAGTGTCTGTAACATACAGTAGGTGTGTCACACATGTCACCCCAAAAGCCACCAACAGCACAAACACACTGAAAAGCTCCAGTTCAGTGAGTCGAATTAGCCGAGGTGAGGGTGAGGTGCTGTGAACACAAGCAGTGATGCCACTGACTATGACAGGGGTGGGCAACTCCAGGCCTTGAGGGCTGGTGTCCTGCAGGTTTGAGATGATGATCCAACACAGCTGATTTAAATGGCTAAATCACCTCCTCAACATGTGTTGAAGTTCTCCAGAGGCCTGGTAATGAACTAATCATGTGATTCAGCTGTGCTGACCCAGGGTGAGATCTAAACCTGCAGGACACCGGTCCTCGAGGCCTGGAGTTCGACACCCCTGGACTATGAGATCTAAAGGAAAAATCACCCTCAGCATAGCATTAGGCTAACAGTCTTGATAACTGAAACCCCAAAACACGCCTGCCCTTACTGCAGCTGTGGCTCTCACTGACTCAATTTCAGGCCATTGCTGAAGCTGAAGCAAGCATGGTGGTCTTAGTTAATTAAGAGACTCTTGAGTTCAAGCTGTGGCTGTTGCAGCTTGGTTTGCATCCAGTAGTGTAACACTTACAGCAGACAGATTTTACTGCTATGCTGTATTTAAAATGAATTCCAAAGGTTTTCAATGATATCAAATATGGCATGGGAGCTAAGAGCAATATGTAGATAACAAATGACTGAAGGCATCTTAATCTGGCTGTGCCATGGCAAAACACTGCCTCAGGTCTGTGCATATCTCTCAGTGTGCACATGCCAAGGCACAAATGAAGCATTAGAATTCACAGACTGAAAATACACCCATGACAGTGACACTGATTGGGTTGTTTACTTCACTTTGAAGCCTTCTAATGGTAAAATCAAGTCCATCTTGATATGAAACTGTTCCAGTACAGGCTTGCTAAAATTCCGTTCACTTCACACACAAATGTGGGAAGCTTGTCACCACTTCCTGATACTCCACTCATTCTTAATAGTTTACATAACTGTCTGCAACTGGTGCAGTGCTCCTCCAGGGTTCACAAAATCCACCTTGCACCTCCTAGACACTCGAAACTTCCAGGAGGTTCTTTAAGTGGGCACTTTGTCAAACCTGCAGAAGTATTAAAAGGATTGTTGTGTGCTGTGAAATATGCAGCTCTGCAGATTCTCTCACACATACATTTTTGTCTGTACAAGTTTGTTAAAAAATACACATTTGTGTTCAACAGGTCATGGGCAAACAGGTGGATGTTTACAGGTTAACAAAGTCCTCGTCGTTGTTTTTGCAGCTTCAGTTTGAGATTTACTTTGAACATAAGTCATGTAAAAGTCATTACTGCTGCAGCTCTCAACTTCTTTTCAGTTGCATTAAATCTAAGAGCAGATCAGGTTGATGTCTGATGGATGAGGGACCCACTAGTATAACACAAAGTATATTCCCAGCTAGACACACACAGCTGGTGGCTATTTGCTTGTGTGCTCACATACACCAATAAACAAGTCCTCGAGGGGAGAGCATCTAAATTGCTTCGTAGAACAGATGGCATAGAAGCCTGAGATTGTTTTGCTACTTTTCAACATATCTGTCCTCTCGCCTCCATCTTTTACTTCTTTACTCTCTCAATCAACTTTAGGCTTTCATCTTTTCATCGCTTTCTCTTTCGCACACCGTTAGTTCCCTCCGTTCCCCAAGCAGCAAATGATCTGACATAATTATTGAAGGCATTTCCTTAAGAGAGAAGAGAACTGAGTAGAGCTTGGGGATATTTGTTTTCAAAAGGCATCACTTTCATATGCCAGGGAAAATGAAGAGGAGGGAGAGAAGGATGAAGACAGAGATTGTGCAAGTGATAGAGGAAAGGTGCAAGTATATTAAAGTCAGGGAGACAAGGAGAACATGAAGATGGACATGATAATTAGCTAAAAGCAATGTCAGAGTCTCTGTAGAAGGAAGTGTGCACGCTGAGATGTTTGTTTTCTAAAGTTTACCTCTGAGCTTTAGGGAAGCAGGAGGGGAGGAGCAGTGAGGGGAAAAGTGAGGATGAGTTAACGAAGAGGACAGCCTGATGCATACTTCAAAGTCACTGCAGAAATGGTGTGGGGTCAAATTTATGAAGCGTTTCAGAGCCCTGCAGTGGAAGTTGATATAAGAGTAAATCTTAATAGCGCAGACTGACTTCAGACTTGCTTCTGAATGTTACTGTCGGTCAAAATTAACAGGACATATTGTGGTTTTCTGGGTGTTTGTGGCTTGAACCCAGTTCCAAAAACGTTGGGAAACTTGTACCATATGGATAAAAACAGAACACACTGATGTTCAAATCTCATAAACACACATTTTAGTCACAATGCAAAACAGAAAACATGTCAAAGGTTTAAAATTTGTTTGAAGCAACATCTGTCAAAAAAGATGCTGAAAAAGTAAGTGGGGCTAATAAGATAAGGAACAGGCTAATTGGGAACAGGCCAGTAATGTGACTGGGTGTAAAAAGCACATCTTTGAGAGGCAGAGGCAGAGTTTCTACGAGGGAACGATGAATCTGGAGACATATGTATCTGCAAGGGACCGTCCCAAAGTATTGGACCCCTTTGATAAGCAGACACTCAGGGAGCTCGACATAAAAACAAGGACGATTGTGTCATGGAAATCAGTGCATGGGCTCAGGAGCACAGCTCACACAGCTCACCATGCCATCTACAAATGCAGGTTAATGCAGGTTGATCCAGAAACACTGCTTGAGTTCATTTAAAATATCCAGAGAAGATAATAAAGTGTAAAACTGTTCTGTGGTATCACAAATCAAAATCTGAAATTCTTTTTGGAAAACATGGATCCTGGATCCTCTGGACTCCGGCCCACCCGGTTTGCTGACGTGTTAAGAGTTTCACTTGAACTTTATTACCTGAAAAACAACCCCACTCCACATCCCTTCATCCACCTAATTTAACACTTGGCACAGTGCAGTCACACAAGTACTGTTCTCCGAGCAACTTTCAAACCCAGACTTGACTACAAGGTTTAGCTGTCCCGTTTTAGTATTTCATGAAATTGATTATCGCTCCGTCATGGCACCTGTTAGTGGGTGGGATATATTAGGGAGCCAGTGAACGTTTTATCCTGATAGTTGTTAGAAAGAAGGGAAAATGGGCAAGTGTAAGGATTTGAGTGACTTTGACAGGGCAAGACTGTGATGGCTACATGATAGTGAACCTACATATTTACTCCCCAGTGAGGCTCAACAGAGAAAGACTTAAGACGGCCTAAAGACTTTGAGCTCTGTGTACTGATATTAAGAGGCTCTAAAGGGATTTCCAAGCATTCTGACATCATTTCCCAGAGAACCAAATGGTCAACAGGAGGTGGTTTTGTTTTCTAAAACTACCCTCACAATATTCTCCAATAAGAAGTGACGCACTTTTGAAAACCAAGAGTTAACCCTGGAGTTGCCTTGCTAAGTGTCAGGTACAGGCCTTAGTACAGCAGATCGTAGGAGACAGGAAACAAGGAGAGAGTAATAAACCACTGAAGGACTATCTGATAAACTGAATAAGCACAAGATTGTTCTTTATCTGTTTCATTCTGAAGGCAACAAGAAGCTTCAGTGTATTTCAAAAACCTCGCTTATCCCCAAATTCAGTAACAGCTGCAAAACTGTAGGACATGAAGGAACAATCATGCTTTCTATGGATATTTTCTCAGGCAGATTCACAACAGCTCCAGGGGTTTGTCAATAAAAATCTGTCTTCCTGGCAGAAACTCCAAATAGGTTACAAAATCTCTGAATGTCGTGCAAATGACAGGATATCCTGGAGCAGAAAATATAAAGAATAAAATGCCTTCACCAGCTTAACATTTAGCCACAATTCTTACCAGTGTGAGCACATGTATATTCTAGCATATGTGTTCAAAGGTGTTCGTTTAAAACTGGCAAACCTGCACTGTCCTAAAACAACTCCTGAAAAATATTTTTCATGCTTGATTTCTTTCTTTCACTAAATCTGTTTATTTCCTCCACTCAACAGATGGAAAAGTACCTAAATTGCAGTTTACTTTGTGACATTTTAAATGTTTTCAATTTACATGAGCTGGGTTGGAAACTCGGCAACAATAGAGATCTGGGGAAAGACAGCGTGGGAGTGATGCTCAAACACACACATACACACAGGTTGGTGATGAGGCATTTTTACATGCTCATGTTCCCCGAAATAAGGATTTATAAGAGGGCAATATCCTCCTCTTTGCCCTGCCTTGTATTTCATCTCTCCTCAGCGAGCTGGATTTATAGCTCCAGCAAAAACTTGCAATAAAATAAATATTACACTCTATCTAATGAAAGTGGTGTGGGGGGCTGGGTGGGGTGGAGAGCTGTAGACTCCAGCTAGCGGCTGATTTACAGCTCCAATACAGCTGTAATGCGGTAAAATCTAGCGTCTGTCTGTGGAAGGCATCTCATTGATGGTTTAACTGATTCCACTGCAGACTGTGAAGAGAGACGGAGATAAAACTTCCAAAATAATTGTTTCTGAATCCTCAGTTGAAGCCTCAACTCTTGCGGCCCGGTACCAAACTGGTCCATGACCCGGGGGTTGGGGACCGTGGCTCTACAACATGGGTTCACGATACAAAGCCAAGTGCGCATTAATTATTACAGTCTTACACAGTTGGGTAAGACTGCCTTTATTCTGAACAAGTACTTGGAAATTGCACTTTCATATTGAGATGGTACAATTAAAGCTGTCAGACTGAGCCTCTTGGGCTTCTCTGATTAGAACCTGTCATTGGAAATGTTGAGCAGAACGCCTTCTAAACTAATAAAAGTAATTCTCTGACTTGTACAATAATCTTCCCATGACATAATAACCTTCCAGTACACATCCCTGCATCCTGATCAGTGACTTGACTTGAGAGTGCAGGCTGTCAGCAGCAGGAGGGCATGTCTTCCAGACAATGGGATGAAATTGGGCATTCTTGTCAGGAGAGGCTTCACTCTTTTGTCTGATGATCCCGTCACAAACAACGTGATGTGAAGCTGAATTAAATAACTTCAACATATTGACAAGGCCACCTTCTGTCTGCACTTGGGTTATAAAGCATGTACAGACAATACTGATCTGAGGGATTTTTAGATGAATTAATCATCAGTGACTTGATGTTTAGCATCCTCTGGATGCCAACTACAGCAAAACAAGCTCTAAGAACTGTGGCATTGCTGAAGTCCGTTACTGCTGTCACGTCTCTCTGAATGAAACTAAAGTTTATGCCCTGTGTGCAGTCAGGACCTGTCATCCATCACTGTGTTATACACAGTGATGGATGACAGTTCTTTCAACATTAAAACTTAAAAAGATACATGTTGTGCTTTTATATAATGTCAGTGGTATGTTGCACCATCAACATATTTAAAAAAGTCAAATTAAAGTGAGATTGTAGCTCTACCTTCACAAAACTTCGTCTTCTTTTGGCTGCTCCCTTTAGGGGTCACACATCTGTCTTCATCACACTCTAGCTCGAGCATCCTCTTCTGTCACACCGACAGGCCATCAGAGTGCTGAACACGTCATAGACACCTCAGCTTCACTACTGGAACTTCAACATTATGCACTCCACACTGTATATAAATGCCACTTGTTTTGCACATATTCAACTCTGTATATTTTATATATTTTATTATTATTATTATTATTATTATTTTATTTTATTTTTTTACTATTTAATTTGTAAAAATGTGTATACACACACACACACACACACACACACACACACACACACACACACACACACACGTAGGAAAATATTTAGTATACACATCCAGAAATGCATACACTATTATATATTGTACATATATTTATTAGTTTCAGGTTGGCCATTCTTGTATTTTGCTCGTTTGTGTTGTTGTGTTTGCACATCTCTGTTGCTTGTGGGGCTCGCACACAAGAATTTCACTCGCATGTGCTGTGCCAGTGTGCCTGCACATATGATGTGACAATAAAAAAGTGAATTGATTTGATTTGATTTGACCCTTAATGTTCTCCTTCACTACATCCACGACTCTTCTCTGTCTGCCACTTGTCCTTCTGCTTAGCAGCTGCATATACAGCATCATATAGTTTCAGACGTATCTATCTGAAATGAAGACTAGACTAAGGCTGTAATTGGAGATCTTTTTGTTGTGATTAGATGGTAAGCAACAGTTAATGTCTTCTTTATGGTTTTTACTGCAGTGTGTTTTTGTATAAAATCTCATAGCGGCGATGTTCATACAAATATTAAATTAAATGTTTTTTTTTAATTGTGTTGTTTCTTTATGATACGGCAGCAAACTGGACTTTTAAAGAACTAACACATATAATTATTCATTTACCTTTAATTGCAACCATTTAAACCCAGTAATACAAAATAGACCAAGAAGGTTTTGACAATTAAAACTTAAAGCCTAATGAAAAAAGACAAGGTTAACTCTGCTAACTGTAACATCAAGTTAAAAATGCTCCATTACTGACAAAGAATAAGCTCTTTAAGAAGCCTCACAGTCTACTGAATAATCACTCAGGCTGAAACACACTTAATCAGGACTGTCTCAGTCTCTGCTCTCACACAAATCAGGCCTCGTTCCAGAAAGCAGCCTTTAACAAACTGTGACCCTGCCCATTTCAAACTACAGCAATGCTGATAATGTTCAACTGATGAAAATAAACAATAAAAAGCAACAATATCCTGACAGTTTTTCTATTTAGCTGAGTGAAATGCAGAGTAGCGTGTCTTTACAGTGAAAAAGTATTTGTCCCTATCACTACACTACATAAAGGCTCATTTAAACCATGGAGGCCGTGCTCTCAAAAACTGTAACAGATCGAACTTCGTCTGTGCAGCTGGATTTAAGAAATAAGTGCTTAGAGTTAAATGGTGCCATCTTCTGTCAGTACAGAACGATACGTCACCGGGTTATGGTCGATAGATTTACATTAGACTTTGTTAGCTAACTAGTAACAGAACCAATAATTCAGTGGAAAGTAAGTACACTAAAATAAAACTCAGTCCAAGGGGATCACTTTGGTACTGCCCCTGGCTGTAACACTGAGTTTCATGTCACCATGGACATGCTGTCCACTTTTACTCTCAGTCTTAAGCAGTAAGAGGTCCTTGTTGTTTGGCTAGCAGCACAATCAGCTGGTGCTATCAGCGACAGCAGTGGTTCTGTGCAGTAACATAATCTTTTTCAAAGCACATCTAAACAGTCTTACTACATGCAGTAACACCACAAACATACGTGTTTGACCAAAGCACGATCGGGAGGAAAAAAAGGCGGATAAGTATGATGGCAGAAAAAAAGCCTGCAGGCTCCAGAGAGAGGCCACACTTGTCCAATTACTTCATTTTAGAAGTGAGAAAAAGCAAAACGCCTAAATATAAGTGAAGTCTAATGAGCTTGTCGGTTGGGTGACTCTCCTCTACAGAGTCCATTTTTTAAAGTGCTTTGCAATCCCAAACATTATGGCTAACAGATCGATTTTCCCATTACATTGCTGCTAGCCAAACAATGAGGAGCCACTTACTGTAAAAGTATACAGGCAGTGAAAGTAGACAGTATATTCTTGGTATCTTAACATCTTTTTCATTGTTGCAGCACAACTGTGATCCTAATGTGAACTAATGTAGGTCTATTAACCCAACCAACATACCAACCCGACGACGTGACATTTGTGCTGACAGAAGATAAGATAGAACTTTATTAATCCCTCGGGTGGGTTCCTCTGGGAAATTCGGTTTCCAAAAGCACAGCACCGACAGAAGTTACAGTTACAGAATGTTATATATATATATATATATATACATATACATACACACACACACACACACACACACACACACACACACACACACACACACACACACACACACACACACACACATATATAAATACAGAGACAAATATAAATAAAAATAAAATATACGAAGGGGATAAATAGAATAAATAGGAATAAAAAATAAAAATACAAGTGAATTGCACATTTCAAGTATTGAGGTCTATTTGCACCATTGACTATTTACAAAAGTATTGCACAAAGGTATTGCACAGTGAGGTGAAGAGGCACTACAGCTTAGTTGTTCCCCCCTCCTTTGTCCTCCTGTTTCCCCTCCCTCTCCCCTCCAGAGAGGAGTTAAACAGTCTGATGGCGTGTGGGACAAAGGAGTTTTTAAGTCTGTTAGTTCTTGTCTTGGGGAGAAGCAACCTGTCACTGAACAGACTCTTCTGGTTGTTAATGGCCGTGTGCAGAGGATGCCCAGCATTGTTCATAATGTCCCTCAGTTTCTTTAGTGTCCTTTTCTCTGCCACTGTCACCAGAGTGTCCAGCTTCATGCCGACCACAGAGCTAGCCTTCCTGATCAGTTTCTCCAGCCTGCATGAGTCCTTCTTTGCTGTGCTGCTCGCCCAGCACACCACAGCATAGAAAAGTACTCCAGCAACCACTGACTGGTAAAACATCCTCAGGTAAAACATGATTATGATAAACATGATTAAAAACTTTAAGCACGTGTTTCTGAAATCCAGCTTCACAGACAGAGTTACATCCATGTCGGTTTTCGAGACCAGGGCTCAATGGTGTTAATTTCTGTTTATACATGCAGTGTTTCATGTCCCCTTTAAGCCTTCCAGTTTTTGGTTTAAGGCATCCAGAACAGTATGGAGGACAGCTAGAAGTGCCACTGGTAAACTGCAGGTTTGGCTGTAGCAGTCCTGCTGCCAAACAGGACAAATCTGAGAACTCAAAATGAAACAGCAGCAGCGAACGACAGAGCGTTGCACCAAACCACAGCACATGTTAACTTGTCATTCAGCTGACTACATCTGAAAACCAACTGTGCAGCCACTGTAGCAGAACAGTCTGGCCCACTGCACACTCTTGTTACAGCTCCCTCCAATGTTCCCACCCAACCGCTCCTATTAGTCTCACAGACTTTTTAATAATGTCACAAAAACATTAATAACAACATGAATTCTAGGTGCTTTTAAAAGGCTACAGTTTGACAGACTTTTAAAATTGCAGATTCTTTAAATATGAGAAATTTTTTTTTGATGTGCAGGAGAATTTGCAATAATGTCAGTGACCAGAAAATGACACGAAGACATAGAAGCCAAGCGGCTCTTTTTTTTGCCATCAAATGGTGCAGTCAGGTCCAAGTACACTGGTGTCCACAATGACCTCCTCACCCTAAACCAGTTGATCTTGGTGACTAAACCAGCATCCAAACCACAGTCTCCTGGATTGTAAAGCAGTGACTTATGAAATCAGCTAATGAAAATATGTTTAAGTGTAAAATATGTGGTTATATGTTCAGCTCTGCTGCTAAGGACTTTGTTATTGCTGATTTTAAAGTGCTACACAAATAGAAATATTTAGTGTCAACGGCCTGTCATAGTGGTGCTCAGACAGCTGTTAGGATCTCTACAATCAGAGATAATGACAAACCCTGAGCTTACGGAGGCTTTAACATCATTGCTGAATTAGACCCCAGAGAAGGAACCGAGTACACTTAACACACCCCCATATGCCCTCGTCTACCATGACACCTATTCTTTTCCTGTTGCAGCGCTAATATATGACACCTGGCTCATTTATATGCAAAACAGTCATCATATTCCTCCCTGCTACCTTCCAGCCATGTCTCACTCCTACCTTTTCAACTCTGCTCCCATCATTCATTTAACCCCTGTCCTTCTATTTAGTATCTCCAACACCCACTCCCCCTCTTTCTGTCCCTCTTTTTTCTGTCTCTTGATTCATTTTCACCCATCAGCTTTGATCATTTATCTCCATTTGAAATGGCAGGAAGTTTAGCCCCACCCCACCACCCCGCCACCAAAGAAGGAGAAAAATGTAATCGACTCCGTGTGCATCCCTTTCTTCTTCTAGTCAGTCCCTCAGCATTTTTCACCTGTCTTCCCATCAGTGCTATCACTCAGTCTGTTTCCTCCATTTATGCTTCTCTTACTCCTCCACTGTGTCCCGTGTGCTGCCGCAGTACACCCAAGAGGCAAAGCTTAGCAAATAAATCAACTTGCTAATACAGAATCCAGAAATTAATGGGTTGAAGTATGAACTGTTTGTGGGGGATGCAGAGAATGTGGGACTGGAAAGATGTCATTCTCCAATAAAGCCATTTCTGATTCAGCACCAACGTGAACTCAGTTGTTATATTTAACAAACAAAACAAGTTTAAATAAAAAAAGCAAAAAACAAAACTCTATTTATGTGTTGAATAGATGCATGGGGGGGGGGGGGGGGGTTAGCATGTTTCACTAATTTCCAACAACCTTACAAATCCACCATGTCAGAAGCTGCAGCGTCATATCAGGACATCATTGCAGAGCTCTTTGGCTTTCTGCATGCATGGCTTCATAATTTAGACAACACAGTTTGCAGATGAGAAGTCATGAATAAGTGATGTGATGCTGTGGAGTACAGATGTTGGTTTATAGACATATAATGAGCATGCTTGAGCCAAGTGTTCTTGGCAAACCAAAGAGTTTTACACATCTAACCATTTTCAACAAAAGGCAAAAAGTATTGTATTAATGGATGAATTAAACATATGATGCTGATAGGTAGTGCCTAATAAGTATCCCACCCAGCTGCAGGACTCATTCATGGTTGATGGTACTGTTCCAAAAGGATGATTACCGATCAGGATCATTTAGAGAAAAACAAAGTCATTCTGAAATGCTTACGGCTAAGAAGCCCATATTAGTCAGAATAGATGTTCTCAGGAAACTAAACCACTTCCTCAGTTTAAGAATCCTGGCAGGATATTTGATATGATGGCAAATTAGATCCTAATTCACTGAGAAATTTAATGTTCCCAATCATAAGCCCATGTTTTATTCACAATAGAATACATAAAAACATGTTGAATGTTTAAACTGAGACATCATTACCTCGTTTTGAATGTGACGGCAGCGAATGTCTCAAAAAGTTGGGATGGAGTCAACAAAGGTCTAAAAGGGTAAGTGGTACTAATTAATAAACTGATGCAGCATTAATAACATAATTTCAGGTTAACGAGTCAGTACAACGGCTGGGTTGAAAAGCATCTCAGATTTTTGCAGGTTGGTGCAGCTCTCACTTTCTTTACTCCTGTCAAGCTCAGAATAGTGTTCCACAGTATGAGATTGTGAAGACTTTATAATCTATAATACATGGAAACATGGAAAAAATCTGAAGAAATCTCTGTGTGCAAAATGGTCCTCAGCAAAGTGGAAAACTGTTCTGTGTTGAGACAGATTTGGGAAACACGGATGCTTGATTCTCCAGACAAAAGAGCAGAGGGGCCATCCAGTTTGTTTCCAGTGCTCAGGTCATTAATGATACAAGGTGCATTAGTGCATATGGAACTGGCAGCTTCCACATTTGGAAAAGCATCATCAATGCTTAGAAGTACAGAGGTTTTAGAGCAGCATATGCTCCCATCCAAGGAAAGTCTAGAATATTTCAGACACTGCTAAACTCAATCCAGACCTTTCATCAAGTGAAAACACTGAAAAATATGACAAACATGACCTTTGGTCAGAATCCTGTTTCAGACAAGAAGTGAATAACGTTATTCCCCAAAACTCCAGCTATTGTTCTCATTTCCACGACCTTCAGAAGAAGTAAACTTTCAGACATGTGTTTTCTTTGAGATGTTTTAATTTCTTCTGATTTCTCCATTTAACCATTTGATATATTTCTACGTCCTACTCTGAGTAAAATATGGTTTTACAGGATTTGAAATGGTAAATTATGACACTGGCTTTTAGTCATTTTTAAAGTTTTGATTCATATTAATACAATCTTTAGATCACAACTGATAATCAACACAATTTCAGCGGTATTCCATATGACTGTCAATTTTACTTGGCTTAACATTGAATTCTGACATTGCTGGACTGACAGTCATTAGTAGAAGAACACTGACACCACTACAACCAACAGTTGTATTTTAACTGATATCAAACACATCAAAATATTGATATTGCAGGTTTAAAACTGTGATAGTTTTACAGTGTTTATATGGAAGAATGTAGTTTCATATTTGAGCTGCAAAGCTGCTGTTGTTATTAGCTTAGTCACAAAAGCAATCCCCATCTATGTGTGTTACATATGTTTGTAAGGTCTCTAAATGCAGCATAAAAAAGAAAAAACTTTTAAAAATTCATACAATTTTGAATTAATACAACAAACTTGAAAAAGTATAAAGTGCCATGAAGATACTTTGACACTATACAGGGAGTGCAGAATTATTAGGCAAATGAGTATTTTGTCCACATCATCCTCTTCATGCACGTTGTCTTACTCCAAGCTGTATAGGCTCGAAAGCCTACTACCAATTAAGCATATTAGGTGATGTGCATCTCTGTAATGAGAAGGGGTGTGGTCTAATGACATCAACACCCTATATCAGGTGTGCATAATTATTAGGCAACTTCCTTTCCTTTGGCAAAATGGGTCAAAAGAAGGACTTGACAGGCTCAGAAAAGTCAAAAATAGTGAGATATCTTGCAGAGGGATGCAGCAGTCTCAAAATTGCAAAGCTTCTGAAGCGTGATCATCGAACAATCAAGCGTTTCATTCAAAATAGTCAACAGGGTTGCAAGAAGCGTGTGGAAAAACCAAGGCGCAAAATAACTGCCCATGAACTGAGAAAAGTCAAGTGTGCAGCTGCCAAGATGCCACTTGCCACCAGTTTGGCCATATTTCAGAGCTGCAACATCACTGGAGTGCCCAAAAGCACAAGGTGGAGGTGGAGTACTGGTTTGGGCTGGTATCATCAAAGATGAGCTTGTGGGGCCTTTTCGGGTCGAGGATGGAGTCAAGCTCAACTCCCAGTCCTACTGCCAGTTTCTGGAAGACACCTTCTTCAAGCAGTGGTACAGGAAGAAGTCTGCATCCTTCAAGAAAAACATGATTTTCATGCAGGACAATGCTCCATCACACGCGTCCAAGTACTCCACAGCGTGGCTGGCAAGAAAGGGTATAAAAGAGGAAAAACTAATGACATGGCCTCCTTGTTCACCTGATCTGAACCCCATTGAGAACCTGTGGTCCATCATCAAATGTGAGATTTACAAGGAGGGAAAACAGTACACCTCTCTGAACAGTGTCTGGGAGGCTGTGGTTGCTGCTGCACGCAATGTTGATGGTGAACAGATCAAAACACTGACAGAATCCATGGATGGCAGGCTTTTGAGTGTCCTTGCAAAGAAAGGTGGCTATATTGGTCACTGATTTGTTTTTGTTTTGTTTTTGAATGTCATAAATGTATATTTGTGAATGTGGAGATGTTATATTGGTGTCACTGGTAAAAATAAATAATTGAAATGGGTATATATTTGTTTTTTGTTAAGTTGCCTAATAATTATGCACAGTAATAGTCACCTGCACACACAGATATCCCCCTAAAATAGCTAAAACTAAAAACAAACTAAAAACTACTTCCAAAAACATTCAGCTTTGATATTAATGAGTTTTTTGGGTTCATTGAGAACATGGTTGTTGTTCAATAATAAAATTATCCCCCAAAAATACAACTTGCCTAATAATTCTGCACTCCCTATATGAAGATGGAAAAACTGGTGACTGAGCCACTGTCACACCTCTGTACTGACTCTAGCTTTTCTAGTAAAATGAGCTGGTGTTGCAGTTAATGTAGAAAACGAAAACAAACGTGAAACAAGTATAACAAAAGCTTTATAATTAATACCTCCTGTTATTTTTACAATTCACTGTTTTATTTGTTGATATCATCAAATCGGGAGGGAGAAGTGATGTTTACACTAGTAAAAAACAAAAAAAACCTCTTGAACAGCCTGAATAAAAACTGTTTAACATTGTAAAAATGTAATGAGTTGGAGGCTGTAGTTTTTTTGATTTGCTGTATTATAAATGTGTCTGAACTAAACAGACTTGAGGAAAGATGTGATATTTTCAGGAGCCTTTACAATCCTTAAAACGAAGCCATTCTGGACACTCAGCCTGCTCATTATCAGCAATATTCCGATTGACTGTAACTTCTTTTGATTTAGTATTGTCATTTTTTAAAATGTGTCAAACTGATTGACAAAGCTTTTCATCAGCAGACTTGTGGATGTATGACAGTTACACAGCTGCGTACAATTACAACCTATTAAGACACATTCCTGTGCAGCTCAAGGAATCTATCAGTGGTTTTGACGTGCAGTTTGAATCACATTAGATCAAATTTACTGAGGGTTTGGCTGTCAGAGGGGCACTCTGACAGCCAAACCCATCTGTTCTCTGATTGGATAGTTAAATTTGTGATTGACATGACATTGGCCAATCAGATGAAAGGAAGAAGGTCAAAATTCGTACTTGTAACTTGAAACTTGAAACTTGAGTGCAGAGTTTCCAACGTATTTTTTTTGCTAAGTCCACACACAAATCTTTTTTACACATACAAATCCTGATTTACAAGTACAAAATATTTATGACCACAATTTGAGCCCATACACGTGCCCAGGGTTGTCGACCCCTGTTCTATACTAACCTACTGTACACAGTGTTGGGGAGTAACGAAATACATGTGTACACTGTGTTCGTGTTTTGCTCTGAAACAATAAGTTCAGTTGGAGCAGCCTTTAAACGCCTCTCTCTGTAACGTAACAGAATACGTTACAAAATACATTTTGGAGCATGTAATCTGTAATCTGTAGTGGAATACATTTTAAAAGTAACCTTCCCAACACTGGTTAAAAAAAATAAAGGAACATTTTGAAAACACAGGAGTTCTTAATGGGGAAAAAATAACAATAATGCCAGATATACTGACATGGACTGGGAAATGTATGAGGAACAAAACGATACCACATCGTTTGATGGAAATGACAATCACCCTGCAGAGGGCTGACTTCAATGACATGCCAAAAATCAAAGTAAAAAAAAGATGCAAGTACATTTTGCCAAAATTTCATCACAGCAACTCAGAATGGTACTCAGTAGGTTACATGGTTCCCACATGCTTGTATGAATGCCTGACAACACTGGGGAATCAGATAGATGGTGACCTGATGGATTTGCTGCCAGATCAGGACCACAGCATCACCGAGTTCCTGTACGGTCTGAGGTGCAACATGGTACCATCGACAGCTCTACTCTGAGCCCCTCCCAGATGGCCAGACCCCTCAGCCTATGTCTAAGGGAGAGGCCAGCCATCCTTCGAAGAAAGCTAGTTTCTGCCGCTTGTATCCGCCATCTCGTTCTTCTGGAACAGCAGCGGATGCTGTACCAGCTCATCATGGTGAAGACAGAGCTGAGCATAAAAGCGACACTCTTGATTTACTGGTCGGAGCGGGTGTGCTGTCACAGGGAGCCTGGAGATTGGGCCAGATAAGGAAAGAGCAGGAGAAAGAAAACTAGAACTAGGCTGCTGGCCTCACAAAGTCACAGTCAAGCAAGGGATATTTGTCGGGTGCATGTGCGCATGGATGGTGGTGGTGGAGGGGCTAAACTGTTAATGTCCTCTCTGTGTGATTCACAAAGAAAACTGCAGCAAAGCAACTCTTGTGGATACAGAAACAGAAGTTATGTAAAGTAATAAATGTATTAGTAATGAAAAGTGAGTGATGAATGAGTGGTGATGAACAGCCAGTCAGCATGGTACCATGGAAAAGGAAATACCCACTGCTATTAGTCACTGTAGCTGCTATTCTACAACGTTTTAGCATAAGGCTGCACAGCTTGTAGAGGCCATAAGGGCTTTCTTGTCATGGTCCCTGTGTCTGCCCGGTCGACCCATTCAGGCCACACGTGCTTTTGTTTTGCTCTCCCTCTCTTGCTCGCTCTGTCTGGGCGGAGCTCACTGTGGACTCCCGCCTTCAGCCCACACACCTGTGACTAATCACTCACCTGTGGCTCATCATCCTGTTGTCCAGTCACTACTTAAGGCAGTGGCGCAGAGCTTCTCATCGCTGGGCTATTGAGTAAAAGTGTAAATCCCAGCTCCGTGATCTTCTGAGTTTCTTCGTGGTTTCCTGGTTGTGAATTTTTCCTTTCCTCGTTTATAGATTCCCCAGACTCGTCCTGTAACACCTGTATCTTGGATTTCTGAGCATGAGTGTCTGGCAGTTTGGCTTGGCGTGTGTGGGCAGTGAGGAATGGACTTTCCCCGAACGGAACGAGTGAGCAGAGAACGGAACGTGTGGACGGATGACCGGTGTGACAAGACCTGTTTCCCTGCTGAACCTTCCCGTGGATCCCTGGAACCCCTGAACCCCCCCCCCCCCCTGGTGTCTGTAAATAAAGAACTGTTTAATTATAATTCACAGTCTGTGCTTGAGTCCGAGCTGCCTGCCTTGGCATTTCTAGTTCCTCATCCTTCTGAAATCATCTTACCACAGACTTTATGAAAAGACCAATAATTATGGAGTCACCAGGGATCAATGGCACTACCATTTCTGACCAGTCCTGGTTTGGATCGCTTGGACACGGGTTCAGCCTGGAACATCCCCTTGGAAGCATGTAACCACGTTTGGCATTCTCTGTTGAACTGGTGCACAAAGAATGTCAAGTTGATCAGCCTGTCTAAGAACAGATGGGGCATAAATTTGAAAGCCTCAGGAACTGAACCATAGCACTTGCCAAGAACTCTGTAAATAGGTGACGCACACTGATGTGATTGCTTTTAAGTTATTTCTTCCCCAAGGGACCAGTGTTTTAAATGTTTTAGAATAAATCTGGGGAAGTCAGGTGAAATTAGTTCCAGTCTATTTATAGTGATCGTGATCTGCTCATCCATTTAGGAGAGATATAAACAAGAGAGAAAATAGACGGGAATATTCTCTGGCTGATTAAAAGGGTCTGTTTGACACAGCCAGGAACTCTGTCAGCCTTACTCTAGCACTGGTGGCTTGGTGCCAACATGTGTTAATATTAAAACAAACTCAGGTCAGACGTTCTTTACCAGTATCCGTCTGTATTAGTCTGAATGGGGTAGAAAAACTACGCATACACTAGCATTAGGTGGTTGTTATAAGTTATCAGTGCCATACATGTTGTTTATCAGCAGCCTTTTCTGCTTAACTAGAGGTGGTTATTATTCCCTTTGACTGTGGTATCCTGGCTTTAGACACTGTGTTTATCATTTAAAGAAATGTTTACATTAGGGAGGTATTATAAAAAGAATGTGGGCTCTTTAACTGAATGGAGTCATTCACCATGTTGTTGTGTACTTTGACATCTATGCACACACATGTACAAAAAAAGGACACCTCCATATCCACACTGGAGCTGGGGATTGAATCACTCATCAAACTGTTTTGAGCATCAGAACAAAATGTTTGAGCCAATGACTGAGAATGAAGCAGGCCTATCAGGTGGCTTTAATGGACAGAAAACTTAAAAAAAAAAGACATTTTCAAACATACGACAGTCACGATCCATCCTGGAGTCTTATAACCTTCAGCTAACTACCCAAAGCTTTAATCAAAACATTGATCAGCCGAAGATTTCCCCCATTTCTGTTTTCATTGATACATTTCAATCATTTGACTGCGTTTACATTCAACTCTCAATTTTGACATAAATTTTCTAATTAAAATGAAATATATGAAAAATGGTGAAATCTACTTGGGTAGATCATTTGATCACTCAGTTGTTTTCTTAATCTGGCTCTTAGTTGTCATTTAGCTTTAATTGAACTGAGAATCCTGTAGGCGTGCTATGTGTCAGTTCTCTAACCTTCAAACTGATTTTAAAAAGACGTAGAAAAGAAGGTGACGTGAAGGTTAAACACAAAACAAATGGAAAATGTCACGACTAAATGTTAAAACAAATTAATACTGTGTAAAAGAATGGAAATCCACTTGGTTGGATGGACGGCAGTCATAATGCATGCTGCAAAGCCTTTAGTCTATTTGCCTTTCAAATGTAAGAAAAAATATACACTGAGCTCTGTCTGAGAGCAGAAGCAACACAAGCCAAAGAAATCCGTCCTTCGGTTCAGATACAGTCCAGTTACACAACATCAACATCATTAAACTGCTTCAGTTTGGCTGCCATCTATGGAGCTGAGAATTTTAAAGCTTCGTTTCACATTTTATAATGTGATTTTAAATATTTGAAAAGCCTCAAACTTTCTGTTTGTCTGACACATTCAGAGAACAGCTTTCGGCCAATCATTTGGCATGACTCTAAAAACAAGAAGCATAGCTGCAAAGTGTAGGCTCCTGAAATGTTGATCACTGAGGATTAATTTCTCATTCACAGTTGCAGATTGGACATCCTTTCATAAGAAATGATCTTTGAAGGAGTGAAAACAGCAGCTTGCAGAAAGTGCACGAACATGACAAGAGATCAGTTTCATTTTAACTCCATCATCTAGTTAATCACGGATTAGTGACAGCTAATATGATTACCTCAAAATGAGAAGCCAGTACCTGAATTCTTCTTTGCTACTCTTTAGGTGGTTGAGGCACAGCTTAGGGATGTGTTGCCATCCATTACGTCAGAATTTGAAATCACTTTCACCAGCGCACCTCCAACACAGGCTAATTTTCTCTCACATACATAAGCACAACACGTTGTAAGGTGTGACAGATTTATTAAGATATAAACCAGATTAGTTCAGGGTTAAGGTTGAAAGTGACAAATACAGTCATTTAGCACTCGTGCAAAAAAGGCCCCAGTGTTGCTGCTACACTTACTTAACATCATGCCAGTTTTATTGTCTCCTTTTGGAGATTCATGTGCCTCTAGCATGCAGCAGACATCAGTATAATTATAGAAGTGCACTGAAGTGTTGCCATCATATTTATTTGTATTTGTGTGCTAGGTATGAATGGCTGGTTATGAAACAAAGTGGTGGGGAATTGCTTCCCCAAGTTGCCCCATAAGGCACCACTTCTCTTTAGACCTGTGCAGGTTTTCCAGGGCACTCATGTGTGCAATGGCCTAAAAGCTGAGTCAGCATACAGGAGAAGAAAATACCAATGATGATGAAAAGGCCAGAGTGCCATTGACCGATGTGCACTGATGCATGTGTGTGGACACTATTAGGAGGAAATGGTAAAATCCCAAGAGTTATGTATCAGACCAAAAGATATTGTAATCACATAAAAAGGATGCACTTACTGGTTCAAATAGATGTGGCTCAACTGACTTTAAACTGTATTATATCTCTTTATCAAGGAAGTAAACCTACAGGGATTTAAATAAACTTCCCATGTATTTTATTTCAGTAAACTCTAAGACTTCACAGTACTCATCAATCATCTCTGTCAGAATCAGGTTGTTCCTGTTGTTAAGACTCTACATGTGTTCCTGCACTGAGGCAGCAGGTGCTGTAAATGTGCGACTTAACAGTGGCATCATTGTCAGTGTAAGAGATACCAGGATACGGCCACAGGTGACCGAGCAGATAATCCATGCATTAGATGAGCTCATTTAATTGGTCCATAGGGTCAGATACTGCAGTGTATCCTGGCTCTGCTGATCCTGCATAGGTCTTTAACATATATGTTCCAAAGGCCACACACACACACACTGAGGCTTAAGTGTACTGCAAACTGATACTCACATGGTCGCTTTCATTTTCCCTCAGCCACCCTCCTCCTATGTGTGTGCTGGTGTGTGTGCTGGTGTGTGTGCGTGCCGGTGTGTGTGTGCCTGTGCTTGTGTGTCGCTCTCATTTTTCTATGATCTTTGCAGCATGATTATTGATGTCATTGACCCAGCTTGGCAGAGATCACATAGCACATGTGCCACATAAAGACACCCCCTCCACCCACAGTCCTGTGTAACAAGAGCTGAGCCACCTTTGCTTCAGATGAGCAATCACAAAAAGCCATTGTGCGCTGCAGAATTATGCTTTTGTCACGCTTGAATTGGTACATTGACAGTTTGGGAAATTGGCTTAGATCTTATTTTGACTGTTGTAGCACAAACCCTATTGAAGTTATTATTACCTCCACTGTGCTGATATCACAAAGAAAGAGTCAGGCCGGTGTGTGAAAGTCAGGCCCAGCAGTTGACACTTTTGTGCCTCCAGTAGCTTGATCTAGGACAAAATACACACTCGCTTTAAATTAGCTCTCTGTGAAGCATCTATGTTTGTTGCCTTCAGAGGCAATCTATTCTACTAACTAAAGCAGCTTTGCATCACTCAAAATAAAAAATCCTAATTTTTCTTATAGGTTTGGCACCTCCCCTTAGTTCCTCTGTCTGAAGCAAGGTCTTCTTCCTTTAAGCCAACTTTCTTCAAACGTAGAGGAGATCTTTCACAATCAAAAGACCCAAACAGCAGGAGGCTTGAGCTCTTTATGCTCAGAGCCAGAGCTGCATGCATGAAATGACCCTCTCTGCTCTGAACAGAGGGCACACAGTAGTGATGTGCGAAACCACTGATTTCCTTTCTGATCCAATACCAAGTAAAATTCAGGGCGGTATCGACGATACTGATCCAATAACGATACTCTGTACAAAAACTTAATGTTCCATTGTATTTCATAATACAATATATAATTGCATTATGTAATTGTCATAATAATATAATAATATAGCTTCACAATGATTAAAGGACATCAGACTACTTCTTGTTATTGTTTAATAATGCAGAATAATCATGTAGAAATAAAAACCTGAAGTTGTGAAGTTTGAACATGTTGCCTGCCTGCAGCACTAAAGGACTCTGCAAGAGACGTCTGTCTCCCCCCAGCCGCACCTGTCCCTCTTCAGCTCACCTCAACATAAGCTTGTCATATTCTGTGATATGATTTACTCTGAGGTGCTTGACAAGGTTAGTGGTGTTGTGGCCATTTTTGTTGAATGTTTATAAAATGCAATTTGTATTCATTTTTGTTTTTTCTTTAAAGGTGTAAGAATATACTGACCTAGTTTTGTTATGTAAATTTGTATTTGATTTTATTGGAGAAGCTTTTGGAAAGTGATTGGTTTATTAGCTTATGGACCCTCCCATTAATCAAGAGATTAAGAGCACCCTGGATGGGTGTGGTAAAGAGGTTTTTTGTTTGCCAAATGTCAGATGGGAAGACGGGAGGGTTAGAAAATGATTTTTTGACCACTTTTGAAGTTGTTAAATCTAATTAAGTTAACTTTCGTTTAATTTTTTTTTTTTTTTTTTTTGTGTCCTGTTTGGATCTTTAGCCATCAGAATTGTTGTCTTAAGGCCAAGAAAGATGCCAAGCGGATTTATTTTACCAAGTGGATCATCATGACCTTGCCATATTGGTCCATTTGATTGACCTTTATTATAATTATGAATTTATTTTATTTTCAGTTGCTACAAATGGGACAGACATGACTGGGGGATAGGACAGGGAGAAAGAATGAAAGAAAGAGAGGGAGAGAAAGAAAACCAAAGGGGAGAAGAGACGGTGAGAAGGGGGGGAAGAAAGAAAAAAAGAAAAAAACAAACACACACCTGGGTCACCTGTATGGAGAAAAAAAACAGAGAGAAAGCAAACAACAAAGAGCAACATAATAAAAAAAACAGCACCATCACAATAAACTAGCTAGCAGTAGATAACAGTAGATACTAAATAATAAACGATATTGTGCAGCACGCAAGATAGACAGCGCACAATGTGCTTTGAGGCAGCAGCCAAGAAAGGTGTAGTCCGCGTCTGTGAATACCCGTGTGTACACCTGTGTGCATACCTGTGTGGATCAGCATGCTTGTATTCCAAAGGTTTCTCCATGTAACGATCTGCTAGGGAGTGTGGGGAGCCACAGCCCCGTCCCCAGGGCATGAAGCAGGTATGGAGGGGATCAAAACTCCAGACATCCAGAGGCCCCCAGAACACAAGAGACCAAGGAAGACCAACAGAGGGGCAGCCGCGCCACTGTCCCAGAAAGAGCTGAGGAGAGTCCCAGATGAGGGCTCACTCAGCAGCCACCGAGCAGAAGCCAAGGGGAGTTGCAGTGACGCGCCCGTGAGCTCCGCCGGCAGCCAGCTGTGCCTGAGTGACTGAGCCCCAGGCCGAGAGGCCGGGGGCACCCCACCTCCGAAGTGGCCCGAGCGAGCCCCAGGCTCCAGGCCCTGATAAGCGGCCGCCAAGGAGTGAGCCGGTGTGTACCCGGACGCCCACCCCCAGACACAAAGAACCACCAACGCACCGATACCTGAGGGAGTCCGCCACTGGCAGGGGAAGTGGTGGTAGGGGAAGATAGGCCTCCAAACCTTGGAGGGCCTGAGATGTCTCCAGAGAGGTGGCGTCTGATACCCAACCTGACATATAGACACAGACATACAGGCACACACAGACACAAACATCCATTCCCACCCTCATGCTCTCATATGCACTTACTCCACACTCAACCAACGTGGAGACAGACATAAAGAGACGCTGTACACACGATCACACTCCCCAAGCGTACTCTACGAACTGGGTCTAGGTACCCTTGCCCCTGGAGGGGGGAACTGCACCCAGACCCAGGTGGTGTTACCCTTTTCCCTGCGGTGGGGGGAGGCAGACCGCCCCGACTCCGCAGCAGCAGGGAGGCCCCACACTCCAGACCGCAGTCGGACGGCCAACTCCTCCTAGCCCCCCCGCTCCAGCAGGCCGCAGAGAACGGGGGTGAGAGAATAAGAAGTTATTTGGCTGATTTCTGTTTATAATTTTCCACGAAATAAACAGCATATGATTTTTAAACAATGGAGTCAGAAGTGCGTTCTAAAACAAACCTCCCGTTACCACCCACGGCCTTTTCTTGGACTTTTTTGGTGTTTGGAACGTAAAAGGCCGCGACAAGTGGTGTTGCCACAACACCTCACTGTCTTGCCACATGTATCACAAACCACGTCTCGGCTGTTTGTGGCACACATAACACAGTTTACGCTCAGCCATTGTTGTGAGTGTGCACGCCAAGGGGCTGCGACACAGTTATGCAGCCGTATTTCTATGAACGTATATGACTATGAAAGGCGAAAGAGGAAGTAGTTCCTTCTAGTTTAGACGATCAGAATGATATCGTTTCTTTCCACTGTGTTTCTGTTAATGATAAACTACAAATTTACTCCAACTTACTAAAATACTGATATTTTAAAATGAGAATCAATTGTAGAACATAAATTACTGGTATCGTACGAGTCAATATTTCAGTATCAATCCGCACATCACTAGTACACAGTTATACATGTAAGGAAGTACGAGTGGACAGAAAAGGCCTTAACACTTCTTTTGCTTTACACAGACTACAAATCGTCTGTGACATATTTCCTTCAGGTCATGTTGTGTCATGTCTACCATTATAGTAAAGCAGATTTCTCATATTTTACTAGATAAAGAAACAATTTTGATTATTAGCTAAAGAAACATAATATTTGATCTCAAAGTTGTGATATCTTGCACTTTGAGAAGACAGTCCATGGGCTCTGCTAACCAACAACTGTGCCTTCAACAAAGCCTTCAAATGGTTTTATTAGATGTCTCTTGTGTGGATAACACACAACCATTAGACTGGTGCCAGTATAGTTGGCTCAGCCTCAGATAGAGATGTTTTCCCAGAATGTAAAAACTTTAGTGCTGCGATGGTCACATCTTAGAAGTTGCAGAGTCATTGTGTCTGTGTGAAACATTTAGTGCTTTACTGTTGGTAGCTGTTGATTCCAGTTAATGAGAGACCATTTAGTTAATCACAGTGTTGAAGCTTTAGCAGAACTAGACCTTAGGCTTAGTGATGCGCTTTCATTTGATAACAAAGACCACCGATATCGTCCCAGATCTAAACTGGCCTGAATCGCTTGTTAAATTGTGTATTTTTTTAGTCCGGAAATTTTCAAAAATGAGAGAAGAGCTACGACAATTCTTACTACCAGATGGCAGAGAAACTGTTGTTTAATATTGCAATGTATCATAAAGCTAATAATCATGTGGTATCGTGTTTTTCACTGATAATAACTAAGCTATCGGCGTGTTCTGCGGAATGCTAAAAACTATTTCAAACCCGTTTCTGATTATTGTTTCTTGGTAACTTTGTCTTTATTTTGATTTTGCATCTCTTGGATAACACAATGACTGTGATGCAGCTCCTTGCAAGACAGGACTGTTTGCAAATGCATCGCTGTCTGTATAAGAATTTATGTTTCAGATGTGTGAAGTTCTTAATTTAAATTTGTCTATTTCTGCAACACATTTGCAAGTTTCACTAGTTTATCACCGTTACTTCCCATATGATCATATTGTGTGTAATTGACATTCAATTTTGCTTGTTGCTTTGTAGTCATCAACTAACTGCAAGTGGACACAGAGCTGTCTTTGAAGCAACTATTTCACAGGCAACAAGATGGTAAATTCACTGCACGTGCTCAGTCATTGTCATTGTGTTGCAGCCTCCAACCACTATTTTCACCAGTCTCACTGTAATATAAGTCAGACTGGCAAAAACAACCCAAGCAATGATATAAATTTAAAGAAGTGTTAAGTGTAATGGTGTTATTACCCAAGCAAATCTGTGTGAAGTAAAGATTATCCAATATTAGAGAGAACAATCCATTAATCCACTCTGATAGAAAAGAGCAGCGTGAGCAGAACAACAAGCAGGCCAAAACTAACTTTTTGTCTCCTCTATCTCTCACAGTTTATGTCATTCAGTAGTGACAAACATACAGGGGAGTGAAGCAGAAATGCTCAGTGGATGATGGGAAGTGCCCCAGTGCCGAGCCTACAGCAGCATAACTAAAGGATGGTTCAGGGTCACCTGATCCAGCCCTGACTATAAGCTGTATCAAAAAGGAAAGTTAATGTTGAAAGCAGAGCAGGGGTCTGTCTCCTTGACTCTGAGCTGGCTCTGCAGGACAAGGCTTGATAGCTGAGGGCCCTTCCTCCCATTCTAGAAAACACAAGTCAGCCTGCAATCTGAGAGCAAACTGCTTTATTGGGATACTGTGAAAGTATGAATGCTTTAAGAACCGATGGGGCCTGATCGTTCAGTCCTTTATTTCACAGGGACTCAACTAAGACAGGCCAACATGAAAGAAATATCAGTCTCTAAATGAGAGCTTTTCAGAGAGCTTTAGGAGAAGCCAGCAATAAGAGGACACACTCCTGCTGCAGTGCACACAGACAAGCAAATTAATACTTTGCTTCATACATCAACATACTTGCCTCAGTCAGACACCTTTGGTGACAAGGCATTAATACAGCCTGCCAGTCGCAGGCACTTTCCACGTCTGGGGAAGATGAAGAACATGTTGTAGCATCAGGGGAGAAACGCTCACAGCCCCCAGGTTCTTTCCACCACTTGCTGAATATTTGATATTCCAGTGATATGCAGTCTTTTCCTGAATAGTTCAGTTGGTAAAAGCTCAGCTATTAGTTCCTATGTAATTACCAATTTAAACATGAATCTGCAGCCTTTCAGTTTTATTTACATTTGACACAGTACCCGAACCTTTTTGGCGATGAGCCTGGAGAGCTTTTGTTTTTTTAATACAAAGCTTTCCATTTAATACGAATAGTTCTTTTCTACTGTTACCACTCTTAAAAACATTATGTTTTTGCATTTCTTATTATTTAATTATTATTTCCTTTGGGATTAATAAAGTATTCTGATTCTGAATATTTAATCTTCTGAAATATTTTTAAAAATTCATCTTGAATTTTCATTGTGGCCCTGTGTTTCCATGTGCTTGTGCATATTTGCATGCTAGCTGTGTGCACCTGTATCATTTCAAATGCCAGAGGTCACCAGAGCCCCTCTGCCCCATTATCTAAATTAATAAGTTATGCAGATAAGCAGAACAACCAAACTGACTTTGTAATTTGCAGTGAAAAGTGTCAAACGGAGACAATTTGCAGGAAGGTGTGGCTGTTTAAAAATGCATAAGAATTAAAAATGTAACACACTAATAAGCAAAGGGAAGAGGAACTGTCACTGAAGAAAGTAGGACAAGGGCACTGGTAATGAGGACGCGTAATCACAATTCTCAGTCTACTGACTCAGACCAGCACAGCTATTGTAATAATATTATTTCACTAGAAACTCTAATTACGTCTGACAGAATGGTAAAAATCTTAACTCCAAGAGAGGGGGTCGTCATCCAGAAGTAGGCAGAGCAAACAAACCAGAAGAGTAGAAGACAAACACAATCTGAGTACTCCTTTCAAAGCACAAGACAACAAACCAACTGGGAGGTCAACAACTCGTGGTGCTAAGGCCAGGTATGTCCAGGTAACTTATAGTTAACCCTGGGTTTGAAGTACTACAACTGTGGTGTTGTGAAGGTGCAAGGAACAACTCTTTACATTATGCATGCTTCCCTTAGACAACATAACTGGAATGCATAGCATTTCACAGCTATGCAGATGACATCCAGCTTTGTGTATCCACGAAGCCAGATGATACACACCAATGAGTTAGACTGCAGGAATGTCTTAAGGACCTCAATGGTCTTTAATTTCTTGCTTCTGAATTCACATATTGTGCTTGGCCCCCAAAATCTTGGAAGCAGATGGAAGTCTAACCAGATGTTAGTTCTGGGTTGCATACCTGCCACTACCTTGCTATCTCTATAAGTAGAAAAATCCTGTTTCAGACTGATGCTGAAAAACTAGTTCATGCATTTATTATTTCTAGGCTGGATTATTGTAATGCCTTCTTATGGAGTTTTTCAGTTGATCGCTCGAGAGGACATAGTTCTGTATTAGCTTGGCTTTGTTGGCTACCTGTTAAATCTAGAATTTAACTTTTGCATACGAGGTCTTGAATAATCAGGTCCCAACAAACATTAAAGACCTCAGCGGAGCACAGCAGTCTGCTGGCATACCTGTAGTTTACAGCGCAGAATGGGAGGCCTTCAGTTTTCACCCCAGTTCTGTGGAACCAGCTCACAGGTTGGATTTGAGAGACAGACACCATGTCTACTTTTAAGATTTGGCTTTCCTCTTTAAAAAAATATTTGGTTAGGGCCAGATCATGTGACCCCGAACCATCCCGTCCCATCCCTGGAATAGGCCTAGGCTGCTGCGGATTTACCATATATGTACTGCACGCCTTCATTGCTCTCACTATTATTGTAAGGTGTTTACCTTACAATACAAAGTACCTTTTTGAGAATGCTGTTATGATTTTGTGCTATATACTGTAAATAAAACTGAATGAACTCCCATGTGTCTTTTGTCCATTTTTTAATTAGCTCTCGGTCAGGCAGATGACCGCCACTCGCCTGGCTTCAGGTTTCTTCCTGTTAAAAAGTGAGTTTTTCATTCAAGCTGTCAGCAAGTGCTTGCTCCTGGGGAGAGGAGGGCATTGTCCTGTTTAGCTCAAACAACATCTTGTTTTGGCTGACCTCTTCGGGTAATTTGGCATCCACAGTTTTCTTAAGAAGGTTTTAATGTAAAATAAAAAATAAATAATGTCCCATTTTTGCTGTTCAGTACTCTTGGCTCTGTTTTGGTTTAAATGACCGAACAGCTCTCCACTTTGCCTCAGTCCATTTTCAATGAGCTTGGCCCAGAGATGATGGTGGTGATTCTGAATCATGTTCACATATGATTTCTTCTATGCACCATAGAGCTTTGTCCTGCATGGATGGCACAGTGACAGAATCACGCCTGTTTATATTATAGTTATTACATCCAAAGCTATATTTGAGGGTCCACTTGTTCATCCAACAAGCACCCGTGGAATACCTGCATATCACAGCAGGCAGGTATTCCACAGTTTAGGATTCTTAAACAGCATATGCACCCTAAAACAATAAGCAAATATAAATCAGTGGAGATGGAAGTCTGTTTCAGACACTGCTTCACATTTACCCATTTGCATTTGGTTGCAATTTGCTGCCTCACTATGCTGACAGTAATGTACGGCAGCAGTAATTTCAGGGGTATTGTTTCAACACCATAAACAATCACAGAATATGGTTTAAACTATTACATTACCTCCAAAATAATTTACATATTTCACAGTGCAGTGAAAGCAATTGCATTTTTACATAAGTCTCCAGAGACAGATTAAAAAAACATCAGCATGCTCCTTCTCTTTCTGTCTCTCTTTATTGCACACACACACACACACACACACACACACACACACACACACACACACACACACTAATCAGTAATCCCCTCCTTCTCCCAGCACGGTCACTCTGCTTACCGCTGTCTGTCTCCGGGATGCAGAGATTACAGCAGCTCCAATTGTCCTCTCTGCTTAACGTCCTTGCACTTGGACACTTCCTGGTTGTACCTTGAATGAACCATATGTAGACAAAATGAGATTCTGCTGTAGCTCGACCGTGGATTATTGAAAAATCTGTTTAGGAGCCCAGAAAATATATCTACCTTTGGAAAAGGACTGTGGTGAATGTCGGAAATGTTGTGTATAAAACTTTATTAAACAGCTGATTAAACGTCTCAGGGATGGAGCAAAAACACAACACTAACGAGACAAACTGATGCCACCCAGGAGCAAAAACCTTATGAGAGAATTAAACCACATTCATACTAATTAGCCACATATATGAAAACATTGATAATGAACAAGCTAGTTCATTCAACAGCCATGTTTTCTGTACACAGCAAAATCTCCAGTGTTAAATTAACACTAGAGAGTGTCTATATGGGTCCACACCTCTGAGTGTTAAATACAACACTGTTGAGTGTTAAATTAACACTTTTGACAGTGTTATATGTTTAAAAGTAACCTAGTCAGTTTTGAAGATTAACAAAGACTACACAGCAAATTCAAAAGTGTTAAATGTTTTGGTGTTAATAGTCTTCTTGCAAAAGTAGAGTTAATTTTACTCTAAGCAGAGTCACATTCTTTTAATGTAACTCTGAGGTGTAAAATGATAGTAGTTAAAATCGAGTGTTAAAAATGAGTGTTTCTCTGTCAAATCTGGAGGTGTTACAATGGAAACATTAACTCTTGACCTCTTAACTCTGAACTCCTACAGGGGCTATGACACCAATAGAGTGAATTCACAGACTCCGCCCCCAGCACGGCTCCAATCGAAGCTGAAGTGAAGCCGTTTCAGAACATTTTGCTCTACATATTTGAGTTGTTTGCCATGCTTGGTAAGTCACTTTTTCAAAGATTGCTTCAATTATTATTATGAGCTTTTACTTCTGTGGCTCTTTGGAGTTGAGACAAAGCTGTGTGAAAGGCATTAGCCATGTTGCTCGCTGATAGCATAATATTCTGTTTTAGCTAGCTGAAAGGTATTGTTTGCGGGCAAATACCACAGCCATGAAAAAAAGCTTGCATGTGAATTTTCAGTCAAACTTTTGGTCAAATACACCTAAAACAATGTCTAGAATGTGAAATGTTGGTATAATGGTGCTACTTGAAGCCTGAAAACGATCGCCCATAAAAAAAAAACAAAAAACGAGCAAACAGCAGTAGCAGATGTCCTGACTGGATTCTACGTTAGCATAGATCCCTCCAGAGTTTTGTGCACACGGTTTAGGTAAAAATGAAAAAGGTTGAGGTTTTACATTTAGTTCAGTATTACCTGTTGTCTATGTCTTTGTCTTTTGGGAAAATACTTTACACAAGTAATGGCTCAAAGAGGATTCCATTTTTTTTTTTTTTACTGTGCTGCAATTGTTTACTGGATTATTTGTGCCATTAATTAGTGTCAACTAATTTTTATTCAATCTCCGCACAGGATATGCT
This sequence comes from Diplotaxodon limnothrissa, assembly GCF_057381915.1. NCBI lineage: Eukaryota > Metazoa > Chordata > Actinopteri > Cichliformes > Cichlidae > Diplotaxodon > Diplotaxodon limnothrissa. The sequence continues at coordinate 19,952,065 of NC_140597.1, forward strand.
TGTGAAGATGGAATATGGGGGAGAGCAGAAGTGCGTTGAAGTTCCACAAAGGGATGAATTAAGGACATGCATATTGTATTGAAGAAATAAGTGATGAGAATGCTGTTATTTGCATTTACCATGTCAGACCTTTTGATAAACAAAATTCTAATGAAAGTGAGAACATGTATACTGTTACATCTTTCAGAAAATGTTTTGAAATTGTGGTGCACAGTTCAGAATAAATGTTTTTCAAAAACCATTGCATCTTTTTAGTAAATGTTTATTTCCAAAAGAAATTTCTAGAAGTTCAGAACAGTAAAATTCCCGCTTTTTAGAATGAATTAGAAGATAACTCTTACGTAGTTGAACTAAAATACTCTTTGAGAGTTAATATATAAACTCTTAACACCAAGTGTTAAATTATCAACTCCAGACAGATTTGGTGTTTAACACTAAATCAGAGTTAACGTACCAACTCTCCAAAAAGAGTTAAATTAACACTCTCTGGTGTGGACCCATATAGACACTTTAATAGTGTTGAAATCAAATCCGACAGTGTTAATTTGGACATGCTGGATTTGCTGTGTAACACTGAGCAGTGTTGATTTTCTAACACTGGAAAATAACTCAAAATGTTAGAAATATTCCAGTGTTAGAAAATCAGCACTGCTCAGTGTTAGTCTTTGTTAATCTTCAAAACTGACTAGGTTACATTTTAGACATAACACTGTCAAAAGTGTTAATTTAACACTCAACAGTGTTGTATTTAACACTCAGAGGAGTGGACCCATATAGACACTCTCTAGTGTTAATTTAACACTGGAGATTTTGCTGTGATACGGACACCGACAAAGATACAAAGTGTTCTACTTGACTGAGATCTGCAGAGGCCACTGCAGTACGGTGAACTGAACACTAGAGTCATAAAGGGATTGGTGTCAACAATAATAATTAAGTGGGCTGTGGTGTATAAAAAGGCTCATTTGGTACTCAAAGGGGGCTCAAAGTGTGCCAAAGAAATAGCCTACACACTATTACACCACTGCCAGGCATGGCTTGGTCTCTTGTGTTCTGGGGGCCTCTGGATGTCTGGAGTTTTGATCTCCTCCATACCTGCTTCATGCCCTGGAGGACGGGGCTGTGGCCCCCCCACACCCTCTAGCAGATCATTACATGAAGGAACCTTTTAAAAAACAAAAAACAAACGCGTCCATGCTCACAGGTGTACACACGGGTGATCACACCCACAAACTACACCCTTTTTGGCTCCTACCTCAAAGCACACTGTGTTCTGTTGATCTTATGTGCTGCACAATAATGTTTAATATTTAGTATTTACTGTCATATTCCCATATATCATTGTGATGTTGTTTATTCTATTACTCTTGTTCTCTTCTGCTTGTTTTCTTTTTTCTTTCTCAGCAGGTGACCCAGGTGATTGATATATGCATTTTTTTTCTTTTTTTCTTCTTTTTTTTCTTTTTCTGCTCATTCTGTTGGTTTTTGGTTTTTGCCCTTCTCCCCCGTCCCTCTTCTCAGCTGTTTCTCTTTCCCTCTTTCTTTCTCCCCTTCTTTCCCCCAGTCAAGTCTGTCCCATATTCAGTAAGTGAAAATAAAATAAACAATAAAAGGTGAATCAAATGGACCATTATGGCAAGGCTGGGATGGTCAATTTGGTAAAGTAAATCCGTTGGGCATCTTTCTTTGCCTTTAGACAACAATTCTGATGGCAAATGAGCCAAACGGGACAGGCAAAAAAAAAAAAAAAAAAAAAAAAAAAAAGAATAGGTGAGTCTGAAAATTATTTTTAATGCACAAAACATTGGCATGAATTTTATACATCCGTGTTTAAAGGATTAGGATCAGGTTATGTGTTAAATTCTTTTTATTCAATATGTGCGGTGTGAGAAATGCATGAAAAATGTTAAACACTTAACTTTTGCTGCAGGAAACTTTAAGTGTATTTAAATGTGTCCAGCCAACTCCATCAAACTGATTTTATTTCCCGTCACGTTGTGTACCTGTCACGAACAGAAGTAGAATGTTTTACTGCTGCTCAGTGTATACAGAAGTCTGATGGTGTAATCCAGTAAACATGGTGACCCCTGACACTTATACGTTATATAAGTGTATATGTTATAACTTAGACATACATAATTTACTATGCACTCTTTGCTTTTTAAACACAAACAGCCTCCATCAGTTGAGAGGATATTTATCTTTAACCTGACCTTTAAGCAAAGTCCTAAAACTAAAATCCTTTAAAATTATTATTCTTTGCTGACAATAGTTGAGGCTAGAGGCAGGGTACGCCTTTGGATACATGGGCAACACAGAAAACCACTCACACTCGCATTGTTGCCTGCGCTCAGTTTAGAATCACAACTTAACTTAGTACGGATGTGTGGACTGTGGAAGGAAACCAGCAAATATGAAGAAAAGAGCAAGTCCAATGGTTCAAACTCAGAACCAAATGGGTTTCCCATGGACACATATCTGTAAGACCATACACAGATATCCTCATTTAAAAGCAGGTAACAGACAGGTAACATGTTGCATTGTTTGCAGAGTTGATGATGCCTTTCCGAGGCAATACTGAGATTAACACACATAACAGGCACTCATCAGAAGAGCCATTTCATCACTGTCAAAATGGGCAGTAGAGCCAGTGATTGGAAGAGGTCCTCTACTGTTTATCAATTATGTAAATTGACATACAGTTTGAAAGCCCTGGGAAATCCTTCTGCCAAGTCTTAGCAGACCAGTAGTCAGCTAAGTAAATAAATAAAAAGACAAGTATCATAGATCAATTGTTTTTTAAATGTTTCCACAAATCCCTTTTCTAAAGCGTGAGGACTCAGAAGTAGTGTTGGGTATTTAGACCTCAGTGTGAATGTTTTTATCTCAGAACATTGTTACATAAACACTTACCACACATGCAGTTTAAGCCATATATTACCGACATACATTTCATATTTATAGTGAGCACAGTGATCACTAATTAGAGTCAAATGCTAATTATTATTGTTATGTAGATAATGTGTGTAAACAGTTTGCATGTTCTCTCTGTGTTTGCGTGGGTTCTCCCTGGGTGCTCCGGCTTCCTCCCACAGTCCGAAGACATGCAGTTAGTGGGGTTAGGTTCATTGGAAACACTAAAGTATTTAGTATTTTAGTATTTATTTATTTATTGTCATTGTCAAGAACAATGAAATTGCGTTTGGGGCTTCCATACAACCCAAAAAAAAAGAAGAAAATAATAAATACCCCTTAAAACCCAAGTGTACATATTTAACCCAGTGTGACTCCAATGCAATAAGACAATCCTTAGCAATAATGTTCGTAGAAATTCAGACAAAGACCTGAGAAACATGACAAAATACAACAATGCAACCCATTCAATATTATTGTACTGTGAGATATGATATCAGATATGATAGTTAATTGCCCATAGGTACGAATGCAGGACTGAATGTGAGTGCGACTGGTTGTCTCTGTCTATGTGTTAGCCCTGTGACAGACTGGCGACCTGTCCGAGGTGCACCTTGCCTCTCGCCCTAAGACAGCAGGGATAAGCTGAGAACTTGAGAACAAAGTGACCATAGGTGTACTGTATCTGCTAGGAGGATGAGGGGTCAAGGTCAAGTTTATTTATAAAGCACATTTCCAGATAGACGATGCTGCATAAAGTGCTTAACAATATAAAAGTGCCATTAAAAAGAAACAATATAAAACAATAATAACAACATAAAACAGTGATAGGATAATAAGAGAATTAAAACAATAGCTAAGACTATTAAATAAGACCAAAATGCTTGGGTCATAGTGTGTTAAAAGCCAGGGAATAAAAATATGTCTTTAGTAGTGATTTAAAGTGATCAAGTGTTTGTGCAGATCTAATATTTAGGGGGAGACTACTCCAAAGTCTGGGACATGCCACAGAGAAGGATCTATCACCACGAGATTTGAGATTAGTCCGTGGGATGGACGGCATTCAATTTGAGCTAGACCTCGTGGTTTTTCATAAACAGAAAGGAGCTCAGACAGGTAAGAAGAGCTCGGGCGTTAAGAGACTTAAAAACAAAAAATAAAAGTTTAAATTGGATCCTGTAGGAGACAGGAAGTCAGTGTAGAGAATTGGGGTTATATTCTCTCGCTGTTTGGGGTAGCACTGGTTGTCACCAGTATTTTTTTGGTGACTGGACATTATAGCTAAACACATACAATGTAGCAGTTTAGCTTATTAATTAACAATCGCAATGATTGTAAATATAATAGTGGTGCAGTAGTGTAGACTTAGCCAAAGCTTATTTAACCATCAACAACAAAAAAAGATTAGAAGAAGTAAAATATCATTTTCACTTATAGTATTTGTGTCGATCAATGAGTCAACTTTAGGGTCTGAGAACGTACAAGAGCCCGTTGGATGGGTATTTGTCATTACATTATATTACATGTACATACACAAGTTAAAAGATTGTTGGTCAGCAGTGAGAGCTTACATGTTCATAAACATTGGTTGCCTCTCTGGCAGGTGCAAGGCTATACTGAAGTATCTTGTGATGTAGCGTGTCCTCATTGCCTCTTTCACAGGTTTTTGAACACAACAAAGAGGTCCACCACCACTGTGCAAAAGGCAGGACTTTTCAGAAGCTTTAATACTCCCAAAAACAACAAAACCGCAAAATCCAACAACATGGAAGGCTTGGGAAGAAGGATAAAGTCTAAGGGGACAGAGAGATTGAATGAAAACCAGATTAGTAAGGAAAAGAAGAATCCAATTAGACATTAAAAACGGGACAAAAGAATTAAAAAATAATATCCAAAATTCAAAATAAAGCCAAAATAAACTGAAAGAGACTCAACTCGGACAACAGGAATTTTCAGACAGAGGAAACAAATGCTGCCTTTCTCATTTCCCAAAGTACACATCGTTGATTCCTCTCATCATGTCTTAGCCCCTCTCACGAGAGATGCAAGCAGAGGAGTTGAGGCAACAGGCGTTTTAACAAAATGAGACATCCTTGCTTTGTGGAAGTGATATTGATCAGACATTTGACACATCTACCACCAAGCCTCCTCTCTTCTGTCTTCTCCATCCTCTAGATGCATTTTAGGAATTGAGACATCCTTTGTATTGACATAGATATCTGGGTCATAGGCAGGAGAAAGGAAAACAACCATAAATAAGGATCACAACAAAGGCCTCGATCCTGACTTGAGTCTTTAATAAAAGGTATCAGGGTGGAAAGTACATTAGCAACCCGGCCACTACGAGGATTCATTAGTGAGGAGTGTCACAATGTAGTGGTTGTGCTACGAGCTATCAAACCATCCTTAATCGCGAGGGGGGGATACCAGCGTATCCAGAACCCGTGCTGTCAGTAGATCACCACATGGCTAATAGTAGAATCATTTAAATTTCATAAATAAAAACAATTCTTGCAGATTGGTGGTGTCAGCTGGAAAGTCAGTTTCCTTTCCCCTAAACAGCCAGTGAGCTAGAGCCGTCCTTTGATGCTTCTCATATTGTTTCCATCTTGTAGAACAGGCACAGTAAAACATGGATGGTGCTTTGGTTGAGAGGCTGACTAACAGACTTTTCCACTGTGCTAAGGCTTCTTATCAAACTTTCAGGACTCTGGCAAAGAGCAATTAATTTCCCACAAGCCACTGTAAGCACTTTTGTTGCTTTCAAAGAGCCCTGACCACTGACTGTTCCACTGCTTATATGCTTTTGACTACCTGTTATGATGGGGGATTACGATGCAAAGTGTTGCATTAATCACTGGAGTAAAATAAGCTTCTTGGTGTGGAGCTAAGTAAGCGTACACTTCATTCTACTGAAGCGGAAGCACAGTCGTCAATATGCAAAGCTTGGTCAAAACCCAAAGTGACATTCATATGTAATATATGTGTAATCCTGAACTTTCAGAATGTGTCTTCACATTTTAAGTAGAGTACACCACGGGAGCACAGTAAGCCTTACACACTCAGTAATCTGGCTCTGCTGTTTAATCTGCATGCATGCTGATTTACCAAATCATGACTGATGTCTCCATTGCTGTTTTTCCATTTCAATCACAGACACACACATTGACATTTATCTGCATATAGTTTGAATGAAAGCTGCAGAGCTGATGTCTTCATAAGTCGTGTGTCTTCTGTGCCAAGTCAGCTCCACAGAAGAGTCGGTGAATGTAAATCCATCCTATAGATTATCCATTCTCTCTGCACTAAAACTGCCTGCCTCAATCTCCCATTCACCCTCTTTATAGTCTTTCGCTCCGTATGGATTCCAGCACTCCAATCGTATTGTGTGGAAACGCCACGGTGGCTCACTGGGTAAGACTCTGCACTGTGGTACTTGCAATTTTGTGGGTTAAAAAGAATTGATCGCTGCATTTGTGTGCCCTTTTCATAAGTAATTTCCACCCCACATCACAGTATAGAAATGGTTTCAAATCTCTACACTGAATTTCAATCAAGTCCTTGAAATGTCTGTTCTTTTTGCTCAAATCTCACTGTAGTCGAGGCATTTAGCAAAATCTATCTGCTAAAGGATTTGTTTTACTGTGAGAAGTTGCATTGTACAGATGAAGGTTCAAATGCAGGTTAAGATGTAAAGTGTTTTCTCATACACGGCAGCAATAATAGAAAAGGAGGATGGAAATTAAATGATAGACTATTTAGTTTTACTCATAATTTGGCACAACCTCTGAAACACAGCTGTGGGTTCTGATGAGTTTAAAGTTGATTGTATCTGTTTTTTTATTTTATTAGAATCATTACAAGAAAACAAAACACACATGAGAGAGCTATGCCTAATGCTTGTTTGATATAAGGTACATTTTAAGCAATAACAAATGTAAAATTTGGATCATTTTATTGGACTTTTCACATTCACATTGAGTCCACAGTGCTTAAGGGGGAGCTGTTGTGTCCTATTTCATAATTATATTGTTGGATACTCTTTGTATGATACACAGTTCAAAGTGATCCTCGGGCTCACACTGGGCTAAAAGCCACCCTGTGGCCCATGTTCCCACACCCTTTGTGTTGGCTACTCCACACAAATAAAAGATGTTTCAACATTGTGTAGATGGTGTTCGTGCGCCCTGCCTACTATGTTAGCAATGTCCTCTCTTTTGACATATAGAGCCAATCCCTTTCTTCGTATTCCCTCTGATACTTCGTGCAGGTTCACTATTGTCATGGCTCCCGGGTCACTGAGCCAGTGTTTCATGTTTTGTTGGTTCATAATTTTTTCTAGATTCTTGAGTTATGGACTGCCTAGTTTTGTTTACTTTAATACTTCTAGTAATACTGTAACAGTCCTGGGTTTGTGTCCTGTTTTAAACCAATGTTAATGTTTTTGGGTTTTCTTCAAAAGTATTGAAAGTATTAGTACGATAAGTGTACCGCTGCGGTGGCCCACCAGAGGCTGGCCCGGCCCCCTTGCCGCCGCCGCCAATCTACAGCCAGACTGTTGGATTCTACCCCTTCCTCAGAGACCCACGGTGATCAAGGAAGCTATGGCGGGTTCGGTCCGAGCTAGTGGGCCCACAGCCAGTTCTCTACCTCCCTGGTTCAGCCGTTCTGGCCGTTTGCTTAAGCCCCGAGCTTTGGACTAGTGTGGACGGTTCTACTGGGTGTTCAGGGGGGGCATGTGTGGTGGCCCACCAGAGGGCTCCACTCACAATGTGTCCAGTTGTACTTTGGAGATGAATAAAGTCGGAATGGAAAGTTACAGCTCTGTGTTGTCTGTACCATATCTCCACTCCGCTTGTTTTGATCATTGTTCTACAGAATTTCGTCCAAAGTGACAGTAACCAAAGTGGCCAAATCCAATCTTATCTGAAACCATGAAGCAAATTAGGGAACAAATTTAGGAATAACAAACTGACAGTCCATACAAGCTTCAGTCTTTTTCACACTGAAGCTATAGAGATAGTGGAAACATCTGTGGAACTACACACAAAAGAAAGCCATCGAGATGACGAGCCACGTGAAGTAAAACTAAAGGAAATGCACAAGAGCCAAAACACTTGAGAATCAAAACAAAATAGGAAGTAATTACATGGGAAATCACATGACAGAGAATCAAAACAAAATAGGAAGTAATTACATGGGAAATCACATGACAAAGAACAAAGAACTGAGGGAAGTCGGAAAAAGCTGAACACAAGAAATCTAAGTTCCATCCATCCTCTTCCGCTTATCCAACTCAGAGCTGGAGCCTATCCCAGCTGCCATAGCGCACATGGCAGGGTACACCTTGGACAGGTCCCCAGTTGGTCACAGGGCTAACAGAGAGAGACAGATGACCATTCACACCCACATTCACACCTACGGACAATTTAAAATCAACACATAACCGAATCCCACTAACTGCATGCATTTGGACTGTGGGAGGAAATCACAGTAGATGGATGTAACCCACATAGAAACACTCCACACAGAAAGGTCCAGTCGGTGTCTGGCCAAGTCAAAGCCATTTGGATCCTGCTCCTCATAGGGTTAATAAACGAAAACACCAAAGGTTCCAGCAGTGAGCTTCATTTTAACTGGCAGCCTACCATTAATTAACTCCAAAGACCATTGTCAGACACATATAAAAGACCCCAAGGTAATGTGACCATGCCAGAGATTATATAAGGATTCAGACAAACATGACCTACAATAAATGTTATTTGTATCACATGAGAGATGACTCTAACAGCCTGTCTAAAGATTTTATCCTCATTCTCCTCAATGCGAAAGCCAAATTTTCATACCAGCTAAATACTACGGTCAAATCCACTATTGGTGGCAGTCTGGGAGATGGGTGGTGGTGGTGGTGGTGTGTGTGTGTGTGTGTGTGTGTGTGTGTGTGTGTGTGTGTGTGTGTGTGTGTGTGTGTGTGCGGTTTGGGGGATACTTCTAGTTGACAAGCCACACATTTTCTTTTCAATCTCCTGTCTCTACCAAGCGCAGTCCTGTCATTCATTTCTATCATAATCCACTGGTTTCTATGTTTTCTGTCAAGACTGTGACAGATGCTAAATACAGAAGACAAACATGAATCTCATCCTATTTATTTATTTTATTTTTGCTAACGGTCCTCTCTGAGCTACAAACAGTAGCCTTAAAGAAGGCAGTCTTGTCCTGAATCTAAATTTTAAACGTGTCCTTGAAATAGCCTCTCATGTCTGCAGGCTACAAAGATCTGCTCCAAGAAATCTCTGGATTTCTTAGAAAGGTAAAAATGTTTCCATTTGTCTTCTTAGATTCTACTAAACTTAGACTACATGACTATAATTAACTGAAAATAAACCAAAGCAAACGCTGCATAAAGGGGGGGGGGCTGGAAAAGAGAGCACAGAGAGGAAATAAATGGTGAACTTCAAGCTTGGGTTCTCTACCCATTCCAAGCTGCTATATACAGTACATGTATATATAAATATTTTTTATATTTTTAATCTTCTTTATAAACTTCACAACATTGCACACTTTTACACTGAGAGGAGAGGGACTGTGCTTTATTCATTAAAACAAAGCGAATTCAAGTTAACTGAACTTCTGACCTATAATCATCCATTGCTGTTGTGTTTTCATTACTTATTAATTTGTGTTGAGTCTCCACTACACATCCCAAGAAATTAATAATTCAGAGTACGTGTGTAAGAAGTTTCAATTTCTTAAATATTGAGAAAGTGGACCTTGGAATCATTTTGTCTCTCCTGAAAAGACTAGATCAGTACGAAAAGTCCCTATCAGGAACATTTCATTAAACAGAACAAATCTATATTGGTTCTTATAGACATAACTCTTGCTGCCATGGTAGCACAGGCTTTGGACTTAACAGACAGACCTAATCTAGAGATGTCAGCTTTAAAAACTTTATTAAACAAGTGACAAAAGTCTTCTAGGTGGTGGGGAGTAGCTTGGAAGTGGAAACTGGTTATCAGTACACAAGTGGAGATTCTGCAGAGGAGCAAAAGTTTCTCAGACTTTAAGTGAAGGAATGGAAATGTCTTCTTCAGGATTATTGACAGGACTCCTTGAGGTGGTTGTAGAATGGCAGATATTTACCCAGGGGACATCTCTCCACATGTCCACAAAGTGAAAAGAACTAAAATAAATGGAATAAGAGTGGAAAGAAATAAAACAAAAACCCTGATCCTGCCAGCACCCCTAACCATCCCCACTTGCCTCCAGGTGGCCTTCTTAACTGGATGCATCCTTTAGAAATCTGCAATCAACAAGAGGTCAAGGATACCGGACTTGGGAATCCATGACCTATCTTCCACATCCTATCCTTCCCAGTCCAGCAGGTGAATCTGGTGGCTCCTGCCACCATCTACCATCAGCAAACAGGTTCCCCATCAAACATCCAAGTGACAGGACAGAAGAGAGATATTTTAACTAAGAAAATGAAAAGTGGGATGAATCTTCATGGAAGAATGGAGCTTGAGATGGACAGCAGATTTTCCCACTTTAAAATACATTTCCAAAAAAGTGGCTCTTGATTATTTGAAAAACACATCTTTAAAAGAAACTCAAAACGTCTGACCAGGACTGTTGTGCACCACCAGGATCATGCTCCAATCTTGGTCAGCAGTCTGAAGTAGCACAGCTTGTATTTGTCTCCAGAGGCATCTGCAACAACACAAATTGTGCTAAACTGAAGATTCACTGAACCGAAGGCTTCAAAGGGGGGCAGACATGTAGCAGAGGATTAACGTATTGTGGGCACACTGCTTTAGAAAATATGTCTTATATGGTTATTATGATGCTGTATCCTTGTGATGGAGGCAGTCCCGGGACAAAATCTAAAGGAATATGTGACCAGGGACATCTAGGAGTGGAAAGTGGCCTTTGTTCTGGCACAGCATGTGCATGCAGGAATATATTCACGCGTATCTTTTTCTAGTAGTCTAACAGAAAACGTCTTTCAAAAGTAGGATGATGGTGGCAGGCAAACCTGGGGATGCGCAAGACCTGTGAGCAAATAAAGCAGCCACAAAATAACAGTTGGGAGGCCTGAACCTGGGTCTAGCTTAGTCTTCTGAGCCAGTCTAATGGGGTCCCCTAGTTCCCAAGTGATTCATGAGGAGAGTAATGAAGATGACTTTTTGTTTTCATTTTCCAATAGTCTTTGCAAAAGCGTCCTCTCTTGCTCCTTCTGCTGCTTAAAGTTATTAGAAAAGCCAGGAATGTCATCTAAATATACAAATATGTTCAAAAGGTCTTTCAGTAAATTGCCTGTATTTGTATAGCGCTTTACTAGTCCCTAAGGACCCCAAAGCGCTTTACACATCCAGTCATGCACACATTCACACACTGGTGATGGCAGCTACATTGTAACAACAGCCACCCTGGGGCGCACTGACAGAGGCAAGGCTGCCGGATACTGGTGCCACCGGGCCCTCTGACCACCACCAGTAGGCAACGGGTGAAGAGTCTTGCCCAAGGACACAACGAACGAGACTGTTCAAGCCGGGGCTCAAACCGGCAACCTTCCGATTACAAGGCGAACTCCCAACTCTTGAGCCACGAACGCAAAATGATGACTCCGCGGGGGTCTAAGGTAGAAAACCAAAATGACTGCTCTCCGGGGGTCTAAGTGTTAATGTGACCAAGGTTGTATGCATTTCTCAAGAGTAAAATAGTAAGGGCAGTACAGAGGCTCAAAAGCTGAGAAGATTAGAGGGAATGGATACTTGTTTTTCATAGTTATCTGGCTTAATCCTCTATACAAAGTCTAAGAGTTTGATCTTTCCTTTCTCTAAAACACAAAACAAAAACCTTGGATAGATGACTGATTCCAACAGCCAAGGACTCAGATCTATTTCTCCACAGATTTTTGTTCTGGTTGAGAAAAGTTGTGCTGCCACATGTAGGGTGTAGAGGCAGGAGATCAGTCGCACAGTCCTAGGGCCTGCTAGGAGGCAGATACGTCTTTTTTACTGAAGACAGGAGGCAAGTCATGGTATTCTTCTTTGGTCTGGTGGCGGTGCATTAGTACCTTCTGGAGAAGGACGGGATAGGGGAATAGCAGATTGTAGAAAATGAGAATGAATCCAACTCACAGTCCTCTTTTCTTGCTAGTTAATATGTCGGTTATGTTTTCTTTTGTCCCATGGTAGAGGATTAGGTAGAGGATCATTAGGGGGTCCTTTGTCCCTCTTGGGGGGGCACTCCCACAGGGCTTAAATCTGGGACTGTCCACCTTTTGACCCTAGAACTGAAGAAGCTTCTGGGATGAGAGGTGAAACGTCTTCAAGCAACTTAAAGAAGTCCAGACGCTTTCCTTCCTAAGCTCCTTAGACTACGATGACCTGGATGACTGAGAACCTTCACAGACATGTGGGTTATGTCTTTGCAGCCATGGATAACTGATGATGGGTGTACGTAGACCTGAAAAAATTTCCATGTACGCAGTTGAATTGGCTCCACCAATAGAAGGCGAGGTGGAGCATGGTGAGATGTTCTCTACAAGCTGAGGCTGGCTGGGTCTTGCATTCATTTTTCTGAGTGCTCTCTCTGAGGTATCTATCTATCACAGAGCTGAGAGCCAAAATATTTAGTGACTCTAATTCATCCTTTAAGTGGTCACTCAAAGCATGATTGAAGGTATCTTTCAAAGCCTTGTGACCGCAACCCACCTCTGCAGCCTCTTGCTGCAGATTAAAAACAATGAGTGGGGAGCTATCTGGAGGTTGGATCAGAGGTGCAATCGTTTTTCCAGAACCGGTGACTTTAGGCAGTTTGCATCTATAGTCTGAATAGCAGCACTTTGTCTGTGTGCTGAGTCTGTTGCTTGAGTCCAACCCCTCATGACAAAACAAACCAGATGGCCAAACTCCAGACTTCTCAGACTCAACCCACAGATGGCAGTTTATTAAAAAAGGTACTGAAGTGTTCTGGAGGCTGGCTTGGAAGAGAGAACTGAATATGAGTACACAAGTGGAGATCCTGCAGAAAAGGAAAGTGGGAGTTATTCCTGGCCATTGTGATCTCTGATGTTTCCTCTACTTTGAGTGAAGAAATGGAAAAGCCGTACTTACTAGGGGTGCAACAATACTCGTATCGATATTGAACCGTTCGATACAGTGCTTTCGGTTCGGTACGCATATGTATTGAACAATACAACATTTTTTATTTATTTTATCAACTTTTCTTCTGACGATGCTGTCTGTGTTGAGCACTCAGTGGATCTGCGCTCGACAGTGCAGCCTAGGCGGAGTAGTCGAACGCAGATTCACTGAGCGCAGCGCAAGCTAGCAAGACAGAAGTTAAGCTCTCCTTGCAACATGGCAAATTGAGCCTCCCCCACCCTAATTCAGATCTGGCGTTTGGAACTATTTTGGTTTTCATGTGAGGTATGATCCTGATGGTAAGCGCATCATGGACAAAAGTAAAACAGTATGTTGGATGTGCCACGCAATGCTCAATTACATTGGTGGGAACTAGTGCGTTAGCGCAGTTAGCTCGTTAACGTGTTGGCCATCCAACCCCACACACGGGGCGATCCGCGGTAGCTCGTTAACGGAGATTTGCCGTGTTGTGGCGATAATGTCATTTCAACGAGGTTAACGCTGACAGCACTAGTGGGAACACAACAAATATGACTGCAAATTTACGCCGACATCATCCTCGTGCAAAGACAAGTCGAAGCAGACAAAAACAACAAGCACGCATGCTACAAACTTTACCCGAGTCATTTAGACAGCCGTTAGCACATGATTCTCCTTATGGGGACCTGATATGTTTAATATGCTGCTGAGAATGTAGCCCAGAAGAAGCGTATAGTATAGCTTTTATTTTGGAAAGAGCCATTTCTCTGTAATAAACTCTCTTTTCCAAAGATGAGTGATTTCTCGATCAGATATATTTATTTTTTATTACTTTGTTGTTTCAGCAACATTAAATTTAAAAACTGTACTTTTGAGTTAAAATACATATTTATACTTTTAATAAATGACAAATTAAAAAGGCATGAACATGTTTTTTTGTATCGAAAAAATATCGAACCGTGACACCAAAGTATCGAAACGAAACGAACCGTGAATTTTGGGTATTGTTGCACCCCTAGTACTTACATATGATTTCTGGAGGTAGTTGCAGGACAACATGTATCCAATGAGGCAAGCGTTGGTGAAGAGTGGGCAGTCACATAAGTGTGGCTGGAGGTTTGAGCAGAGCTCTTTGGGAATGCAGATAAGTTAGAAATCAGGATCACTATGTGAGCTAAGAGTGGTACTGTTAACATGAGGAGCCCAATTATCAACATGGGAGGTGTAACTTCTGACAGAGATCTGCAGTCTTTCCAAACACTAAATGCCTCTGATGATGAGGAGATACCTAACAGGTGCAGAGGGCCCCAGACCAGGAACATCTGCCCACAACATCACCTGCACAGATGAAAACAACTGAGTGAAAGTAAAAAGAAACAAATCAGAATACTTTGATAATCCATAAGGAAATGATGCACTATTGACACTGATGAACACTCTAAATACTAGTAAAGGACAAAGATGATGCATAATAAATACATGATATATAAATATATATATAAAATACATGTTACACATGTCCAGTGTAACATGTAACAAGCAGTGAGACAAATCAAAAATAAAGCAGGTTATATAATTTAATATATATAGCATGTGTGTTCTTTGCTGAATAGACTCGTTGCCGGTAGAAAGTCTCCACCATCTGTTGCATAATTTCTGAGGGCAACCAGGAGAACAGACTGTTGTGGATCTGTTTGGTCCCTTTTGACTCTCGTGTGCACTCCAAGGCACTGCTGGGTTTACAGCTCTTCCAGGCTGGGCAGCTTACAAACCAGTGCTGCACTGCACATACCCTCTAGGGCCTCGCTAGTGTGGTGGCCATACCAGGTGGTAAATCAATCTGTTAGAAAATGGTCTCCTACCCATTCAGGCCAAAAATATCATTATTTTGGTCAATATTTTAAACTTTGTTTTAAATGTAATTGTTCCATTACTAATTTATAACACTAGAGAAGACAATTTGTAGAAAAACTGGATACACGATTACTTTGTTTTCTGGGACTTGTGAAAATAAAGAACTGAAACTGACATAAGACCTCTGGTCCCTAAGAACCTCTGGGGTCTGGGTGATTCCTTTCAATTTCAAAATACGAAATGAAATGGTATTTATTAATATTCTTATTCTTCTCATTAGTATCAAAGCTCTTTTATGTTACAAGCTGCGTTACCCGGTCCATACAGTGTTTTATTCTAAGCATGTTTTTCTTTCACTTTTTTTCCTCTTTCTTTTCAATATGGACACGTACAAGTGAAAGTGTGATGTTCACAAAAACTGGAGTAATTATTGATGACAGCTACTGAAGAACACACATTTGGTCACAAATGCTCTAAAAAATAATAATGTTGTCCCAGCAGCTGATATCGGAGGATTCAACTGTCACGATCCTGGGTCTTTTGAGTTTTAGTTCATGTTTATGGTTTATGTTTAAGCCCTTTAGGTTTTCTAAGTTCATTTTTTATCATGCCTAGGTTGTTATAGTTCTTTGTTATTAGATTCCCCTTGTGTCTTCCACCCCTGTTAAGTCTCCCTTGCCCTTCATGTGTTTCATGTCTGTCTTACGTTGTCAAGTTCAGGTTGTCATGTCTGCGTCTTATGTTTCCTGTTTTATTTTGAAGAGGTCTTGTGTTCCTGTATTCATCATGTTTAGTTTTACTCTTCCACTGTGAGTCGTTATGTTCATGTGTGTCAATTGTTCCCCATGTGTTTCCAGTTCTCTCATTAGCCTCCTGTGTGTATTTAGTCAGTGCCTTCTCATTGAGTCTTTGTCGGATCGTCTGTGTTGTTCCCATGCCATGACCTGTGTTCAGGTTTTCATCTATCCTCATCATCATTGCCATGTTTAGAGTTTGTTTGTTTTTCTGTTTGCCAGGGTTTTTCATAGTTCATGTTTCCTTTCTAGTTTACCCAGTTTAGGTTATTGCTTAGTTTGCATTGTTTTCGCCCTGTTATTTTGTACTGTTCTGTCTGCCTTAATAAACGGCTCATCATCAGTTAAGTTTGAGTTTTAGAGTGTCTGCTCCCGGGTCCACTCTTCACACTCCACGCAGTTTGCCTCAGCAGACTGTGACATCAACAAGTTATACTGGGGATTATTGTGGTTACTGAAAAGTTTTTCCACTTTTATCCTGCCTCACAGTAGGACAAAACAGCTGGCATTAGCACCATGTTAGAAATACTGTTTTCCTAATTTAACCTAAATGACAATTACATTATTTGTTTTGTTGGTCTGTGGTGCTAAACTGTGAAACAACATGTCTGCCACCCCTTTACTCCACAGACACATTTGCACCATGTTTAGGTTTATGTTGATAACAGTCCTGAAACTGACTCCGGTCTTGTACATCTGTGCCGAGAGATATAATCTCTCCAGTGTGTCCTGGGTCTGCCCCGGGGCCTCCTCCCGGTGGGACATGCCTGGAACACCTCACCCAGGAGGCATCCTTGTCAGATGCCCGAACCACCTCAGCTGGCTCCTTTCGATGTGGAGGAGCAGCGGCTCTACTCTGAGCTGCTCCCGGATGGCTGAACTTCTCACCCTATCTCTAAGGGAGAGGCCAGCCACCCTTCGGAGGAAGCTCATTTCCGCCGCTTGTATTCGCGATCTCGTTCTTTCGGTCACTGCCCACAGCTCGTGGCCATAGGTGAGGGTAGGGACGTAGATCGACCGGTAAATTGAGAGCTTTGCTTTTACACTCAGCTCCCTCTTCACCACGACGGACCAGTGCAGCGTCTCCATTACTGCGGCCGC
Organism: Diplotaxodon limnothrissa; assembly: GCF_057381915.1. Lineage (NCBI taxonomy): Eukaryota > Metazoa > Chordata > Actinopteri > Cichliformes > Cichlidae > Diplotaxodon > Diplotaxodon limnothrissa. The sequence continues at coordinate 19,968,857 of NC_140597.1, forward strand.
AGCGCCAATCCGTCTGTCGATCTCCCGCTCCCTCCTCCCATCACTCACGAACAAGACCCCGAGATACTTGAACTCCTCCACTTGGGGCAGGAACTCATCTCTGACCCGCAGTGGGCACTCCACCCTTTTCCGGCTGAGGACCATGACCTCAGATTTGGAGGCCATTTATTTATGAAAAAACTTAAAACATTCGTGTTTCATTTACCTTCATTCTAAATGTGACAGATAAACCAAAGACTGAAGAATAAAAGCCAGACTGGCCTCTCAAAAAACTTTGAAAGAAGTGTCAAGTTCAGGAGATTTTATGTATCCTCAGTAAAGCATTACAGCCAGCAGGGCTGTTTCAGCTTTAAAGGCACGTTTGTGCTTTTCTCTTTGTCAAGGCTAAGACACAGTTTAGTTTCTTGTTTGCACAAACTTTATTTGAAGACAAATCATCTGGGAACGTTTAATGCTGAGAACAATGGTTGAAAATCTTCAAGAATTTTTCCAATGGAATACATCATCAGTCCATCTTTTGATTTCTCCCAGAGTAGCTTTGGCCTTATTCACCATTCAGAAATATTTGTTTTGTACTAAACATTTATCTATGATAAGCTCTCTTTTAGCCACTTTGACTCAAAAATGATGCTTTTATTTACTTCTTCAAATTTCATTAAATTTTCAATTTATTTTGTCCAGATTTCATTAACTTTAATGTTTTACATTGTATGTGCAGCATGTAACCACATTAAATTGGAAATATACATGTAATGAAGTGAACATAATTACATTATGCTCACAGATGAGCATAAAAGTATATTATTAAACATTAAACTCATTAAAAAAAATAAACTCTTAAATTTAACTTTTTTTGGCTTTATACAGTGTTTAATACAAGCATCCACTTATCATTGGTATGTGTGTGAAGGCAGATGTGCAAATACCTTCTGCAGTACAGTGTAGGTCCCCTTTAATACAGCTGTGCATGAAGCATCATACTGTGGTCGTTTCTCCGTGTTAATAATCAAACTGCGACTGTAACGCATTAATGCCGATGAGTGTATGTCTTTTTATAGATGAATGAAGAAAGAAAAAAACGGTGATGAACCGTGTGTGTGCAAACTTTTTATTCCTCTTCTCTGAATGTACATGCAGTGCATGTAATGGTGCACTTGCGTCCATGCTCTGCTTTGCAGGTGTGCATGATCCATGTTAGCTGTCCTCCCCGGCTATAATGGGCTAAGTCGGCAACCTGCTGGCAGCCTGACGTTTGACAGAAAACATGCATATTCATCTTGCTCCCTTGCACGCACACACTTGGCGGCTCCCTGCAGCGCTGCTGCCACCGAGCCGTATGGACGATTAGTCGAGGCCGCAGCCTTCACCTTTAAAGTCTTCTGTCTTTTCTTTGCCCTCCTTTCAAAGTTACCTCCTCTCTCTCCCTCTTGCATCTTATCCTCTGTTTCCTCTCTACCTTAATTTCCCCATCATGGACTAATCTGCACCGTCTTTCTGTCAACATTTCATATTATCAGTGTGTGCTTCTCCTGCCTTTGATTTTCTCTCTCCTCTGTGTCCTCCTGGTGGGTTTTTTCTCCTCTTTTGTTCCTTGGGTTTGTCTTGTCTCCTTTTGAAGGAGATTGCTTTTTTGGGACAATACATATGAAGTAATTGCTTAAATTTGTGAAGTCCTCTGTAAGTACTGTTTTCCTTTTACAGAAGATTTGAAAACGGAAGCTAGAACTGGTGCAGCGTCAGAGTCATCAGATGGCAGATATTAATATTTCACACTTTGGCAATGATTATTGAGTTCATTTTTGAAATCTAATTTGACTTTGTATGAAAATTCCCGCTTCCCTGCTCTGTTTGACTCCCATCTGTCTTCTAAACTTGCCTCCCTCTGTGACAGACATTTTTAGATAAAGTTTCTTCTATTTGCTGGTAATGTCCCAAAGGGTCATGCCTAAGGACTCTGGCCTCAGTGTCTGGAGTCTAACTCAGTGGCCTCAGAGTCTTTCTTCTGCATTTGTCCTTATTGTGTTTACTTGTGTCTGAAATCAAATGAAGGCTAGACAGCTGAGCTGTAAGCAAAAACAGACAGACAGCACCTTATGCGAATGAAGGGATGGAGAAAGTATTTATCTGCCTTGAATTCCTGTAATAATGCAGCCGGAGTGTATGTGAGGTTCTCGCTGGTACACAGTAAACCACCATGACTGATTTTACAGCTTATATCTGAGTCTGCTGCATTCAGGAAACCTGATCTCATCAAGTTTGCATCATACATCTCCACATTAAAATGATTTGACAACTGATTAGCTGACTTGAAACTATTCTACCAGCGGCTGTGAAAATAACCCAGGCCTGCTTCCAATCCTTTATATGCAAATGATGCTCTATCACAACTCCATAAAGTTTCAACAGCGCTGCAAGAAAAGTTTCGGCGCTTGCTTGAGGTGCAAACAAATTTAATTATTAGCTTTAGAGACACCTTTGACATTCTCCTCCCTGCACCTAAACTCAAGAGTGGATTAGATCCCGTCTGCCTCCTCCTGTGATTCTGAAGAAGGGCCCTGCATTTTTAGAACACAGAATAAGAAGGTTATATAGCGCCAAATCACACCCACGGGCTCTGCAGGTGCTCGTATTGTAAGGTAAACACCCTGCAGATGACACACTGTCACCATGAGCAACCACTTGGCAACAGTGGGAAGGAAAAACTCCACTTTAGCAGGAAGACTTGAAAGAGGTATAAAAGAGGCCATCATCTTTGAACAGAGGCTTATGACACCAACTGTCAGCCACCCACAACTCAACTCTCCACCATTTGGTTTTAGAACTGAAGAAGCCCATTGGATGAAAAGTGAAATGACTTCATGTCTGTGAAGGTTCTCAGTCATCCAGGTCATTAGAGATCCTTCCCAGACGCCTTAACGCCCACTCACATCCTGGGCCATCTGACCTCAGGAAATCACATGATAGGGAGGGGTAGGTTACACAATGAGCTCACCCGAAACCCTGGCTGATTGTTATAATCTGAATACTGGGGGCTGTTTTTTTGTTCTGTCTGTGCCTTTAACAGTCTCTGCAGGTTCTTCCTGATTGGAGAGCTGGCGGCTGCTGATTGGCTCCCTGATCATGTGGCTGTTTTAAAAACCCTCTCCAGCAGTTGTCCCGGAGCAGCAACTGACAGCAGCAGCAGACCTGACCTTGGCCTCCAAACCCCTCTGTGACTTTTGTGCTTTCCTGAGGATTATCGAGCTTTGTAAACAGATTACGGATCACGTGTAAACAGGTGCTGGAGCTGGAGGGGTGAACCGCCTTATTATTTTTTGCACTGTTTTCTCCTGTTTATTCAGTTAGGGAGTTCGGGATAGCACCTGTCGTTTGTTTGGCTTTTGTTTCACCTGAGACAGCACCTCCCTTTTTGAATGAGCTTTCAGTTTGGACAATAAAACAAACTTTCACTTGAAAGTTGGCCTCTGGGTATTGTTTTGGGGACCAGGGCGCGGTCACTTCCTTTTTAACCCTTATGTTGTGTTCCTGTACCCCTGGACCGGAGCATAACAGACCCACACCTGTTTTCATACCTTGGCTCGTGTGATTAGGTAGAGGATCACGGGGGTCCATGACCCTCTTGGGGGGACACTCCCATAGAGCTTAAATCTGGGACTCTCCACCAGTTGACCCTAGAACTGAAGAAGCTTCTCGGATCAGAGGTGAAATGTGTTCAAGAAAGAAAAGTCAAACAAGCTTAGACTGTTTTGGGTTTTTTTAGTACAGCCCAATAATAATGAATTAAAATACTCCAGGGTAGAAGTAATGAATGCATAAGCTCATCTTTCAGCATCACCCTCATCACAGGATGTTTCTTTTAGAGATGTTATACAGATGGAGGAAAGCAGTCCTACATATGTGTTGATGGTATACTTTTACTTTCCAAAGACTCTTATTACTTACTACATCTGATCGCAACAGCACATTTGTCCTCATTTTCTTTGCTTGCTTTCACTTTGTCTGGCAAATCTCATTTTCTTAGCTCATTTTTATTTATTTCCCCTTTATCTATATCTTTAGCCTTTGATGTGTTGGGAGTTTTTGATCTTGATTTCCCTGTTGGAATCATTAAATCTTCATCTTTACCTTTTCCAATGTCACAGGCAGCTTTGTGCTGGTTCTTATGAACTCCAGTGTAGATCTGACTGACGAGGTGACAACTGAAGATGACAGAAGTCGAATTTCAGTGCGAGCTCTCGCTTCAGCTTCAGGCTGCTCCAGCAGTGCTGCAACCTGGCTGACCTTGCATGAGGCAAATGGAGAATTTCCAGTTTGGGAAGACACATAAATATGTCACAACACTGTTTTAGAAACTCGACTATTCTTTTCTATTCGCACATAAAACAATATAAAACAGAACTGGCACTTGTTTCCTCTGGCCTTCACGGCGTATTCCCAGTCTGTTAGATTTTTATCCTCTCTTCGTTTAACTGTCCTTACTTTTATTCCCCCTCCTCTCTGCTCTTTTTCTTCCTGTCACTTGTCAAAACCATTTTTTTCCTCTTCCACTGGCTTCTGTTTTCTCTCTGTCCTTGCTTCTCCTCTAACTTGGTTGTGTTCCAAACTTTGATTGTGCTTCTGCTCACAGTCGCTGCCTCACATTCACTATATATATAAAAAAAAAAAATCTAACAATTAACTAGTTCATCTGCATCGTGCAATTCAGGTTTATTCTTGTGTGCTATTATTTTTATGCCAGTAACAATCTTGCTGCCAGTTTATAGGCCTGTGTGCTGGATTTGCTTTCCCCACCTTTCTTAACCTCATTCTCTCCATCTGAACCTGGCCTAGCTTACAGAGCAAAGCTTTATTTCTACAACAGTTATGACAGCGAAGAGTCTGGAAGTCTTCAAATTCTCCCACAGCTCGACTTTTGCTTCCTGTGAAAGCTTCTCACGGATGACATTGGCCAAAGTGTTCACTGGAAACGTGTCCTATACTTTGAGCCATTCTTCATTACTTTACATTTTGCAAGGAAAATGTGAAAAAGCTGCAGTGATTTATTGAAACATGTGCAAACGAAAATGGAGACAATACCACAAAACAATTCCAGCTTACTTTTTCAACAATTCCACCTAACCCTAAACAATGCCAGCTTTTTTCTTGTACTTTAAGTAGATAATTTTTAGATACAGTTTGTCTGCTATAGGTATTTTGTTTAGTCACTTTTTACTTTTTTAATACTATAAAATCTATTTATACAAAGATTCAGCTAAAAGTGAGAAATGACCATGCGTTTTTGGAACAGGTTGCTAGTAACCAAGTTCCTCAATTCAACATTAATTCCTTCAGTCGTCTGGTTGAGCCCTTTTTTTCATCTTTGAATGATTCACAGTTCAGTGTTAAGTGACTTCAAAAGAAAGCAACTCCTCAACTAAATCCTGGCAAACAAAAAAAGTCAGTTGACGGCATTAATTAAAACTACAAAGTAATAAGAGTTGACTCAAGACTTTTGCACAGTACTGTATTTTAGGGCTGTGTGTGAATTTCACTACAACAGTTTTATCATAAAAAGATTGATTAAACACGTAATAATCTCAATCACAATAGAACATATATGTATAAAAAAACCACTATCAGTCAAAATCCTCCATAAACTTCATTTATTGGACTCTTTTCTGGGTGGAGATATACAACGTGAAGCTGACGAGTGATGGAGATTACAACTGCGATGTCATTGCTACACCAATAAAGACCAGAGCTTGCTAACAACTATTTTTTTTCTGTGTTTCATGAAACAAGATTTAAAATCTGCACAAATTTGAGCTAGATGGCACATCTTTGTTTTCCTTCCAGCAGTTAAAGCTTGAGGATAAAAAAAATGACGGATTGCTTTTTAAATCAGTTATGGTAACCCTGCCTTACCGCTCGGTTAATGCTGCAATCGTCCATTTTTGTGTGTAACTTATTTCCCGTTTGGTTTGTTTTGGCCTGCGTAATGTTTGCCACAGTTTGTCTGAACAACACATAAATCAGTTCATCTATACAACACTCCAATTCCCCTCATTCATTTCTTTTCAGCCATCCTTCTTCTTTTAATTAATGAATAAGCCGGGCAGTTCTGAGCTGTCAGAGTTTGTGTTTGCTCTCATTGAGTTTCATCTGCTGTGCTCTGGTTTCTCATGCGCCCGCCTTACTGTAGGGACATCCGGCCCCATCAATATTTAAAACGCATTCTAATTAAGCCCCCGCTGCACCCTTGGCGCCTGAGACGAGCAGAGGGGTGAAATTAAAGGCGCCCCTCACCCTCCGCTGCCCCTGCGTCCCCACTGACTCTTCATCAACCTGAAAACAACAATAACAACAAATTGCTGCTCGCTCACCACATCTGCTGAGGAGAGGAGGGGTCAGCGTGTCAGGAGCGGGGAGAGTGTGTGTGGACACTGTGCAGTGAAACATGGTCGGTTTAATGGAGGGTTAAATATTTATGGCCCCCTTGATCCTCCTTTACAATGCGCTTATTCTGATGGATGACTGATCTATGTAGGTTAAATTAGGCCGGGACAAAGAGTGAGGCAGAAACTTAGTGTGTTCACTGGTGTATGTTCCTTTGTGTGATCGTGTTTCAGCACCGATGATGAGGAAAATGCTTTACCCTGATCTGACTGAAGGGTCCTAATGAGACAGGCTAATGAACATCAAAGCAGAAGACTTGAGACATGGCAGCAGTGCTGCATATGTATGAAATGTTATGGATATGAGCACACGTGTGTGACGGTTTGTCCTGATAATGTTAGTCATCTATATCATGCTCAGCATGTTCCACACGTCCTTTTATTGCCATTACTTAGAAATGCATTGTTTTTAAACTGAGCAGCTTAGAGATGTATTGAACTGTAATAGCTTAGAAATCTATTTCTTTCTCCAGAATGAAACTTTTTTTTTTTTTTTAAATATGATGAATTTGATTACGTTAACCCACGGACACATTCGCTGCTATGATCACTGATCAGCCATAAAACCTCAAGCTGAGTGTCTTCACCTTCATCTTCATGTTTCAGTTTTCAAATTTTGCATAATGTTAAATATCAATAACAACTTGAGATAATTTGATTTTGGTGAAACTCAGGTCAAGATCAAGGTCACACCAAATTTGACAATCAAGCATTTGACCTTCATTGTTTGTTCAAAGTTGACCTTAAAAAATTCAAGAAACCACATTGAGTAATATGGAGACGGCTGCACAGCACGCCTCTTTTACATTTTTCAGTACGGCGCCCTACAGCGTCACAATGATGCCGTAACCAGCTGAAAGCATCATGTTGTGATAGAAACAGACTGACGTCAGCATGTTGTTACCATATAACTTTGGCCTTCGGGGGCAGCTCTGCTCTCCGAGCGCTCTTTTCTTCATTTATACTGTCTACACTCTGAACTGCGATGGATTTATTGGGGTTAACCTCTCCGTTCAGTAATGTCTGACTATTAGAGGAGGGCCTGAACAAAGATTAGTCTGCCTTTCTTCATCAATCATAAAAATGTGCCACAGAATAAAAGCACTAATATTCTGGTCTGGAAGTCTTACATCGAGTAGGTTCTACTCTTTGATTTGATATTACAGTTCAAAATATTAATTTTTTGTGATTATATAAAAGTACATCTCATAAAAGGCTAAACTGACATCAACGTGCTCGTCTACCACAGTTCTTCAGTAAGTCATTGTCTGTCACTCTCTCTCCACAGTTTCGATGATGGTGCAGGAGGAGCTCTCTAACACATGACTGAATGTTCCACTTGTGTTCAGCTGGATTGTAATCTGGGACTGTGGAGAGCATAACATGTGATTACACACTCATCATACCATTCAGAGAGGACTCGTTACTTATTTTGCACTCTTCCTGCAGCCTCCTTTCTTCAAATGATTTCATCATTCTGTGATTGTTGAGCTAATGCTCAAAAAGAAAAAGAAACAAATACAAATGAATAAGCTTTTATCAGCTTAGTTTAGTTTATATTTAGCTGCAGTCAGATTAAATGTTCATGACATTGAAGTAGCAGTGATCAAAATCTGAGATGCAAGTAAAGATGGTTCCACTCTGCCTGCTTTCACATCCATCTGAGCCAGTATGACACATGACAGAGGTGCACATTTCTCTCAGCAGGGATGACAGCATTAGCAAACTTATCCTGTTAGAAGGACATATACAAGCTGACATCACCAGCCCTTTAGAGAGCATATGAACATCTGCGTATGGTTCTTGTTTCTCTTTTCTTTAGAAGGTCAGTCATCTGCACTGGTGGTTAGCTGTGATTGTGGCTCCGAACAAGAATGGGATCATTCGGCCCAGTTATCATTGTCTTCATCATCAGTCATCGTCTCACATTCTCAAAATTAGCACCGTCAGAATATTAAAGTTTTTTTAAAGACCTTTTTTGTTGTTGTTAGGGAAATGAGTACTTACAAAGTGATGAGACAGTACGTTAATGTTTTTTGGTTTTTTTGCATTTGTATTTGTTTTACATTGTAGAAATCATGAATGGTTCTCGCAGAGCTCCCCAGGACTCCCAGACTTGTCTTCATGTGCGGGTGTCTCACAGCAGTCCTTTGGTCAGTTGTTAACAGCACACACCAGCTTGTTGTTGCACTATTGCCTCTGGAAATAAATGACACGCTGAACCAGTAACAGTTTTGTTGGAGGTTATGTATCGGCATTTCAGGAGCAGGACCACGCCTCCAAACACGCTCCTTCCGGCTGTCATCTATAAAGGTTCATCCGGTTCTGCAAGCTTCTCGTTTATGTGCTCCTCCCTCCCTCCTTCTTCTCCATTCTTCAACTTCTTCACTTCTATTTAGTACACGGGGATCAGCCAGGGAGCCGTCGCCAGTCCCCTTCGAGGCCTTCTACAATTGAGTTAACGATAAAAACCCTGAAAACCATCAATTTCACACCTGAGCCACAACTCTCGCGGCCCACTACCAAACGACTCACGGACCGGTCCGTGAGCCAGGGGTTGGGGACCACTGTTGTAGGGTGTTAGGCAGTAGGGATTAGAGTTAGGTACTTACCCTAACTACCTAGTGGACAAACTATCTAAGGTAAATATAATCTCTGAATATAAGTGATTGTGAGCTGTCTACCCTCCTTTTTGTCACTTTCGATCTCTGAACAGACCCAACAGAAAGCGCTGCCAGTCTCTTTGTATTTCTGCTCTTCTACAGTCTTTGTAAAGCACGTTTGTTTCCTCTCCTCAGAGTTCTGTTCATTTTCATTTCCTCACCATTTGCCTAACTTGTCCTTTTCGCTTCCTTGTCAGTGACTCTTTGATTTCCCTGTGTGGCACAGCCTTCGTCTCCTATCTGACAAAATGATTGACAAAACTGTGTTTTCCTGTGTTCTTGCTTCTTGTCATGTTTTGATCCCTGATCTTGTATCATATAGGCTACGTGCCTGGATGTTTATGTTTACGTACCATAATGTTTGAGCGTGATCTCGACCTCGCTGCGTTAGGTTAAAAAGACTTCAAAGCTTTGTCAGTTAACAAGATGCGAGTTCAGGGTGGGGGAAGTATGTTGAAAGACATTTTCCCACCTCATTACAGACACATTTGCTCCATACCTCCCCTCAAACTCTCTCTCACACACAGAGAGAAGCCCATGCACCGAGATCATGAACGTCATTCCTTTGCACACATATATAAGACACATAAAGAGAAACTGAAAAAGGCTTGATTGAAGTATTAAAGCTTTGGAAAGGAGTGAACCCTGCACAGTGAACCCATGAGGGACTCACTCTATTAAAAATGCAGTTACAGGTTCATAACAAACCTCCCATATCCCTGAACTATAATGAATGATGAGGGTGGCACAGTCCAGTATCAGAATGATTGTGTATAAGCAGAAAGTATGTCAGTAGAGCAAATAATTATTTAATCCCTGGCTAAATTTGTAAATTTGCTCACTTAAAAAGAAATGAACACTCCCTAATTATTTATCATGGCTTCATTTTAATGGAGAGAGACAGAATATCAACCAACAATCCTGAAAATAAAAAAACATGTTACATAGATTTTTTTATACCCACCAACCCAGTTTTTCCATGTAGGACACAGATTACAATCAATCAGCCCATTATTCAGTTAATTACAGATACTCCTGATCACGGTTCATTATGTGTATAAAGCACATGCGTCCACAGATTTCCTCCATGTCAACCTCTCCACCAAGACCAAGACCAGAGCTGTTCAAGGACGTCAGGGGCACGATGGTAGATCGGCACAAGGCTGGAATCATCTACAGGACAACAAGTAAGATGTTTGGTGAGAAGGTGAAAACTGTTGGTGTGATTTTTGAGGAATGAAATAAATGAATCAAAGTGACCATCAATCATCATGCTCTGAAGATCCAAGGATGATCTTACCTCGTGGAGTAGGGATGATTGTGACATAAATTCTACACAGGAGCTTGTTATTGGTCTGGAGGGACTTCAGTCACTAAGAACACAACCTTTAACAGAATACACCTAAGGTCCCCTGCTGAAGAAGGCACTTGTTGAGGAGGCCACATACTGGACAAGAACCCCCTCAGACAGCAAACTGAGATGTGTCACGGATGGATGTTCCAGCATGATAATGACCCAACATGTGCCTCCAACTGAGGCGGGAGCTGAAGCTTTGCCAAGCAGCAGCCATGAAACCTACTGGGTAGAGAGAGGTGTGCCAGAGTCTCTGAGGTGTGTAAACAGGAGACCAACTACAAGAAACATCTTACTGCTGTATTTCCAACACAGGTTTTTCTAGCAAGTGCAAAATCGTGTGGGGGTTTTTTTTCAGGGTTTTTAGCTGATATTCTGTTTCTCTACATTAAAATTAATCCATTATAAAAAAAATAATAATGACTCTTCATTTATTTTTAAGTGAGCAAACTTAGCAATTCAGATGGGGATCAAATTATTTCCTCCACTTTAGTTCTTTGAGCTTCTGCATTAAACTTTGCATATTTAGTGTGCATTTTACCAGTGAAGTCTTATATTTATTAGATGAATTAATATTTGTTATTCATATACATTTATACACAAATGAGGAGCATATAGACACAGAGCATGTCTCCTCATCTCTGCTGTGTATGTGGAATATCAGGGCAGTAAATATGAGTTTATTTTCCTGAATCACTGCAGCGCAACACAACAGATAACACGGCTAATGGTGGAAGATGACAACCTGTGTGAAATCAATGTGCAGCTGAGTCAGCCTGTCTTTGCACAAACGAGTAATTGATTCATCTCTTGGTGATGAGCCCGCTCGCCTGCGAGGACCTAACAACAGAATGTTTCGGTGGTTTGATCATTGCGTCCCCGTTGCCACAAGATTGATTCATGACTGCAGGCACAAGGGCAATAATTTGTGCTCTCTTTGTTTTCAACTGTAAGACATTTTGTAGCTTCACAATGCTTCAAATGGTTCAGTTTGGTGTGAGTGGTTAAGGTATGTCACAAGACGAAAGAAAGAAAAAAAAAACACTCGCAGATTAATTTTTATACTTTCAGCTGACAAATCACATTCCAGGTTTATTTATTTAAATTTTAACGTTAAAACAGCCTTAATTGCTGATATTTGTAGGTGTTTTATCTAACAGTGTCTTAACCAATACATCCACACCTTCCTGGTGTTGCAAACAACACCCATCTATTATCCTGCTCTTCTGATCATCTGAGCTGGGGAGATTTTATTTTCAGCAGTTCCATTAGTGAGATTTACCGATCGAGAGTTGCTGTCAGAATGTGGCAGGAACAATAGCACTTTAATAAAACTGATTATAGTGTGTACAAAGATGCAGTTTTACAGAGACAATGGAAATGGAGATGGCCCATCTCTGTCTGCGTGTCCGAGGATTGTTATATACATAAAAAGAGATCTCACCAGATTGTCTCGCACTCTCTAGATTGTTGCTAAACTAGAGGTTTGATTGCATCCTTTCCCGCAGCTAAATTAGTTTTGGAATTTTTTTTACAGAAATTACATAAACAGATACAATAACAGCTAAAGCTGTGAAGATTCTGTATTTCCATTTTTTTTAATAATGGATTTCAGCTAGCTACAAAATTAGCTTTTCAAGGCTTCTCTTTCTCTAACATGTTCATGTGGGAGCAGACCTGAGTGATCTAACCTTGGCTACAGGTGTGGCAGAGTTTGTAGAAATCACCACTTTATATGTTATATTATCTAAATTGAAAGCATGAAATGATCTTGTATCCCCTGTAGCTCCTGTAGCCTTGGAATACACTTAGGTTTTGTCAGAAACGTGTCACAGCTACCGGCTCGTGTGACAAAACATTTCACCACAGCCGCAACAGCTTTTTATTCATAATAGTTTAAATATTAGCTCCAGTGCACCTTTGTGGGTTTAACCATCAAAATAAACTGATGTTGGCCCTGTAGCTGAGGACTGATGACTAAGATGACAACAAATGCCATAATAATAATAAAAATAAACATTAGATGCATTTAGTTGGCATCTTCTCAAAATTCATAGTGACATCATGGTCACAAACCAGCAGCAAGGTCACTCACTTTAAAGTGGATGTTGTTTGAAGTGACTGCAGTTACTGTTCAGTAAAACATTGCTGATACAAAGCTACAGAATGACACATTGAATTAATAATAATATAATATAACAAACTAAATAACATGGTGAATCTTTACCACTGATCTAATGTCAGTCACTTTTTTGTTCCATTTTTAGTTCAGTGGTTATCCAGCTAGCATTGCGGATGATGACATCAGCAGAGCACCTTAGTCTGTGGTTTCTGTTTCACATGATGAGGAACGTCTAAGCAATTCCCTCTGATTCCTGTGCACGTGCCGAGATACACAACGACCTGACAGCAGGTTATTTTAAACGTATTTCTCATTTCTTACATTGCACAGCCAGCGAGTGTGAAATTTTAAGAGGCTTTAGTGGACAGAAATTGAGCACCAAGTTATTTTGCCAGCACATATTCAGTAAATGTGTTTTCCTCACTGTTTTTCATTAAGTGAAATAAAAAATATTTCCACATCAGCAGACCATTAAGATTTTTTTAGTCTTAACTGTAAAATTAACATTCTTCGATTCTTGTCAAAGACACTTGGATTGTCATATTTATGAACAGATGTTGTTTTCAAAGCAAAGTCGTGAGACAGCAGCTCGGTTCCTGCATGCAATCGAGGAACCGTTGATCCCTTTGAAATGAAGAACTTGTTAAGAGCCATCACTTTGACTTTCAGGAGTCAGCCACTATTACCTTTTCATTAGGTGTTTGTGTTGCTCAGTCTGCTAATGCCCACACGCTGCTCTCAAGACTCCTCTTCTGATTGGAATGTGGATGAAGACCTGCTGTGGTCGCTTTTTTCTCTGCTCATTTCCCCCTCTCTCCACTCCAGCTGTCATAATAACCAACATAAAAACCACTTGAGTAGGTGGAATGGCACTCTAGCTTAGAAGAAACAAAGCATCTTGACAGATTTATGCTTCATGAGCTGGGACATAATAGCACAGTGTGGACTAGCCCACATCATTAATACTCAATTACAGATCTTTGTGAAGTAGACTCACCACTCTAATGCAAACAGGCGACGCCAACAAGGCAGCAAAAACACTCCAGGACAGATTTTGCTCCAGTATATTTTAACTTATTTGAAATAAACCAGCAGTCAAAAAACATACATTTACACTTAAATCTGTACATCTCAGAGCAAGTCAAGCAAACTGAATATGGAGATAACTGCAGGAAATCATTCCATGTAAATATGAAATAATCCAATTTTCTCCTCTAAACAGATCAAGTGAACCCAACTGAACACAAGAATATTGGGCTTTGTGATTTCTTTATTGCTACAACAATACAACGTTGGCTATCGATCCAATATTACATCTATGAGGGAAAAAAGTAAAGACCATGGATCAGAGTTTGATCCTCACAAAATGACTGAGGACTTAAATCATGCTGCAAACAAATGAGAGTTCTGAGGTTACCAAATCATCTCTGGGGAGTGTGAACTCCAATCTGCATTCAGGACGACTGTAAAAAACAAAGACAAATTAAAGTCATTACAAGAGGTTCTCTAGTTATTTGGTCGTTTGACTCACTGAACTGAACCTTTTGCTAATGTTTGTGATTTTGGAGGCTTTTTAATAGAATTAACTATTATGACCTCTGGGGGTGCAGACCATCAAAACGTGTGTGCTTCAGTTTTGTTAAGTGAAATTCTACTATTTCAGTATTCTGTTAGCTACAGCTAGAAAGTATGCTCTCTGGAAAGAAGTAATGGGCCAACCACACGTTATGGAAACCCATGGCATGAAGCCTCCACTGTACTGTTTTTGATGTTAATGTCAGTGGAAGTTTGAAACTCTGGAGTTCCAACACTATCATGCTGGAGCTGAGGGATCCGTGCTTTCACACATGTTTGTAAAGGCAGAGTGCATGGCTACATGCTTGATTTGACAGACCTGTGGAAACGGGACAGAAAAACCTGAATTCAAATATCAACAGGTGTACTTACACTACTGTGCAAAAGTCTTGAATTACCCCTAATTGAAAGGTACCAGACCTTCTTGTAAGTCTTAAAGTAGTCCTGAGCAATAGTTCTCCAGGGTTTCTGAATTTTCAGTTTTTGTTTGGACATCAGCTGATGCTCTTTATAAGCATCTTTGTTTGCTCATTCAGCCACTTCAAACTGACTTACGAATCATTCAAGCACAAAAGTGTTATCAGACATCTGTAAAGCACAGTAGAGGCTCTTTCATAGTTTGGGGCTGCATGTCAGGTGTTGGACTTGGGGGTCTTTTCTAAACTGAATGTAGACATATGACTAAATACAGAAAAGTGCCATAAGATTTTGTTCTGTTATGCAGTACCATTGGGAACGTGTCTGATTGCAATCATCTCCATTATTCAGCATGACAATGATATCCAGTGTTGGTCAAGTTACTTGAAAAAAGTAATCAGTAGCTAATTACTGATTACTTCCCCAAAAAAGTAATCCTGTTACTTTACTGATTACTTGTTTTCAAAAGTAATTCATTACTTAGTTACTTTTTAAAAACACGATTTACAACCTGAATAGGTGATAAAGCGATAGATCTTTCAGCCTAATTCTACTTTTTTTACAATCCATCATACAAAATGTAATCAAATGGAAAAGTCCCTTTTTAAAACTTGTTTTATTAGTTTCAATCTTTTAACTTTATGCATCAAGCAAAAATTTTATTATATGCAACATTCTCTGACTGGAAGAAATTTGTTTAACATTTAAACCTATTTTCTGCACATTCCAGCACATAATATATATATATATTTTTGTGTGTTTACACTCAGTCTTTCAAATAGATGCAAGTAAAACACAGCAGAAAATAAATAAAGTCAAAGACTAGCGGTCCTTTTGCTCTATTTTCACCTGTAAAGCAGGACTGCGGTAGGCAGAGGTTTACCTTGGTGCAGGTGTGCCGCAGCGGTCAGTGGAAGAATCCACGAGTTTCTCTGGGAATTTCCCATTACGTCGTAGCGCACTCGGTGCTTGCTTGGAAGTTTAGGGGGTTTTTTCGCTGTAAAAAGAAGTTTTCTTCCCACGCACAACAGACGCTAATGTTTTTGTCACTTTTTATGGAATCAAACTTAAAGTAAGGTCAGTACTTCCACGCTTTAAACGCTGCATGCTCATACTCTCTCCTGCACTCGATATATTATCCATTGTTGATCTGCACACAGCTGTTGTCACGAATGTCACACTTGCTTACGTCACTGTCATGAGACACTCTCGCAAAAAAGTCACGGTTTTAGTAACGCAGTAACGCAGCGTTCCTATGGGAAAGTAACGGTAATCTAATTACCGTTTTTGTAATAGTAATCCCTTACTTTACTCGTTACTTGAAAAAAGTAATCGGATTACTGCCCATCTCTGATGATATCATACGCATTGCAAATGCAGTAAAAACACATCTATATCAAAAACATACTATGGAACACTATCAATCACAGACTGCCTCCCCCGAGCCCAAAGCTCAGCTTTACTGAAGCAGTGTATTAACAGAGAACCAAAGAAGAGCAGCCGACATCCAAAGGATCGTTTTGGAGTTCACTCCAAAAAGCCTAGAAAATTATTCCTGATAATAATTGAATAGCTCAGGCTGTGTGGGGGAAAAGTTGGTCATAACAAATATTGACTTTCAACTCAATTGTAAAAACCTCTTTTTCCCCTTTTGCACAGTACTGTAATCTTTTGTCCATAAAGTGCATCTGTGTCTCTGTAATCATCAACTGCACAGGTGTAACACACAGCTAGTATTAGCTGATAAGTCACCACTTCACCCTTTGATCAAATATGGTTACTTTTGGCTCCAAACAGCAACATAGTTGCAGCCAAAGCGGCACAATCACTCTATCACACAGGACCATGTAGGTTTGGATTGTTTTACCTGAATAATAAACACCTTCATGTAGAAACTGCATTTTGTGTTTACTTGTGTTATCTTTGTCTTTGTCTAATATTTCAACTTGTTTGATGATCTGAAACATTTAAGTGTGACATACACGTTTGTACACCAACATATATTCTTATTAACCAAGTGATAAAACCGCGACTAAGAATTCACATCATATAAAACTAAGACATACAGTGACTATGAAAAAATGGCTGTGAATAAGCAGACTTGCACACAGACCAAACTGGGTATTGCAGAGTTAACAACTTATAGTTTGGTTATACAAACTAACTCCACAAGGTTTATACTGACAAGGATAAAGACATACGGACAGAAAGGAGATGAATAAGCCCAACAACAAAGAATGTCTCACACACCAGAAAAGAAAAGCAGGAGCTCAAGGATTACAACTTTATCCCCTCCCATGATGCAATAGCTGAGCCCAAAGTCAAAACCTTAATTTTTATGGTTCCACTGAGATGCAGCTGTGTCTATAACAGTTCTCACTAACACTGCCAGATTCCCCCTGCAGTGTCCATTTGGGGTAATTGTCTAATTAACAGCCAACTAATGTCATAGCCTATTTCCCTTCTCTCTCTTTTTCTTCTTCACTTTAAACACACACTCACACACACACACGCACGCACACACACACACACACACACACACACACACACACACACACACACACACACGCACATGCACACACACACACATGCACACACACACACGCGCGCACACACACACACACAGAGCATATTAGGTGCTATTATACATTTCTGCGAGGTAAAAGACTTGACAGTAAAAGAGCAAAACCACTAATTGGTCTTAAAGTTGAAATCATTTATCGCTGTTTCTGCGGCAGAGGCAGGGAGAAAGCCTCGGTTAAAAATTCAAAGGTGGCTACCTGTGCACTTTAGCAACGGCTGCAGACAGAGCTGTCCATCGCCCTGCACTGCTGCTGTTGTTGAGCTGTCACAGCACAGGATTTTGTGGCGATGGAGCTACACTGAGATCTGCTTGAGTGACAGGAGGGAGTCTCAGCAGCATATGACAGAAACCCAGGAGAAATCTTCATGGTTTTTACATTCAGAACACAGTGACAGGAAGTAGACATAGAGACATAGACGTAATCGCATTGAAAATAGATGTTCTGTGGACTTCAGAGAAAGCTGAAAGCTAATAGTTAAAAATAGAAAAAAAATCCTCATTTCTGCTCGCTCCATTCAGTAACAACAAAAAAGGCCATCTGCCTTAAAGTAGAACGATTCTGTTCAGCTCCAGTTTTGTGTTTTTATTCTTGGAGTCGTCTGCAGTAGTTATGCAGGACTTGCAGATCATGATCTCCTTTTTTGTTACCGGGCCTTGGTGCAGCCCCTCAGTTCCTCTGTTGTACATCTTGTCCCTTCTCTGCTCTCTGAGATCCAGCTCTCTTCTCACTGCTTGTCCTCTGATTTCACAACAGTACCAGTTGGAAACTTGATAGTGTGGTTAAACTTTCTGAGTAAGAAGAAGAGACAGGGACACACTCCAAACGCTCCGTACAGATGAACAAAATCAACTTTCTGAGAGAAATGTATTGATGGATTACACACTGTGTGTGTGTGTTGACGGAAAGAAGCACTGAAGCACTGAGGTTGCCAGGTTATGTTCAAGTCATTGGTAGACTTAAAGCTTTCATGTTAAGATTGTGGTCAGATTGTAGTTGTGGAAAGTCTAAAACATCAGAGTAATAAAATTATTTATGATGTTAGTTGTAAAAAAATCCTGAAACTAGCAGGACACCTTTAACAAGAATGAGTGTCAGCATTTCACCCCAGCTTCACCTCTTACACTCAATGAGTGCTTTACAAACACCAGGCCTGAAAGATCAGGATGGCCTTACAAAAGACTTTCTCCAGTATTGCTTGTTAAATGATTTCAAAGGAAAAGACACAGTTTTCCATCAACACCCTTAAAGCTGCTTCTGATGAGCTATTTCTCAACATGGAGCCCTACTGGGGCTGACTGATCATCACCACTCTTCCTAACCAAGATTCAGCAACTCTTTCCCATATCTGTATGGTATGTGTCATCATCTGTATCCTTCTTGGGCTTAATAAAGCCTAATTGTTGGTTTGTCTTGACACATCCAGGGAAGGTAATCCCAAAAAATTGATTCTGTAATGAAAGGAAGTTTTGATCTGATAGTTGCACTAGACTAACCTTCAAATTTCATCAAATACTTTAGGATTTGTCAATCAATAAGCTCTTTAAAAAACCTGGTGCTACTTAAACATCTGACTTTTTTCAATTCAGTAAAATATGAATAAATAAGACTCTGCTCCACAACACTAGCTTTGGTCTGCATGAACATCCCAGCACCATGTGCACAAAATTTTAACCAGGAGAGTATTTCCAGGGGGGGATCAGGCCTTCCTTTATTTCTCTCTTTTAGCTTCTCTCTGCCCAGAAGCAGACACATTTATTCACACAGTGTTATTCACTGCTCTCAGGCTAGAAACCTCTCTCCTCACTATTAAAGAGATACACAGAGGTACTGAGATAACAGGGAGCTCAGGGGGTAGGGGAATACCTGGTTGTGTGTGTGTGTGTGTTGTATGGAAAGGGAAAGTGAATTAGCTTTTATGCATGGAACTTTACCCAGACCATCTATATAATATAATCACATGCTTGAAGCTACATGTCTGCATGTCGAGCACTCACTGTGTTTACAATCGTACAGATGAAGAAAGTTATTCTTTCACAAACTGTGACATGTTTTGCTATGTGGCAGAAATGTCTGAAACTACTATTGTATAAATTACTACTGAATTTTTTCATTCATGGTTCTGGGAGACGTGTTCCTTCCCATCACACTGACCCCTGCTCTCACCACCAGCTGGAGATGAATTCTAATAGCTTTGGTAGTCTCTGCCTTCCTTTTATCTAAATATGAAAGTTGTTATTTGACTGAGTTTTTTGGCTTGTAGGCAAATCCCTGAAATGCTAACAGGGCTCTGCTCATTAGTTGATCATTTCAGAGCTTTGGATTTATTCACTACTATTGGATAACGATACTCCTTACCATGGCGGATAGTTTCCCAGTGATCCCAGGGGCTATGTTGTTGCCAGCGTTTGTTCCTGGTAAGGTCTCCCAAGGCAAACTGGTCCTGGGTGAGAGGGGAGAACAAAGGGTGATGTGCATTAATCTTATGAAGCAACAATCAAAGCACCAGTTTAACCTGCTCATGACCGGATCACGGTGGCCTCATCGTGGAGCCGGGCCTGGAGAGGAACTTGTTGGAGAGCTCCTGGAGGCCAGGCCTTAGCCAAGAGGCAACATGGGTCCACCCTTTTCTTGGCTCATCATCTGCAGGAGGAGTAAGTAAGTAAAATTTTATTTATATAGCACATTTCTAGATAGAAATCACAAAGTGCTTTACAAGATATAACAGATTATAAAAAAAAAACAAAAAACAAACAAGATACAAACAAAGTTAGCAAAAAGCAATTTTAAAAAGATGTGTTTTTAGCTGTTTTTTAAAAGTAATCAATGAATCAGCGGATCGTAAGTCCTGAGGAAGGGAATTCCACAGTCTGGCGGCCACAGTAGCAAAAGCTCTATCACCCCTAGTTTTCAGTCTCGTATACTGAATGACAAGTAGGCCCTGACTACTCGACCTCAGAGACCTACTAGGGGCATAGGGCTGTAAAAGTTCAATAACATATGGTGGTGCTTGTTGTTGAAGAGCCTTAAAAGTTAAAACCAAAATCTTAAAATGGACTCTAAATTCGACAGGAAGCCAATGTAACTGCATAAGCAACGGTGTTATATGTGAATATTTAGAAGCTTTCGTCAAAAGTCTTGCTGCAGCATTCTGAACGATCTGCAGACGCTCCAAAGAACCTTTGTTTAAACAAGTAAACAGGGAATTGCAATAGTCCAGTCGTGATGAGATAAAAGCATGAATAACAATCTCCAGTTCGGTATAGGATATTATAGAGCTCAATTTAGAAATATTTCTTAGATGATAAAAGCAAGACCGAACAAGAGATTTAACATGACTATCTAACGTAAGAGCAGGATCAAGGATAATCCCTAAGTTCCTGACAGATGGTTTTACAAACGTTGAAAGAGGACCAAGAGCATTTATTATACTGGGTATATGTCTATCTGGGGCACATAAGAGGACTTCGGTTTTATTTTCATTTAGTTGGAGGAAGTTTTCAGCCATCCAGCCTTTAATGGTTTCCAAGCACACATTTAAAAGCCGCAGCTTAGAAGCCTCTTCCGGTTTAAAAGATATATAGAGTTGGATATCATCCGCATAACAATGGTAACAAATATCCTCAAAAGGGCTCAAAATGTGCTGGAGAGGGAGTAAATAAACTAGAAACAATAAAGGCCCCAGCACAGAGCCTTGTGGCACGCCAAAAGACAGGGACGCAGAAGATGATCTATACTTAGAAACTGCCACAGAAGAATATCGTTCAGAGAGATACGAGGAGAACCATTTCAATGCAGTCCCAGAGACACCGACCCAGTATTTCAGCCTGTTAAGTAAAATATAGTGGTCAACAGTATCAAAGGCCGACGTAAGATCCAACATTAAGAGAACAGAACATTTACCTGCATCGCTTTGTAACAAAATGTCATTAGAAACTCTAAGAAGGGCTGTTTCAGTGGAATGAACTTTACGAAAGCCAGATTGAAATTTGTCAAAAATACTATATTTATCTAAAACTGCTGTAAGCTGCTTAGCCACGATCTTCTCTAGAATCTTAGCAATTAACGGAATTTTTGAGATCGGTCTATAATTGCTAGTGAGAGATGGGTCCAGCATAGGCTTTTTTAACAAGGGATGTATAACAGCAGTTTTAAAATAGGCAGGGACTATGCCCGAGGCCAAGGAGGTATTAATTATAGTAAGAATACAGGGACCAGTAGAGTAAAAGACATTTTTGAATAATGATGCAGGTAAGAAATCAAGAGAGCAAGAGGATAATTTTGTTGCACTAACTATTTTTCCCAGCTCTGGTAGTGAAACAAGTGAAAAACCTTCTAAAACAACAGGCCGAGCTGGCGTGGGAACTGACAGCGCAGACGCTGAAAAAGACAAGTTTTTCCTTATGTTGCTAATTTTTTCTAAAAAGAAAGCAAGAAAAGTTTCACAATCTTCAACAGAAGAAATAATGGCAGCAGGTGGAGCAGGAGTAATAATATTAGTAATAGTATCAAATAAAACTTTAGGATTACCTCTGCTCTTTGCAACCAACTGAGAAAAGTAAGCAGCCCTCGCAACTCTAATAGCATTGTTAAAGGAGGCTAACAGATCCTTTAAATAAAGGAGATGAACATTTAAGCGGGTTTTCCTCCATAACTTGAGGCTGTGGACAGCTACAGGTACCTTGGTGTTCATCTGAACAACAGACTGGACTGGACTCATAACTCAGACGCCCTCTACAGGAAAGGGCAGAGCAGGCTGTACCTGCTGCGGAGACTCAGGTCGTTTGGGGTGGAGGGCCCACTCCTGAAGACCTTCTATGACTCTGTGGTGGCTTCTGCTATCTTTTATGGTGTGGTCTGCTGGGGTGGCAGCATCTCTGCTGGGGACAGGAAGAGACTGAACAGGGTGACCCGAAGGGCCAGCTCTGTTCTAGGATGCCCTCTGGACCCAGTGGAGGTGGTGAGTGACAGGAGAATGGCGGCTAAGCTGTCATCCCTGTTGGACAACGTCTCCCACCCCATGCAGCAGACTGTGACAGCACTGAGCAGCTCCTTCAGTGGGAGACTGCGGCACCCACGGTGTGGGACGGAGAGATTTCGCAGGTCTTTCCTCCCCACTGCTGTCAGACTCCACAACAAAGACTTTAACTGAACAAACACACACATCCACACATGTGCAATAACACTAAGTGCAATAATCTTTTCTGGCATCGTTGTATTTTTACTCAGTTGTATATAGCATTCGTATTCTATTTTTATCTTATTGTATATTTTTATTCTATTTTATTCTACTGTATATAGTATATTATTTTATTCTATTCTGTACAGCGGTGTACTGTATTTATTCTTATTGTATTCTAATTTTTGCGTCATAACTTTTGCACTGTCCACTTCCTGCTGTGACAAAACAAATTTCCCACGTGTGGGACTAATAAAGGTTATCTTATCTTATCTTATCTTATAACCGCTCAGTTTTATGACAATTACGTTTTATAAGACGAGTGTTGCCATATAAGACAATGATAATTGAATAGGTCTATAGAAAAATCAACATCGTTTTGTGGGGATAATGTTAAATTAAAAGCATCAGAGAACTTCTGTGCTGAGGAGGAGTTTAAAGTGCGGGAAATAACTGTCCGATGAACAGGAGACATGGGCTCATAAAAAGACATATTAAAAAAGAGACAATAATGGTCAGAAATAAAAATGTCCTTAGAACAAATATAATCAATATTCAGACCCAAAGAAAAAACAAGGTCCAGTGTATGGCCTTTGTTATGTGTGGGGCCAGATACATGTTGGATAAAATGAAAAGAGTCCATGATGCTGGTAAAACCCCTAGCAAAGAGGTCAGACTGATCATCAACATGTATATTAAAATCTCCCACAAGAAGCAATTTAGACAACCTCATAGTAGAGGACAGAAAATCACTAAACTCAGCTAAAAACGAGCTGTTTGGGCCAGGAGGGCGATAAACCAACGCACAGTAAAAAGGATCCTTCTTTCCGATTTTGATAAGCTGCAGTTCAAAAGACAGAAAGTGTCCAACTTTCACTGAACGGCAGTTAAAACGGCTCCGAAATGCCACCGCGAGGCCTCCTCCACGACCAGATCCTCGAGGCTGGCAAATGACAGAGAAGCCATTTGGGCACATTTCAATAGTAGACGAATAATCCGAACCCCGTTGCCAGGTCTCAGTCAAGAACAGGAAGTCCAGATTTTTAGAAACAATAAAATCGTTAAGCACAAACGATTTATTCGTCAAAGATCGGGCATTATAGAGCGCCATAGACAGCGGGGTGAAAACTTTGTTGTTGGAAGAAGCTCGAGTTTCTCAAATTAAAGGGCGTAAATTCTCGGGATCAGAGCCTTCACGTTCATATATTCCACTCACCGAGGGGATGAAAGGCCAGTCGGCAGGAGAGTCTGGATGAACCCTTCTGAGACAACACGGCCTCGGAGAGCCGGGCCCCCTATATCCAAGTAGGGCCTTGGGAGACAGATTTCTCTCCATATAGCTGTCATGTGCGTAGGCAACAGAAAACGCCCGACATCGCTTTCCAATCAGCCCCCGCCGCCAGAGGAGCCTAAACTTCACCTGGATGCCCGATCTCTTTCCTCTTCTTCTCCGTAGTCTACAGGGAACGCTGAAAGCGCTGGCCGAAGATCCAGTCACAGACAGAGGGTGGAAGGTACCAAAGGAGTGCGGGGGAAAGTGTGGAGAATGGAAAGTCCCACAAAAGGAAGAAGAAAAAACATCTTTGGCCGTCATTGACGAACGGATGGATAACAGCGTCAGACGATCGTAGACCAAGGCAGCCAGTACATCATTAAAACAGTTAAAAAACAGCAGAGTAGAAAGAAAAAACACAACAATAGAGCGAGACCAACTACACCTGGCAGCGGCGAAGCCAAACACAGGCGCCATCATGCCGGAAACTTAAAGGAGCTGTACAGGTCAGATGCAGTATGGGCTGGGTGAATGGCAGAGACCCTGTCAGTCTGATCTTCTGATGCTGAGAGAAGTTCTTAGGAGTGTCACCTCTCTAATGGGGAAGGAGCCTGAGAGGTCGAGAGATGCTGGCTAAATATAATCAGGCTCACTTTGTGTTACTGGGCTTCAGTGCCAATCACAGTTTTTCCAAAACTAACACCAAATTTAAATATCAGGGTGTTGATAAGATGACTGCATGTGGAAGAAGGACATCCTAGGTACGCAGCGACATGGTCCCGCCACACTGAGCTCCTGCCGTATTCTCCCTTGCTTTGACGGTTATAGCGCAGCTAGTGTTTTTACATCGAGGTTTTTGCAAGAAGTCTTCTCAGACATGCCGAACAAAAACGAAACATGGACAGGTCTCAAATTCTCAAGGTCTCAAGTTCAAATGTTTGGAGGACACCTAAGGCCTCAGATGACACAGCTTAAAGGGTATTTGGAGACTGTGGAATGAAGTTGCTAACGAATTTACTTTGTACTCTGCATGCCAAAAAATGTCTTAAAGAATAGACTATATTTTCACTTCTGCTAAACTGGTTCAGTGAGTTCAATCAGCTATTGTCCTCCCAAGAAGCCTTTTGGACCATAATCCAATTATTAGTCTGTTTGACGTTTTCCCTGCCCAATGTAAACCAAACAAATGAAGATTTAATGTAACACTTTCAAAGAACAAAGACTTTTTTGACGAGTTAAGACCTCGACGGGAGAAATTCATCAATATTAATGTTGGTAGTGTTTGTATGCACTGCCATTGAGGGTTTCTTGAGAAACAATTCTATTTGGTTTTGGTCTTTTTACAAAAACAAAATTATGAAGAAAATAAAGAATTCAAAATAGAGCAATCAGAGTCAGGATGCCAAATATTAGAGAACAAATACAATTTTGGGTACTACCAAGGGAAAGGGGAATTCCTAATACATGTAACTAAACACAAATATTACTCAGGTGGCAATCCAAGCAGACTGCTAACCCTCATTAATGGTCACAAGCTTAAACTTACATAGCTAAGGCAAAGCTAAAATACTTTGCCATATGACAAGTAATTTACCAAAATAATTCAATCCACAGTCCATCATTTCTTTAACACTACTTTAACACTATCCAAGAATTCCATAAATCAGGACAAAGCACTTTTCCACTCCTGATGAAATTCCAGGAATCTGTGTTTTTGCTGTTGTACAGTAGTTCCACCTAAAGGACTCAAACGTTGATACGTTGTGATTCTGTTCACCTTCTGAATTGGATTTGAATGAAGAAGCTAATGAGTCCAGTGGGTCAAATCAGGACAGTCAACAGTGACAAACAAAACGGAGATGAGGGAATCGACGGAGCTGACACTGACACTTGTCATCCAAATCACAGATGTGCCAAACAGATAGTGGGGCGATGTTTGCAGAGAGGCAGGGCATCCAGGTGGCAACCTGTGGACAGTTTAACGTTTAAACAGAGAAACATCACAGCAGGTCTCGCTCTAAAAATGAATTTGTTCAAAACAAGAAACTTTTAAGTGATTGTTTTTAAATGAACGTATGAATGCTACTTCATTCAACAACAATATGTAAGAGTGTAGCTATATGAAAAATTTGTCATCACTCAGGAAAAAAAAATTTTCTATACAAGTGAGCAACATTCAAGTGCTAATAAAAAAAAAAACAAAGAATAAAATGGTAACTTGAAAATATTTCTGTGGCGGAGAAAGCATTAACTCCATTGAGTTAATCAATCTTGGACAGTGAAAGATGCCAGATGCAGATATGTGCTTGGAGAAAAAGTAGAGATGATCAGAAAGAGTCACACTGTGCATTTGTGGGTATAGAGAAAGCATGCAGGTCCACAATTCACAGGAGAGGAATTGTGGCTGTCAGGAGTGATTGGTGCAGGACATGTATAAGGAAAGCGAGACAGGCGGGTTTAAAGTGGAAGTAGGATTACATCAGAGACCACCTCCTTTTTGTTTACATTGGTAACAGACATCCTGACAAATGAAGTCAGGCAGGAATCTCTGTGGACATCTGTACTAAGAGTAGGGAGCAGGTGGATTACCTGGAAACGTGGAGGTATGCTCTGAAGAAAGGAGGAATGCAAGTCAATGAAGCAAGGATATGTACATGTATCAGTTTAAATAAAGTTTAAATTCCTGGGGTCAAATATCCAAAAGCAACAGACTGCACACAACAGAGATGAAGACGACAGCACAGGTAATGTGGAGAAGGTGGAGACAAGTATCAGAGATGATCTGTGACAGAATCATCGCAGCACGGGTAAAAGATGGCAGTGAGACCTGCTGTGGCGACACTGAAAAAGGCTGAGCTGGCAAAATGACCACAACTGAGTACATCACAGGGACAGCTCAGGTTGAGTTAGAGAGGTAAGCCTGTGATGGTTTGTTCACACAAAGGACAATAAATAGATGGGACGAAGGATGCTGAACATATGGAACTAACAGGCAGGAAGGAAAGGACGAAGATGGCTCATGGATGAGACGACGGGTATGACACAGGATGATGCTCGGTATAGCTGGGTATTTAAAAACACTGTACAAGACTTGGATTTCATAGTTTTAATATCAAAGTCAGTAAGAGCTCTCGCTGTTGCTGTGTTGTTTTTTTAATATGCATTTCTTCACTACTCACCAAGATTGGAGTTCAGTACCAGCAAAACCAGTTTCTACTGTTAAGGCATTGTTGGGGTTTGAATATATAATCTGAATGCATATTTGCTGATTATATTGTTTTAATACAAGAGAGGCCTAACTCTGAGCACAGTCTCTGCCAAAAAGTACTGACATGAAACTTCATGCTTTTGCAGCCAGAAAGTGAAACTAAACACACACACACACACACACACACACACACACACACACACACACACACACACAGACAGGAAAGATTAAAAAACCCTGTGAAAATCTACTGTTTGCACTTAAGGGAGTAAAGCTGTCACTGTTGTGTCAAATAATAAAGATGTGGAAAGAGAATATATAATCCTTGTGGCACAGATTGTATGTGACAAAACAGAAACAAAAAAACAAGTAAGAGAAGTCACAGTGTTACAATAGATTGTGACATAAAGTACATAAAACTTCCTGATATAACTTAAAATATCAATATTAGTCCTGTTTCTATTCACTGCAGAAACTGTTTTGTCACAGTCTGGAAGAAATATTTAGAATTAATTCACGGAGACTTTTGTAAATGGGAGGTTTTCCCAGCCAATAAAAACTCTGCTCATCATCCTGTGTGTCATCTGTTTAATTTTCCATCACTTCATTCCCCATCTGACTCTCCCCTCGATCACGCACGGCATCTCAAGACCCCTAAAGATGCAATTTGGCTCCAAATAGAAGTGACAATAATATGTCAACGCAGATGAATACAGTAATACCAAGAAATTAAATAATCATGTCAGTATGGGTGATTGTGGAGAAAAAAAGCAGTGATAGCTTTTCAGCAGAGCAATCTCAGTAGATTCTGAAAACAGGAACTCTTTCTAAAGTCACCATGGTTACCGCTGCTGATTAGAATTAGTGGAGTAACAAAACTAATAATAGCAATGATAATTTTATAAGTTACAAAGTGCTTCACATTTTGGATAAAACCACACATGTGCATATACACATACAAACATCCAATCTTACGGTTAATTCCTGTGCACATTAGAAGAACATATGAGACATACAGTTTTATCTTTGTTACATGCATAAATTAGAAAAGCAACATCCAGAAATAAAAGGCAAAAGAAAAGTCCTTTAAAACAAACCACCAACCAGCCTCACTCACTGTTCTTCCAAAGTTTAGAAACAGTGGAAACTGTAGTCCCCTCTGGATTTACGAGCGTGAAAGCCAGCCGCTTTTATAAAGTCTCGGTAACTCTCTTATATAAGTTTGAACCTGGTAATGTCAGGTTGTATATGCTATTAATAAAATATTTTAATTCATTTTGAATTTCACCAGAAGTCAGTGATGGGCAACAACAGAACAGGTGATGCATGAGTGCTGGCTACGTTTGGTAAAGAACCCAGGCTAGGAAGGTGGCATCATAGTGAGTTACAGTAATTGAGATTGGAGAAAGTAAAGTGTGTACTTTAGTCAGTAGAGATTAGCAGTGGTAGAAGATGCCTTTGAAGCTGTTTAGATGACCCACAGGTAACATATATAAAGAATACATCGCTGGACCAAGGACTGAGCCCTGAGGAACTCCAAATATGGAGTGGGCAGATGAGGACATGCAGTTGTTAATAGGAATTCTGAAATATCTATCAGATAAGTATGAGAGCCATTTGAGCAAGGTGAACAAGATCTTCTTTTCCAAACACCTCTGAACTGTCCATCCATAAACCCACAGAGTCCCTGTATTTGGACTTAGCAGTGCACAGTGCTCTGTTCCCTGCAACAACATTTTAAGTGGATGGAATCAAAGTAACATTCCCATGAATGCATGGGCTCAGTGTTTCCTAGCCTTCTGTCCCATGTTTACCAAACTCTTATAGCTCAGGTTTGGATTGACACTACCAGTGAAGGCAGGCATATTGGTGCAGCGGTTAATACTGACACCTCACAGCAAGAAACACCTGGGTTTGAGCCTGTGTACCAGGTGGGGTCTTTCTGTGAGGACTTTCTATATTCTCCTTCTTCCTTTCACATGCATGCCCAAATATGTGCGTTATTTGTTGATTCTTAAACTAATTGTAGGTTTGGATGTTAGAATGTGTGATTTGAGGGCCATAAATGCTCTTCGGACCTATGGAACTGGGATAAGATCCAAACTGTTACTTAAAAATGTCGCAGAGCTTGATGTTTCTTCCAGCCTAAGTAACTGTTTGCTCAGTGTTGTGGGTTAATCTTCTTCCTCATTTCCCTGAGATGGCATTACACAAACTGGAATTATCCATTAATAGTAGAATCTATTACACTATCAAGGATATCATACATTAGCTGAAGAACAGGCATTTCTGCCTGTGTTATGTATTTACTGTCACCCTCTCTTTTTTAGCTTATTTAAGATATTAAATTGATATTTATATATTCATGAGGCCGCCCTGAATATGTTAACACTGAAGTTTGTTTTTCTTTGAGAAGTGATAAAAAAGATCTGAGTGGACTAAATGGGGGTAACCTCTATTTCCTTTTCTTAAATCAGCATAAATGTCAGTTTGAGAGCCGTCACCACAAGGCTACGCAGCTGCGTAAAGTTAAACAAGATTTCCACTGAGGATTGCTGGAACATCTTTCTCACTTTTCAAGTTTTTAAAAGGTTGAAATGTTGTTGTGCTCATTGCTGGTTCATGTAATTACGACCATGTTAATAAAACATAAAGTCCTGCAAAAACAATTATGTATAGTCTCAGTGTCAAAGAATTAAGAGGACTAGTCACCACAAGGTGCCAATAATCAAATGCCCATCATCTACTCACAAACGTGACCACCTCTAAAAGCAGTCTTTTGAGGTAAAAGCCGACATTTTACCTCAAGGTCAGACCATGCAAATGTCAGACAATACCAGAGAGCTACATCTGAAAAATGTGTTGCATTTGTCCAAAGGCCAGATGTTAACCTAACTACAATGCTAAGCTGTACATCAATAAATGGCCACAGTCCTCTAAGAAATGAAGCAATGTCACAGAGTAGAGAGGCCCAAAAATCCTCCACAGTGATGAAGTCACACAAAAACTGGTTGCATCAAGTTATCGCTGCTAAAGGAGGCTCGAGCTTATTTTTCACTACATATGAAAACTTTCTTTTTTGCAGGACTCTAAGCTATATAAGCAGTAATTAGTATTGTACTCATATGGTAGCAGTTTCTTAATCTCCAATGTGCATTTAGTGTATACACACAAAATGCACATTTTTACTGTACATAAAAACTATGATGACTGACGCTCACTGCTCTTTCCACCTTGGGCTATACTCCCAGGATAATCCAAAAGGCATACAATGATCCATTTCAGTGTTTCATTTCAGTGCAAAGTATCCAAAAGTCCTTAATCTTAAACTTTCTTGTGATTCCCGGCAGACTAATTAAAGTTAATCAGTTAATTAAATCCCTGCAGCCATCTGAAGGCACAAGGACAGATATGTGATAAATCTGGAAGTTAAAGTGCTCTACTGCTAAGAGTTTTCATGCATCATGACCCACTATGTTTATAATACATCATGTGTGACAGCCATCAGACAGTCTTGCACATGTCTGCACATATCAAGGTTCTCAGTAAAGGCTTATTCTGCCAATGCATGACTATAATACATCAACTCTTTTGTGGAAGTTCCCTGATGATGGCAGCATCCCATTCAATATTCGGTGGAAGGTGATAGCTTGAAATTTGAGAGTGTGGCAGGACTATTCAATCCACATGCAGTTTATTTTAATGTTTGCCAGATATGCCACTCAGACGAGCACAGGCAGCAATATCAGTTAGCTAACATGCCATTAAAACATTTAACAGTGAATGGAGCCAAATTGATCTGGTTTCTGAAAGCTAAGCTGTTTGTGTCACGGCATTAGCTGTTAGGTGATCAGCGTATCTGTGATCCCAATGTCAGCGTTATTTGCTAATCAGTGGGAGCACTTTTTAGCATGTGACAGCAGTTGCATAATGAGGTTTTTTTTCTTTGTCAAGTCTTAGATAATTACTCGTCTGCAGATTAAGTTTAATATTCTGAAACATACTAGGGACAGAATGGAATGCAAAACATACTCAATAGAAGCTCTTTACTGAGTTTATTTTCATGTATTGCTGTAACACAATAATTTCCCAATTTAAAAAAAACCCTTAACAACAACAACAACAACAACAACAATAATAATAATAATAATAATAATAATAACAACAACAACAATAATAATAACAATAATAATAATAATAACAACAACAACAACAACAACAATAATAATAATAATAATAATAATAATAATAATAATAATAATAATGGTCAATAAAC
Source organism: Diplotaxodon limnothrissa (assembly GCF_057381915.1). Classification (NCBI taxonomy): domain Eukaryota; kingdom Metazoa; phylum Chordata; class Actinopteri; order Cichliformes; family Cichlidae; genus Diplotaxodon; species Diplotaxodon limnothrissa. The sequence continues at coordinate 19,999,940 of NC_140597.1, forward strand.
AGGTTTATGGACCATCTTCAGCTTAAATAAGCAGAGTCAGATTTAAAGTGCTGAGTTCAGGAGTTTGGCAGTAGCACCCTTGGTTAGCATTTGTATTGAAAAGTTCTTTGAAGTGTTTATTTCTCAGAAACAGCTGAAGTGTTTAAAAGTGTTGGCTACAGCAAGAAACCTAACAGGTGAAAGGAGTCATGTGTCTCTTCACAAACTCCATAGAATTTGATAACCTCTAAACTTACTTACTTGTCACTGACAGGTAAAGATTTCCACTGGCACAATGCTGCAGCCAAATACCTGCCTGCCTCATTACAAAGCCATTGTTTTCACACAGGGCTGCTGTGTCTCCCACAAACATCTAGATGTTTAGTCAAGGTTGGAAAAGTCAGGCTCCACCAAGAAAGAACAGCACGCCCCTCACGGGCAGCTCAGACTCACAACTGCTCATTTAACTAACTGACTCCACACTCCGCCCCTTAGAGTAGACTACAAGAACAAATGTTTTTTGGTTTCCTGAACTCTTTGACCACAGTTCTTTTTCATCTAGTTTTATTTTAAAATGTACTTTTAATGAATTGGAAATTTAATTGTATCCTTCCTTTCACACTAGAGTGAATAAATAAGACAATTCAGCTGAATAAAGGCCACTGGTTGAGTGTTACAAGCATCAACAACCACCAATAAAAAGCCTCTGACTCACAATTGTTTACTTATTATGAATCTAATAGGCTGCACAGAGAGTTCAGAACTCACTCTCTTATTTGAATGTCATTCTTGTTTATTTACTCATAAACTACTTGGGCTGACATTCTCATCTCCTCTCTTCTAACTGGTCCTAAGTGTCTCCATGCAACAGACTATACTGACATGATGCACTTCATCGTAGTGTGTGTACACAATGTCTAAATCCAAGCCATGTGTGCTCATATTTAGCAGGACATACACACACGTAGCTAATTACAAAGAGAGAAACACTTGTCTGCAGCACCAGACTCCAGGAACAATCTGCCCTAATGATTTCCGATGTGATTGGATTTCTCTTCATGGCCGGTGGCCTGTGTGCCCAATTGTGCCTGCTGCTGATTTGGTTTCCAATGAAGACCCAGTAACAATGTACAGGCTGTGAAGCTCTATGGGTTGCAGATTCTTAGCCCTGACCTTCCAGCCTAATCTACATCACTCCCCTGTTGCTTTGCTCTCTTTGGCATCGTCCTCCACTTTCCCTGACACTGTCTTCTGAATTAGGCTGTGATTACGATCCAAATTTCCTGAAGACTGTTAATTTGAGACGTGCAGGTTCTGTCATCATTATGATGTTAATATATGCACCAGGTCAGCAGCAGCCTCTCTAAGATTAGGGTTGGATTTTGGTTTTTCCAACAGACTAAACAGGCAAATGTTCAGAAACTAGTAGGTGTCACATTAGAAACAAGTTCCCTTACCCATCCATCCATTCTCTACTGCTTATCCAGTTCAAGCTGGTGACCTGTGCAGGGTGTACCTCAAGTCTCGTAGCTGGGATGGATCCAGCGCCCATGACTTCTAATATTTTTACCTAAAAACTTCTGTTTAGATTTGTCCACCCAAATGTCCTTTTCTCAGACATCCCAGGATATCTGTAAAGAATTTTTGCACATGTCCTAAATGGGTCAGAGCGTTTCTAATAGTACAAACAAGACATACACACAACTGATTTGGTGACTTTAACGCATTTTTTAGATGATCTTTCCATCATGATCTGGTTTTCATATGTCCAAACTTACAAAATCAAAGTATTATGCCTTCACCGTGAATACATTTGGAGTGCAAGAACCTGACTAACGAGGTGGTTAATGTTATTATTAATGTGCATGCAATATAAAGCTTTATGACTTTTATTCTTGTCTTTATTACATTTTTTGTGAAAGAGTCTGTGAAATGTTTTGTTGCTCTGCAACTGCACAAAGGCTGTACCAGTGTTATCTGTTGTGCATGACAAGGAGAGTGAATTATTTGACCACTGTACAAAGCAAGACAGAATTAAAGCCACTATATCGCCACATAAACTTGACAACAATGTGAGTCTTGGACAGGTTATGTCTACCTCGGGGCCTTGCTTCCATCAGTGTGTGAGTTTTTCATGAAAATCACGTTGTTGCATATTTTACTAATTTGTTTTATTTTTTTATTACTGTGGTTGAGTTTTGCGATGACCACAAGGCACGCCTGAGAATGAGAGCCTCTATATGAGCAGTGAAACAAGCTTCACATCTCCAAGAAAATAAATAGTTCAATAAGGCCAACAGAAACACACTCCAATCTTATTTTATTTTTCACATCTAGTTTGGTAGAAAATTGTGCTTTGGTGCTTGGATATGCAGTGAAGCTTATTATATTTAATTAAGTCTGTGGCTGTCTCCTTGGCTTGCATGGATACAGGTGTCCGGTCAGTTCCATTTTCATTTATTCACATTTATTTCCTTTTACAATAGACTTTGACATGTAGTGTTATCACGTTGCAGGGTTATCAATGTCCTTAAAGACGTACATTTGGCATGCTCACAGGATCTCAAACAAGAAGCTGTGGAACACACGCGAGACTCAGAAAGGATGCAGAGTGACTGAAATCCAATCAGATGGCAAATGTGAATCCTTTCCAAAAGTCTCTATCCCTGCACATCCAGACTAAAACTGTGTCAACTATAGTTTTAAAAACCTGAAATGTAGGCATCCTAGACATGTTGGAGAAGTGTGGATGTTAGGCGTAAGAGTAGCAATTATTATGTGTTTTATGCGGAAGTAGCGTTTGTTAGTAAATGCTTCTTAGTCAGAGCACGTAACAAATGCTACTTTTGCTTTTATATTTTTATGGTTAAAGCCTTGCAATTAAGAGCAGGAAAAAAATACAAAATTTAAACCTCTGACCTCCAATTAATTCATGAATACACTGCTACCTTGTTTCTGAAACTTGGACATGATGTAATGCAAAGTAAACACACTGTTATCAGTCTAAGGAGCTTGCAAAGAAAAGCGTCTGGACTTCTTTGAGTTGCTTGAAGACGTTTCATCTCTCATCCAATAAGCTTCTTCAGTTCTAAGGGTCAAACGGTGGAGAGTCCCAGATTTCAACCCAGTGGGAGTTTCGCCCCCAAAGAGGGACAAAGGACCCCCCTGATGATCCTCTACCTAATCACATGAGCCAAGGTGTGAAAACGGGTGTAAGTCACAATCAGCCAGGGTTTCGGGTGAGCTCATTGTGAAACCTGGCCCCACCTTATCATGTGATTTCCTGAGGTCAGATGGCCCAGGATGTGAGTGGGCGTTAAGGCGTCTGGGAAGGATCTCAAAACTGGATTATAGATGGCAGAGAGTTGGTGTCGTAAAGCACCGTCTCTGTTCAAAGATGGTCGCTCACAGTGGACATAGATGGCTTCTTTCACCCCTCTTTCAAAGCATCTGTCCTCTCTGTCCAAAATGTGAACATTGGCATCCTTGAAAGAGTGACCTTTGACCCTTTATATATATATATATATATATATATATATATATATATATATATATATATATATATATATATATATAGAGAGAGAGAGAGAGAGAGAGAGAGAGAGAGAGAGAGAGAGAGATGTAGACAAACATGAGAAGACGATGATGTGATCGATGTAGCAGTTCCGAATGACAGCAACATCAGGAAGAAGGAGCACGAGAAGCTGGAGAAATACCAAGGGCTCAGAGAAGAGCTCGAGAAGATGTGGAGGGTGAAGGTGACAGTGGTCCCAGTGCTAATCGGAGCACTAGGTGCAGTGACTCCCAGGTCACCGCACGTAGTGCTAGGCGAGTGGCTCCAGCAGATCATCCCGGGAACAACAGCGGAGATCTCTGTCCAGAAGAGCGCAGTCCTGGGAACAGCTAAGATACTGCGCAGGACCCTCAAGCTCCCAGGCCTCTGGTAGAGGACCCGAGCTTGAAGGATTGACCGCCCACAGGGGCGAGTGGGGAATTTTTTATTATTTTTTTATATTAATGCTGTTACATGTGTTTTCAAAGAGCAATGATCACTGAGTTCTAAAAATATTAAGTCAATATAGAATTCCCTAATATGAGTCTACATCCAAAACAAGTGAAGCCCAGGAGTAATTCTGCAGGCATCGGGAGCTGAGGAGGCTGGAGCTTTCAAATTGGATTTATGACCATAAAAACTGCATCTGGGGCTCTATAAACCCCAGAAATATGTCTGATAGTGAGAGGTGTTGGATGAAGCTGAGATGTTTAGCATAGAGGCTATGGAGGAGAGAAAGACAGGAAAAGTTTGCTCAAGTTTTCTTTTCTTTCATTGTTTTTCATTTCCATATCCATCTCCCCACTGTCTCTGTCTTTATAAAACCAAGAAGTTTGGACCATTTGTTGCTACAAATTGTTATGCGGCTTTTTTTGGCTGTGTTGGATGATGCTTCCTAAATGAATCCTAACAGCATTATGGAGGCTCTGCTGGGAGCGCACTAAAACGCCCCCAGCACAGTAGGCATATTTCATTCAGCTGAGTGAAAAGCAAACACTGAACCAGACATAATTCAGGAATAGCTGGCATGCAGAACAAGTGCGTACAGAGTAGCAGGAAATGGCTGGAGAGAGTTTGCAGAAATAGGAGTCGGGTGTTTGAGTGTCATGGTCGGTTGGTGCTTCTTAGATTACACTCTTGAGGTTTTCTTTATTTTCTGTTAAAAACATTGTTTTTTGTGTATTTCATGGAATACTGATCTATAATGTATAAACTATATGTACATTATATTGCCATATGAACTAGTGACATCCCAATCCAAACACACCACTAATATGATGCCAGTCCACCTTTTACAGCAGAAATGGCTTCAACTCTTCTGGGAAGGTTTTCCACGAGATTTAGGTGTTTATGGGAATTTTTGAGCGTTCTTCCAGAAGTGCATTTCTGAGGTGTTCTATGTTAGATGAGAAAACCTGTCTCACAGTCTAATTGTTTCCAAAGGTGTGCTATCAGGTTGAGGTCAGGACTCTGCGTGGGCCAGACAAGTTCTTCCAAACCAGACTTGCTCATCCTTGTTTTTATGGAGCTTGCTTTGTGCACTGGTCCACAGTCATGCTGAAACAGGAAAGAGGCCATCCCCAACTGTTCCCACGCATGTACAGGAGGTGAAATAAGTAGGGATGGGTACCGGTGTCCGGTGCCATGATGGCACCGGTTCTGACATAAACGGTAGTAACCAGACCGAAAAGCAGCGCACATTTCGGTGCTTTATTTCGGTGCTTTTTTTTCCTGAGCTGTGATACACTTCTAGCCAATCATTTTACGTTTCTGAGGATAGTAGGCGGGGCCAGGTACGTACGTTCTTTTATGCAGAGCTACAGATTAAAAATGCCCAAGGCGAAGCGGTCAAAAGTCTGGCTGTACTTCACAGCAAAAGATGCAAACTCAGCAGCCTGCAACAAGTGCTTTAAGCTGATACTGTCAAAGGAGGTAACTCCTCAAATCCGATGAAACACCTGGCGACGCATAGCGTTTTTTTTTCTCCAAAAACCAAGAAATGCGCTGTATTTGATAGCTTGCTGCGAGACCTCACACTGAGCGCATCTACTGCGGTGTGGTGCCTGTTATCGGACCCGGAGTTAGCAACATACCCAAAAACATGAAGAGGAGAGTCCTGGCCCCTAGCCCTGCCAGTGTAGCAGAAATGATGACGGATGATGATGGCAGCAGCAGCAGCCGTTCTTCTCTGCGTGAGTAATTTACGTTGAGTAGGCTAACCACGTTATTAAATTAATGCATGTAAGGTGAACTAGCAAACATCATCATATCTACATGCGGCTGTCTTCTTGTTTGATGGCAGATACTCCCTTCACCCTGGCCAAAAAGGCTAAAATGACCAAAGAAAAAGAGGGAAACAGCTGAACATGAGCGGTTTTTGGACAAAGTTTGTGTTTTTTCCATTGATTAAGCACTGCTTCCAGCCAAGAGTGATACCATATATGCCCTATAGCTGCAGAAAAGGCTAACATTGTTATCTTTTTACAAAAACCAAATCAAATCAAATCACTTTTATTGTCACATCACATGTGCAGGTACATTGGTACAGCACATGTGAGTGAAATTCTTGTGTGCGAGCTTCACAAGCAACAGAGTTGTGCAAAATACAATAATGTAAACAAGCAAAATACAAGAATGGCTACATCTGAAACTAATAAATATATGTACAATATATAATAGTATATGCATTTCTGGATGTGTATAGTAAATATTTTCCTACGTGTGTGTGTGTGTGTGTGTACACATATTTTACAAATTAAATAGAGTAAACAATAAATAAAATATATAAAATATACAGAGTTGAGACATGTGCAAAACAGTGGCATTACTGTACAGTATGGAGTGCATAATGTTAAAGTTACAGTAGTGAAGCTGAGGTGTCTATGACGTGTTCAGCAGTCTGATGGCCTGGTGAACCAGCTGAACATGAGAGGTTTTTGGACCAATTTTGTGTTCTCCATTCTTTAAGCACCGGTTCGAGCACCGTTTAAGCACCGGCACCGTTTCAAAAGTACCGATTTGGCACCGGTATCGGATAAAACCTAAACGATACCCATCCCTAGAAATAAGTATAAGTATATATCTAAAGGAGCTACTGACATTAAATTCTCAGCAAATGCTGGTAACAACCCATCCAATCAAAATCAAACCACAGATGTCCAAATGAAGGCATGTGAAAGAATAAGAAATGAAACCGGGAGAAAGTATTGAACACAAATCCTTAAATGTATTCAATGCTTGGTACAGAAGCCTTTGTTGGTGGTGACAGCTTCAACGTGCCTCCTGTATGGAGAAACTATTCAAATGCATTGCTCAGGTGTGTGTTACACACAGTGTTGGGGAGTAACACAATTCATGTACTGGTGTTACGTATTTAAAATATAAAATATGAGTAACTGTACTCTGTTGCAGTTAGCATTTAAAAAGATGAGAATTAGAATCCAGCTACTTTGTTGAAATAAATGGATTACAGTCTTTTCCTCTTTCATATGTTAGGCTGCCCCCTCTCTAATTTTGGTAATTCCATGAAACTCAAACACATAAGAGGCTCTAATGTAAGCATCCTGTTAATGTTGGTGGTGTCAGTTACATGATGGGCCTGGAGCCTTTCTTACTTGGAAATTCCGACACCACTTCATATTTAAAGAAGAACGGGATGAAATCTGACCATTCAATGCAAACTCCATTTGCCGGCAACCAAGAATTCCTTAATGGACATGCAATTACATGCTGTAATTGGACTTATGTTTCAATTACAGCACTGAAGAAATTAACTTTCTGGACATAAAAGTAACAAAATTATTCTAAACCCACTGATCGGAATACATCATGCTGCAAGTTTCCATCCAAACCACGTCAAAAAGAGCCTCCCTGTAAGTCAACTGATTAGAATGAAATGGATCTGTGAAATTCTGGATGAATAGAATGAGAGCAAAGAAGAGATGTTGAACAAATTTAAAGAAAGAAAGTACAAAGAGGACTGGTTATGGTCTGCAGAAGAGAAGGTGAATTCAGTAAGCAGGGATTTTTATTTAGCAACAAAGAAATCTCCAAAACTTAAACCTAACCTTGTCTTTTGTACAACCTTTACACCAAAAACCAGGAACAATGATAACCTACAGGAGAGGAAGGAAAATTAAAGGCTTATTAGAGCTTCCCAGGACCCTGATACTCCAGATAAAACCCTGCAATAACCTAAGGTAATTGCAAATGTGGGACATGCATAAATTGTCAATACACCAAAAATGTTAAATCATTCAAAGATCCTTTGATAAAACCATTGCCATAAAGGGCTTTATCACATGCAGAACTACAAATGTAATCTGCATGATACAGTGCCCATGCAATAAAAAATATATAGGAGAAACATCCCGCCCTCTGAAAGATCGAATTAATGAACACAGAAGCTCGATCAAGAGGAACGATCTAACCAGCCCTGTTGCAAGACACTTCAATGATAAACATCCAAATTCACCCTCATTCTTTCTCGACATTGAAGCCATGAAACTAATCCAAACAGGTGGTCAAAAGAGAAGCATTTTGGATATTCTGTTTTAACAGTCTGGCCCCTGTTTTATGTTTTTATTCTTTTTCACCAGTTACTTTGCTCTGTCAATTATTCTCGCATGGCTATTGTTTATTTATTTATTTATTTTTATTTATTTTCTCAGCAAAAGAAGGAGTAGCATTTGAGACATCTCATTTTAAGTCTACATTTTAGAGATTTTACATTGTAGAAACATAAATGAGGACCTTTCCACACGTGTGTTTCCATGTTATGATGTCTTCTTGTTTTTTAATCTAACTGCTGCACTGACTTCTTTCTTAATGAAACACTTTCCTTTGTAATCATTTACATTTTTTTTTTTGTATATTTGTAATATTCTTCTTATGTATTTCATGCATGTATTATTTTAAGACGTGGCGATTATGTCTCCCCCGTCTTCATCATTAATAATCTAGTCCAGTATTTACTTGGGCGTGACTTAGCCAATTAACCAATACCAACCTGTTATATGTCAGCTGGTTTATCTATGAAGATGTGATTGGTTAATTTGAATTTTTTTTCTGTTTCCTGTCTTTTATTTAAGCACACTTCTACTATGTGACCCTGATGAAGGCCACAAGCTGAAGTTGGTCAGTCAGTAAAGTTGTTCCTTTTCTCTTTAAGTGTTGCTGGAGTTCCTGCGTTGTTGCTTGGAGATTTGGACACCATATTTAAAGAAGAAAGAGATGAAATCTGACCATTCAGTGCAAACTCTGCTTGCAACACTGCAAAAACAGCTATACTTGAAACAAGCCAAATATTCTTAAATCTGACAAAATTTTCTTGTTTTGAGCAAAAAAATCTGCCAATGGGGTAAGCAAAAGTTGCTTGACTAGAATTCTTAAAACTAGCAAATTAATCTACCTGCCATATGCCTTTTAACTAGACAAAATTGTCTAAAATGTATGCTTATTTGAAGAAAATATGACTTATTATAAGTAAAAGATACTTTGATATTTAGAAAATCTGTACCTAAAATGAGTATTATGCTTTCTTGAACAAGCTGTTTTCAAGAATTATTTGCTTACTTTAAGATTCGACACCTTAATTTAGATTTTTCACATAAAAAAAACACCTTACTATAGGACAAATTTTCTTAAAACTGAATTGTTTCTTTCTTGATTGAGCTAACTATAAGAATTATGTTTCGACTCTGAGAACAATAATCAGCAAAAATTCCTGAGAATAAGACACCATCTCTTCAAAAAGCTACTAAAAATAAGGGAATTCATCTTAAATTAAGACAGCAAAAGCACTCTTAGATTTTGCGCTTTTATTGACACAGCAATGGGTCAGTAACTCACTGAGGTCTGTTCCAGGAGAATCATGTCTAAAATTATACATTTCAGCAGGGTACTGTGTAACATGGCCAATATAAGAAGTGCATATTCCAGATACTCTTAACATGAATAATAACAGTATAACACACTCATGGCTGGTATCAAAAATAAATTTTGCTGAAGCTTAAAACAATCACTATTTCAAATCCTATATTACATAACATTTTAGAAGAACAAGTTTAACGACCACACAAACAAACATGTGTTTTACATTTGAACAACTTTTCTAGAGAGAAAAAAAACAACCTCACTGACCAACACTGAGTCTGATAAACAAGGCAGATGGAGTCTGTCATCTGAGAGACTCACTCAATGAATGACTTCCACTCACCAAGCGCCTTCTTGTAAGAGGGGGTTGAATCTCGGTCATGGATGGAGTCTTTGAGTATTTCAGTTTGCAAGACAGACAGCAGCGTGGAAATGCACTTTGGATATGTGAGGTGGAGGGCATAGTAATATGCCATCAGATAGAGCAGTCCCTCATTAAGATCCTTCCGGTCAAAAGTGCTCACTGGTGTGGTTCCAACAGCTATCATGCAGTTGCCTTCAGAGACAAGCAGAACTGGACAAGCCAGGGGTCGCTGACGCAGGTAGCCTTCAGGGTCTTCTGAAGTCTACATGACAGAAAAAAAGAGGATTAGAACAAGACCGTAAGAAATACAATTTTTGAGTTGCATTACAGTTTAAAATAGATCAACTTTTTTTGTAGGTTTTATTAACATCAACATGTTATGGGGATCTGAACTTTAAGAATATTTGACTGACTCCACAGTAAAATATATAAAATGAAAACATGAGTAACTGCAAAATTCAACAATATATACACATAGAATATTGCAGCCTTACCTTTAGGACATGGAAAAAAGCCTCACTACAGATGCCCAGCTTCTTAGGTGGTACTGTGCTGGAAGGGAAAAGCACGGGAAGGGCTCTGAACACAGCTGCTGCATGTTCCACTGGTTTGAAAAAAGAAAAATAAGACAGGGCAACACCATTAAGCATTGCAAATAATGTAATCTGCAAAGCATAAATGTAGACAAATCAAGATACTGTAGCATTACCTCCATCCAAAGTTTTTGGCGGCTTCATAACTTTCTTCATGACACCATAAAACTGCACCTTCGAGTAGAAGATTTCCCATCTATCCTTCATCTCAGAAATGTATTTCAAGTTGGATGGTTGAATAATTCTCCGCAGCTCATCAAGGACCTGAAAAATACAGACAGAAACCCAACTGAGATAGATCTGTCTAGCTCTGTATCTGGTCTTGACAATAAGTGATAACAATTTAAACATGAGGGCCAGTATTTAAGAAATTTGAAAATCATATCAAAATGTCCCCAAAGGAATAACAGGATGGCTAAAAGAAATAAGTGCTGCTTACATGGTCCAGTTCTCTGAAACAAGGATATGCCTCTAGTATCTTCACTGCTCTGTCCTGCTCCTTTATAGCATCAGAGTTAATGAATTGTCTTCTAGACTCAAACTCCAGGTTCAGCAGTTGGGTAACAGCAGCTTTGTTCGGTTTTTTGGTCTTGTATATTTCTTGAAGTGTCTTGTAGTGTCTTGCCTGGGTTTTTTGGCTGTCAAAGAAGTCAGCTGAACCAGCTAAACACACAGAGCAGAGGTGTGTAAATCATTTATTGCCACAGTAAGGCTTTATATATCTGTTATTGGTGCAAAACAATAATACAAAAATACCAAAATATTTCTGTAAATTAGATCAACAAATTAACTAACCACCTATCTTAAAATTGTTCATTAATCCTGTGAAGTTGTCACTATTAAATGGAACACAAAGATTCCAAGATAAACAGTGAAGTAGTTGTGTTCCATTGTTAGCAGAATTTAAAAAAAAAAAAAAAAAGGATCGTCCAAACCACATTTACACTCAGGCTGTAATAAGAGGGTGCATTATATTATACTTACATTCTTCATCACTGCCATCCTGGTGGTGCACTGGGGTGCCCATCGATCTAACTGGTGATTTATCTAGAATAATAGTTGATGCACTGGACTCCCCACTGCTGTCACTTTTTGCAACGCTTTCATTCCCATCCTTTCTTGGCTTCTTCGCAGGAGGTTTTTTGCCCTTCCTTGGACTTTTGACATTGGAGAGTCTCTTCATTAGCTTTTTAGCAACATGCTCCTAACAGGTACAAACGGTAAAAATTAAAAGATGATAAGATACATCACTCATGATTAACACAGAGTGGTATTGAGCAAATGCTACTTACCCACTCACCACACGTTTCTTTAAGCATTGGGTAGTACTCCATTAATCGCTTTGCCATGGCATCAACCTCATGTTTGCTGGGGTATCTGGAGTCTTCAGCTGCTCTTGCTATCGAAATCATGTTTGTCATGGTGTTTCTTACAAGTCGACAAAAGAGTTCCTTTGACAAAGGTTCAGCACACTCTGTCCCCAGCCGCTTCTTTTCAAAGTAGGAATGTCGAGCTTGCTCAAGTTCACTGTCTGTGAAGACTATGTACTCTGGGTTGGACATAGTCACAAACTTAGAAGTGCTGGGTTCCTCTCTGGAGAAGTCACCATCTCCAGTAGTTGTTAGCATTTTTTCAGCAGCAGTCTTGTTCTAAAATACAGTGTACATGGGGCTAATTTCACATAAAATTGCACAAGAACTTTAGGTCTCTACACATGAAAGAAAGTACAACAAAATATCAGTAAAGTGTTGAACAATAAAAAATATGTATATTTAATAAATGTGTGGGCCACTTGATTTAAATCAAAACTAAAGAAGATTCTACTGTCTATCTGTTAAGTGAGTATTGGTGGAATTACTTGAAACTGCATAAAACAAGCTGGTGTGTTCTCAGTTTTGTCACACAGCGATAGGACAGAACTTACTTCTTCATATTTGTGCACTGCAAGCCATAGAGCCCGACGCCTGAGGAAATGTTCAGGACCAGGAAACAGATCTTTGATGTCATCTCGTGAAAGTGATGAGAGCAGGTCTTCTCCAACATTTGCTTCTGCAATAGGAGTTTCCAATTATCACTACATTGCATCATCCTCATGTGCAAGCCAGCTGACAGCTTTGCTTGGGTAACAAACAGGATGCACAAGAAACATAATTTAATATTTACCATTTAAAAACAATACTCTATTCCATTATATTCCCTCCTGACTGCTCCACAGGTTCTAAATTACCTTCCTCCCATTGACTGGAAAAAGTATTATATTTGTGATTCGCTTGCACCTTTCGTCCACACGTAAACAGCGTTTTCAGTCACTGAAAAAGGAGATTTCTAAAAACGCTTGCCAGGGTGGATATTTTCGAAAACTCCTTTTTTGCATTTAGGTGTGGACGAGAAAAACGGAGAAAACGCAGCGTCAAAGGTGTGGGCCTTGTGCGCCACGTTATTGTTTCGGTGAAATGAATTTCTACAATACTGTTACTGTTAATTGTACTCTCTGCAGTGTTTAAATACTTACATATACACAGTTACTGTCCCTCCAGACTGGGTTCTGCTTCTATGCCCCATCTTTCTTTACTATTTCCCACCGAGGCTTCTAGACTTCTGATTGGCCAACATTTCTACACGGTTAGGAATATATCGCCACCTGTTGCTTTGGCATGTTCCTAGCAGCGTTTTCCTTCATTTCTGCGTTTCCGTGTGGACGGGATTATTTTTAAAATGAAAACGGAAAATCTCCGTTTTCAGAAATACCCATGTATGTAGTGTAATAGCACTAGCATATTTAAATATGCTAATGCAACTAAGCTAACCGCACAAGCTAAGCTAACAACCGGGTATAGCCTGCCATGCTAGCGAATTACCATGCAACATAGCAGAACACAAAACATAGAAAAAACAAAACAGTCACATACCTTTCAGGGTGGCAATTGTTATTTCGTCCAGTTTCTCCATAGCATGCCTTAATTTCTTCACACTGTACCACTGTATCCCGGACCCAAAAATATTACTAATCCTGCAATCCAAATTTGAGGCGCGAAGCTGGACTGTACCAACTCAGGAGTATGGGGTTGTGTACAGAAATGGTTTAGTTCGCTGTTTTATATCTATAAAATTCTATATATTTAAAGATTTAACTATTTAGTTAGATTATATTAAGTAAATACTGACATGTCGGTACTATTACTTAGTACAGCTGTTATAAGGCACCGAATTAGGATAGCCATTCCTACCCCTTAATGGAATAATCCTGGTCATCTTGGCTTTATGGGAGAAACGGTTCACAGACCAGTGAAACAAAATGATTTGGCGCTGTGTTATCTGCTTCGTTTTTGTGGGTCTGACCCTCAAATCCTTACTGAGTCATATTAATTCTGCACATAGCCATAGTCCAGATTTCCGTGTAGTTTGTGGCATAGATGGATGTGTCAAAGAATATCGTGTTTACAATTCATTTTGGTATCACATTCGTCGAACACACTCCGACCACCTTGGCAATGGACGATGCAGCGGATCGACTAGGACACAAAAATCTGTGAGGTGAGACTGACTATATACTTTGATATCTTTGAAAATAATCATATAAAGTATTCATGTTAGATTCCTACTTGTGTTTACGGCTTAACAGTAGATATGTTAATGCTAATTCCTTATGATCCACATCAATGCTATTTCTAAACAATTTTTCTGTGTGCTTAATTTCTCCTAATAGAGAAAACACCATTTTTATTTATTTTTTTTACTTTTGTTTTAAATAAACCAATGGGCATGGTCCAGAGTCTCCTTGGTTGTTTGTGTTTATTAATATTCATTGTTTCAGTTAGTTTCCTGGTTATTTGTTAATTATTTCCTGTGTTTAGGTGTTCTCCGTGCCTCCCTTGTCTTGAGTCAAGTGTCCCTGGTTTGATGTTCATGTTTATTCCTGTTTTACTTTGATAGTCCCATGCCCTGCATCAGTGTATTCTGTTGCCCTTCCCCCTGGTCTCTTCTCATCTGATTAGTGTCAGCTGTGTTTCGTACCTGTCTGCCAATTCCTCGTTTCCCTGTGTGTGTGTATATTTAGTGTGTGCTTCCCTCTGTTCTTTGTCGGATCGTCTGCATTTTCTCCTCTGTGTCATCTGTGTTCCCTCCCTCAGGTTTTCATGTCTCATGCTCCTTGCTCCAGGTTGTAAGGTTTTTGCAACATTTTCAATGTTTCCTGTGTTCTTTAGTTTAGCTTTCCAGGTTTAGGTTTTTGAGGATTTTTAAAGCTTTTAAACTACAGTTAAGCTACCAAATATCAATCAGCAATAAATTAGTAACAATTTATTAAACTCAGTCTGAAAACATACATATTTTGGAGTAAATTATCAAATGCAGAATAGAATTATTTAGAAATGATCAGTGTAGCTTGTAATTAATATCTTTAACTAGTCAATTAATCAATTAATCTCAATTGCAGTTCTAGGAGGGAACCCTCATCAGCGGAGAACAGAAGTCTGAGTAACATGTGGGCCTACAGGACTGATCCAGTGGTCGAAAACCAGCCAACAAGCCAGCCAACAATGGATGCAGCTGTAGACACCAGATTGAACTCAGGAGAAGATGCAGTGATTGATCAAAACACAATACAGCATGATCCAGACAGTGTGTGCCCCGAACATTTTGGTACTTTTGACAATAATAAGACATTGTACTCTGGCTTCGATGATGGTGCCCATATCTCGCAAAGGCCCCTTGTTCCATCCCAGACCAACAATGATACCTCGACTCCAAACATTTCAGCAGCTTGTCCAAGCGGGTTCGCAGATGGAGTAGCATCATCCCAATCTATGGTGAGTCTATCACTACTGAACAATAACAACTTCTTTTGATAAAACATTTTACCAGTTTATAACATTCCTATATTTATTTCTCTTTTCTGAAGGATGACTCCTGCCACGATGTTCTTACCAGACAAGCAACAGCTCTTGTATTGACTGCAAGAGAGAAACATCGTCTTTCACAGGTTTGTGCTCATACAAAATTAGAATGATTATTTTAACGTGGCTCTATTTTTTTTCATCATTTATTATTAACAATTTCCCTAAACTGTAACAACCTTTAATTCATTCTGATTATCCTAATAGTAACTATGCAAAACTGAGCATCACTTGTATGTGCCTCCAACTTTCCAACAAATGACTATGACTGCCTTAGGTAAACTAAGGCAGTCATAGTCTCCAGCCATCCATCCATTTGCCTCCGCCTATCCTTTTCAGGGTTGCTCCCATCACAAGCCTTCCTCTGCCACCTAACTCTTAGTCTCAGTTTAAAAAGGAAAATTGTAATCTTAATTAAACTAAAAATTTGAGTTTTGCAAGAAATCCGAGAAGGAATTTAAAATTTTTTTTTTTTCTTCAGTTTCAGTGAGGGAAAAAATCTATAAGAAACAGTCAAATAATTCTATGCAGTTTTTTTGGTTGCAGAGCTACGTACGTTATTAGTCCTTACATTATAAGTTGTCTATTCGCTAAAAATAAATCTCTTTTAATAGCAAACAACTAAGATGTCGTTTGTCCTTTCTGTCTGTTTTTCAGAGTGGTGTGAATGATGTCGTTGCAGCATTACAACAGTATCAGGCATCGTTGGTCAATAATCTGAGAAGTCAGGTACAAAAGGTTTTCCAGCAGCATCATGGAAGTGGACTTGAAAAAGATGTTTTGGCAGTCTTCGACCAGATTGAGGATCCATTTGCCTCTGTTTCAACAACATACAGGCAGGATGATGTGATAAAGAGAAATTTCAATTTTGTGGAGTCCGAGGAGGTTTGTGTTGGGTATACTGCTGTCATGGGAAAAAAAGGGAAAAAAAGATTCCTCACTACTGTGCCCAAATGTTTTCATTATGTTCCGCTTGTCAGAAGTTTGGAGCAGTTATTGTCCCATCCAAGAGTTTTGGCATTGATAGATGAGCAGAAAAATTTGAGAAATGAGTATTTATATGATATCATAGATGGAGAACTCATGAAGTCTCACCGTTTATTTTCTGCACACCCCTCTGCCTTACAGATTATCCTTTACTCAGATGAAATTGAAATTTGTAACCCACTTGGGTCTCATGCCTCCAAAAATAAGTTGGTAATGTTCTATTATACTTTGGGAAACATTAATCCTAAATATCGATCAAAACTACCTGCCATTCGTCTACTTGCCATTGCAAAAAAGAGTGCGCTTTCTGAATGTGGTGTAGATGGAATCTTGCAAAGGCTGCATGAGGACTTAGTGAAGCTATATAATGGAGTTAAAATTCAAACTGGAAATGGTGAACGTGAAATATTTGGAGCATTAGTTTCATTATGTGGAGACACTTTGGCGCAACATGAGCTTTGCGGGTTTAAAGAGGGTGTTGGGTTTGCTCATAGTAAATGCAGGCAGTGTGAATGTTCATTTGAGGACATGCAAATTTATTTTGATGAGGATAACTTTGAGGAACGGACATTTGAACGACATGTCCGGCAATGTAGCGAAATTGAGAAGGCCAACACAGAGTATCTAAGAAGCAGCTTAAAAACAACATATGGAATAAACAGAAGAAGCAAACTTATTAATTTCCCAGCATTCAACTTGATCCAACAAACACCCCAAGACATGATGCATGTAATTTTTGAAGGGATTGCTCCATTAGAAATAAAGTGTGTGTTGAAACACTTAGTTCTCATGGGAGAGCTAGACTTAGATCTCTTCAATGCTGCAGTGACTGGTTTCCCATACTCTCCAGTTGATATTAGAGATAAACCAAGTGTTATTACCTACAGTACATTAGCTTCCAGTGACAATAAGTTGAAGCAGTCCTCGGGGCAAATGATTGTTCTTCTGAAAATTTTGCCATTTCTGATTGATGCAGCCAAAGGTACTGAACACTACGCATTCATTCTTGAACTCATTGAGATAGTTCAGATTTTACTTGCTCCTGTCATCAGTCTGCAGACTATTAACAAGTTGAAAATCCTCATTGAACAGCACTTGAAGCACATGAAAGCCCTATTCCCATATAACAACATCACACCAAAACAACATTATTTGATTCATACACCAAGCCAAATTAAACGTTTGGGACCAATGGTCCGTCATATGTGCATGAGATTTGAATCGAAACATTGCTTTTTCAAACAATGGGCGTCAAAAATAAATTTTAAAAATGTTTGCAAATCTTTAATAAAGCATAATCAAATGTATGAATGTTGTCAGAATGTGGATAGTTTTGATCACCCCATTTTTTCCAATGAATGCACATTAGGACCAACCTCAGAAGTAAGCATAATGTCATACTTAAAAGAAAAAATGAGGGCCTTCCTTGGAAATGATGAAGTAAACCATGCAGTGACTGTTAAATGGCTTAATCTAAATGGTAACAAATACATAAGGGATAGGTCATTAATTGTTTGTGCTGTTGGTTCTAGTGGTTTACCTATATTTGGGCTTGTGAAAAATATCTATGTGATCAATTCATCATTGTACTGTTTTGAATTCCAGCAGCACAATACCATTTGTTATGACAAAGATTACATGTCATATAAGATAGAGATTCCAAACATGGCACAAGCAACGGAGCTGATATCCGCTGATAATCTTATGGATTTCACTCCATATTACAGTTTCACACACAAAGATATGACATATGCAGTCATGAAATATTACCTGTGTGATGTAATTGGACTACACATGAGTTCAACAGATGTTTTATAAAAGGCACACTGCTTTA
Organism: Diplotaxodon limnothrissa; assembly: GCF_057381915.1. Taxonomy (NCBI): domain Eukaryota; kingdom Metazoa; phylum Chordata; class Actinopteri; order Cichliformes; family Cichlidae; genus Diplotaxodon; species Diplotaxodon limnothrissa. The sequence goes on from NC_140597.1 coordinate 20,018,019, forward strand.
CATGCATGAACTGTATTATCAGGTTATTGTTTTGGACAGTTTTGTTGTTGAGTTTTCTATCAAATCTGACAGTTGAATGCGATTGTAGCATTGCCACAGTGAAGATATGTGTACTGATACTTGTCTGATGCTGATCTATTAATCTGTTTGACATGGCCTAAAGTGAATGAGTTATGCCGTTTCTGTTTTTCAAATGGGCCTGTATTTCATGTTTATCATGTGCTTTTAGTTCCAGCTTTTGTGCATGTTTTGTCAAACTTGACAGCAGTTTTATTACACTTTAGTGTCAATAAATACATTTCTTAAACTGAGCAGCTGTTTAAGTGGCCTTACTCTTGAAATGAGAAAAATAATCTTGTTTTTATTAGGGAATTTCAACCAAACGGTTTTCATACCTTGTAACTGGTAAATAAAGCTCAAGATGAGCTGAAATATCCTTTTAAGGAAAAGTTAGACATATTTTCCTAGAATAAGATTTATTTTCTTGTGCAAAACTTGCTTGTTAAGAATATATTTTCTTTTTAGACAAAAAATAAGAAAAAATGTCCATAAACAAGGGTTTTTTTACTTTCTTGAAAATCGTTTTTTGCAGTGAAGCAACCAAACTGCTCTCAGCGTCAAAAGACTCCAACCTAAAGAAACATCTGGAAAGTTCTTTTTAAAAAATTACCATTAGCCTGCTGCAACTACCTTGTTTAGCTACCTGGGTTATGTGCCACTTCAGTATCTTCGATGTACTATTGCTGTGTGATTCATTACTGTTACTGAAGGCTCCTCACCACCGAGCTAACATTGTTAGCTGGCATTGAGTAACTTAACAGAACATGTTACAAACTACATTTCTGGGCATGTATTCTGTAATCTGTGGTGGAATACATTTTGAAAGTAACCTTCCCAACACTGGTTGTGCATAACGTCATTTGTGGACGGGTTGTTACCAACATCATGTTAGCAGCAGCTTTAGAAAATATATTTACTTAGAAAATTAGTGATGTAATCAATACTTACTTTACCCATTGCATGTCTCAGCTATATATAGCAGGGAGAGGAGCACTCTTTGCTCCTGTAGCTTTAACATGTCATGTATTTTTGTCTGAACTGTCTCATTCGTTATCATTCTGCAGTGTTGGCTGGCTGGTTCACTCTGTCATTACTTTGTAATTTCTAGTTTCCTATTTTATCAAAGCTCAGAGTTCTTTTTGATTTAAAAGGCCGAACTATAACGCTAACTTCTAAACCTTTCAAGACAACTGAAAGACTGAAAAACTCTTTGCCATCATCACACTTTCTACTTTTCATATTCTTTTTTTCTTTTTCTTTCACTTGGTAGCTTTTAGCACTGACATTGCCTCAGTGACCTTTGTGGAATCCTGTTCTTACTATTCTAATACCTTCATAGCACGACATGCTTATTTTTAATAAGATTAAATCTGCAAAGCCTATCCTTTAGCTTTTAAGTAAATGTTTTATTCAAATTACCTTGATTTCTCCACATTGAAATAATATTCACTAATTATGAACCGACTGTTTACAACAACCACAACTGACAATGTGCACACACACATCCAAGGATAAACTCAAAGTAGGAGACACACTCAGAATGTCTTCTCCGCTTGAATACTGCGGCAGGAATTTTACATTTTCTGAGTTACTGTGCAGTTAAAACAAATCCTTGAAGATGAAGCCAGCTATTTCATTAGAGGCTTCACATAAGCATCCTCTAAAAGCTCCTTCCTGAATATTGCCTCTGTGCTATCAGCTGTAAAGTGCTCATAGTGGCTGCAGCTACTACTTTTGGCACAAACCGATGCAGGTATGCCGGCTATGACTGCATCAACAAGGAGAGAGATGCAGCTCTATAAAAAAACAAACCAACCATATCTAGGACGGGGGTGTTTGAATTAGCTGACTCAAGAAAAGCATACCCATTACAGTTTGCCATATGCCTCAGCTTGGTGTGAGCCTGGGCTTTTACTGTTTATTAGTGACTGCACTCACTCGACTGCTGGTCTGGCATTTGTGTTTTATGTTTACTGTAAGTGTAATATGTACAAAGGCCCGAAACCTGGTGTTGTGTTACAGAACTGCCTGTGAAACGTACTTTAGGATGAAACAGTGGAAGCTGGATACACACCCAGTTAGAAACAGTCGGATGGAAAAAAGCCAAAAGCAGCAAAAATAAAGTAGAAGACTGAGGAAGGCAATGATCAGGTAAGTACGGTGTACATTTTAGGACATCGTCAGGTCTCAGGAAAAAAGTTGTCAGGTATCAGTCTCACACGAAAAAATGTTAGGTCTCAGACTCACATGAAAAAATGTCAGGTCTTAGACTCACATGAAAAAATGTCAGGTCTCAGTCTCACATGAAAAAATGTCAGGTCTCAGACTCACATGAAAAAATGTCAGGTCTCAGTCTCACATGAAAAAATGTCAGGTCTCAGACTCACATGAAAAAATGTCAGGTATCAGTCTCACACGAAAAAATGTTAGGTCTCAGACTCACATGAAAAAATGTCAGGTCTTAGACTCACATGAAAAAATGTCAGGTCTCAGTCTCACATGAAAAAATGTCAGGTCTCAGACTCACATGAAAAAATGTCAGGTCTCAGTCTCACATGAAAAAATGTCAGGTCTCAGACTCACATGAAAAAATGTCAGGTCTCAGTCTCACATGAAAAAATGCCAGGTCTCAGACTCACATAAGATAAGATAAGATAAGATAACCTTTATTAGTCCCACACGTGGGAAATTTGTTTTGTCACAGCAGGAAGTGGACAGTGCAAAAGTTATGACGCAAAAATTAGAATACAATAAGAATAAATACAGTACACAGCTGTACAGAATAGAATAAAATAATATACTATATACAGTAGAATAAAATAGAATAAAAATATACAATAAGATAAAAATAGAATACGAATGCTATATACAACTGAGTAAAAATACAACGATGCCAGAAAGGATTATTGCACTTAGTGTTATTGCACATGTGTGGATGTGTGTGTTTGTTCAGTTAAAGTCTTTGTTGTGGAGTCTGACAGCAGTGGGGAGGAAAGACCTGCGAAATCTCTCCGTCCCACACCGTGGGTGCCGCAGTCTCCCACTGAAGGAGCTGCTCAGTGCTGTCACAGTCTGCTGCATGGGGTGGGAGACGTTGTCCAACAGGGATGACAGCTTAGCCGCCATTCTCCTGTCACTCACCACCAGTGTTGGTCAAGTTACTTGAAAAAAGTAATCAGTAACTAATTACTGATTACCTCCCCCAAAAAGTAATCCCGTTACTTTACTGATTACTTATTTTCAAAAGTAATTAATTACTTAGTTACTTAGTTACTTTTTAAAAACACGATTTACAACCTGAAAAGGTGATAAAGCGATAGAGCTTTCAGCCCAGTTCTACTTTTTCTACATAATCCATCATACAAAATGTAATCAAATGGAAAAGTCTCTTTTTAACTTGTTTTATTAGTTTTAATCTTTTAACTTTATGCATCAAGCAAAAATTTAATTATATGCAACATTCTCTGACTGGAAGAAATTAGTTTAACATTTAAACCTATTTTCTGCACATTCCAGCACATAAAATAAAATATTTTGTGTGTTTACACTCAGTCTTTCAAATAGATGCAAGTAAAACACAGCAGAAAATAAATAAAGTCAAAGACTCAGCGGTCCTGTTGCTCTATTTTCACCTGTAAAGCAGGAGTTGGGTAGGCGGAGGTTTACCCTGGTGCAGGTGTGCTGCGGTCAGTGGAAGGATATGGCAGTTCTGTGAGTTTCCCATTACATCGTAGCTACTCGGTGCTTGCTTGGAAGTTTAGGGTTTTTTTCGCTGTAAAAAGAAGTTTTCTTCCCACGCACAGCGGACACTAATGTTTTTGTCACTTTTTATGGAATCAAACTCAAAGTAAGGTCAGTACTTCCACACTTTAAACGCTGCACGCTCATACTCTCTCTGCACTCGATATGTGATCCACTGTTGATCTGCACACAGCTGTTGTCACTAACGGAGCACTGGCTTACGTCACTGTCGTGAGACATTCTCGCAAAAGATTCACGGTTTTAGTAACGCAGTAACGCAGCGTTCCTACGGGAAAGTAAAGGTAATCTAATTACCGTTTTTGCAATAGTAATCCCTTACTTTACTCGTTACTTGAAAAAAGTAATCGGATTACAGTAACGCGTTACAAATAACGCGTTACTGCCCATCTCTGCTCACCACCTCCACTGGGTCCAGAGGGCATCCTAGAACAGAGCTGGCCCTTCGGATCACCCTGTTCAGTCTCTTCCTGTCCCCAGCAGAGATGCTGCCGCCCCAGCAGACCACACCATAAAAGATAGCAGAAGCATGAAAAAATGTCAGGTCTCAGTCTCACATGAAAAAATGTCAGGTCTCAGTCTCACATGAAAAAATGCCAGGTCTCAGACTCACATGAAAAAATGCCAGGTCTCAGACTCACATGAAAAAAATGTCAGGTCTCAGTCTCACATGAAAAAATGTCAGGTCTCAGTCTCACATGAAAAAATGCCAGGTCTCAGACTCACATGAAAAAATGTCAGGTCTCAGTCTCACATGAAAAAATGTCAGGTCTCAGTCTCACACGAAAAAATGTCAGGTCTCAGTCTCACATGAAAAAATGTCAGGTCTCAGACTCACATGAAAAAATGTCAGGTCTCAGTCTCACATGAAAATGTCAGGTCTCAGTCTCACATGAAAAAATGTCAGGTCTCAGACTCACATGAAAAAATGTCAGGTCTCAGACTCAGATGGAGGCTGCCATCTTGCAAATTTGGAGTAGTGACTTGAGGTGGAGCGACTGTGTAACGCTCCCGCCCACACACCCGCTGGTGACCGCAAACACGCCCCCCTACACTTTTTATGTAGCCCGGCTGCTCGAGTTTTTTTGCTGGTTTACCATGACTGACGACTCGTTTAATTAAGGTAAATACAACCATGTCACTGTTATAAAAAAAAAGACACAGTTTATCATCTTATAGTTCTAAAATCGCTCTGTTGTTATTTCGTTTGCTAGATTAGCCGCTAGCATACGCACTGTGTTGGAGGCTTGTTGCTAGCTAGTTAGCAATGCTACACACCTGCTACTCTAATAGTCTGTGTTATTGAAACATTCCTTAGGTTTTGTTATCCATTTTTAGACAGCGATGAGATCAGCTGCACACTCTACAGACGCCCAGAGTTACTGTTAATATCAAAAATATAATGCTGTCCTTTGAGATTTTAACATAAGACTGTGAGTGTAATGGATCTAAAACTGTTTAAATCTTCAGAGCCCTCTATATCCTGGTAACATGGAGACTTTAAAAACATCAGCAGAACGTCTCAGTAATGTAGTCTAATTTGTTCTTTTCATTTAATAATAGAGTCCATATTATATCAACAGCTACATTCACCCTGGAGAGAAACTAGTGAGGGAGACCATCAGGACCAAGCTGGGTTTCCTGGGTCCAGAGGTTTGGAGAAACTTCTTCCCTTTCTTTCATCACAGCTGTCCTGTGCCAGAAGTTCTGTTGACCCACTCAAAAAGGCATCATTTAAGAAACATCAGGAAGACTGAAGCTCATGGCATTGACCAAGCAGGACTCATGATCTTCACCAGCAGCTCCCTCACAGGGAAATCTTCAGCACTCCTCTGTAGGCCTGCCCCAGGAGATGGATAAACCCAGCATTTCATGAACACTGTGATGGAGACCTTTGCTTTGTGTAATGTTATAAATACTCGGCTACTCCCCAAAGGCTCCAGACTTTTATATAAATATATGATATTCAGTCCTGTAGAAAGTTATATATTTAAGAATATATGATCCTCTCTGGTTACTCTGGTATGAATAACTCTGAATCACTTTATAGTAAATAACACACTATCTGCAAAAAACTGTGAAAGAATTCCAGATGACAAGTTTGTAGTTCAACATACAAGTGATGAAATTTGACCGTCATCAGGTTTTATTTAATTGTGTTAGACAAAATCTCATATGCTCTTCATGCAGCTGAGTACATCAACTGTTTAAAACGGAAGGTGTGCAGGTCTGAGATACAAACTGAGGTCCTGTTAATATAGTGACACGGTTACATGAGTGATTAATCCTTTTGACTTTTTGTCTTTGACTTTATTAATAAAACAGCTGCAGCTTTCACTACAGCACATGTGGTACTTTAACCTTTGTACTGTTTTCATCAGTTCATTTTGCAGTTAACATGTGAACATGTTGGATGATCTGTCTGCTGTCACTCGATGGGGCTGAGGTCGGAATCTGAGGGCAGCTCCTGTAATCACAAAGAGAACAGAACCATCAAACTCAGATATAAATTTTATCCCTCAAAATTGAAATAAAGCTAATTTTTCTGTCCTCACACACTCAGGATCTAAAGGATGGAGGTGGACCCCTGCCTGGTGGCTTGGATCTCCGACTACCTCACCGACAGACCACAGTACGTCAGGCTGAAGGACATCACGTCTGACACAGTGGTCAGCAGCACAGGAGCACCACAGGGAACTGTGCTGTCCCCTCTTCTCTTCACCCTGTACACCTCTGACTTCTGCTACAACTCTGAATTATGCCACATTCAGAAGTTTGCAGACGACACAGCCATCATGGGGTGTATCTGGGATGATCAGGAAGAGGAGTACAGAAGTCTGGTGAGGAACTTTGTCGCATGGAGTCACACAAACCACCTGCAACTCAACACCTCAAAGACTAAGGAACTGGTTGTGGACTTCGGGAGGTCTAGAGCAGGTCCACTGCCGGTTCAGATAGAGGGGGAGGAGGTGGAGGTGGTCAACAAGTACAAGTACCTCGGGCTGTGGGTGGACAATAAACTGGACTGGTCATGCAACACAGAGCACCTGTATAAAAAAGCCCAAAGCCGACTGTACTTCCTCAGGAGGCTGAGGTCTTTTAACATCTGCAGGAAGCTCCTGAGGATGTTTTACCAGTCGGTGGTTGCTGGAGTACTTTTCTATGCTGTGGTGTGCTGGGGGAGCAGCACAGCAAAGAAGGACTCATCCAGGCTGGAGAAACTGATCAGGAGGGCTAGCTCTGTGGTCGGCATGAAGCTGGACACTCTGGTGACAGTGGCAGAGAAAAGGACATTAAAGAAACTGATGGACATTATGGACAATGCCAGACATCCTCTGCACACGGCCATAAACAACCAGAAGAGTCTGTTCAGTGACAGGTTGCTTCTCCCAAAGACAAGAACTAACAGACTTAAAAACTCCTTTGTCCCACACGCCATCAGACTGTTTAACTCCTCCCTGGAGGGGAGAGGGAGGGGAAACAGGAGGACAAAGGAGGGGGGAACAACTAAGCTGTAGTGCCTCTTCACCTCACTGTGCAATACCTTTTGTGCAATACTTTTGTAAATAGTCAACGGTGCAATAGACTCAATACTTGAAATGTGCAATTCACTTGTATTTTTATTCCTATTTATTCTATTTATCCCCTTTGTATATTTTATTTATATTGTCTCTGTATTTTTATATATATATATATATATATATATATATATATATATATATATGTGTGTGTGTGTGTGTGTGTGTGTGTGTATTATATATATATATATATATATATATAATATTCTGTAACTCTGTAACTTCTGTCGGTGCTGTGCTTTTTTGGAAATCGAATTTCCCAGAGGAACCCACCCGAGGGATTAATAAAGTTCTATCTAATCTAATCTAATCTAAAGTTCTTCTCTTACATTTTTTTTCAGTATTACAGTACACTATCCGGTTGTTCAGTCTGACGTCACTAGCCGTGTCTGGACCTAAACTCCGCTGCAGGTCCATATATCAAACGATCACTATGGCATTACTGAGAGTTGAAAAACTGTCTAAAGTCTTTCATCTTTAATAAAATGATCAGTGTTCTGCTCTACCAGGTGTAACAATTGAGTTTAACATCCAGGCATCCATGAAAACTGAATTTGTGACATTTAACAGAGTTAGAAGTTAGCAGGGAGTTAGCTCGCTAGCTTCTGTCTAAATACAATATAGCATGTCCTGACTGCAGGGTTTTGGAAACAAATTAAAACGTACTTCCAGCATAAATGAAGACAGAAAACTAAAAAGCAGTGACGTTTGTAGGGTTACTGAAGTTGGGCTAGCTGGTATATAATGATGTGCTACGTGACCGCTAGCGACACAGCTATGTTAGCATAATATAAACAAGCTAACTTTTTTTTCCACTCGATAAAAGTTAACGTGAGTGTTCTCGGTGGTCAGGAACAAATGTAATCGTATGGCAGGATGCTGTAAAAGGACCAAACTTCAGCCAGGAGAACAACTGAGATAATCCATCCACAATAGGTTAGTCATTCATATACTGCTGCATGGGCTGGGCTGTAGTTACATCCTAAGGTTTTAAAAACTGAGCTTAAATAAATGATTAGCGGTAATAAAAGCCGAGGGAGGCCAACAGTGATCACTGACTGTTTTAGGAGCTTTTGGAGATCAAATAGAAGAAAATACATAACATTAAACATGTTAACAACACAAAAGCCATATTAAACGCAGACTACTTTAGGCCCGGAAGTAGGATTCGTCGTGTCATCACTGAACAACCGGATAGTACTTTAATCCATAGTTCCTTATTAATGAAGAGTTACTGAAGTACAAGCTTTTAAAAAAAAACGTTACTGTCCTTACAGATGTGGCCAGAGACTGAAAACATGCTGTTGTTTGCACCAGAGGCGGAGCCAGACATTTGAAACACCCGGGGCTTAGCCCTAAAGGGTAGTATGCATGTGTTTTGTTTTTTTTTTGGGGGGGGGGGGGGGGGGGGGGGTGTAGAAATGACTGAAAGATTAATAAGCTCTGTTTTGAGTTTTGTTCAAAAAAGAATGACTTCATATAGGAAAAAAATATATCACATATGCAAGACACCTTAAACTAGTTTTTTTAATTAAGCAGCAAGGCAGAACAAAATCAGGGCTGTATCAAGACACAGGGACTAAACCCCAATTCAACCAGACCCAGAACTGATCCAGAATTAAAACAGGACTACAAGGGTTCAAAATCAGGACTACTGAGGACTTAACCAAGACAGAACCAGAATCAGAACTAGATGATATAAGCACTAAAAATCATCATAGACCTGCACTACACTTATTTTTTAATTCTACCAAAGTACACTATTTAGATTCAGAAAAGTTTATATAATTATTTAGCCTTGTTGTGCAAACAAGCCTGCATAACTTAATAAATATAGAATTTGAAAAATAACAAACCTAAAAAGAAACACTAGGTACGACCCATATGGAAAAGATATATATAAATCTTATAAAGTTTGTATCTGTTTTGTGTGAAACTTGTATGAAAAGCATACAAGAGTGAAAACAGATATAAGATCCCTTGAAGAATTATATAATGAAACTTGTATGTTTTGGATACTTACTAAAACAATATATGAAAGTAATGAGAAAGTGGCCACTTTCATGAGTAAATCATATAAGTTTTTACTATTTCTTTTCCATATGGGGAGATACATGAGTACCTATGATACGGTGATACTTTTGGTAAACAACCATTTGACTAACATGTGTGTCTCACCTGCTCTTGATCATCTCATCATCATTGTTCTGTCCTCATTCTCCTCTCTCTCCCTCTCTGTTCCTCTCTCTCCCTCTTTGTGCTGACAATCATCAAATATACAGTTGAAACCAGATATTTACATACTCTTCAGATAAAAACACTTTTTTCATTGTAACCTCAAATCAGACTAAATGTTAATTTTTTTTAGATTGATAAATATAAAAAACATATTTGTTAACTTTAAGAGTAAAGAGAGAAATTGTCTGTATTTCTTAATTGCAAATGGCACCAAATTGTATTCAAATTGAGCCACACTTATGGAGCTCCACAATTCTTTTCCAGGTGATTTGGTTGACATCTCTTGATTTTCCCATTTTAAAGAAACAGGCTCTGTGTTTTGCCTTATATGCATCCACAGGTGTGCCACCAATTTACTCACATGGACTCTACTAACCTATCAGAAGCTTCTTCAGCTCAGAATGGAATCATCTGGAGTTTCTTATTAATTAACAATAAACTTAGTGTATATGTACTCCTAAATTTGATGAAAGTGATGAAAAATAGACAGCTCTGTCTCTCTTTATTCTGACATTTAACTAATTCAAAAGATATTTTAATATTTATTTAACCAAAACAAAACAAGTTTACTCTAAATTGATGTTGTACAGTGAAAAAATGTTCTTGTGTTTTCCATAAAGTGTATGTAAATATCTGGTTTCAACTGTGAATATACTGCTGTATATTGAAATTCCTCGTTTTGCATAGAAATATACTGAACAACATACAAAGCATAATATATAAAATACTACCAGAGTTTTTTCTTTGAAAGAAGTCCCTTATGTCCATTCTTGTATATCAGTGCATTACTGAAACCGATTTATTTAGCCGTGGAGAGTAACAACTGAATATATGAAATAAACACACATGTAAGCTAAGACTCTCTAAAGAAACAGCACTGTTGTTGTTCGGCTTTTCATTTCGCCATTTGTTGATTCACTCGAAGAGCAAGTAATGTAATATGAGTCAAGTGATCAGTTTGATATCAATCTTTCGTGATATACCGTCAGTACAGTACGAATGATTTGCTGTGGTACCTGGTCGAACTTGAGTTCTCCTCTGTCTGCCTGGCTGCGTTTCTCTAACAGCGCAGGCAGTAGCTGCCCCCGCCCCCTTAGTGTCATAGCTCGGATCATACCAATATTAGGGGGGATTTATGCACAGTGTGCACTATGTGCTTCGAATAATGTTTGTAGTTTTTGTTTTATACAGTGTCAGCCAGGCATCTAACTATGAAAAAATTACACTCCAAAAGACCCCGGGCTTCTGAAAAAAACAACCCGGGCTTAAGCCCAGTAAGCCACCCCCCCCCCGCTCCGCCACTGGTTTGCACATCTTTAATATTCAGCTCTGCACAGGAGCTGAAGCAGGATGCAGCCTGTTGCTTTTACGATATAATACTTGTAATAAAAGTACAGTAACAGTAATTAGTGACTGAGTAGCCCGGGGCGTTTCTCTTGATTTCTTTAGTAAATACATTCACCTGCACAGATTAGCTAAACGAACCCTGACATCTTAGCTAGCTAGGTCCTGAGACCTAGCTAAGGACGGTAGTTACGGAGTAGCTTGCAAACACATTTAACTTACCGAAACAGTGCAGCGGGGCCTCGGGTCCTTCTGTCGGGTAGTCCAGTTTACTGAAGAACACCTCAGGCTGTCAGGTTAAAACACTCGGTCGTGTTTTCGAAGCGTAAACGCTGGCCCTCCTCTCAGAGCCTACGCTCTATCTACTATTCCCGAACAGAGATACGCAAGTTTCTCCGTGACTGCAGCTGTCACTACAGTCATTGGTGGGACGTGACAACACCGCCACCTGCAGGAAGATTTTCTCTCTGTCTGATAGCTCGTTTCCTGAGACCTGACATTTTTTCGTGTGAGTCTGAGACCTGACATTTTTTCATGTGAGACTGAAACCTGACATTTTTTCATGTGAGACTGAAACCTGACATTTTTTCATGTGAGTCTGAGACCTGACATTTTTTCATGTGAGTCTGAGACCTGAAATTTTTTCGTGTGAGACTGAGACCTGACATTTTTTCATGTGAGTCTGAGACCTGACATTTTTTCATGTGAGTCTGAGACCTGACATTTTTTCATGTGAGACTGAAACCTGACATTTTTTCATGTGAGACTGAAACCTGACATTTTTTCATGTGAGTCTGAGACCTGACATTTTTTCATGTGAGTCTGAGACCTGAAATTTTTTCGTGTGAGACTGAGACCTGACATTTTTTCATGTGAGACTGAGACCTGACATTTTTTCATGTGAGTCTGAGACCTGACATTTTTTCGTGTGAGATTGATACCTGACCAGGGCCGTGCAGAGAGGTTTAAAGGGGCGGGTGCTCAAAGTTAAAAAGGGGAACATTGAACCAGGCTGAATAACAACAACACACATTCATTAAGAATCTAATATGGGAAGGGCAGGGCTGTGTTGATCTGAGACTGTAGACATTAAAAGGTCCATAGGAGAGATGGTAGCTGATTAAACAAGTGTCATGAGATAATAACAAAATGCAAAGATTGGTGACAGCGCTTGGAACCATAAGGCAACAAAAAACTGTGAGAAATAATTTAGGCTCTGCCTGTGAATCACTCTTTGCTTCTCTTCTTCCTTCCATCCCATCATTTCATATATCACTCTCCACTTAATATGTGAGAACAAGGCACAACTTGCTATTGCAATAAACTATAATCTAATTATCCACACCTAACAACTCTTGCACTTAATCTATAATAAAATGATGACAGAAAAATGTTATAGCACTGCCTTTAGTAGCCTCACACAGCTCCTACTGTTTCCTCCTCATGTCCTTACCAGGCATGTCTGGACAATGTTATATCATGAGTAATATTTTTTTTAAAAATCCATCTAAATAAAACACACACATGCACGCACACACAGTGACATTTTAGAACTTCTTCAGAATACTGTACTATGGGCATCATGGTGCTGATCCAGAATCCTTACATTATTATTTATTACTAGAGCTACAATAATAAAGCAATGAGGAGGGGGAAGTAATAAATATGAAATAATGTCATTATGATGATTCCATTTGTTTCACTATCCACTCTGTGCAGGGCAAAGCTTATTACATTTTTAAACTGTAGAGATACAATAATTTTACTGCTTTAAAACAAATGCAATGCAAAATGTTGTTCGCTGGATTTACATCCGCAAAGAAGACTATTACAAAGCAATGGTTCTGTCCTGACATTTGTATGGAATCATTCTGGAGACGATGTCTTATCCGTGTTATTGGTTTTGAACATACCACAGCAAAATTAAATAAAGCTCGACCCACGACTGTTGACGCTTGGAAAATCTTCTCATCCAGAGTTATCTCCTGGAAGAGGCAATAATTGGTTTTAACTTTGTGTTTTTGTGTCTTTTCTTTGCTGTCCCTATGCCTTGTTTGCTAATGTTTGCTTTGCTACTGCAGTTTACAGTTGTGCTGTATATGTCTGTACCCCCCCCCCCCCCACCCCGTTTTAAATCAATAAAATGTTGATCACAAAAAAAAAATAATTTTACTGCTGTAAAATCCAAATTTTGTCTTATTTAAAATATAAATCTAATATAATCTGCTTCTTAATGTATGTTCTTTAAAATACAGCGTGTTTTTTAATATATTATAATTATAATAATTATTATGTGGACATGCATATTAGATCGTTTTTTAGTGAAATATAATCCCTCCAGAAAGGCAGGAAAAGCCCAGAAACTTACTTTAAAACTAAATATGTTCCCTAAAACGGTGACAGAGCTACAGACCCATGACAGCCAGGTAGCCAGCAGCTATGACCATGCACTACATGTGCAGTTAATAAAAGGACAGGTAATGTTTGTCGCGCTGTTGCACACACAGCACGCTCGTTTGTTTCAGTTCGTCAGTTGCAACAAGACAACTTACCAACGTGTACGTAATAAGCTAATACTCCTGTGTGCTATACACTACAGTGTACGCTGTACACCTACTTACTGGTTTTGTCGCATCAGTCTGTGTCTCTGAGTTAACTTGTGTTTCTCCTACAGCTCCGGACTGCTAAAAATGCGCGTGCTCTTTGTGAGCTCGTTCCTGGCTCGTAACCAGCGCGTTCTGCCGTCAAGGGCGATCATTGGTTAAATGTGATCATATGACTGATGCAAGCCAGATCCTTTTATTTAGCAAAACTGTGATTAATAGTTACAGTGGGGCAAAAAAGTATTTAGTCAGCCACCGATTGTGCAAGTTCCCCCACTTAAAATGATGACAGAGGTCAGTAATTTGCACCAGAGGTATACTTCAACTGTGAGAGACAGAATGTGAAAAAAAAATCCATGAATTCACATGGTAGGATTTGTAAAGAATTTATTCGTAAATTAGGGTGGAAAATAAGTATTTGGTCACCTCAAACAAGGAAAATCTCTGGCTCTCACAGACCTGTAACGTCTTCTGTAAGAAGCTTTTCTGTCCCCCACTCGTTACCTGTATGAATGGCACCTGTTTGAACTCATCATCTGTATAAAAGACACCTGTCCACAGCCTCAAACAGTCAGATTCCAAACTCCGCCATGGCCAAGACCAAAGAGCTTTGGAAGGACACCAGGAAAAGTATTGTAGACCTGCACCAGACTGGGAAGAGTGAATCTACAATAGGCAAGCAGCTTGGTGTGAAAAAATCAACTGTGGGAGCAATCATCAGAAAATGGAAGACATACAAGACCACTGATAATCTCGATCTGGGGCTCCACGCAAGATCTCATCCCGTGGGGTCAAAATGATCATGAGAACGGTGAGCAAAGATCCCAGAACCACACGGGGGGACCTGGTGAATGACCTGCAGAGAGCTGGGACCAAAGTAACAAAGGTCACCATCAGTAACACACTACAACGGCAGGGAATCAAATCCCGCAGTGCCAGACGTGTTCCGCTGCTGAAGCCAGTGCATGTCCAGGCCCGTCTGAAGTTTGCCAGAGAGCACATGGATGATACAGCAGAGGATTGGGAGAATGTCATGTGGTCAGATGAAACCAAAGTAGAACTTTTTGGTATAAACTCAACTCGTCGTGTTTGGAGGAAGAAGAATACTGAGTTGCATCCCAAGAACACCATACCTACTGTGAAGCATGGGGGTGGAAACATCATGCTATGGGGCTGTTTTTCTGCCAAGGGGACAGGACGACTGATCCGTGTTAAGGACAGAATGAATGGGGCCATGTATGGTGAGATTTTGAGCCAAAACCTCCTTCCATCAGTGAGAACTTTGAAGATGAAACGAGGCTGGGTCTTCCAACATGACAATGATCCAAAACACACCGCCTGGGCAACAAAGGAGTGGCTCCGTAAGAAGCATTTGAAAGTCCTGGAGTGGCCTAGCCAGTCTCCAGACCTCAACCCCATAGAAAATCTGTGGCGGGAGTTGAAAGTCCGTGTTGCTCGGCGACAGCCCCAAAACATCACTGCTCTCGAGAAGATCTGCATGGAGGAATGGGCCAAAATACCAGCTACTGTGTGTGCAAACCTGGTAAAGACCTATAGTAAACGTTTGACCTCTGTTATTGCCAACAAAGGTTATGTTACAAAGTATTGAGTTGTATTTTTGTTATTGACCAAATACTTATTTTCCACCCTGATTTACGAATAAATTCTTTACAAATCCTACCATGTGGATTCATGCATTTTTTTTTTCACATTCTGTCTCTCACAGTTGAAGTGTACCTCTGGTGCAAATTACTGACCTCTGTCATCATTTTAAGTGGGGGAACTTGCACAATCGGTGGCTGACTAAATACTTTTTTGCCCCACTGTAAATATTATTGTTGAGGGGCACAGACAGGACTCCGCACGCACGCACACACACATAAAAAAAAAAAAAAATTTTTTTTTTTAAAAAGTTGCCTCAACAAAAGGGCACTTTGGGCACCCATCAGGAAAGGGGCGGGTGCTCAAGCCCCTCTAGCCCCCCCCTCTGCACGTGCCTGTACCTGACAACTTTTTTCCCGAGACCTGACGATGTCCTAAAATGTACACCGTAGGTAAGTAAGTACTCAGTGCAGAACAACAAAAACTCATCATGAGCTCATTTTTATTCATTCATTACTTTAAATGTTAAATGTATTACTGTTGTTGGTTGATGTGGAGTTCATTAGAAAAATATTGTGACTCAAATTATCCTTTTGGCTTGTAAAACATTTTAAAATGGTGCAAAATTCTGTCACAACTGTTCAAAACAATTATGGAAATACTTTTTCTTTCACAATTTTCTGTCGTTATTGCCTGAAACACATACTTGAAATGTTGAAAACTCATTTTGGCTCCATTTGAAAGAATGGGTAATAACATCAGCATTGTAGGCTTCTATATTTTTTGTGAGTTATTTATTTTTTAAGAGTTACAATTTAGAATTATCTTAATTAATTGGCAATCTGTACTCGGAAGTCGTTGATTGGTGTTGCAGCAAACAAGACTGAAACAGAAATTTGCTGAATGGAGTGACACTGCATCAAAAAAATGCCTGTTCACATGAAATCTAACTTTGTGAGGCAGGCTTTCAATAATTTTGCACCTGAAAAACAAGAGAGTCACAAATACCACAGACAGTGGACATCAGTTCTTGGATAAGTCTGCAATCAAAGGAAACTTACATTGATGGGTTTGGCACCTAGTAGCCTTGGGCGATATTGGAAAGCCTGTTCTGGCAATCCAACTACAGTTAGGGTAGGGTTTGGGGTTCCTGTTTATTTCTATTTAAATGATTCTTGATTGAGACAAGTTATGCAGTGTACAGCAAAAAGGTGCAAGGAAAAAATAAATTTCTCTGAATGACCCTCTGCCCAAAAACTGATAAGATGAAATAAGAAACCCCACATTTGGTCAATTGTTTTATTGTAATAATTGTAGTATGATTATTGCAGAAGTAGTACCAACAATAATAAAATTAACAATAATAAAAATATATATGGATATTATAATTGTTCATAAACAAAGCAACAGTGTGAAGAGGTAGGTTAGATATTGCTACTTTAAGTGACTCCTCAACAAAATGGTTTAGATGCTTCTTGACTTGACAGCACTTAGAAGAAATCCTAGAAAGTAGGAGTAACTTTTAAAAAAAAGATTATACTGTAGAGTTTTGGAGGGGAAAATGAAGCCAAGATAAAGTTGTCACATAGGAAAAGTGGTGTGCCAGTTCAGTGACAGGATATGGACCTGCTGACAACACACTGGGGATCAAAGAGTAGAAATGATAGAAAGTATGAGGTAGAGTTTGACAGCAGGAAGTGAGAGACGGTTAATGGTGACTGCCTTGTTGAGTCCTCCCACTCAATAGTGGAACCCCACTGAATACATCACACAGAAGGTGGGAAGAGTGAGGCAAGTGACTGACATTTTGTTTTCCTTCGCAGTAATCCCGTGGACTGCATTTATCTTTACTGCGTTGCAACATATCATTACTGACAAATGAAATAGGTAATTCAATAAACCATTCAAGACATTTTTCCTTGATTGCTGATACTGCTGTGATTCTTGGACATATCTAACAATGCAGAATATTGGCAATAATGAGGAGCAGCATTCAAATAAAGTTGGATGAGTGTGTAAAACTGACGACAGATCAACTAACATGAGAACTGTTCCATCATATATCTTAATGCATTCTCAATCATCCAGGTAATTGGACGTAGCTAGCCCACTGAATGAACAATGGGCTGTGAGGTCAGTTCCTTGATCATTAATATGTCATGACAATTTGCACCGCACGGTGGTTAGCACTGTTGCCGCACAGCAAGAAGGTCCTGAGTTCAATTCCACCATCAGGCCGGGGTCTTTCTGTGTGGAGTTTGCATGTTCTCCCCGTGTTTGCGTGGGTTCCCTCCGGGTACTCCGGCTTCCTCCCACCGTCCAAAGACATGCAGCTTGTGGGGATAGGTTAATTGGATAATCCAAATTGCCACTAGGTGTGAATGTGCAAGTGAATATGAGTATGAATGGTTGTCTGTCCTTGTGTGTTAGCCCTGTGACAGACTGGCGACCTGTCCAGGGTGTACCCCGCCTCTCGCCCTATGACAGCTGGGCTCCAGCACCCCCCGCGACCCTGAAAGGGATAAGCGGTAGCGAATGGATGGATGGATGGAATTTGCATTTGCAGTGGTGCTACTTTCAGTCATTATGCAAATGTTCTGTTTATAAGATTGGAAACCTGCAGTCAGCTGAGACTGAAGACGTCACCTGGATGATGATGAAACGTTTCTCCCACTGAAAACATCCAAATGAACAGAATCAACCTTCCATCATATACTACATGTAATGTTGTAATGAACCTTCTTAGTGGGGGCAGCAAAATGCACAATGTAAAATGCCTAGTTGTAGATTTTTGGTCAAGTACTGACCAGTAATAATAATCTTACCCCTGACAGATAATGAGCAAAGGAAAGTTATTGCTTCTAGTCACAAAACCAAAAGTCTCCTCACAGTCAAAAACGTCATTATGCCCAAAATAATTACTTAGTGTCAGTGTAAGTTTTTACCAAACATATTTTTCCCAATAGTTACTTATTCGAATAAATAAACGTTTGATTTTATATATTTTCGTTGCAGTTTAGTCAACATTATTCTACGATTTCTTTTTTTTTTTTTTTTTTTTTTTGAGTAGCAGGGTTCAAAATTTTTGAAAAAAAAAATTCAACAATGAAAAATGTAAAACAAAAAACCTTTTAAAATGTGACTGAGCTTTCCTTCCATGCATCCTGGCCTGTTTGATGGAAGGATGCTCATTTTTCACCTTCTTAACCACTTAGAGTGACGAGTAGGCTAAAGCCAAACCCAGCTGTCTCTGGCTCCTCACTTTATGGATGGAAGTTGACCATGTAACAGCATATCTTAATGTCTTCTTCTGTGGATTGTTCGTAAGAGTTCTGGGATAGGAAAAGTATATTAGCCACAAGCTTCATGCTTGTAATTTCCAGCAGAATGATAACTCCCACTTGAGGAGCAGGAGATGACAGAAAGCAGCTCACAGGTACTTCAGTATTTAACACCAATGCTGGATTTGTCATTTCACTTACTGTGATACATCAGACTGGGAAGAGTGATAGCAGAGCAGGCTAATGGTGCGTTGGCTTGCTTTCTGCCTCTCCATCACTGTCAGTGGTTTTCTGAAGCATCATATTTTAATATAGCAAATAATTAAATTGTGAAACTTGTGAAACAGCCGGCACATTATAGACCACTTTCTGCAAGTCTGGTGCATCGTCGCTGCAGTCTCTCCATCCTTGCTTGAATGATTACATCTTTTTTTCACATTGGTGCAGATAATTACCTGCAGAGTGGTTGATGCACAGATAGTGTTAGTGTAGCTACTGACTGTGTGTGTGTGGACGTGAATATGCACTCTTGGCAGTGAGCATTTAAAAGTATGTATAGGTAGGTTCAGAGTATTTGCATGGGTGCTCAAATCCCTCTATTTTTGCCGAGGCTCAACAGAAAATGTCAGCAAGATATTAGAGTGCTGTGCCGACCTTTCATTCATCTTTCTTTACAACTGTGTGTGTGTGCGTGTGTGTGTGTGTGATCTATGCTCTCTTAAGAGAAAATTCCTGCTGCACACATGTACAGGCTAGACAAAAGCAATTTTGTCATTAAAAGCAAAGTACACAGAGAGTACAGAGAGTTGGGCTTCTAAAAGCAGCACTGCTGAGAAATATTAGAGATTCACAGCATTTCAGCAAACACAATATGTCTTTACAGATAGCTCATTGTTTATATACAGTATATGAAATGTAACCATCACTGCGACAGCAAAGTAATAAAGTATTTGATTGGTAAATGATTTCTGGTTCTAAAAGCATTTTAATTTTATTCAACACTTAAAGATGCTATTACTTACATTTGACAGAGATTACTGATGCAATACAACTAGATTTGGTAAAATATTGTAACCTTCTGCTTTTTGGGAAATAAGCATTTACATGATAGCAGCTGATTGAATGAGTGCAAATATAACTTAGTAGTTAACATTTTTGCTTTGCTTAAATGTTTTAAATTGTTTTTATTATTTCTAGATCCTGGTTGCAGCAATCCCGAGACCCTCCTCGGCCAAATGAGATATAAATTGTACTGTAGTCTGTTTGGATCTATTGCTACCTGATCACAGCAGACAACTGCATAAGAAACTCAATCACTGTGGTGTAAAAGGCCCTCAGTCAGGTTCTGCACACCTCAGACCAGCTTTGGCCCTTCATGAGTATTATATGATCTATCGGTTTATTAAAGTAAACATCAAAGAATTTGTGTCTGTCTTTTACCTCAATGTCAAAACCATGGATGTTCACTGGTGGGATGGGTGGTGGTTTTCTCTGGAAGTCAACAACCATCTCCTTCATCGCTCTGATGTTAATGCACAGGTGAATAGGTCCACACCACTGATGAAGTTAGCAATGACCTTCCTATACTCCAGATCGTTCCCCTCGGTTACAAATCCAACAGTAGCTGCATCATTGGACAACTTCTGGAGGTGGCAAATAATGATGTGGTAGCTGAAGTCTGACGTTCAGAAGATGAACGTAGCGAGCACTGTCCCCTGAGGGGACTGCTGCTGCATTTGAAGGTGTTTACTCCCAGTCTAGCTTTTTTGTACTTCACTGGAAACTGGCCCAGTGCATTCTGAAGGCAGAGAAAGCTGGAGGTCCCCAAAGACTACACTGAGTTCCAGACACAGGCTGACGCTTGTCTGCCAAACAAACATGGTTGGCAGACAAGGAGCAGAAGACCACAGCTGTAATAGATGTGGCAATCCCAGCAGATAGGAACATCAGGGAGAAGCATGAGGACATATTATTTATAATAAAAGACAATCAAAGCCACAAATCATTCTGCCGGTCAAACAATCAAGAGAAATACCAGAAAGCTAAACACAGTTTTGACTCCAGGCAGAGCAGAAAACTCTGCTTCATTCTTTTACAAAGAAACTCGTGTTTTGCATACAAATTGCCTTTATAGCCATACTGAAGTTATCCTGACTACTTTGTATAAAAAAAACATTGAAGTTTGTTTTTTGTGTTTTAAACAATAAAATTACATTTAGTGAAATAAATGGCAGCACGGTGGCACGGTGATTAGCACTGTTGCCGCACAGCAAGAAGGTCCTGAGTTCAATTCCAACACCAGGCCGGGGTCTTTCTGTGTGGAGTTTGCATGTTCTCCCCGTGTTTGCGTGGGTTCCCTCCGGGTACTCCGGCTTCCTCCCACCGTCCAAAGACATGCAGCTTGTGGGGATAGGTTAATTGGATAATCCAAATTGCCACTAGGTGTGAATGTGCGAGTGAATGTGAGTGTAAGTGGTTGTCTGTCCCTGTGTGTTAGCCCTGTGACAGGCTGGCGACCTGTCCAGGGTGTACCCCTCCTCTCACCCTATGACAGTTGGGATAGGCTCCAGCGCAGGTGACTGTTAATGGTAGTATAAGTGGAACTGATTGGGAATAACAGCAACTCGTGACGTGATAGGCCACCTAAAATCACAGAGCAGGGTCAGCTGATGCTGAGGTCATCAACTCTCAGCTTTCAGTTCTTTAGATCAGTTCAAGAACGGAGAGCTTCAGAGGACGTCCATGGCCTAGCAGCTCCAAACCTTACATCACCTAGGCCACTGCAGTGGTCACCAATGGACTCAAGACAAGTAGAGATGTGTTCTCTGCAGTGACGAATTACACTTCTCCATCTGGCCATCTGATAAACATGGTTTGACGGTTGCCAAGCGAACGTACATATCTGACTACATTATACCAAGTGTAAAGTTTGGACTTAGACTACTGGATTTAGGCTTAGTTCCTCCCATCTTAATCCCTTCCATGTATTCAAGCTGAATGTAATTTATCTAACCTGACAAATTAATTTTGTAGGAGTATTAGGGGTGGCTGTAGCTTAGGTGGCAGAGCAGGTCAGCCACTAATCAGAAGGTCGGTGGTTCGATCCCAGGCTGCCTCCTGGCTGCATGCCAAATATCCTTGGGCAAGATACTAACCCCGTGTTTGCCTACTGGTGGTGGTCAGAGGGCCCGGTGGTGCCAGTGTCCGGCAGCCTCGCCTCTGTCAGTGCGCCCCAGGGCAGCTGTGGCTACAATGTAGCTTGCCATCGCCTGTGTGTGAATGGGTGAATGACTGAATGTAGTGTGAAGCGCTTTGGGGTCCTTAGGGACTAGAAAAGCGCTATACAAATGCAGGCCATTTATTTATTTTAGTTCTGAGAACGGTGCCAAAATATTAAAAGCCTTTACTAATTAAAACTTGTACTATTTTAACGGACATATTTGCACCACTTGACCAGTGACGCCATTTAGAACCAAAGTTAAGGCAGAAACACTATTATTCATGAGCCTATATCTGTACTGGGATGCACTCAAAACCAAGTTTGTTAAATGAAGAAAGCTGTCAACACAAGTGACTCTAAGACTCTAGACAAATTTCCAAATTAAAGCTAAAGTTATTTATATTGCTCCTTTCTCCACTGTTATGATGAAGAATGACAGGAGCAGTTTTCCAAACTGTAGATATTAAAATTATACATAGATTGAAAATATGAGTTATTTGCTGTGAAATAACTGCATCTGGAATGGGAATGTCAGAGATGGGAATAAGGCGAGTGTTTGTACATACAGTGTGCATGCATTCTGCATTTGCATAAATGTTTTAAGACAAGCTCTGGTTGATTTGTGGATTTGATGCATATGAGCTTGTGGCTGTTCATGCTTGATGTGAAAAGTAGGTGAGTCGCTATGAGTAAAGCAGATGTGGTTGATTTTCTTCTTGTGTGAGTGGGTGGCTGGAAGTCTGCCTATGTATATTTTCCTTTTTAATTTTCCATTTCTCTTGGGAGTAAGATGGGTAGACTTCACCTGCTGCTACAGAACAAAGGTTAAAGCAGTTCAAAATAACTTCCATTTGGGACCATATAACAGGAGGATAGTCTTAAAATAAGTAACCTTCAAACAACATGTTTCAGACAGAGAATGACCTGAGATCTCCACCAAGGCAGAGTATAAGACCCCAGTATAAGAACATATAAAACACAAGAAGCTGGAAATGAACAGCAGAGACTTTGTTTTCTAGAAATGTAATTTAACATATGTACTGTCCAGTCTACCGGTCCTTGCTGAAAGGTGGGCTGTTTGCAGAGGTGTACCAGAGGTACTGGTGTCAGTAGATAAAGAGCCACCATGCACAGGAAGTCTGCTACAAATGTTACATTCCCAATATCAAACCACTCCCGAATCACAGATAAAAAGCACAAAAAAGACTTTTGCCTAATGTTGGAATGTTTGTTACACTTTGCATTTCATTTGAAAATCAATATCTGACAGTCTGGAGAAAGAGTGGAGAGGCGCAAAATCCAGATGTTTAAAGTACAGCCTGAAGTTTATGTGGTCTGGTGATTTGGGACACCATGTGTAACACCCCTTTCAACACTTGGGATACAGATTTAAATGGTTACCTGTGTGTTGGGCCAATAGCTGAGGTTCGACTACTGGAGCAGTGGATGACTAATGAAACGCTCTGAGAACTTGGTTTGATCAATTTGTATTCACAATTAAAGAATCTTACATACATACAATGAAAACAATCACAGTACATGAAAGGAAAAATTGGGCCCAAGTCACGGAAAATAATAAACAAAACACACACAACCCCGGGGGATTTGACTCAGTCTCTCTCTCTCGTGTCAGCCGACACCCTTAAGTGTGAGTCCAGCAATGAGGATTCTCTTTGCAGGATGTGCAAAGGAGGAATGACGTGCAAATCTGTCCTACCACTTAAGTAGAGTTTGTACAGTTCACAGTTCGTCCAAAGAATTTAGTTCTCTTCCTAGAGCAATCATCTCAAGGGTCCTGGAGGGGTGGCTCGCCATCTTTGGACTGGATCATCACTGAACTGTACGCCCAAGTAAAAAACCTGACCTGTATAACACAGTCAGAATAACATTCAAAAATCTATATTTAGTCATTTATACATATATCCTTTCTTATGTTTCGTTCATACATACTAACAAATTTGCATTTTACCTTTCCAGTATACAGAAAGAACGACAGAATATTCCAAAACATAGACAATGATAACTTCTTACCAAAGTAACCAATAAAATGGACTCTCCTGGAGCTTCAAAATGGCGATGGTGAAGCGTTGTAGCACAACTACAAAGAAACATAACCCCATTTTCTTTAAACTGTATTCACCTCACAATGAACGCAATTAAGGATTGATATAGGAACATATCAACATCTACAGCATACATATGACTTACAATCTTTACATGCATCGTCATAGGAAGCTAACAAACTCTAACATACAGTTTAATCCTCACAATCACACATGTACAGCCACATGGCTAATAGCAATAGCCGCGATAGCCGCTAGCATGTCATCGTTAGTGGCTTAAACTCACAATATTCTTGTTCACAACAAATTAACTCACCCAGAAGAATCCGAGCAGTAACAAACTCCTTTCTGGGTAACAACAATTCCTAGATAGCTTATTTCCACCGTACAGGATAAAAACAACCACGCTTTCCACTTGGAAAAACGGACTTTTCTTCCTCTCCCTCTCTCCTGATATCCGTAGCTGCTATGCAGTGAACGGCAGGAGGCGGTACTTCCCCCTGTATACTTCAAGGACCATCAGGACATTATAGACATCTTCTATTTTATTAATTCTCAACAAAATAATTTAACTTAATAAAACTTAACAGTGAACTCAAAATACTAACATCACTCATAACACACTAAAACCCCTTAGTAACTCTCCAGGGTTACACCCTCCCCCACTGAAGGGTGGCACGTCCCCGTGCACCTTCTCTGCGGCTGTGTTGTTACTGGATCGACAGGAGGGATGGTGGTTTGATTGTACCACAACGGTTCTGCAGCATCCATTGACCTTATTATAGCAGCACCCAGACCGTGAAAAAGTGACTGAACCACCTCTATTAAAGGGTTTCCAAGTTCAGCATAATGGAGTCTCTTTGGTCGACTTCGCTGCCTGTTCGAACATCTGACAGCCTCATCTAACCCCTCTGATGGCTCTTTTATGTGGGTTAAATTAGCTATGTCATCAGTTTCAGGAACATCTTGTGTACCTTCAATGTCAAGCAGCTGAGATTCCCCAACAGGTGAAATGAGGGGCACTGAAATCTCACTATCCTTCCCAGAAGATTCACTTTCATCACCTCCCATTCTTCCTGGCTCTTCAAGGTCAAGAAAGCTGACCTGAGGTGAGCTTGTGGCTGGGGGCTCCTCCCCTGCTTCTATGGGAATTTCCACCTCAATTTCATCTGAAACTGCTCCGGGAACGACCACTCTGCTAAGAGGGATCACATTGTCAGTAACGTGCTGCTCTGGTGGAATGTCGGATGAAACGTGGTCAACCTTGGGCATTAGGGTGGAGGCAGCTGGATCCAAAAGTACAACCCTTGAAGGATACACTTCTTCTTCGTCTGACATGACATCATCAAAGCATTCGTTTACATGACCTGGGTTTTGACGGGTCCTTGGCCTTCGCACTGTTGGCGGTACTGGGGTTTCAGGAGCACTTACGGGCAGAAACCCACAGGGCAACAGGAGGTCCCTGTGTAAAGTGCGCAAAGGACCATTTCCAGCCTCAGGACGCACTGTATACACGGGAAGGTCATTAGCATGTGACACAACTACATACACATCTGCCTCCCATTTGTCTGCTAGCTTGTGCTTTCCCCTCAGTCTCACATTTCGAACTAGCACTCGATCCCCTGGTTCAAGGCTAGACCCTGTAACTCTCTGGTCGAACCTAGTTTTGTTACGATCTGCAGATTTCTTAGCATTTCTGCTCGAAAGCTCATAACTCTCTTTCAGGCGGTTCTTCAGGCCTTGCACATACTGTGAATGAGACAATGGCAGAGGATCAACAGGAAGCCCGAAAGCTAAGTCCACAGGGAGTCTTGGTTGTCTCCCGAACATAAGCTCATAAGGTGCAAACCCTGTGGCTTCATGCTTTGTGCAGTTGTATGCATGCACAAGAGGCTTAACATAGTCCCTCCAACGGGACTTGTCCTTATTATTTAGAGTGCCTAGCATCTGCAGCAGCGTTCTGTTAAAACGCTCAACAGGGTTACCCCTTGGATGGTACGGGGTTGTCCGTGTCTTCCGGATTCCTGCCATTTCACACAGCTCCTTAATGGTACGGGACTCAAAATCGGGGCCCTGATCACTATGGAGTTTTTCAGGGAACCCATAATGTGATATAAAATGTTCCCACAGACACTTAGCCACGGTAGTCGCCTTTTGGTTTGGCGTTGGTATTGCGAGGGCATACTTAGTAAAATGATCCGTTATTACTAATATGTCCTTGGTATTACTTTGATCTGGTTCCACACTCAGAAAGTCCATGCAGACTAATTCCAATGGTCTGGTGGTCGCTATTGAAACCATTGGGGCTGCTCTCTCTGGTGGAGTTTTTCTTTTCACACAGCGATCACAAGTCTTAATCTTTTCTTCAACCACTGAGGACATTTTAGGCCAATAAAATCTAGCTCTCACTAGATCAAGGGTGCGTTCAACACCAAGATGGCCCATGTCGTCGTGTAGACTTTCAAGTACCATATCTCTCAGTTCTCTTGGTAAGACAAGTTGATGAGTCACTCCCATCACTCCCTGTCTCTTGCGAAACAAGACTCCATTTTTGAGCTCTAGCCGGTTCCATTCTCTTAACAAGAGTCCATACTCAGGGAGCTCCTTTCTCACTTGAGGTGGAGGTGTCTCACCACTTTCCAATTGAGTAATTATTTCCCTGATGCTTGCGTCTGCTTGCTGTTTCTCTGAGATTTCAGCAAATGAGAAAAAGGGGATAACTGGCAGCCCATGACTGTCATTCCCTTGGAAGCAAGGTGGCAGGGCTTCAGGACTGAGTGCTATGGACTCAACCAAAGCAACTGAGTGATCAGAGCACTCAGAACCTTCACCAGCAAAATAGATGTCATGCCGCTCACAGATGGCTTTGATCACCTCTGGTTGAATGACCTCTGAAGTTTCCGTTTCTGATAGATGGTTGGCAGTGAACTTACAGATCCTTTCCTTCTCTTTCACTGAGATATGATCATCTATGAGTCCACCATGTGGCCTTCGTGATAATGCATCTGCGTCCACATTCTGTTTTCCAGCCCTATACTGCAGCTTGAATGAGTAGGTGGAGAGAGCAGACAGCCATCTATAACTAGTCGCGTCAAGCTTGGCAGAGGTTAGAATGTATGTAAGGGGGTTGCTATCGGTGACCACAGTGAAACCAGCCCCATAAAGGTAGTCACTAAACTTTTCTGTGACAGCCCACTTAAGGGCTAGGAACTCCAACTTATGTGCTGGATACTTAGCTTCACTTCTAGACAACCCTCTGCTTGCAAATGCTATAGCCTTAAGCTCACCATCTTGCTCTTGGTATAAGGCTGCACCTAACCCAGTCGTACTCGCATCTGTGTGGAGCAGGTAGGGAAGTTTAGGATTAGCAAAACCCAAGACAGGTGCTGAAGTGAGCCTCTCGATTATGGTGTCAAAAGCCTGTTGACAAGAAGCAGTCCAGCGCTCACCAAATGGCTCTTTAGGATTGCGGTACTTGACATTGGCCTTTCTTTCCTTGTTCTTGCAGGTTGGAGGATATCCAGCTGTTAGCTCATTCAGCGGCTTCACAATTCTGGAGAAATCCTGAATAAACCTGCGATAGTAACCGCTGAACCCAAGGAAGGACCTCAGTTCTTTTAGGTTAGATGGCTTTGGCCAGGTTTTCAGGGCACTAGTTTTCTCTGGATCAGTCTCAACTCCGTTCTGGGAAACAATATGGCCTAGATATCGGACAGAAGACTGAAAGAACTTACACTTCTCTGGTGAAAGTTTGAGACCATATTCCTTCAGGCGATTCAGAACATGCAGAAGGCGCCTCTCGTGCTCTTCAACTGTGTCTGAAAAAATGATAAGGTCATCAATAAAAACTAACACCTCTTTCAGGTTCAGATCACCCATGCAACGCTCCATGCAGCGCTGGAAGGTGCTGGGGGCATTTGTGACTCCTTGCGGCATTCTATTAAATTCATAAAATCCCAAGGGACACACGAACGCGGTCTTCTCCTTATCGGCCTCCTCCATTTCAATTTGGTAGTAGCCGGATTTCAAGTCTAAAACCGAAAACCACTTTGAGCCTGTGAGAGCTGAAAAAGCCTCTTCAAGATTGGGAAGGGCATAGGCGTCCTTGATTGTCTGTGAGTTCAATTTGCGGTAATCGATGCAGAGACGGATGGAGGCATCACGCTTCCGGACCACCACAATAGGGGACGCAAAAGGAGACTCAGATTCGCGAATCACGCCTGCATCCAACAGCTCCCTTAAATGTTTTCTCACGGCATCAACATCCTGTGGGTGTATTGGCCGGGCTCTCTGCTTAAAAGGTGTCTGGTCGTGAAGTCTGATGTGATGCTTGACCTGACCTACATGACCAAAGTCGAGGTCATGGTGAGCAAACACTTCTGGCATTGACTTCAATGTTTGTGTTACTCTTTCCTTCCAGTCAGCTGACAAAGGAGAATCTCCAAAGTCAAACTGTAAATCTGGACTAGAATTGTTCTTGTCTTTGACAGAGTCAGGTACATTTGTGTCAGACTTATGTGCTACTATTTGTTGAACAGCACTGAGTTCAGCGATCACTGTTTTTGGTGCGATTGTTACATCATGGGCGGTTTCATTTTTGACTATCACTGCCAATGTGCTCGCCCTTTTCTTAGGCAATGTGATTAAACAATTTGCTACCAGTAGGCCACCAGGCAAGGAGGGTGTTGTTGGTTGCTCTACCAAGGCCCACTTTTCATTAAAGGAGCTCCCAACAAGGGCTACCCCTTCTAAAGCAACAGTCCGTCCAGCAGGAATCGTCTCAGATTTCCCCCCAGACAGTTTTACTTGGCCCAGCTTGCCATTGGGTTGCTGTCTGTGCCTAAGCTCCAAGGCTTTGAGGACTGCTCGGTAGCCATACTGGACAGGTAGGCCAAATTCATTCATGTGAGTAGCAACACTTGAGTACAACACGTCTAGTGTATTGGTGCCAATGAGAATTTGCTCTTGGGCATTTTCTCTCATGTTTGGAACCACAAGGGCCAAAGTAGAAATCTCAATCTCCTCTCCTACAAACTCTTTAGGAAAAGTGATATCTATTTCCACATAGCCAAAATATGGAACTTGCTGTCCATTAGCTCCTTCAACCTCCAACAAATCATCTAATGATTTAATTTCTTGGTCCCTCAGGTTGCTTTCATAGAAGGACAAGGGGATCGTTGTAACTTGAGATCCAGAGTCTAAAAGACAGTTTACCCTTTTCTCTGCAACACACACTTCAGCAGTGCATTTGCTTCCAACTAACCTCTGTGGCAGCCCACATGGCTGACATTTTGGCTGTCTTTTGCCTTTTTGCTTGGAGGTAGAGGGACTAGTGTTAGACTGAACTCCTGTCTGTCCCACAACAGGAGTTGCTGTCAGTTTAAATGGTGTGGATCCACAGAGCCATTCTGCGTCTCCCACTCCTGCCGTTTTCTTTGAAATTGCTTCCTTTTTGCTGCTACTAGCACGGGGTTAGCCTCATTACTGCATCTCAAGGCTACATGGCCATCCTCTCCACACCGAAAGCAGTACCACGGGCGTGGCCTGGGAGGTGGCTGGTGCTCTGGAACAGGCACTGCCAAGGGCTGCTCAGGAGCAGGGTTGGTCTGCACAGTCACCTTTGCATTTGAGTTTGCGTTCTTACCCCTGCTTTTCCTGTGGGGGGTTAACTGAGCCATTTGAGCCTGTAACTCAATAACTTGTTTCTTCAGGAGATTGGTTTCTGCCACAGCCTTAGACTCAGAGCAAACACAGGCAGTTTGCAGTTGAGACCAAACATGCTGTTTGGGTGGGGCTGGCTGTTGCCTGGAAGTACCAAGGTGCTTTTTCATACGTACTGCCTTGTTAGCATGCTTGTCTTCCTCAGTACGCAACAGGAGCAATAATTCAGCAAAACTAGGAGGGTTTTTAATTTTTTGTTCAAGCTGGAGCTCTGCTATTAAGGAGTCATCCCAGCAGCCTCTACAAAACTGCTTCAACAACTGCCTATCAAACTCATCAGCAGAGGCCCCTCCTCTCCTTGTAGCAGTGTTAAGCACAACTTGGAGTCTGTGAAGGTAGTTTGATGGTTTCTCACCAGCATTCTGCAGAGTACCCATAAACTTAGCAAACAGCTCATCTCCATCCTCCACAGCACCATAAGCTGAGTCAAGAAGCTGCAAATATGCAGAAGGTAAAGCTTGTGAATCAAGATGCCTAATGAAATCTGAAGCAGGGGGCAACAAGCTGTCAACAATCTTCCTGGAGCGACTTAAATCAGACAATGCTGGGTCTGTTAAAAGAAGTTCCACACTAGAGCGCCAGGTCTCATAATCCGTTTCATTATTTGGCCGCGGCAATCGGCCTGAAAAGACTCGAAGGCGTGAGGCAGCATAATGGTGTGGCGGTGCCTCCTCATTTCGCACAATATGCTCCACAACGACCTTTTGTATCTCAGGGGGGTTGAGATCACTGGGGCTTAGATCTGGGCATGAACTCACCGTCACTGGTGGTATTCTCGGATGTTGCTCTTTGGTCAGGTTTTGTATCTCTGGAGCTGAGCGTAGTGCAGCACCCTGAATAGTGGTATCAGGAGCAATTCTAGATTGCATTGCACCTTGCGGTAATGAGGCCGAGCTGAAATTAGGTGCCTGACTTCCCTCATGTTGACTCCTGTCCACAGGGGCATTTTCTACTGTGGCTGCAACTGTAGAGCTCAACTTAGTTAGTTCATCTTGCAAAAGAAGCTGAAATGACTTCCCTGTTAACTTAGCAATGTTTTGCAACTCAGACATGTAACTCTCAGTAGCACTATTGCTAACCACAGGGGTATAGACACTAGCAAGCGCACACACGTGGAAAGTCACATCAGGCCGAGTGGGGCTTTTGTATTTAAATGGCAACAAAGGAGCAAGCGTTTGCAACGCAGTACCAAAAGTGAACTCAACAATTGCATTGTTATGGAACTCTGAGTTTGGTTCATCTATACGCAGGACACGGTTAATAGAACCATGAGTCTCTAAATAGCTCTGTACTTCATTGTCCACCTCAGTCCAGGTTAACCCTTCAACCATGACAGAGTTAGGGATCTTTACCAGCTCACGTGTCACTACCTCCATGTCACCAATTTGGCAAATTACTGTTATAATGACTGAAGATAAGAATTTTTGCCCAAAAAGGAGAAAAAATGAAAACAAAGCGTCAATAGTCTGCCACCTGCTCCTGGCTGGCTCGCCAATTTTCTGTAACACCCCTTTCAACACTTGGGATACAGATTTAAATGGTTACCTGTGTGTTGGGCCAATAGCTGAGGTTCGACTACTGGAGCAGTGGATGACTAATGAAACGCTCTGAGAACTTGGTTTGATCAATTTGTATTCACAATTAAAGAATCTTACATACATACAATGAAAACAATCACAGTACATGAAAGGAAAAATTGGGCCCAAGTCACGGAAAATAATAAACAAAACACACACAACCCCGGGGGATTTGACTCAGTCTCTCTCTCTCGTGTCAGCCGACACCCTTAAGTGTGAGTCCAGCAATGAGGATTCTCTTTGCAGGATGTGCAAAGGAGGAATGACGTGCAAATCTGTCCTACCACTTAAGTAGAGTTTGTACAGTTCACAGTTCGTCCAAAGAATTTAGTTCTCTTCCTAGAGCAATCATCTCAAGGGTCCTGGAGGGGTGGCTCGCCATCTTTGGACTGGATCATCACTGAACTGTACGCCCAAGTAAAAAACCTGACCTGTATAACACAGTCAGAATAACATTCAAAAATCTATATTTAGTCATTTATACATATATCCTTTCTTATGTTTCGTTCATACATACTAACAAATTTGCATTTTACCTTTCCAGTATACAGAAAGAACGACAGAATATTCCAAAACATAGACAATGATAACTTCTTACCAAAGTAACCAATAAAATGGACTCTCCTGGAGCTTCAAAATGGCGATGGTGAAGCGTTGTAGCACAACTACAAAGAAACATAACCCCATTTTCTTTAAACTGTATTCACCTCACAATGAACGCAATTAAGGATTGATATAGGAACATATCAACATCTACAGCATACATATGACTTACAATCTTTACATGCATCGTCATAGGAAGCTAACAAACTCTAACATACAGTTTAATCCTCACAATCACACATGTACAGCCACATGGCTAATAGCAATAGCCGCGATAGCCGCTAGCATGTCATCGTTAGTGGCTTAAACTCACAATATTCTTGTTCACAACAAATTAACTCACCCAGAAGAATCCGAGCAGTAACAAACTCCTTTCTGGGTAACAACAATTCCTAGATAGCTTATTTCCACCGTACAGGATAAAAACAACCACGCTTTCCACTTGGAAAAACGGACTTTTCTTCCTCTCCCTCTCTCCTGATATCCGTAGCTGCTATGCAGTGAACGGCAGGAGGCGGTACTTCCCCCTGTATACTTCAAGGACCATCAGGACATTATAGACATCTTCTATTTTATTAATTCTCAACAAAATAATTTAACTTAATAAAACTTAACAGTGAACTCAAAATACTAACATCACTCATAACACACTAAAACCCCTTAGTAACTCTCCAGGGTTACACATGTCTTCTGCTGGTGTGGGTGGTTGGTCCACTCTACTCCATCAAGTCCAAAACCTGTGGAACCAGGAGATCGAGTGCACCGTCCATCTGGTGACAACCTTCATGGAGATGCTGATTTCCTTTAGTACCTGTTTACCAAAACTACTATTAATGACTCACTGGCCATGTTAATAGTGAGCTTGATTAACCAGCCTGAACCTCATGGATAATCTATAGAGTTTGGTGGGTATTTTTAGTGCCATAAATTAGATAGAAGCCCAAAATACAGAGAAGTTCGATGCAGATGGACTAAAACTGCTCCACAAAGAGGGAGAAAAGACAATTTTGCGACTAATATAAAAACAAAAGGCTTTTGGATCCACTAGGAACCCACTAAGGTAACGTAAGAATCCAGTGAACACATCAAACACTTTCCTGAATCTTTCAGTGCTACTGTTTTGACTTCTAAGCATGTGTTGCCCGTGGAATTGAGAAGCAACAGTCCACCTCTAAATGGCAGATATATTTCAGGACATGAAGCGTCTGTGCTTTCTCAGAGCTCGATCATCTTTTTTTCTTAGGCAGGTGATAAACATAACTGTGTAAAGAAAACACGTCAGACACCTGTAATCCACTCCTAAATGTATAATATGCAGAATATGCCCACTCACTTTGCCTCACTGCTATTCTGAAACTAAATTCAATGATACCTGTGTGTGTGTGTCTGCTGTTTTCATCAGCCATCTTCATCATTTCTCTCTCAACGCAATAAAACTGGAATGTAATCAAACACATTCACCACAATCTCTTTGAAATTCCAAGCAGAACACTTTCTTTCTTTTTTTTTAATCCCTTCACCGTCACAAAGCACTTCTTGAGCTGTCGTCCTGTCACGGCCCGTTAAAGCGGCCTCACAGGGATGCTGCAGATGCCTCCTTTAATTCTGACTTGTCATCAGTTATCAGATCAGATCTCCGCTCTGATGAAGATTCAGGGCTCACTCCACATCTTGGTTAAAGGGTTTCCTTTTATTTGCATCAAAATTCAAAAGCAAAAACATGGAGCTAAGCCCAATCAGGCCCAGCAGGACTAATTGCCTCTAAGAGAAAAGCAGTGGCAGTCTTGTTATTACTAATTTTTAGTTATGTAAAGTAGTCGGCCCTATCAATGATTTAAATTGACGCAAGACTAATGAGAATATGAGTACGAATAATGACGGGAGATTTCAAGCACTGCTGAGCAACATGTCAGAATTATCAGCCCGCAGTCACGGAGTGTAACTACATAATGCAAGAGTTGTATTTTGCTACAGTCTGGGGGGCTTTCTTTGGTGTTTCCTCCACTTCTTCACTCCTCTCATAGTTGTAGTTACTGCTTCCTTCTTCAGGCACATTTGACATATTTAAAAAAAATGTTTGTAAAGTCATTTAAAGTAAATCTTTTCTTTTTCTTTTCAACTTTTTTCACTTTAGCACATAAAATATTTCTTGCATTTTCTAATAGTACAAAAACACTTTGAAGTATTGTTTACTTTTAATGATCTCTTTTAATTGTTATAGTTAGTGTTGTAGCTGATTTTCAGCATGATTTGGTGCACCAGCCTATTGTAGGGACAACACGTATAATCTAACATGCATGTGTTTGGGTCTTGTCAGGTGGTTGGAGTACCCAGAGTGCAGCGAGAACATACAGAATACACAAAGAAAGGCCAACACTAACCAGGGAGCTTAGTGCTGCAAGGCCACAGTGCTGCGAGGCAACAGTGCTGCTTGTATGTGCAGCCTGAAAGAACACATTGCATCGCTTTTTGTTTTTTACCTCCAAATTTTGCACATCTACTCTAACGGGGAAAAAATAAATCTCTTTCAGAATCTCATTCAACTTGTGAACATCTTAAATTTCTTTAATATGCAACACTTGAATGTCGTCGTAACATTGTAACAGACGCTAAAACATCTCCACCCATCTTTGAGCTCTTTAAGATCAGTGATTCATCACCGGCTCACCCTAATGGGCCCAGACACTGATTACAAGTCCCGCCTTAAAGAGAAAGCAACAACCCGTCCGACTCAATTTCCTCGCTCACGCTGTCAACTGCAAAAGGGCTCGTGCTCTTATTAGAGATGGACCGATCCGATATTACGTATCGGTATCGGTCCGATACTGACCTAAATTACTGGATCGGATATCGGAGAAAAATAAAAAATGTAATCCGATCCATTAAATATCACGAAAGCACCTCACAAAACTTGCAACACCCCGTAACTCACCTCAGAACGTTAGCACGTTGGAGCAGTATGCATCACGTGATAGAGCGGCTGTGGCATGCGGGACCTGTCGGTGGTCTGGATAGCATGTGGAGCTTCGCTAGCAACCCGGCATTTCATCTCCGATAAAGTTATCCCGAGAGAAGTAAAGCAAGTGTGTAAGTCCATCTCTGAATGTTTGTAAAGCATTCCTGCGTTAAGCTTAACAAACGACTGCCTCTTCTTGCTGCTACTTCAATCATGAAACTGCTTAACGATCAGCTGATCGGCTTTTCTGTCGCGAGTCCGTGACTCTAGTTTGCTTTTGGCCCACTTTGCACCAGAAAGAGGAAACCAGCGGCTGAACAACAACAGCACGTTTAAGCTTGATCAGCTATTGTTAGAATGTATTTAATATTACTTTCTACTCCAGGATCTTTTTCTACGTAGCTGACGCTGGTAACTGTGCAGGGGCGGATCTAGCAAAGTTTAGCCAGGGGGGCCGATAGGGCATGAACAGGGAAAAGGGGGCACAAAGACATACTTTTCTTTCTTATTCTCATTTAAAATGTCTAGCTTTTAATAAATAATTATCTGACACCCAAAGTTTTAATTTGATGTAAAATGAATAGAAGTCAATTACTGTATATAGTAACTATTAAGTCTAATATATATACCCTAGTAAGCTATAGTACTTTTTCCTTTGGGAAGGTACCATCTGTGCAGTCTGCAATTTTGTTGAAGAAAGATGTTGAATCTATTTAATATTTCTTGAAAAATAATTGATTTCTGTGCATTTTTTTTTTCACACTGCATCAAATTAAGGTTGATTACGTCGATTAAGCATCATGAGGTGGAGCGTGAGGGGTGGTTCCCTATTTTTTATTTATTTATTTTTATTGTTGCTGGGAGTTGGAACTCTATTAGTTAGGTTGCTTAATATTTATGCTAAGTACTCTTTAAAATACCAGAATAGGGAGGATGGTGTAGGTTTAAGTTTATTAGATTGATCAGTATTGCTGAACTATGAAATATTTTTTTTTGCATACAGGTATAACAGAATAGCTTTAGTGTAGTTGTTGTTTTAAACTTGAGTATGAACTTATACAAAATGCAGCAAGATATTTAAAAAACAGTTTTGTTGATTAAAAAACACTATATCGGATTCATATCGGTATCGGCAGATATCCAAATTTATGATATCGGTATCGGTATCGGACATAAAAAAGTGGTATCGTGCCATCTCTAGCTCTTATCCAGTGAATATTTTATTTAAATATCTGATGACATATTCTACATCTCAGAAATAAAACCTGCACTCTACAACTGCTTGAATCACTAGAAAAGTGTAAGCGATGATTAAGAAATGTGGTTAAAAATGGTGTTTAGAAGTGACATAAATTTGATTTACAATCAATGAATACATCAAAGAGAGGATGTAGAGTGAGGAGCAAAGCATGATTTTTTTTAAAAAGGGTATCAGTGCAGTTATATGAAAGGTCATAGCGGTAGGGTATATTTGATTTTAATACAACAGGGCTGGACAAAGGACTGACAGGAGGGCAGGGAGAAGAGAATGGTCGGCTAATTCATGTGACAGCTATACTTGACTTGGAAATATGGGTTATAAACACTTCAGCTTGGCTCCTCCTCTCATCACCATCCTACAGTGTCCTCAATACCTCGATAAAGAGTTGACTGTACTTAACAGAGACATTGAGGGCACTTTTTTAGTTTCGGAGCTAAAATGAATCATATTTCATTTTAAATGTCGAGACAGACCGAGGCATGAAACAGCTGTCAGACTGAGCTGACATTTCAAGTGTGACACTTTCTCCCAGTGGGAAATGGACTATAAAGCTAACTATAGTCTGACTTAAATACTGTTACCTTAGATGGAAGACAGGATGACAGACAGATGAGCACATGTGAGTGCTTAGAATTAGGACGATAGAGGGATCTGTGCTAGACTTGGATTCTTTAGGTTGGTAATTTTCATTACATTTTTTAGTTTTTTAGTAAAATTTGATGGAACAAGTATTTTTAGGTTATATTTAAGTTTGTTTTTTTCAGCTCTAACAATGATTTAGATCATTTCATTATGAATCATAATCTTATAAACAAAGTGCATAAACAATAATAGCTAATATATGTAAATAGTTTCATTACAGAAGAAGAACATTATAAAAAGTAAAAAGAAGAACGTTCGATAACGTGGCATCAGTGTGAAAAATAACCGTGAAACAGATTGAAGAGTTAATTGGTTAAATCTTCCAATCCAACTTTATTTATAGCACTTTAAAACAACAAAGTAGACCAGAGTGCTTTTCAATAATAAAACAGATAAAAGTTTAAAACCATACACGAAGCAGACAAAGAAATAAATATAAATTTAAATTAATACATAAATGAAAATGATAAAAATAAATCAGTATATATATTAAATATTAAAACATGAGTAAGATAGACAATAAAATATGCAATAAATAACATTAACAAAATAAAAAAGATTAAGAGCAACAGCTGACTACAAACTGACTACAAACAGACTCTGGTGCTACTCCTAAAAAGCCTTTGAAAAAAAAGTGCGTTTTTAAAAGTGATTTAAACATTTCAAGTGTTGGGTCAGCCTAATACGCAGGGGCAGTTTATTCCATAATTTGGGGGCCACAACAGCAAAAGCTCGATCCCTCCGGTGTTTCAGTCTCAACATGGGGACAGCAAGGAGCGACTGGTCAGTTGAGACCTTCGTGGAGTGTATCGGTGCAGAAGGTCTGACAGGTAAGAAGGAGCCATTTAAAACTTTAAAAGCAAATAATAAAATTTTGAAATGAATTCTAAATTCAGGCAACCAGTGTAAAGAGGCAAGAGCAGGGCTAACGTGCTCACGTTTGCGTGTCCCTATCAGCAGGCGAGCAGCAGCATTCTGGACCATTTGCAAGCGTCTTAAAGTTGTGAAACAGAAATTTGCAGTGAACAGAAATTATTATGTAATTGTTGCTTGACACAAACATAAGAAACACATTTGAAATAATAAATGTAAAAGTTCATCATCGTGTCCAGGACACACCTGCAGCATTGCATCCAGGATCCACACTCCAGTCTCACTTCCTCCCTTCTTGCTCAGGTCTGAAACTTATTTAAATGCTGTGCTTTGAATTTTCCTCTTTATTTACTCAGATTACTTCTCCACACTCTGGAGTTCAATCAGGCACGTGCATAGGGGGGGCTAGAGGGGCTTGAGCACCCGCCCCTTTCCTGATGGGTGCCCAAAGTGCCCTTTTGTTGAGGCAACTTTTTAGAAAAAAAAAATTATTATTATTTTTTAATGTGTGTGTGCGTGCGGAGTCCTGTCTGTGCCCCACAACAATAATATTTAACTATTAATCACAGTTTTGCTAAATAAAAGGATTTGGCTTGCATCAGTCACATGATCACATTTAACCAATGATCGCCCTTGACGGCAGAACGCGCTGGTTACGAGCCGGGAACGAGCTCACAAAGAGCACGCGCATTTTTTGCGTTCTGGAGCTGTAGGAGAAACACAAGTTAACTCAGAGACACAGACTTACTATATTTCTTCCATACAGACTGATGCGACAAAACCAGTAAGTAGGTGTATACCTGGTAAGGACATGAGGAGGAAACAGTAGGAGCTGTGTGAGGCTACTAAAGGCAGGGCTATAACATTTTTCTGTCATCATTTTATTATAGATTAAGTGCAAGAGTTGTTAGGTGTGGATAATTAGATTATAGTTTATTGCAATAGCAAGTTGTGCCTTGTTCTCAGATAGACAGCAAGTGGAGAGTCCATCCATTCATCCATTCGCTACCGCTTATACTTTTCAGGGTCGCGGGGGGTGCTGGAGCCAATCCCAGCTGTCATAGGGCGAGAGGCGGGGTACACCCTGGACAGTTCGCCAGTCTGTCGCAGGGCTAACACACAAGGACAGACAACCATGCAAGTGGAGAGTGATATATGAAATGATGGGATGGAAGGAAGAAGAGAAGCAAAGAGTGATTCACAGGCAGAGCCTAATTTATTTCTCACAGTGTTTTGTTGCCTTATGGTTCCAAGTGCTGTCACCAATCTTTGCATTTTGTTATTATCTCATGACACTTGTTTAATCAGCTACCATCTCTCCTATGGACTTTTTAATGTCTACAGTCTCAGATCAACACAGCCCTGCCCTCCAGCACTATCCACAGCAACCCCTCAACAGCAACATTGTACCCATCAGGTAAAACATCGGCTACGTTTGCTTTGCCTTGTTGCCTATTAGATTCTTGATGAATGTGTGTTGTTGTTATTCAGCCTGGTTCAATGTGTCCCTTTTTTAACTTTGAGCACCCGCCCCTTTAAACCTCTCTGCACGGCCCTGAGTTCAATTCAGCTACGGCTCTCCTGCTGCTAAGAGCAGCCAGCAACTTGCCTCCACATGCTTAAAATCTCACAGCCCCACAGTAATTATGCATCTTTTGCTACAGTAACTTATATATTTATGTATTTATATATTTATTTATTTATTCATTTTTATTAATTTATTTAATTTTTATTTAATTTTTACTGCATATCTTTTTAATTTCTATGTAAACAAAATTATGCCCTTGGCGGTTCAAGTGGTACAAGAGGTCTTTTTTTTTTTTTTACTTTGAATCACACAAAACTCAAAATTCTATATTTAATGAAAAAGCCAAATTTAAGGAAAGTCATGAAACATAATGTGATGGGTTTTGATTTAACAGAGTTACAGGGTTTGGGCCCCCTTGGAGGCTCTAGTTTATGGCAGTTCCACATCTTTCACATAGCAGCAAGCAGGGACTGCAGTGGTGGGATTATAAGGATTGTTGTAATTGAATTTAATTGAATTCAATTGAATTTAATTGAATTTAATTGAATTCAATTGAATTTAATTGAATTTAATTGAATTTAATTGAATTTAATTTAATTACTCACGGTCTCCGAAAAGATGACTAGAACATGTTCTTCAGGTGGCCAACTTAAACCAAGGTTTAATTAGCTTCTTTGAGAAAGTATATGACTAGGATAAACATTTAAATAATCTTTAAATGATGATATAATTTATTAATTTGAAAATCCCAACACCCAAATACCTGGCCTGCTTGTTTGAGACAGAAGCTGAACTTTTTGGAAGGTCTGTGTCCCGTTACATCTGGACGAAAGCCAACACAGCATTTTAGAAAAACAGCATTGGTAGTGGCAGAGGCAGTGTGATGGGTGATTTTCTGCTTCAGGAGCTTCATGGCTTAAATAATGGAACCGTGATTTTTGCTCTCTGCTAGGGAATCCTGAAGGAGAATGTCCAGCCTGAAGCTCAATCACAAGGACCTTCTACAGCACTGTCAGCTCTCTTAGAATAACTGCCTGTCTCCTCTTTGCTATTGAGATGGTGCTGAAGGAGCTGGACTATAAGTGCAACCTCTGTAAGGTTCAGATATCACCTCATGCTACCAGCTGTGACTGACTCCAGCCAAACACAAAACTAGTGAAAAAAACAGTCAGCACAGATGAAGAGGAAAAAGGCCTCAGTGGCCTCCACCTATAAAACTGTTTCTGTTTTGGTGGATTGCACTTATATATTGGCCACTAACATGCAGGCTATTAAAAACTTTGGGAGTGGAAATTATATTACTTCATATTAGTTGACAAAAGCCTAAAAACAATGTAAGTACGGTAAGAATAGTTTCAAATTATTTTCATGTTGCATTAATGTGTGCGTCTGTACATTACCAGTCAGCTAGTAAGCCTTTCCTGGGATCCATTGGTGGTGGCTCCATCCTTTGGTGCTCTCTCTTCACTGCATTAAATGACTGCATGAGTGAAGCAACTGGAAATTACTCTCGTGATTCTTTCTCCCCTATTTTCCGGAGTGCAACACTTACAGGCTTAAATTTAAGAGCTTCAGACTAACTCCTAATAAAAAACCCAAATTTCAGATTCACCTGACTGAACTGGCCACTGACATCATGTTGTGTCTCTGGGTCTACACAGATATAAAAGCTGAAATCTTCAAATAAGTTCAATCTGTAAACACGTCACATATTGACATCAGATAATCTTCTCAGACGATCGACCCCAGCCAAACCTCAGATCACCATTTTCCTTCCAAATGTCAGGATATAAAATGGCCTGATAATCTTATGGTGTGTCCCCAGCCTGAGAATAGATGAGCTGGCCTGTGGGTCAGTAAGACTGTTCTGTTACAGAAAGGTTTAAAGAAGTCCTCCTGCTGTGAGGACGCCTCTGCTAAAATGTGAGGATTTGAGATGTAAAGAAAGAGAAAATGTCAGTAAATCAACTCAAAAACAAACTTTGCGGAAAAGTCAACAACCTATATTACCCTATTTCCTGTTCATTTCATGGAATTGCAAAGCATTTCTGCACCAAAGCATTTCTGCACCAAAGCATTTTTGCACCAAAGCATTTTTGCAATGCATAGATTGAGAAATAATGATGAGACCAGGTTTGGCCTTTCACAGGAACAATTTGTCAAGAGATTCAAGTCAGCAGTACAAAAAATGTTTTTATGGTATCACAGAGAAGAGATGAATATATATGATACATAAGATATCCCCACTTCTGATTTGAAGTTTTACTAATCTCACACAGTGCTTTATATTCCCTTTTATCCAATGTAAATTCACAAGATAAGGAAGCACAGCAAGTCTCTGCATTAACCCGCCACAGGAAAGAAACACGCCAGCGCACTTCTAGTGCCTGGATAAATGGGGAGGGTTGCATCAGGGCCCCCCCCTGAAGATTTTCCACTGGATGCCCCCTGCAGTGGAAAATCTTCAACAAATCAAACATGTGGCAAGGCAAAGAGTAAGTGATGGAAATTCAAAAAGGAAATAGGAGGAAATATAGGAAATGATAGGGAAGGGCTACTCTCCCAGATGAGTGGGTGCTGTCCTCTGGACAAGGAGACGTGGTGGTAGAATGAGAAAGTGCGCAAAAGCATTCAAAAGAAGAGCTTTGCACAGAACAACTGGGATAGTAGGGGACTTAGTAGATGGGAGTACTGGGAACCTCGGTGTATGGAAAAGAGAAAGAGGTGGCAAAGGTAAAGGAAAAGGCTTGTAGTTGTGACCAGACAGTTTAACACGATCTTGGAGAGCGAGAGGAAGTCTAAAAAATACTGTGTTATTACACTGGGATAAAGTCCATGAGTCACACCAGCTGTGAGAAAGAGGTTTTGAAACTATGTTACAGCCAAAGCATTCAAAAAGTATTCACAGCATCCACTTGTTTCATATTTTGTCATGAATGTTAAATTTTCAACACAAAATTCTGCACACAATAGCTCATAATGACAACGTGAACAAAGTTTGCTTGAAATTCTTGAACCGTTAATAAACTTAAAAAACAAAAACATAACATGTACATAAGTATTCACAGTGGTACCTGGTTTCCTCCAGACATGACACTTCAGGCCAAAGAATTCAATCTTTGATTCATCAGAGTGGAAAACTGGGCTGTCATGTGCCTTTTACTGAGGAGTGGCTTCTGTCTGACCAGTCTGCCATACAGGCCTGATGGGATGCTGCAAAAATGGTCGTCCTTTTGGAAGCTTCTCCTCTCTACACCTGTCAGAGTGACGATCGGGTTCTTGGTCAACCTCACCTGCTCAGATCGACCGTGCAGTCAGCTCCAGGAAGAGCCTTATTAAACATCTCAACTTTTGTTAATTCAAGTAATTTTCCACGCTCCATTGTGCCTGCGTTCATGGCCTTTATTCACAGTCCACACAGTCACAATATATGTCACACACTGTGACATATACTGTAGCTGAAAATGTGTAAATCTGTAGTACTCTAATGTAATTAAGTTCATATTGTTTAAAGGAGGAAAAAGTCCCGAGTACCTTACTTGTTAGCATTGTAGTGTGTTAGTCTGATCAGCAGATCTCGCCTTTACTTCTCTCTACACTTCGTTTGACGTTTGTAAATTAAGTCTCTTTATGTTTTGTTACACAGTGCGATCAATGTTATGTTGTATTCTTCCTAACATTAGCTAATGTTATAGGCTACAAAATAATTGTAATAATTTGAATAGAGAATCGGTGTGTGTATTTCTCTGTAATGTTTGGTTTGTCTTTAAAAATGTTCAGAGATGTAGGGAACAGAAAGCATGTGGCAGGGTCTGTAGTTTAAAATCACAACATTACTGCGTGTTATGTGTACAAAAACTGTGACGGTCGGGATCTTCATCAGAAAAGAAGATTGTTGAAGAGTCCCAGTTGAAGACAGTTAATCATCAGATGCTGGGTTAGCACCCAAAGACTGGGCTTGTGAGTCCCTGCATGATATTTGAGAGCAAATGTAAATTGGTGTTAATCAGAAAAACAGTCGTATTTAGTTTGAAGCTGCAGGCTGTTTAATGCTGCCCAAACACGTGATGCCCCTGCAGTGGAAGTTAAGAGAAAATGCTATAGACTAGGAGATTAGAAGCTCCCTCAAATGGCTCCTTTTTATTGCTTATTTAAACTGTCACTTTGTCTCCTCTACCCTCAACAATAGAAACAAAAAACCCACAAAATTACCTTTGAATTGTGCGTCTGCAGGCTGTAGTAGACATCTTAGGTCAAAAATTGCATCTCCTTTCAGTTGTAAAATCATTACATACTGCTTAAATCGTAACAGAAAATCCCATACAGTCATATCTTTCATGTGGCCTCATCTTCTTTTGTGAATTGCTTGGATTCAAAAATCAATAAAAGAGAAGAAAAGGACTTTTCCCTTCCAATGTGAATATTGCACTTGTACACAGTGGCTTGCTCTCTGTATTTTCTGCCATTCAGCATCACTTTGCTGTACCCTCAAGGGCAACACAACTAATAGTCACGATCATTTACTGCTTTTATTTCAATTACATTGTTTTTTATGGCTGAAGCTGTAGTTTGTCTAGACTTACACACTAAGCACACTGATACATGGCAAATGATTCTGTACTGCTTGTTCTTCTCGTCCAAAAATGAACTTTTCCCCCTTTCTTTCTCCAGCTCTGTTGGAGAACACACATTTCATTACTTTCAGTTGCAAAAGGAATTTTTGAATTTCTGCTTCTTCTTTTTTTCTTGAGTAATGTCCGTGTCTAATAAGCTTTCCATTTACTGGTGCACAGGTTCCCCACTTCACTTCCCAGAGGCTATCTGTCAGTCAAAAAAATCCAGGAATATTTAAAATGACATAAAATGAGTATCCGTCAGAAACTGTTGAATTTGGGTTTTTTCCCCTCTCAGTTTCAGCGTGTTGAAATCATACAGGAGCAATGGCCTTAACCTTCACCAGGTGACCATTGGACTGTAGGTTTGTAGCTTAGAGCAGTTAGAGTAATGACGATGCTGCCAGCGTGAATGCATGTATTCAATAAGAGAGGAGGGTTACTTTGCTCATGTTGTTGTTTCCAGGTCTTGCATAACTTTAATATTTTTAACTTTTGTCTGCCAGAATGCACGTCGGCAGTAATGACACCCGGTTACGCCAATCGGAGGTCACTAAAATCAATATTGAATCGGTGTGTAACTTTGCCAAAACAATGTCGGACTCTGTAGTTTTCTCTGGTCCCCTCCCCAATCAGACCAGGAGTGACATGTTTAGCCGCATGTTCTCCTTAAATTGCTGGCTGTCTGAGTGGTGTCCCAGAAACGATGTGGGCTTCATAGATAATTGGCAAACCTTCTGGAGGAAACCTGGTCTTGTTTGGAGAGATGGCATCCATCCCACTTTGGATGGAGCAGCTCTCATTTCTAGAAATATGGACAAATTTATTAAACCCCCCAAAATATGACTATCCAGAGTTGGGACCAGGAAGCAGAGTTGCAGTCTTACACGCCGCTCTGCAGCTTCTCTCCTCCTGCTACCCCCCAAAAACCCATCTCCATAGAGACTGTGTCAGCTCCCAAACAGACAAAAAACAAACAAAAAACCAGCAACAAACAACTTAAACATAAACAATTACAAAGAAAGAACAATACAATTTCCACATCTGAACCAAAGAGTAAAACAGTGAAATGTGGATTATTAAATATTAGGTCTCTCTCCTCCAAGTCTCTGTTAGTACATGACTTAATAATTGATCAACAAATCGATTTACTCTGCCTTACAGAAACCTGGTTGCAGCAGGATGATTATGTTAGTTTAAATGAATC
This sequence comes from Diplotaxodon limnothrissa, assembly GCF_057381915.1. Taxonomy (NCBI): domain Eukaryota; kingdom Metazoa; phylum Chordata; class Actinopteri; order Cichliformes; family Cichlidae; genus Diplotaxodon; species Diplotaxodon limnothrissa. The sequence goes on from NC_140597.1 coordinate 20,062,748, forward strand.
AACACCCCCGAGTCATTCAGAAATCTCGAAGCACAGGCCGAGGGGGCGGTGTGGCAGCAATTTTTCACACCAGCCTATTAGTTAATGAAAGACCAAGACAGACTTTTAATTTATTTGAAAGCCTGATGCTTAACATTGTCCACCCCAGCTGTGAAACTCAGAAACCAGTCTTACTTGTTGTCATCTATCGTCCACCTGGGCCTTACACAGAGTTTCTGTCTGATTTCTCAGACTTTTTATCTGATTTAGTTCTGAGCTCAGATAAAATAATTATTGTGGGTGATTTTAACATCCATGTAGATGCTAAAAATGACAGCCTCAACATGGCATTTAATCTGTTATTAGACTCAATTGGCTTCTCTCAAAATGTACAAGAACCCACCCACCACTTTAATCACACTCTAGATCTTGTTTTAACATATGGCATAGAAACTGAACATTTAACAGTGTTTCCTGAAAACCCTCTCCTGTCTGATCATTTCCTGATAACATTTACATTTACAATAATTGATTACACAGCAGTGGAGAGTAGACTTTATCACAGTAGATGTCTTTCTGAAAGCGCTGTAACTAAGTTTAAGAATATAATCCACCCACTGTTATCATCTTCAATGCCCTGTACCAACATAGAGCAGAGCAGCTATCTGAACGCTACCCCAACAGAGGTCGATTATGTTGTTAACAATTTTACCTCCTCACTACGTACGACTCTGGATACTGTAGCTCCTGTGAAAACTAAGGTCTCTAATCAGAAGTACCTGACTCCGTGGTATAATTCTCAAACACGTACCCTAAAGCAGATGACTCGTAATCTGGAGAGGAAATGGCGTGTCACAAATTTAGTGGATCATCGTTTAGCCTGGAGAAATATTTTGTTGCTTTATAAGAAAGCCCTCCGCAAAGCCAGAACATCTTACTATTCGTCACTGATTGAAGGAAATAAGAACAACCCCAGGTTTCTCTTCAGCACTGTAGCCAGGCTGACAAACAGTCAGCGCTCTATTGAGCCAACCATCCCTTTAACGTTAACTAGTAATGACTTCATGAACTTCTTTACAAATAAAATTTTAATCATTAGAGAAAAAATTACCAATAATCCTCCCACAGATGTAATATTATCTACAGCTACTCTTAGTACCATTGATGTTAAGTTAGACTCTTTTTCTCCAATTGATCTTTCTGAGTTAACTTCAATAATTACTTCCTCCAAACCATCAACGTGTCTTTTAGACCCATTTCCTACAAAACTGCTCAAAGAAGTCCTGCCATTAATTAATTCTTCGATCTTAGATATGATCAACCTATCTCTAATAATTGGCTATGTACCACAGGCCATCAAGCTAGCTGTAGTTAAACCTTTAATCAAAAAGCATCTCTAGACACAGCTGTCTTAGCTAATTATAGGTTAATCTCCAACCTTCCTTTCATATCAAAAATCCTTGAAAGAGTAGTTGTCAAACAGCTAACTGATCATCTGCAGAGGAATGACTTATTTGAAGAGTTTCAGTCAGGTTTCAGAGCTCATCACAGCACAGAAACAGCTTTAGTGAAGGTTACAAATGATCTTCTTATGGCCTCTGTGCTTGTCCTGCTAGACCTTAGTGCAGCATTTGATACTGTCGACCATAATATCCTATTAGAGCGATTAGAACATGCTGTAGGTATTACAGGTACTGCACTGCAGTGGTTTGTATCATATCTATCTAATAGACTCCAATTTGTGCATGTAAATGGAGAGTCCTCTTCACACACTGAGGTTAATTATGGAGTTCCACAGGGTTCAGTGCTAGGACCAATTCTGTTTACATTATACATGCTTCCCTTAGGCAGCATCATTAGAAGACATAGCATACATTTTCACTGCTATGCTGATGACACCCAGCTCTATCTGTCCATGAAGCCAGATAACACACACCAATTAGTTAAACTGCAGGAATGTCTTAAAGACATAAAGACCTGGATGGCCGCTAACTTTCTGCTTCTTAATTCAGATCAAACTGAGGTTATTGTACTCGGCCCTGAAAATCTTAAAAATATGATATCTAACCAGATTCTTACCCTGGATGGCATTACCTTGGCCTCCAGTAACGCTGTGAGGAACCTTGGAGTCATTTTTGACCAGGACATGTCCTTCAACGCACATATTAAACAAATATGTAAGACTGCGTTCTTCCATTTGCGCAACATCTCTAAAATTAGAAATATCCTGTCTCAGAGTGACGCTGAAAAACTAGTTCATGCATTTATTACTTCCAGGCTGGACTACTGTAATTCATTATTATCAGGATGTCCAAAAAACTCACTGAAAAGCCTTCAGCTAATCCAAAATGCTGCAGCAAGAGTCCTGACAGGGACTAGAAAGAGAGAGCATATTTCTCCTGTTTTGGCTTCCCTTCATTGGCTTCCTGTTAAATCCAGAATTCAATTCAAAATCCTGCTCCTCACATACAAGGTCTTAAATAATCAGGCCCCATCTTATCTTAATGACCTTGTAGTACCATATCACCCTATTAGAGCACTTCGCTCTTGCATTGCAGGCTTACTTGTTGTTCCTAGAGTATTTAAAAGTAGAATGGGAGGGAGAGCCTTCAGTTTTCAGGCCCCTCTTCTGTGGAACCAGCTTCCAGTTTGGATTCGGGAGACAGACACTATCTCTACTTTCAAGATTAGGCTTCAAACTTTCCTTTTTGCTAAAGCATATAGTTAGGGCTGGACCAGATGACCCTGAATCCTCCCTTAGTTATGCTGCAATAGACGTAGGCTGCCGGGGGATTCCCATGATGCACTGAGTTTTTCCTTTCCAGTCACCTTTCTCACTCACTATGTGTTAATAGACCTCTCTGCATTGAATCATATCTGTTATTAATCTCTGTCTCTCTTCCACAGCATGTCTTTATCCTGTCTTCCTTCTCTCACCCCAACCGGTCGCAGCAGATGGCCCCGCCCCTCCCTGAGCCTGGTTCTGCCGGAGGTTTCTTCCTGTTAAAAGGGAGTTTTTCCTTCCCACTGTCGCCAAAGTGCTTGCTCATAGGGGGTCATATGATTATTGGGTTTTTCTCTGTATCATGAAGCACCTTGAGGCAACTTTTGTTGTGATTTGGCGCTATATAAATAAAATTGAATTGAATTGAATAGAATCTTGCCAGGTGCCACTAAACGCTACAAAGAAATAATTTATGCAGATACAGTATTTATGCATTTGGGGCATCAGCAACATAAACATTTATGCCATACTGAATTTATTATAAACACAGAGCGTCACCATTCACGCCTCAGTCCCTGTGGAAGTTAAAGGGCAATGTGTGAAACTGTATAGGCTAAAGCATCATCATAAACTGGCGGCGTGTCAATAATAGTGCCAAATGCTGCAGTGACTGCAGAGATATTGACTGCAGTGACTGCAGAGATATTTCATGGAGCAATGGTCCAATTAAACTTAAACAGAAGATTAGCAGTGTGACCTGTACTGGACGCTATGATGTCATTTAAAGTAGCTTAAACGCTCATTAACAGTGCATGTCGGAGTAGCCGGTGCATGTTGTTTTTTCACCAGACACATGAAATTTGGGTTCAACAGACGGATCCATAAATGTGCAGCTTTATTAGGCAGAATACTTGTTAGTGGTCCGTAACACCAAACCAGTAAGAAGTACGTAAGGAGCTTAATTAGACTTAGCATTGCAGAAAAGGCTGAACCAGTTTCAGCAACTTTTTGTAGGAAGATATGATTTTGTTTTTGTCTGATGCTGTGTGTACCAGAAGCACATGTTTTGTTTTTCCAGCCTTTCCACTATTCACACATTTCTTTTGCTTGTATTTTTTTATAGCTTCATAGAAATAAAAACTAATGGAAAGCTTTGAAACTACATTTAGACATTTCCCCCAAAATAAAAAAAAGGAAATGTAACAATTTAAATATGTTTGTTTGTTTGTTGTTGTTGTTTTTTGTAATTATACTCTGACCACCAAATCCAGCAGCACCATCAAACTTACTGGCCATGCTCATTGGCTCACAGCGTCAGTATGCAAAGGCTGCTTTCTTTCCTTCCCACCTTTACTCTGCCTGATATCATTACTGCTGTGTCCCCAGGAAAGATAATGATATGTACATCTATTCAACCTGGCTGACATGCCTCACAGGGAGCTCCCCCTCTCTGCTTCCTCAAACTCTCTCCTCTTTCTTTGTATCCCTCTCCTCCTCTCAGCAGACATGGAGCATTTGTTATTTGTCCCCTAACCTACTATGTTTCCTCTCACAATGATTTATAAATAGCGTGCTCCTTAGCATATCAAAAGACACTGAAGCAAAGAGGGAAGAGTGGCAGGAACGCAGGGAGGGAAGAGACAAAAAGATTTTAAAACAATTTATGAAGTCGAGTGTCGAACACTGTCACTCAGCCTGCTTGTGTAGGTAACATGGAAAGCTGCGCTTCGCTTTGAATCTTAATTCACAGCTTAAGTCTGTAATAGGTGCGTTTCAGTGCTGATTGATGGGCTGTTTTCTTTACAGCTGACATGTTGTGTACATTTGAGCATGCCTTGAAGTGGGCAGGAGACAGTGGTGTGGTGGCCAGCACTGTTACCTCACAGCATGGAGGTTTGAGGTGTTTCTGTGTGGACGTCGTGGGTTCTGCCGATGCAGTCCAAAGACATGCAGTTCAGGGTGTACCCTGCCTCGAGCGCTGTGACAGCTGGGATAGGCTTCAGCCTCCCCTGACCCTAAAATTGGATAAGCACAAGTGGATGGATGGAAGTGGCCACGCTTTATAACATTTATATAATAGAGACAGTGAGCGTTTCATTTCTGCATACAAGAGTTACTAGAGTCATCCTCGACTCCAGATGAAGGCTTTGGGATGTGGTTGAAAGTGTTTTGGAAGTTTTTCACGGTGAGGAAGGAGCTGTCAAGACTTTCAGGGCTTTGGATCAAAGAACGTCTTGAAGATCTACAAATAATTGACACCACAAGAGAACTAAAATCAAAAGCGCTGCAGTCCACTGACAACATTTACAAAGTGGACCTTTAAATCCAATTTTTTGTTAACCTAGCAAGTAAGACAAAATCTGTTAACTCCTGAATCCGTCTTTGTTAATATGAAATTGGATGTGTTAATAGGTGTGTTTTAATGTAGGTTTTCTTACGGGTATATGATGCTGTTTAATATAATCATTTTGAACAGCCACCGAGGCTTCTGACACTATGACTCATCATGCCTAACGATGCCTCATGGCTGTAAGCATCTTGCTGGGTGGTGTGTTTAAACAAGCGAGTACATAATAATCTCATGTTCCCTGCAGTTTACATCATATTCCTACAGCGTCTGCCTGTTTACCAACATACATCGCATAGCAATGCAAAAATTCAGATTATTAACCATTGCATGTGTCAATAACAGTGAGGCGGTTATGAAGCATAGAAAGAAGAGTTTTGCCGTTGCAAGCTGGATTCAGGAGAGACTCCAACTGTGTTATTTCACTGTTAGATGTTTATTGCAATAGTTCGCAAAAAAGGAGAAAGTAGTAGAGTAGACTTTTATCATTTATGACAAAATCAAAACGCTCCTTTTAAACCAGTAACACTGTGACTCTGTAGCACTGGTTTTCTATCACTTGCTCGAGGTACTGATCTTAAACAGAGTGCAGAAACAATAATACAGGTTTAATCAGTAACCTGCGATCTTGTAACAGATGTTAGCATTTTTAAAATCCTCCACATGCAGATGGTACAAACCTGAACCCCCCTCCAGTCAGAAGGGCTATTTGCTGACTAGTCCAATAAAACTGTAGGTATGTATGAACCAGACTGTGACCCAGTATCAGTGCACATGTGAACAAAGCTTCTGTGTCTTCATGTGGAAACTGGGGCCTGGACTGATTGTTAGCTGAGCAGCAGGCCGAGCCTATCGGGACACGGAGGTGCATCTGAGCCCAATTAACCTCTGTCTGTTTCTTTGTGTCTCTGTGGATGCGGGAGATGAGCTTTGGACTGAATCACGACTGGCTCACATGCTGAGTGCAGAACCTTGAAATGATAGCCTAAAGAAAGTGTCATTTTTTTTCCTTTTCAGTCATTTACGCTGGTTGGTTGTTACTGAGCACAGTTTCAGCAGCTCATTGCTCTGTGAAGCTCTCTGTGACACAAACAGTGGTGTACTTCATGTCACGATGCTTGTTGCTAAATGAAGGGCTATTAACACTAAAGATGTACATAGTCAGTTATTGTTGTTTGACACTCTGCTGCTGATAAAATCTTTCTAACTGCTTTTTAAATCAATCGTGATCTGAAAGTTCTCAAAATGCGTCTGAATGATTTTCATTTATAATGTATGAATCATGTAGTCTATAAACTTTATTCTGTGGCATAGAATTGCATATTGTTTTTCATCATTTCACTTCCTAGTTTGTTGTTTATAAGGACTAGAGTCCAAATATATTTCAAAGTAGATCTTTCAGCTCTGAAGGACAAAATAATCACCAGATATGATCGAGCTATATTCATTTTGCACAGAAGCCACATGCTTCAGAAGAAAGTCAACTTGAGTTGCAAATACACACGAGGTTTGTAGGATGTTCAACACAAATTGTCAACAATCCAATGGAAAAACAAATGTTAATATTGAATTAGAAATTCTAGTATTTGGTATTCGAGGTATTATAGCAACAACACTGTGCAGCACTGTCAACAGAGTCACTGACCAATGCAAGGACAACAGCACATGTATACAGAAATGAGAAAAGCAGCAACGTTCCCGTGGCTTAAATTATGAATGCTTTGACTTTGCCTTCTATCTGCTTTGACCAGGGCTACTTTAGCCAAAGACTAGACAGGCAGGAAGAGAAATGGAGGACAGTCGTGATGGAGCGACTCGTGGGCTTAAATCTGCTGTAACCCTTCTTACCCACCTCTCTGGCCTCGCTTCAAACCTCATAACAGATGTAACCAAACCTCTGAGCTATAAGAGGTATTTTGTAGCCCAAAAGAGCTGTGATGATATATATCACAGGGTGTCACTGGGTGGAGATCTGTGTTCATATGTGATGTACAAGACGTGATGTCCAGTGCAGGTCATGACCTCTATCTTTGGTACGTGGACTGTATGATGTCATATTTATTGGCTGATGGGAGTCTGCTGTACAAACACAAGGCTGTATCGCCTCATCCAGTCACATTTCCAGCTTACATCTTTTTTCTCCAGAACAGTTTTTCTTTTCTGTCACATAAACTTCAGCCTAAAATCACCCAGATAACTTTTTCATTTAATTATCAACATGTTATCCTACTGTTATTATGATGCTACTGAAATGTTTTTAGATGAAATGATAAAATAGGACATTACCTGCCATTCCAATTATAAATCTGCCTTCATAGCTAAACAGAAAAAAACAATCCTGTTTCTTAAACTCTGTAATGGATACAACAGGATCTATAAATAAGCTCACCAGCTGCAGGAGTTTTTATTTTGGGTTTTCATTTTTGGCAACTCGAAATAAAGCCTTCAGTTGGGCGAGCCGGGCATTCCCAGTGGCTGTATACAGTTTGTCCTCTATGATATTTATTATTATAATATTATATTTTATATATACAGTACAGATTGTGTTTTGGTTTTTTTTACTCATGCTTTAGGACTTTAGCTCAGTTTAGGAATAGGAATGTTTAGTAAAGGATGTTTTTTCTTTCCCTGTTTTTGCCACATGCTGAATCTTTTCAGAAACTTGCAGAGTACAAATGATTCATCTTAAAAGCTTTCAGAATTTTCTGTAAAAAAGAAAAAAGAGGTGGATGTTACCATCTTCATCCACCAGGTCACTGGCACCCTGTCTGGTTCCTCACCACCTTCACCACCAACCCCACACTCCCCACACATCAGCAAAGGTGCATTTTAACTTTGGGTAGCAGCATTGTGACATGTTTAGCCTCGGATCAAACCGCGCTCAGTAATGGCCAATAATCAGAGGTGACTACTGAGGCATCAGTGTGAACATGCTCCTGTGATTAGTGCTGATTTTGAAGTGAGTATAAAGGCCCCTCCATTCTCATGACTCCCCATCCTGCTCTTTAACTTTCCAGCTTTTCAAATAGAGACTGATTTACATTTTCCGCAGCATGTGCTGAACGCTCTGGAAAGAAATCCAGCAGCACTAAGTGGTTGTGATATGTCAGGAAACAAATGCCTGACATGTCCATCATGCAGCTGGAAAAACTCATCAGATAAGTATTCTGGTTAGTGATCTTAATCATTTTTAAATATTATTAATAATATGTTTTAAAAAACAACCTGCAGATTTTTAGCTTTTCCTCATGTGTAAACTCGTTTTCTGCCGTTTATATTGTTTTATCCCTTTGTTACTATTTCTCCTGACGTACACGTTTCCGTTGGGAAATCACGGCACTAAAGCCTGAAATGTCTGAAATTCCATAGTTATGCTATTTGCACTATTAAAATTAAATAAAATATATATGAAGAAACCCAAAAGAATAATAGCTGCAAAAAAATGAAAGCTTTTATTACTAATGTTTTTATTATTGTTTTGTTAAGATTTCCATATTTGAAGGAATGGTTGAGGCTCTTTTCATTTGTTAACAAGTAAAACATTTCATGTTTTTTTCTTTTAAACATACATCTGTAAAAATGAGTAAGGATCAGGCGATGACCCAAAAAACAAGATATGTAATAGATAAAAACACGTTACAGATGGAAACATTCAAAGACTTGTTTATTTTACAATCATTTCATTGCTTTAGTTTAATATAGTCTAAATTAAGGATATGGATAAGAATGCACATGCATAAAAATCACAACATGTATCTGATACAGTGATGTTCATGTTAATGCATCACTAATTATATGTCATTTTAATTGTAACAAAATATGTAATTATATATGGGTAGGGTGGCTGTAGCTCAGGTGGCAGAGCAGGTCAGCCACTAACCAGAAGATCGGTGGTTCGATCCCAGGCTGCCTCCTAGCGTATGCCAAATATCCTTTGGCAAGATACAAACCCTGTGTTTGCCTACTGGTGGTGGTCGGTAGCGCCAGTGTCCGGCAGCTGTGGCTACAATGTAGCTTGCCGTCACCAGTGTGTGAATGGGTGGATGACTGAATGTAGTGTAAAGCGCTTTGGGGTCCTTAGGGACTGAGTAAAGCGCTATACAAATGCAGGCCATTTACCATATATGGTCTGTTCTGCATAAAGGCCTTTTTTCAGTAATTTAATCTCATTTTAAACATAGTTTTGCGATATTACTTACAAAAATAAATCAAATGCAGACCTTTATTTCTAATGTGCTGATGCTTTACTTCTCACTTGCTTTTGTTCCTTTTCACCAGTTTCTGACATTTTTCTCATTGCTGAAGACCATAGAACAGCTTATGAACACCCAAAACACTACAAATAATCAGAAAAAACTGCAACTCACCGAAAACTTTTATTTTTGTGTGTGAAAATGAATTTTTGGTGGATCACCAAAGTAAAAAAAGGGTTCCTGTGTAATCCAGTGAACTTTGTATCTTCTACTGGTTTGGTACCACATGTTTCCAGTTACACTGAATATCTTTTTATATATCTTACTGATGTTGTATATCAAAGGAAAAACTCTTCAGATGCTCTACATTCTGTATTATTAGCAAAAGAAAAAGAAAGTAATGCACAGTAGTAAGATTTAAAAATGAGAAAGTACACAACACAGCAGAGGAAACACGTGGTCTACCAATGCTGAAAATTCACATACTGTAGAATAAAAACTGTCCTAACAGTGCAATCGCTGAATATCATCCTGATCAAGCTTTATCAACTAATCACAGACCAACTATTAACCTGCCTGATTATCAAAAGTTCATGAAAGAATAGCTGTCAAACAGTTTACTGATCATTTGATGAGAAACGATTTTGTAAAGTGTATCTGTCAAGACATAGAGTACATCATAGTACTTTGATAGTACTTTGATAGTACTCACTGCATTCCATAGTACAGTTGTACTTTCTGCAAACAATTTCCCACGTGTGGGACTAATAAAGGCTTATCTTAGTACAGAGGCAGCACTTCTGGATGATGCTCTTCTGGCCTCTGACAGTGGACTGTTACACCTGCTAACCACTATACTTTACTACAGAGGTCAGAACATACTGTGGGTGTTAAAGTAACCATGTTGGAGTCATATTTGTCTGCCAGAGTCCAATTTGTGCTCGTAAACAGGGAGTGCTCTCGAAACACAAACATTAGTCCCTGAGTTGGTTCTGTGATGGGACCAGAACTTTTTAAAGTAAACCTTCCTTTAGGCAATGTTATTAGAAAACACTGCATACGTGTGCATTGCCGTGTAGATATTACAGCTTTATTTATCCACGAAGACAGATGATAGAGTCATGTTGTGAACACATAAAGGCCTGGATGACCTGTCACAGTATTACTGTGTTTGGTCCTAAAATAATCTTTGACACATGATGTCTAACAAGATTCTTTAGACAGTGTTGGTTTGGTCTTCAGTAACACTGTGAGGACTCTTGGAGCATTTTTGATCAAGATATGTCCTTCAAAGCACACATTAAAGAAATATGCAGGACTGCAGACACGTTCTCTACTTTTAAGATTAGATGTAAAAGTTTTCTTTTTGATAAAACGTATATTCAAGGCTGGATCAGATGACCCTGAATCCTGCTTTAGTTTTGGTACAATGAGACTAGAACATGCGATAATGTTTCTTCTTCATCCATCTCTTTTCACTCTGTGTGTTTATACACCACTACTGTATTTAATCATTAGCAAATGTCAAACTCTCTCTCTCTCCTACAGTTTGTCTCTCCCTCCTTTAGCCCCAGTGGGTTGTGGAGGATGGCCCCTCCCTCTGTGAGCCTGGTTCTGTCCTCCTGTTAAAAGGGAGTTTTTCCTTGCCACTGTTGCCAAGCGCTTGCTCGTATAGGGGTCATGTGATTGTTGGGGTTTGTTTGCTTTTTCTATTGTAGACCTTTACAATACAAAGCACCTTGAGGTGACTGTGAATTATGAATTTGCACTATATAAATATAAATGAAATGCTGTGAAACTCTCATGAGTCTAGTATGAGACAAAAGAGAGGAAATGTACTTTTTTCTCATATTAGATCTGCATCAAAATGAATTTTATGGCACACTAATCAGAGCGTGTGCCATCATTAATGCTCATTATTTCAATAAGGGAAAGTGAGCAGGCCTTACCTGAGCAGCATTACTGGACTGCTTCATGACTGGGGTGCAGTTACCTTTACGTCCAGATGAGGGCGACACATCAAAAAGTAAAAAAAAAATAAGACCTGCAGCAGAGGAAAGCAGCAGCAGCAGTGGCTGTGAGAGACAAAAACAATAGCACATGTGAATCCTTTAAAAGACATATTAGGACGCTTTATGTTAATTCCTGAAATGGGATTAGAGCACAGCGGAGTCAGGGCTTCTCTGGTGTTTGGACACAGGAAGCAGCGTTTCGGCCCACATGGCCAGACTACCAACCGACAGCTGAGACGGAAGCAGGGGGTTTGCCAACTGTCTGGCTCATTTTCTAGTAGGCCTGCTTCCCTCAGGCCACTCACAGCCAGTGTAGGAACATGTCCAACACTGTCAAATATCAGCACACTCATACACACAGAGTAATGCGCACACACTGATGAGGGGTGCTTAATTTGCCTTTTGGGGATGCTTGTAAAAACTCCATCTTATATAGATTATTGTGGTTTATGTTGTTTGTTTGTTTTGTGTTTGCTCCGTATAAAAATGAGAAATGATGACTTCCGTTTGATCTATCAAAGGACTGAGACGGCTCAGCCATTACAGTTACCTCACTTTGCCTAATCTCTTTACCAGTAAGTGTTGTTCATCATCATATCTCTGTCAAGCATGAAATGGATGCAGTATTTTTTAAAATGCTTAAGAAAAATATGGATTACAAAATTAGATCGCCTTTTACCTTGCAACGTGTCAGGGTTAGAGTCTGGACAACAACCATGCTATTTTAAGGAAACTGCAATGCAGAAATACACGGGGGAAACTTTATGTAAAAAGATAACAGCTTCTAATTTCTGAAAATATGCTTACTTGACATGTTTAGGATGAAAGCCTGACCCTACACCGGTCGTCTTAGACCTGGTCGATGTTAAGAAGTTGACATACAGGTCGAACAAAAAATGATCTTTATATTTAATCAAAAAAAATCTCATACATATACAGTGGGGGTTAGTATATAACCTGCTGAGGCCTGTGTTCTCAGAATCTTTAACCCAAATCTACTGGGATATGTGATTACTGGCTTATTATATTATTATATATTATCTATATAATATTTTAATTTTTTCTAATTCTTCTTTGACAAAGCCTGACACAGTGACCCAGCATCTCTTTGGTGTTTGAAATATGATGCAATGATTTTGTTCTTGGCTTTGCTGTAGCGATTATTAATTATCCCAAATGCACGCAGGCTCATCCACCCAGTCAGTGTGGAGAGGATGAATGTAAGAGCTGGGCATTTCCAGCCATTGCAGATGTGACATTATAAAATGCACTTCAGTGCAAAATGACACAAACAAAGCAACAAAATAATACTAGAGTTGTTCAGTGTTATGGTGCTGTACAGTCAGACAGGAAGGAAATCTCTGTACCTGCCTGTGTGCATGGATGTGATAGTATAATGACTGCATGTTGAATTTACTGCTTCATCATCATCAACCTTAAATGTAAACTGTTGTTAGCCTCTGCTGCCGTGCAGACGGGCTCACATCCAGACTTCCCGGCTTCCCTTTCTTCGGCCTGCTTTTATTTGTGCGTCACCTGGCCTCGCCACCTGTTGCAAGAGGAAACCAGAGGTGAGGCTTCCGGTGAGCCCAAACGCTGTCAGGTTTCAGGTTGGACTCCCCCTCCAGTGTCAGCTGAGGAGCCAGGACTCATGATAAGATAGATAGAAGAATAATAATAGCAAGAATGTATAAAAATGTATCTGTATAAGGAGGGGGCTAACTTACCTCCTCTTGTGTCCTCCTCTAATCTGCTTCATCGAGCTCCTTCTTCCATGTTCTCCCACAAACATGCACAATAAACTTGAGCTCCTGACTGACTGATTCTCCATCACCATCTCCGTTTTTGTCTCTCTTCCAGCCCGCCTGACTGCAGCGCTCCTGAATAATAACCCCATCTCCCTCTCTCGCTCGCTTTCTCTCCCTCCTGTTTAAAATGCTGCTCACAGGCGCGCTCCCGTGCCGGGTTTTAAGCACACACACATCCCCCTCTCTCTCTCTCTCTCTCTCCACACGGACCTCGGGGACGCGCTCGGTCCGTGTTGCGCAGGTCCGGCCCGCTGTGACTCTTTCGCAGTGCTGCTTTTATTTTCTTAACGGCGCCAAGTCCACCCGCATGCGCGCACACTCCCTTCCTCCGTCTCCATCAGCGCTTTGATCTTGACCCCCCCCCTCCCACCCCACGAGCTCACACAGGGTAGGAAATAAAAACAGGTGAAGCCTCCTTTTATTACATTTAAGAATAGAAAAATAATAAAACAAAAAATCTGAATCTGCTCGTAAATATTGAGCAAATGCAGCTGTTGCAGTGTTCGCTCACCCTAATGGATCTGGTTCAAGGTCTGGAGTATCTTTTTTCTCTTTTCGGTCTATGTGAGCGAGCCCCCCTCCTCCTCCTCCTCCCTCCCTCCCTCCCTCCCTCTCTCTCTCTCTCCCTCTCCCTCCTCCCTCCCTCTCCATCTCTGCATTCTCCTCTTTTTAGTCGTGTGGGAAGCTCCGTGAATGCGGCTGCAGAAGGAGCCAGCATACTTATGCGCCTGACACGGATACTGTTCTGTCTTTACAGGAGGGAGAGAAACACAAGCTTGCTTTTCTCCGGTGTGACACCCCTCCCCCCCCCCTCTGCCATTTATTCCACCTGGATATTTTTTGTGTTTTTCCCAAAGAGAGGATTACTTAAAAAATTATCAAGTCCATTTTGATTCTTTTTTTCTCCCTTCCCTTCTTTGGACCTATGAAAGAGCGAATGTGCGGACTTTCGAGCGCCTCACTTGCACCACAGCGGACTAAAGGCTGAATAACTGCATTATTCATTTTTACGCACCGGTTTCTCTTGTCCTCACTCGTCTCTCTGGTTTCTCTCCGTTTTTCTTTCTTCCTCCTTTTGTTCTCGGAAAGGAGCTTCAATATTCTTCTTCTTTATTACAGGGGGAAAGAAACAAACAAAAAAGCATAAGAACTGATTCCCTCCCACTTGGATGAGACTGAAATAATCTCTTCTCCATTCGACTGCAAACAAAGTGAAGAGAACCACCAACAGTTTTTTGGGGGGTGGAGGGATTAGCGCTGCACGGATGGAGAATAACCTCGTGACAAAAGCAACCTGATGGGGGCATTTTGGCCGCTTCTGCCCTCTGGAGCTTTATCCCCGTGCGCAACTTCGCTGGAAACGAACCAGTATTTATTCATTGGCCCTTCGGAGGGTTGCTCAGCCGAGCTGTAGCCAGACGCACAGTGCTGGCCATCATCATCATCATCCCCTCTCCCTCCCCATTTTCTACTCATTGCTACTCCTCTTTCTCTCGATCAGTTCCCCGCCTTTAAATAAAAACTCCAAGAATGATGGACTTATTCCACCGTACTGGTGTCCGCCTTGCGCCCCTTTTCACGCCTTGGAGTCGCCGGACGCGCCGTGAAGATCTCTGAAAGCTATCTGCCTCCCCCCACCCCCCACCCCCTCTTTCTATTTCCCCTCTTTCTACCTTCTTCTACCTTTCCCCCACTCCCTCTCTATCTCCCCTGCACCCAAATGAACGTTTTCCCATGGAGGTAGTACGGCCACTTTGGGGACCGAACGAGCAGCGGGGAGATTTTTCCAAGCAAGAGGAGCCCGTCAGTAAGAGGCGCATCGGGTGAAATCGGACCTCCCTCCTTCTTCGCCTCTCCTCCTCTCCCTCCTCTGTTTCTCCATCTCCGCCTCGCACCTCCACCTCTCCGGTTTGCTCGGCTCCCTACATGGGGCTATAGAGGACTGGGGGGAGACCTTGTTGCGCCCCTATAACTGTCGGCTTCTGCTGGGCAGACTGTTTGCACGGCTCCATCCATGTCTCACCAATGCTGCCCCGTGTCTCCAGAGGGAGCCGCATTCATCACCACCACAGCTTTGGGTAAGTCCAATTTATTTAAATTCAGTCCCATAAAAAAGATCTCTCAGATTTCGTCATGTGGAATTTCTTCTTGTGTCACAGCTGCTATAAATGGGTGCAGCTTAAACCCCTCTCAGTGTGTCAGTAATGGGCACAGTCCCAATTCTTTTTCTTCTCTTTGCTGTGTGCTATTCGCTGGTATTGGAGGTGCTGGCTCCAAATTAGACCTCCCCTAGAAAAGGGAACTGCAGCCATTTGACTTTGATTATGTTGAATCTGAGAGGCACAAAACAGAGTTGTGCTGATGTCTGCGTCTTGCTTTGGGTGTCAGAATAAGATGCATAGACGTGCAGTATTTCAGGGGTTTGGGTAAGTCCAGAGCATGTGCTACTTTTTCCTGCAGTACTGAATAACCTCCATCCAACATTTCAGGCTATCCAGGATTTGGAGGCATGACTGTGTGTCAGTAACAGAGATACGCAGTTCATAGATTCTGATGAAATAGTGGGATCATTGCAAATGTGCATTATTAGCATCGTGGCTAGAATTTATTTCATACAGTGAGAGTAATGTTTTCTTTTTTGTACTTTAAATATAAATCGAGTTAAATATTAAAATTGCAATGCAGTCAATCTCAAATATGAATTTTGATGGTGTGTGTGTGTGTGTGTGTGTGTGTGTGTGTGTGTGTGTGCGTGTGCATATCTGGTTTTGTGTGCATGTATGTACGCCTGCGTGTGTGGATGTTTGTGCATGCGCCTGTCTCTCTTTTCTTTTTCTTTCCAAAGGTTACTAAATGGTTTTCTGGGGGAGGATTTCTAACCGGCGAAATGCTGCTCGTACTCCTGCTGGCAGCCTTTTCTTCTTCTATCTCCGGCTCTCTCGCCTCCTCCCTCTCCTCCCCCTCAATGTCGAACGGACCCCCGATGGCAGACCCGTCCGCCCCGGACTTGCTGGCCGAGACCTGCGTCGCCTGCTCCTGCATGTCGGTGGAAAACGTGCTGTACGTCAACTGCGAGGAGATCACCGTCTATCGACCCACACAGCTCATCCCTCCGGCCTCGTCCCTCTACCACCTTAACTTCCAGAACAACTTTCTGATCATACTCTACCCAAACTCTTTCCTCAACTTCACCCACGCTGTCTCGCTGCACCTGGGGAACAATAAACTGCAGAACATTGAAGGTGGGGCCTTCATGGGGATGAGTGCGTTGAAACAGCTGCATCTGAACAGCAACGAGTTAAAGGTGCTGCGTGCGGACACTTTCTTAGGCATAGAAAACTTGGAATACCTTCAGGCTGACTACAACTTAATACAATACATTGAGAAGGGAGCCTTTAACAAACTGCACAAACTCAAAGTGCTGATCCTGAATGACAACCTCATACAGGCACTCCCCGACAACATATTTCGCTTTGCCTCACTCACACATCTGGATATAAGGGGCAACAGGATCCAGAAACTTCCCTATTTGGGTGTTCTGGAGCACATTGGACGCATTGTAGAGCTGCAGCTGGACGACAACCCCTGGAACTGTACCTGTGACCTAGCACCTCTCAAAGCGTGGCTTGAAAACATGCCCTATAATATTTTTATTGGCGAGGCCATATGTGAAACGCCAAGTGACTTGTACGGGAGGCTCCTGAAAGAAACCAACAAACAGGAGCTTTGTCCCATGGGAACAGGAAGTGAATTTGATGTTAGGATGCCACCTGCACAGCCCTCCAAAACGCCCCCAAGTACTGTGGCTCCCATAGCCACGAAAACGCCAAAAACCACAGACTCATCAAAGTTTTATGGCAATGGGATTGTGGCTGGAAGGAATAACCAGATTGTTTCCTTTCAGTTGTGTCCACAGCCCTGCAGCTGCAAAGCCCACCCTTCTGACTTTGGCATTAGCGTCAGCTGTCAGGAGAGGAATATTAAAAATCTAGCTGATCTCGTTCCCAAACCCCCAAATGCCAAGAAGCTTCACCTGAGTGGGAATTACATCCGTGACATCAATCCGAGTGATTTCCAAGGTTTTGAGGGCTTAGATCTGCTGCATCTTGGCAGCAATCAGATTGTCACAGTCCAGAAAGGTGTGTTTGCTAACCTCACTAACCTGAGGAGACTGTACTTAAACGGAAACATGCTTGAACAGTTGCACCCAGAGATGTTTTTGGGCCTCACAAACCTGCAGTACTTATATTTGGAATACAATGCCATAAAGGAAATCTTAGCAGGTACGTTTGATTCCATGCCAAACCTTCAACTCCTGTATCTCAACAACAACGTTCTGCGGAGTCTTCCTGCTTATGTGTTTGCGGGGATCCCATTAGCCAGACTCAATCTGAAAAACAACCACTTCATGACCCTGCCAGTGAGCGGTGTCTTGGACCAGCTGAGGTCACTGACCCAAATAGACCTGGAAGGGAACCCGTGGGAGTGCTCGTGCGATCTGGTTGCCCTCAAACTCTGGCTGCAGAAGCTGAGTGATGGAGTGGCTGCCAAAGAGGTGAAATGTGCCTCCCCTGTGCAGTTCGCCAACATTGAACTGCGCCTCTTAAAAAATGAGATCCTGTGTCCTCGGATGGCGAGGCCGCCCTTTATTCAGACTGGCGCCACCCCTGTTTTGACATCAGTGTCGCCTGCTGGAGTTGGCAAAGCACCACCGGGAGGGCCCGTGCCTCTTTCAATTATGATCCTTAGCATCCTCGTA
The DNA here is from genome assembly GCF_057381915.1 of Diplotaxodon limnothrissa. Classification (NCBI taxonomy): domain Eukaryota; kingdom Metazoa; phylum Chordata; class Actinopteri; order Cichliformes; family Cichlidae; genus Diplotaxodon; species Diplotaxodon limnothrissa. The sequence goes on from NC_140597.1 coordinate 20,080,571, forward strand.
GTGCTGATCCTGACTGTGTTTGTGGCCTTTTGCCTTTTAGTCTTTGTCCTGAGGCGGAATAAAAAACCGGTGGGCAGGCAGGAGGGGCTGGGGAACCAGGAGTGCGGCTCAATGTCTTTGCAGCTTCGCCGCCACAGCCACAAATCCGGCAAAAAAGGTTCTATCCCCGGCGATGACTTGGGAGGCGAGACCTTCATCCCTCAGACTATCGAGCACATCGGCAAGAGCCACACCTGTGGGATCGGTCGCTCCTCAGACTTGGATGCCGGCTTCAAATTTGCAGACTCGCAGAGGCAGAAGATCATCCTGCGGAACAGCGCAGACAAGGAGAAAGACATGCTTTCCACTCTGGAGCGCAACAAACGCCTCAGCACCATTGACGAACTCGAGGAGTTTCTCCCCAACCGAGAGCCAAGCATGTTCATCCACAACTTCCTGGACAGCAAAAGAGATTTCAACAGTATAGGGATGGGCGGATATGAAATCCGCTACCCAGAGAAAACGCTGGATAAAAAGATGAAGAAGTCGTCGCTGATAGGCGGGAACCACAGTAAGATCGTAGTGGAGCAGAGGAAAAGTGAGTATTACGAGCTGAAAGCCAAGCTCCAAGGAACACCTGATTACCTGCAGGTGCTCGAGGAGCAGACTGCACTGAGTAAAATGTAGGGACTGTTGTGTTTGATCTGTGCATTGATTACACACACTTCTACAGTATGAAGTCAGCAACATGCAGGCAGACAGACAGCCGAACACATTTCTCTGGCTCTTTGTCCTCTCGAGACACACACACGTCATTCAAACCTTCAGATCTCTCACCCTCTGCCTTCATTTCCCTCTCTGCAGCCACACACACACACACACACACACACACACACACACACACACACACACACACATACACATACACCTACACACATACACGCACACACACACACAGACACACACACACACAAAGCAAAAAAAGTGCCTTCTGGAAATCCTTAATGACCACTGCAGAGATGGACAAAATGGCTCCACACTACAAGGCTATTAGTAGAATAAGCGTGGATGTATTTCACAGTAAAAGACCTTCTGGATTATCAGCCACTCACACGTACGAATCCTGCAAACTTACCATAGGACACCCTTAAAAAAGCAACCAGACATAGTATCTTTTGCTGCTACTGAAATGGGTACTTATCTTCTTCGTATTTTTTTGTTGTTCTTGTTGTTGTTCTTTTTCTTTTACTGTATTTTTTTCCAACCAAATCAAAGGGTCTTGAAACAGTGCTTGAGAATATACCTCGCTGGCTTCAGCCCGTTTTTTAAAAAAAGAAAAAGAGGGAGCGCTGGTTGTTCTTTTTGCTCTGGAACGAATCATGTCTCCTTCTACTGGGATGAGATTAACAGAATCAGTGACTCAATGGATGCTACTTTGCTTTATTCTATTTTATTTTGTTTTTATTTGACCTTTTTTGTGTTGCTGGGATATCTATTTGATCTTGTGGATGCTCTCCGGAGTTGGCTGCAGACTCTCTGCCATCTTGTGTGGATTACACAGCAGTAGCAGTACACCTGCTCTTTGCCGGGAGGCTAAACAGCTCCCGTTTTCCATTCGTGGGAATTGGAGGCACCGCAAAACTCTTTTGGGGGAATGATTTCATGACTTGTTTTCTTTGTGTAAAGAGCCATGTTAAATATAGTGTCTTCTGAATGGAGTTGTGTTTCTCTTTAAAAATTCCTACTTACAGTAACTGTATGTTTTGGGTGAAATCTAATGGCACATACACTGTCAGAGGACGTTTCTGAAAAATGAAAAGAAAAAACAAAACAAAACCCAATGATTAAAAAAAGGAAAAAAAGAAAAAAAAAGAAATTACAAAGCTGCTTGCCATGTAAGCGTAACCTGGAATTTATTTTGTAAGTCTTACATTATTTGTATCTGTGGGACTGGTTTGTAAATTACAAAGAAAGACACACACACACTCATACTGTACGACGGAGCATCATCAACATCAAGAGACTTCATTGCCAGATTGTCCAACAAACCGCTAATATAATTCAATCGGTGACCCGCCTCCCTGTCAGCTCTCAATTCGTAGAAAAAGAATGAAAATTTAACAACATAGTTAATTTATTTTTCTATGCAGGGTTATTTAAAGAGTTATTGGTATTATTTAAGAAGAATAATACGCAAAGAGTGGAAAGGACTTGATAGTGTGCTGCATCTGAGCTAATTCAGTCGATTCAAGGGTTTCTGTTTCTCTCGGTCTGCTGAGGAGCGCCTGCTGGATGAAAGGTTGTGAAATGTGATCTGTGATGTTTCCTTTTTCTTGTGTCGCACGATGAGCAAGAGGCCTGATAGAGTCTGTGACGTTTCCAGCAGTTTCCTTATTCTTATATCTCCCACAGTATCTTGTAAAAGGTTTCTTATTAACATTATGCAACCAAAATAAATGTGCATTAAACTCGATATGCTTCTGGAATTGTTGGACCTGGGAGGAAAAAGGGAGGGAAAGCGAGGGCAAACCGATCGAGGCTCTAAATTGTCGGATCTGGGCCGAACCGTATCGGAAAAACAACCATGTGCAATATTAGCTCAGTCTCCGTTTTGTTTTTAATTTATTTAGTTTGAGATGATATTGTCAGGACAAGTTCTATTTCAAAATTCTTTATTCAACTTAACTCTATCCGGTCCTTATTTAAAAAGTATTGTTAAGTTAAAATTATGAGTGTTTATTGACATTACAAATGAATAGAATGTATCTTGAAAAGTATAATAAATACAATTTTCTATCAGTCATAAATCTCCTGTATATTGGTTAATTTTCTCATGTATAATCATGTTGAAATCAAGGTATTAAAATCAGCACCTCTTTGCACCGTGTCCCCCCTATTTCTTTTAAGCTCGTACATCCTCGTCGTTCTTCGAGGCTGCTTAACTTTCAAGCTTCTGCAAACCCTTCCATTAGCATTTTTTCCTTTCACAGCACACGGTGCAGCGTCTGACAGCTCAGTGTTGGACAAACTAAAGCTGACAGAACGCTGTTCTTGTTTTGTTCGTGTACAAACACTGGCTGCCCTTCAAGCATAATATATAATTGTTTAGTTGCTTAGAAAACTGCCTCTGCAACTTGGGAAAGTCTTGTTTTTTACCCCGAAGGCCATGAACCAGTTCGTGCTTTTCAAGGGAACAGTTTAAGCAACTAAAACCAAGCCAAAATAAAGTCTCCAGCGTGGAAAACTTCATACAAATATGCACATGTGCTGGTTTTTCCTATTTAGATCGCAAAATATTTTGTCCCAAACATCCCCAACTTTTTCTGTCCTTTCAGCTTTTAAGGCAGGTTTCTGAGAGAACACCTGACTTTTTGGTTTTTTTGGCAGGTGTCAAAGTTCCCTCTGTTTATAGACACCCATCAAACATTTATGCCGGTTTCATTTTAGGGTTAAAAATTCAGATTTCCTCTTTCTGTGTTAATCCAAGCTTTTGTGCTTTTGGGAAACCAAGTAGCAGAGAGTATGACTCATCCAGACGCCAGAGAATTGTCCTCATTAATTATTAATACCCATGGCAGTTATGAACTAAAAAAGGGATGTGGGGAGAGAGGTGAGAGATAGGAATGTGATATGTATAACCCTCCAAACTGTCTCCCCCATCCTTCCATCATTCTCCGTCTTTCTCATGTTTGTGATCACACTGCTCTGTAATAAAGCAGAAATATCATTTGGTGCTTAAAAAAAGGCACAAATTGGCTGGAGACGCAGCTTTTCAGTCCAAAACTTTACTGCAGTGACTTGGCTCTCGTGCAGGGTTCCTGGAAGGTCGGGTGGGGGGGTTCTCGAGGTGCCACAACACTAGAAAACGGTGAATTTCTATTGCTTTAATTTACCTCGCGAAAGATTAGCAGGACACAAATGCACGAAATCCTCACGAATGTTTATTTCTTTTTTCCTTTCTCTCCTTTCTGCTGTTATCATCCCACCTGCTGCAGAGACAGTTATGCAATTCTGTTCTGAATCCTAACTCTTAAAATCATCTCTGCTGTGCCTCACTGTGTATTTTTATCTGATGGGGTGGCTCTGCAAAAACTACGCCTTTCTGAGGGGAAGGATTTAAGGGGGAGACAGTTGGTAAAAACCCTGCTGGAAGACGTCTGTAGCATGCTTTAATATGGGGAATGGCCACAAGGGGCGCTCTAAGCTAAGAACACAGAAGTGAAATAGTGTGAGTGGACTTCAGGATCACTGATGTTTGAAGGCGTTTGGTTAAAAGAAACCACTGATGTTTTATTCTACTTGTACTCTTGCCTTATTATTATTTTTCTAAGATTTGAAGTGAACTGGGATTTCAGAGGCCCCACAACATGATGACTGTGCCTATTTATATGACCAGGAGTTAATAATAGGTGCAACCATCAGATAAATAATACTAATAAAAATGAGGAAGTAAAATAAAGTAATGCTTAAAAAAGCCCATATGTTCAGTGACTATTGATTATTCTGCATAATTATTATGCCACTGCATTCACAGTGATTTGCAGTCTGTGAGCAGCATCAAGATGATTAATCTCTTCACATCCACCACACAACACGCAGAGTGACAGATGTGAACCAGACACTAAGTCAAAACTAAGTGACCTGCTGGATGCTAAGAGGTTCACCCTCAGAGGTCCAAGGAGTCATTTTTCTATGTGCGTCAGAATATTTGTTATTTTTTTCCTGATTGAACAGAGTTGGAAAAACAGCTGCCTGAGCTTTAACTTGTGGTTGAAAAACAAACACCTCTAACTCTCACCGCAGTCTGAGTGTTTGTTTGTTTAAATCTTCAGCTGTTTCATTTCAAACTGTTTGGCTAACTACAGAGTCTCAAGCAAAAAGAGGACCTGTGTCACTATGCCTAAGAGCCACAACTACAAGTAGTGCACCAACAAAACCATATCAGCATCTTTTTGCCATTAAACATCTTAGAGTTTGTATGAGGATATAATTTATTCTGTGTCGACCAGAAAACTCTGAACCCTTTGTGCCGTTTAGCTAAAACTGCTAAACTGTGTTGCATTGTAAGGGCACAATTGGTGTTCTCCAACGGTGCGTTTTGGCAGAACTTGAACGCAGCCTGAAGGTTTTGTTAGGATGCAAATTGTCAATCATTAAAATTCAATTCAATTCAATTCAATTCAATTCAATTCAATTCAATTTTATTTATATAGCGCCAAATCACAACAAAAGTCGCCTCAAGGCGCTTCATAGATACAGAGAAAAACCCAACAATCATATGACCCCCTATGAGCAAGCACTTTGGCGACAGTGGGAAGGAAAAACTCCCTGTTAACAGGAAGAAACCTCCGGCAGAACCAGGCTCAGGGAGGGGCGGGGCCATCTGCTGCGACCGGTTGGGGTGAGAGAAGGAAGACAGGATAAAGACATGCTGTGGAAGAGAGACAGAGGTTAATAACAGATATGATTCAATGCAGAGAGGTCTGTTAACACATAGTGAGTGAGAAAGGTGACTGGAAAGGAAAAACTCAGTGCATCATGGGAATCCCCCGGCAGCCTACGTCTATTGCAGCATAACTAAGGGAGGATTCAGGGTCACCTGGTCCAGCCCTATCTGCTTTAGCAAAAAGGAAAGTTTTAAGCCTAATCTTGAAAGTAGAGATAGTGTCTGTCTCCCGAATCCAAACTGGAAGCTGGTTCCACAGAAGAGGGGCCTGAAAACTGAAGGCTCTGCCTCCCATTCTACTTTTAAATACTCTAGGAACAACAAGTAGGCCTGCAGAGCGAGAGCGAAGTGCTCTAATAGGGTGATATGGTGCTACAAGGTCATTAAGATAAGATGGGGCCTGATTATTTAAGACCTTGTATGTGAGGAGCAGGATTTTGAATTGAATTCTGGATTTAACAGGAAGCCAATGAAGGGAAGCCAAAACAGGAGAAATATGCTCTCTCTTTCTAGTCCCTGTCAGGACTCTTGCTGCAGCATTTTGGATTAGCTGAAGGCTTTTCAGTGAGTTTTTTGGACATCCTGATAATAATGAATTGCAGTTGTCCAGCCTGGAAGTAATAAATGCTTGAACTAGTTTTTCAGCGTCACTCTGAGACAGGATATTTCTAATTTTAGAGATGTTGCGCAAATGGAAGAACGCAGTCTTACATATTTGTTTAATATGTGCATTGAAGGACATGTCCTGGTCAAAAATGACTCCAAGGCTCCTCACAGCATTACTGGAGGCCAAGGTAATGCCATCCAGGGTAAGAATCTGGTTAGATACCATATTTCTAAGCTTTTCAGGGCCTAGTACAATAACCTCAGTTTGATCTGAATTAAGAAGCAGAAAGTTAGCGGCCATCCAGGTCTTTACGTCTTTAAGACATTCCTGCAGTTTAACTAATTGGTGTGTGTTATCTGGCTTCATGGACAGATAGAGCTGGGTGTCATCTGCATAGCAGTGAAAATGTATGCTATGTCTTCTAATGATACTGCCTAAGGGAAGCATGTATAATGTAAACAGAATTGGTCCTAGCACTGAACCCTGTGGAACTCCATAAGGTTCCACAGGGTTCAGTGATCACCTGTCTTGGTTCCTTTTTTTTTAACAGCGTCTAACCAAATAAATACAGCCTTACAGGGGGGTTAATGTCTGAGACGGCTACGTGTTGGCTTCCGTTGTTGTCTGTGCCTAAAGTGTGCTCTCTCACGTCCCTGTGGGGTTTTTAGTTTGTCTATACATCACTGAGACATTGTGTTAATGTAAATGATCTGTTGTAGATCCGAATTTCATCGCCGAGTCTCATTACTTCACCTTTTTTCATTTTCTTCTTATTTAAAAATGAGCACGAACACACATTTCACATTAGTATATTAATAGCCCGTGTAGAAATCTATTTCCTGCAGTGTAAATTTGCATATCGTAAAACAAATGTCTGCCCTCCCTTTCTTATTTGTTCCAAGCTTTCCTTATGCATCTTGTGGCAACAGAAGAGAAGAATTAAGCTACATCAGTTTTTCACTGCACCAGTCGGCTTCTCATGGATCATTTTAAACAGAAGTGATGAACCAAATGCTTCTTGGTTTGGAAGCAATAAAACTTTTCTTGTTTACAAATTTGAGCTGCTAGTTTTGAACCACTTTAACCCGTCTTATTTAAATTCTTGAATAATTGTATTTTGTTCATATTGGGTGAAATATTTCAAGATCAAATGGAAATATTTGATTTTCCTTTATCATCTGATAACCATAATTCTTATAGGTTATAATGCTAATTATCATATTCTAAGGTTTTATACTTGGAGGATCACCAGTGTGGGTTTAAAACATCATTTTCCCTCACATGTACATCCTGTACTGTGCTTCCTTTTGCGTTTGGCTGACATGCATCTTTAATGACGTATGCTCGGGTTATTTTGTCAATGTGCTGTTTAATATTTTCACTCGTCATAATTAACTGTGTTCAAGTTGAGATATAATCTGGAACTGGAAATAATAACCCCGATGTAGTGAAGTCATGTGGATCATCAGGGTTGGGGAAAGACTTTGAGGGATGGATTGTGAAACACACACCAGGGAACCCATCAGGTCTTCTCGTGACGTAGCCTTCTCAGGGCAGCAGCCAGTTTTTAGGGCCTGCAGGTGTCATCAGCAGATATTCAGGGAAGAGATCGCTCACTGTCCTCTGATCATTATGAATTTAGACACATTTGCAAAGATCATGATTTGATTTTGAGATTGTGTTTTTACCAGATACAGCCCATTTTTGCTTTTATTGGCTATTTTTCTACATGCAATCTAAATATGCACCAACACAGGAAGCTGGTTGAAAGTGCGTATATAAACTAGGTTAGGTTTTGAGCTGTCAGTGGAGCCACTGAAAATGTATCCAAAAGATACATGACACAAAGAGTCCACTGCGTATAGCTCTACATATTTATAATCTGATGTCTGTTTGTAGAGATTACAAAGACTTATATTCACTTGACAATGCGGGTGTTGCAAAAATCATTATGGAGTTTGAGTGTGAGAGAGTCAGTATCTGTGTGTACTGATATTTCTTTGGCTGCTTGAATTCCATCAAAATGCAGTGCTAAATACTGCAGACTGATTTACATTAGCTTGTCCTACATTACATGTACGTAGTATTGCATCTGTATCTGTATCACAGTAATGAATGCAGACTTGACTTTTGTTAGGGAAAATATTCTAAAACACTTCTTCAGTAAAGACTCAGAGAAGAGAAACACACAGAACTTCTTGCTAGCAAGGGCAGCCTCCAGACTGAGACTCGCACTAAGAAACTGCCCCAATCTTTATTTATACTTCAGTAGGTGTGTGTGTGTGTGTGTGTGTGTGTGTGTGTGTGTGTGTGTGTGTGTGTGTGTGTGTGTGTGTGTGTCCTGCTGATCAAAGGGTCATGAGAGCACAAAAGGTACATCCTTGGTCAGGAAAGGGGGTAGTCTCCCCCACCCTAGATAACATGGTGAGGAAGTCCAGCAGTTCATCTATATGTAAAGAAGCACTTAAACTAAAACAGACATAGCTACGTTAATCCTGCCGTAAAACAATAAAACAAGGTATGAGCTCTCATGCTCCCAGACGTGGGGGTGCATTCCTGGGATGCACCCCAAGCCTGCAGCCTGTTAGAGATCACACACAATTAATTATATGCCTCTAAGTATACATGGTTGAATATTTTCTAATACAAATAACTAGATCTTATAACTTAGATCATCCAACCATAGGCTCCTAGCACAACCTAGGACTCGAATGAAGTCGAGAGGCGACCGGGCCTTTGCATCCGTGGCACCCAGACTCTGGAATAACCTCCCCGTTCATATTCGCACTGCCGAGTCTATCCAGTCTTTTAAATTACGTCTTAAAACTTATTTTTTTACTTTGGCTTTTGATTCTGTCTAGTTGGCTGTTTTAGCTTGTTGCGTTGTTACCTATTGTTTGTTGTCCTCTTCTATTGTTTGTTTTAACTGTCTCATGTTTTTATTGACTGTGAAGCACTATGGTCAACACTGTTGTTTTTAATATGTGCTATATAAATAAATTTTGATTTGATTTGATTTGAACTACATGCAGTATTCTACCATATGCAAACTTATATCACTAAAAGATTATACTGACTACTAAATACAATTTTCCATTGACAACTTTGATTGGCTGATAGATTTTTAAATTAAAAGGACTTCGTGCCATTAGAGGTTTGGACAGGATATTTAATACACGCCTTCAAAATAAAAATATGTGCTTTCTTTTTCTACATCTGTGAAATTGTGCCAGTGGTTTGATTATAAAGGACCAATTAAATTTTCCAAAAAAATAATTCTAAAATCCTATAAAATTATCTACATTTCAATCCAAACCCTCCCGTCACTACTGTAGTTTGCACTAAAGTGTATTTGCTGTAATTATTTTGTCTTTGACACGTTATTATGCTGTGGGGGCGCATTTGTAGCTGCGGTGGCTCATGTCTGCTGAATGCCAACAATGTTCTTAGGAATGGTACCCGGACATTTTTGGCATCCGCCACAGTCAGGCGGCCATTTGAGAAGGAATGAAAAGGGATGGTATCTCCCTGGTTACTGCAAATTACTCAACGCATCCCCTATGAGAGGAAAACAATGGCTGCCCTCCCCACCAGCTGCCTCATTAAACAGAGACAAATCCACCAGTGCTGCTCTGCTCTGGCTGCTTGGCTGCCATTTTCACACCACTTATTCACAGAAGCCAGTCACCTGTCTGTGGAGGCCATCGCAGGCAAAAGTGTGAAAAGCAAAGCTGGATTCGGAATATTTCGTGCGTGTGCCCTCCTGTTTTTACACAGAGGGATGTGAGTGTCTCATTGGCCCCTGGGGTCTCGAACCTAAAGCAACAAAGTGCAAACTTTCATCTCAGCCACAGCGCGTTTGCACTAAGCAGCGTGTGATATTTGTGCACCGTCGCACCCTTTTACTATATAACAGTGACAATTATAGCTTTAATTTAATGCATCCACGTATTAAAGAGCAGCGCTCTATTGGCTCTGCGGGGCCTATTTAGCCTCCACATCATTAAATTAATCCCATTTCTCATTTAAACTCATTTGGATACAACTTTTTTTTGCCAAGCTTTTGTCTAGAAAGGAGAATGAGTTCCTGACCAAACGGAGACATCCACCTTGTGAAAAAGTGACACTCGCTCTCCAAAAATAATTGAGTCACCTAAAGCAAAACTCTCTTTAGTGATGCTATTACCACCTGTGTCTGAGGCTAACACATTTCTACTCTCATTTGCTGTTTGAGTGCTGAAGCTTTAAATGTCTTGAGGTCGTTTGGTTTACACACTGTTTGTATTCTCTTCTGTCAAACAGACACTACAGTGTCCACTTTTAATGCAGTGATGATGAGTTCCATTGATGAAGGGTTGTCATACATGAATAAGAAGTTGAAGCCCAATTTCAACTTGTGCATAAATTGTAATTGTGATGTAAAAGTGCCACTGCTATATGTATTGAGCCACAAGTCTGCCAAAAGTTTATTGACATGTGTGTAGTTTTTATTTCAAGCGAGTGTTCGATATTCCCAGAAATCCCAGGAAAGAGGAATAATCTGTAAGAAACACTGTTATTTTGGAGGAAGACGTCAGGCTGCAGGTAGACTTACACTGTGTGTCAGACTCATTCTACACAAAACATATACTGAGTTACTGAAAAAGAAATATAATCACTGGTGTTGGTAGTAAAGCGTCCCCAGCACTTCACTGCATCTGGTTATTACATTAGATTTCCCACATTTAGTGTTTTAGTGGTGGTGGAGAGCACGTTGGTCCTCCAGGTTCATACAGGTTCAGATCTGGTGACCAGTTCACTCGATTCGCATAATTTTCATCTTCATCAATCTACTGAGTGACCCCTCATGCCCTCTGGATGAGGTATTATCATCCTGGAAGACACTGCTCCCATGAGGATAGATGTTTCTCCTCCAAGACAAAGGTGACCACTCAGAACAAATTGCTATTGATTTGTAGTGACCCTCTCCTCTCAGGGTACAAGTGGACCCAAGGCGTTGCCAGCAAAATGCCCCCAAACAGCATCACGCTGCCAGCAGCTCCCCTCACTGTACTGTCCAGGTTTTTCCTGTACGTCCATTCATCTGTACAAATAAGTGAAAGTCCTTTTAAAAATGATATAAAGGGTATGAAACCAAGAAATTCCAATGCATACACTAGTGCTGAAGTTAATGAAGGCAAACTGCAATAAAAGACACCTCTAAAGTATTTATCGTTTGCAGTACCTCCTGTTCTGTTTGTGCAAATGACCTAAATCAGGAGATCAGGCTGTGAGTTAAGTTTAACAAAAGACAAACTTTTGTTTGTCCTTTCAAGCAGCTGCTGAAGCTTTTTTCATCACCATTAACAATTTGTCAAAAAATCTGCTTTAGAGCTGTACTCATTTCCTTTGTGAATTCATCACTGCTTTGCTCTATTTTGTTTTACATCCGGTTGCACTTTGCAGAAACGAGATGCTGTCAGCAGTAAGAAACTTCGGCAGGCATCACAAATCAGCTTTAGCCTACTAAACTAATAATTCATGAAGTTACGAATATTGTATCTGCAAGTCCCTCGTCTTAGTTACATAGACTCTAAATACTTATATGATATAACATGATCTATAATGTAGCTTCACATGAATGAATCTGATAATTAAATAAAAGTTTTTCTTAGTAAGCGTAACAATGTAAGAAAATGTTGATTTAGCTTTTCGGAAATAATGAATTATTGAGTCTAAAGATGGGAGTTACACATCAGCTCATTTAAGCTTTGGGTGTCATTAAAGCTCCTGTAATTTGACAGATGAGCCCTCAAAGTCATTGTTAAACCAAGTCATGTTAGCAGGCGAACAACCCGCGTGCATCAGCTGTAAGCTGTGATTAATGTGCTGTTGTTTCCTCTGGGTACAAACCCACACCTGTCTCTATTTTATAACATTGATCTATGACAGATCAATGAAGGCAAGGGAACAATTGCAGGCAAGTAGAGGAGACATGCTTAGACGTCGGGACTGCCTCTCGAGGTTACACGCTGGTCTGTGAGTGTGTCGGACTTTTGTTTTCAGCTGACGTCCCAGGGGAGCACATCAGAGGCTTTCCTTTTCCTATTAAGCCTGTACGATCAATAGCTCATCTCATCACGTAGCCCGAGCCCCCACCAACATTCAGCAAAGAAATAATTAATGTTTGAAAAAAATGTGTGAAGTAAAAGATGTACCGTTTCTTTGCTTGTTATCACTGCTGGTCCAACAACATCTGACACCACAGCCATGTTTTCTATGAGTGTTTCTATTTGTTGTTGTTTATGTTGCTAATGCATCTGTTTTCTTAGTTTCTCTTTTTATTTCTGAAAAGCACAAACTACAGCAACATTTCTATTGACTGCAGCACCGAGCGTCTCCTGGGATGCCGCCTTAAACTGTGTGTAGTTATAGCCGCAATCATCCTTCTTCCTTTCCCCAAGCCTGCCCATCAGCCCTGTTTGCCTGGTTCTGTCCATCCATCGTCTCATCTGCCCGTCTTTTCTCTTTGCTGTACCTGAGCAGAATTATGATTCATAGCCTTCTCAGATACATTGTGATTGATTGGGCTTTCCAGCTAACTAATGAATTGGCCCCTCAAGGACATGTAGAGGGCCAGCTTTGGTAATAATGTGGACTCTGCTGAAGGCAGCTCACAGGCTCCTGACACCACAGGTTTAACGCTTACAGTGTTTATTTGGATTTGGCTTTTGCAGGGGCTTTGTTAGGCTTTCATTTTTAAATAGCTTCTAATAGCCTTTTGCATTTTGTCTTATAGTGGCATGCTGCTGTAAAATTATGCTGTGTGTGTGTGATTATATGGCAAACAACTTATTAAACAGGTGTCAGTTCAGTATTTCTATAATCCTTAAAATGCTGGGTTTTCCCTGTTAAATGTATGCTCACTGTGAAAGATGTAGGTGGTAGCTCACAGTGATGAACCTGCACCATGTTTTCACCCGACTTCAGTTCCCATCAGCTCTGCATCTTTGCTTTCTCATTGTTTAAGTTCTGAGGTCAATCATGTTGCCGTAAACGACCTACACGGCACCAAAGAGCTGACGTATATGGTGGTTAACCACAAGATAATCCAAAGGAGCTCAATAGATGTCAATAGTGGAGTCAAAAACCTAACTGCACATAACCTGCTTAGTAATGATGACAATGTGGTCACCTCAGCAGTTGTTGCCCTTGTGTGGTATGTTGGGTAGAGTAGTGGTGCAGTGGTTAGCTGTGTCAGCTTACAGCACCAGGGTTCTGGGTTTCAGATCAGGCCTGTCTGTGTGACTGAATGTTCTCCTTTTGCTGCAAAGTCCAAAGACACGTATGTTGAAAGTCTTGTTCAATATTTTGGGGTTTTTTTTCAGCTGATAGCAGTTTAATAACGATTTAGCTGTTAGGTACCTCGTTTTGTATTCCCTGACTGATTATAGATGATAGGTTTTTACCTACTGTTAACTTATGCTGTTCAAAATACCATCCAGTCACCAGGCATATCTGTCTTTCTCACATAATTGTTACACTTACCTTCCAGATCAAGCAAATGTTAATATGAGGCAAAGATAACCAAAGAAAATACAAAATGCAGCTTTTGAAAGAGGATTTTATTTATTGGGAGAGAAAAAGCTCGCCAACTCCATTAAGCCCTGTGTGAAAAGGTAACTGCCCCCCCCCTTAGTAACTTGTGAACTAACTGTGATTAACTGCATTTTTTACAAAGCTCACTATGAGTAGCTGCGCATGGAGCCGGTTACTGCTCAATCTGCTGAATTAAAAACAAAACAAACAAACAAAAAACAAAAAGTTACCTACCCCCCACTCCCCCGCCCCCTCCCCAAAAGCAACACATTACACCGTGATCTAACGTAGCTAACAGGAAGAAAACTCATTGACAGCAATCAGTCCTGAAAGCATTTCAAAGTTTCTAAGGGGCTCAGGAAAGGAGTGAACAGTGTTGATCCTGCTCAAACCAAAATCAGGGTTTCAGTGATTCAAGTTCCAAACTGAAATCCAATTGAAATGCTTTACATGACCCTACGGAGACAGTAAAAATCCTCCAACGTTGTGAAAGTCTCTTTGACAGCAATCAGTTATTATAGGAGGCTTTTAACAAAATACATAGAGCAAGGTAGGCTTGGACTGCTTTTTCCCTTAACAAATGAAATAATAATAATTTAAAACCATATTGTGTATTACTGTTATCGATTTCTAATGTTATTTTTATTTAACCAATTTTTTTGACAATCAAAATAAGAAATCAGGAAGAGGCCAAACCTTTAAAACGCTTTAACAACAATAGATTTCTACACAGACGTAACGTAAAAGCTACAGTGTTGCCAACCTTTTGGTGTCCATCCATTACTGTGCTGAACATGTTACACAACAGTCACCTCTGGAAATCATCACAGTGTTTCATGCATTTATCATTTGGTTTGATGTGTTGAAATCACTTGTTGAGTGCAAACTGAAGCAGCACCTGCTGTGATGAGAGTGGGAATAAAAATACTGACTAAATGCATTTCAGCCATTTTAACAGTGCTTTCACTGTAAAGGCTGCAGACAGCCAAACACGCTCAGACAGCTGTGTAGAAACACTGATTCATCACATGCAAAAAGAGGAATTTAATAAGATTTTCTTTACTTTTTAGACGTCTTTCAACTTGAGAGTTATACATGATTTGTGTTAATTACAGTTCAGTATATTGTGTTACTGTATCTGTAAAGTCACCACCTATACCTGAACAAGTGTTTCTAAATGAAACTGAAAGGTCAGCAGGACCTTAAGACTCAAACACGTCTCCTTTGTCTCCACAGCAATAAAAGGAAGCAGACAACACAGAGACAAACAGAAAATACAAATATCTATTAGAAGATGCAAATATAACCCACGTGAAGTTTGTGCAGAGGTGAAAAGTTTGAGTTCTCAGGACAGAAAGAGACTGTACAGCTGGAGACAAAATGTTCTTTAACTTTGAGATATTGAAGCTTCTTTCTTTGAAATAAAACATGAAAACATTTCATCACGCTTCATGTTCAAATGTGCAGACCATAAACAACATGTTCATCATACTGAATTAATAACACAAGTAAATGTAGATGTTAGAAGTTCAGCTTTGCTCTGGTTAGTAGGTTCACGTCAGGTTAAACTGACTTATGCTCGCTAACTGACAACATACGAGGTTTAGAGTCAGCTTTAACCTGAGGAACAGCGTCTTCAACATCCCGCAGACATTTTGCTGCATTATCAGCTTACCCTTTGTTTCATAACAACCTTATTTCCATTTTATTTTAAATGAAGACGGTTCAGTGTAAATAGGGCTGCGTCCTGAGTATGCACGGGACTGCGAGACCGAGTACAGCTCTGATGTCACCATTAAATCTGTGGATGAAATGACTGTGATGGACATGATTGTGGATGGTGACGGCTCTGCAGAGACCAGATCAGCCATCTGACACAATGGTGCCAGATCACAACTGTGCCCTCACTGTCAACATACCATGGAGCCGATTGTGGATTTCAGGCGGCCTCATTGACATCGACAGAGCCCCAGTTGAGCTGGTCAGCAATTTTAAGTTTCTTGGTGTGACCATCACAGAGGACCTCAGATGGTCCACATACACCAACAGCAAGGTTAGGAAGGCCCAGGTCTTTGAATGCTCCACTGACAGCATCCTGCTGTGCCGCGTCTGGTACAGAAGCTGCACCATAGATCAACCCAGTGAGGGAAGCAGAGAGTATCAGGGGAGGTGAGTTTCCCATCCTTCCAGCAGAAATGCGAGCTTGGACGCAGTGCCGAGTCCAACACATCAGACACTCAGCACCCAAACCACAACCTGTTCCAGGCCCGTGAGAACTCCCAGCCTGGGAAACACTATAAATATGTCCCCAGCAGGATCCAAGACAGTTATTTTCCACCTGCTCTCAGGTTGCTGAACAAATTATGACCTGTTTAATTATTTATTATTATTATTATTTTACCCACTTTTTGCTTTTGTAAAACTGTAAATCTGAATCTAAATCTATATCCAAAATAAAGTGCTCCATGGCTCCGACATGAGTGAATCTTTTTCTCTTTAAAAGGAGAGCCACTCTTCCTCCTTCAAAATAAGACTCTGGTCCTACACACATGTAACCTTCAGCTGGGTTGTGTTGCATAGTTGACACTTGTAAATGCCGTGTAAGGAATAGATGCAAAATACTGAACTAACAACTAGCAGCTGCTTAAACTGACCATTAATTACAACATGAAATAAGTGTCCCTACAGTATATCAGCTGTAGGTGCATAAATGAGCAGCTACTTTGTTCATCGTTTTGTTGGAACAGTTCCTAAATATTTTATATATTATAATATAATACTTTATTTATTATAAATTGTCACTTAGAGTAATGCTCTCATTAAACATGTGAGCCTATTAATCATGACTTAATTCATTATATAAAAGCATTACTTCTCCTTAATGTGTCACTTCAAAACATGAATAGTTAAGTATTTGCTAATACTTTACTAATGCTTAACAGTGTGCAGTTCTCATAAAGTGTTAGTGAGTGTAAGCCATCAGTCCATACAAAATGGATGTTTCCTTTCTGTTTAAAGCCTTTTCATTTGGGTTTTTCAAGGACGTGACGATGCTATTAGAGGTCGACCTTAATGCTAACCCTAACCTATCCCACGTCCTAACCTATAGGTTAAAGAAGAGGGTGTGAAAATGAATCGCTGTGTTGCTCATCACTCTAGGTTTTGAGTCTTACATACGACATCATGACTTTATTTGTTATGGCATCATAGTTACAGTCACACCAAAGACCCACAGACTCAGTGGGATTTTTGGTGTGACTGATAGCATCTGTCTGCAATGAGATATTATATTTCCCAGCTTCTGAATTCTAATAAATGTCGAAGGAAATTGAGTGAGTCAATCTGGGTTTAAAGTCTTTATCAGGACACCTCAGCAGGGAGCAAACCTGTGAACACTGTGCCACAGATCGCTGTGCTCTGAAGCCTGCAGCGCTGCACACTTCTGTTGTTTATTCAGCTCCAGCTTTGGGATGATGTTGAGTGCGGCTTTCATAACCCTCAGTTTGCCTTTTAAGTCACAAGATGTGTCTTGCATGGTGTAATGTGTCTCAGAAAACAGTCAAAACTAGTTTGACAGTGTAGCTACACAGAGTGTACAATTAGCCTGTGGCACCGCTGTTTGTTCAGTCTGATACATTCAAAACGCAGCCGATGGCTCGGATCTAACTGGGAGCTTTATTAGACATGTAAGCTGCTGGTTTGCATGGGATGATGGAATGTTCTCCCACTTTGTGTGTGTGTGTCCATACTTTGGGATTTAGCATGTATAGCTCAGTTGGCAACATCATTTCTGTTCTTTGTAGCATTGTGACCCAGAAAAAAAGTGTAATAAGACCAACATGTGTGTGTGTGTGTGTGCAACCACAGTGTTTCCTTACCTGCAGTGCTTTCATGTTCTCATATTACCAGTTCTCTATCTCTTATCTCTCTCTTCAACAGCTCTCTTCCCCCCCCCCCTTTCTCTCGCTCTTGCCAAGCCAGCCGGTGTTGACGAAGCACTAGCTGTTGAAAGAGAATGACTGTGTGTGTGTGTGCTGTTGACAGAGCTGAGAGATTTAATTGACACCCACAGAGAGAATTATACAAGCTTCCAAATGCTCTCTCTGTGTCTGTTTAATATTTTGCTGCATCTATGCGCATGAGTGTGTCCTAATTCCCACCCATGACCGCAGTACACGGGGGCTCTGGGGTGAGTGGAGGCTCTTCCTTCCCTCTGTTTTATAGACAGGTCGCATTTGTGTTTCTTCTCTCCTCCTCTTCTCCAGCACTCCCATTTCTTTCGCTCTTTCCTTCCATCATTCATTCTCATTCATGCCTGATTCTCTTGTCTTCTTTCTCTGAGCAGTTCATCCTTTGTGACGTATAATAAACTTCTTTAATCTGTTGTCTTTTTTGTTGTTTACAACATGCTTCAGTCCAAATGTGGGGAATTACAACACATCCTGCAAGTTGTTATCTTCCTGTTTTCTGTCCTTTGTGATTTCATATGTGCGTGCATTCATTGTAAGAGTGTGTTACTATGGTTTGGAGTTACTTCCTTTGGCTTTGTATGTATCATATTTTATCAGGATGAGTATTTTTTTCCAGAAAAATAAATAAATATATTGTGCAATAAATGTTTAACCAATAAATTGCATAAAATGCTGTTTGTAGCAAAAATGACACAAATTATAACTCCAAGAAGCAAATTTATATTCAATTTAAAAATAAAATTAGTCAGAAGGTTCAATAAACACTCCAGTTTCAAAAAAATTATTATTATTATTTTTTTTTGCAGTTAATGGTTCCTACTTTGAAGGTTTAAAGAGAAAAATGAAGGTTGGTGTAAAACAACTAATAAGACCGAATAAAACACTGAGTTACAAAACATAACATAAACATTTAAAATGCGTTGAAAGTTTGTTCAGCTAATCTAATCAATATTTGTATATCAACTTACAGAAATGCATGCGTGAGTGTGTTTCCTCAGATAAAGTCAAACACAGGGCCGTGCAGAGATGTTTAAAGGGGCGGGTGCTCAAAGTTAAAAAGGGGCACATTGAACCAGGCTGAATAACAACTACACACATTCATCAAGAATCTAATATGGGATCGCATCATAGTATATCACTGTTGTGAGGTGGTGACAAGGCAAAGCAAACGTAACCTGTGTTTGACCTGATTGGTACAATGTTGCTGTTGGGGGGTTTCTGGTGCTGCTGCTGCTGAATGTGCTGGAGGGCAGGGCTGATCTGAGACTGTAGACATTAAAAAATTCATAAGAGAGATGGGAGCTGATTAAACAAGTGTCATGAGATAATAACAAAATGCGCTTGGAACTACACTCAACAAAAATATAAACGCAACACCTTTGTTACTGCTCCCATTCCCCATGGGATGGACGTAGAGACCTAAAATTCATTCCAGATACACAATATAACCATCCCTCCCAAACAGTGGTCACAAATCAGTCCAAATGTGTGGTAGTGGGCACATCTGCTATATTGAGATAATCCATCCCACCTCACAGGTGTGCCACATCAGGATGCTGATCTGACATCATGAGTAGTGCACAGGTGTACCTCAGACTGCCCACAACAAAAGGCCACCCTGGAATGTGCAGTTTTGTCAGAGTGTATAAGGCAACAAAAAAACTGTGCGAAATAAACTCGGCTCTGCCTGTGAATCACTCTTTGCTTCTGTTCCTCCTTCATCCCCTCATCTCATCTATCACTCTCCCCTTGCTGTCCATCTGAGAACAAGGCACAAACTGCTATTGCAATAAACTATTATTTAGTTATCCACACTCAGCAACTGTTGCTCTTAACCTACAATAAAATGATGATAAAATGTTATAGAAGCAAAACATTCCTGGAATACCTCTCCAACATCTGGTACGTGTGTCATTACCTGCGCTCTTTGTAATCCAGCTGCTGAGGGATTTAGTAGCCTCACACAGCTCCGACTGTTTCCTCCTCGTGTCCTTACCAGGTATGTCTGGACAATGTTATATAATGAGTAATAATTTAAAACATCTATACACATAAAACACACACAAGCACGTACACACAGTGACATTTTAGACCTTCTTCAGAATACTGTATATACTATGGCCACAAGTTTCCATCATGTTGCTGATCCAGAATCCTTCCCTTATTATTTATTACTAGAGCTACAATAATAAAGCAATGAGAAAAAAGTAATAAATATGAAATAATGTATTTATGATGATTCCATTTGTTTCACTATCCACTCTGTGCAGGCAGAAAGTTTATTAAATGTTTAAACTGCAGAGATACAAGAATTTTACTGCTGTAAAATCAGCATTTTGTCATATTTAGAATATAAGTCTAATATAATATATTTCTTAATTTATGTTCTTTAAAATACAGTGTGTGTTTTTAAAATATCACAATTTTAATAATCCATAATTATGTGGACATGCACATTACATCGTTTTTAGTGAAATATAATCCCCCCTGAAAGGCAGGAAAAGCCCGGTAATTTACTTTAAAACTAAAAATGTTCCCTATGACCAGCACTACTTGTGCAGTTAATAAAAGGACAGGTAATGTTTGTCGCGCCGTTACACACACAGCACGCTCATCAGTTGCCACATAATAAGCTAATACTCCTGTGTGCTATAGACTACAGTGTGCGCTGTACACCTGCTTACTGGTTGTGTCGCATCAGTCTGTGTCTCTGAGTTAATTTGTGTTTCTCCTACAGCTCCGGACCGCCCAGGCAGAAAAAATGTGCGTGTTCTTTGTGAGCTCGTTCCCGGCTCGTAATCAGCGCGTTCTGCCGTCAAAGGCGATGTTAACCATTCCTTGCCGTCAGTCCCCTGACCGTGGTCGGGAGACGCGAGGGGAGATGCTTCCTCCAGGGCCGAAGTTTGTCCTCCTTCGGGGTTAACTCCCTTCACTTTTGTGGAGTAGTGAGGCAGACAGAAATCAGCCGAGGCACCGGAGAGTACTGAAGAGATGAGGCTTTAATAACAGTACTGCACACTTCGAAAACACACTGCATAGGCTGTAGCCCGTTAGAACGGTGCTCCTGGTCGCCCTCTCTACTCATGACACACTCTCTCCCTCTTTTTTTCCTCTTCCGCTCCCCGCATTTCCTTCACGCGCATGCTCACACACACATCACATACACTCCTTACTGCACCCAGTCACACACAAGACAGCAATTCTCGCAACAGCGATCATTGGTTAATGGTCATCATGTGACTGATGCAAGCCAGATCCTTTTAAAAATGTGATTAATAGTTAAATATTATTGCTGAGGGGCACAGACAGGACTCCGCACACAAACATAAAAAAATAAAAAATTAATAAAAAACAAAATTGCCTCATTAAAAGGGCATTTTAGGCACCCATCAGCCCCCCCCCTCCCCACATTGGTCGGATTGGTCGAGCCTCTTGTTTTTCAGTAAAAGCTGCGAATTACAAAATCTCTTGAGTTTCCCTATAATATGTCACCTGTCTGGAAACAAAACACAGAAATACAGAAAAATGAGCATCATGATGTTGTCATGACAAATCAATAAGTTCCCTCAAATAGTTCCCTCTAGAGGTGTGGAGACCAAAAACCAGGCTAAAAGGACATTTATTATTCGACTATAAACATGGTGGGAAATATGGAAATGTTTCTTTGTTTAACTGCTGTCATAGAGCAAGTGGAGCCTTTTAGTCCCTGTGAAAACCATCATCAAACAGGAAAACCATCCTGTTTTAGTAACCACCATGTTACTAAAACAGTGCTGGACAATAGACATGAGGTAGCCATGGACTTATACTGATGACATCAGATATCAGAAACCGCTAACATACACAACAGTTGAACAGATCTGTGATTTGAGAAGCTCTTCCTTCAGTTTCCACACTCCTGCTGTTTTTTATTGGGTGATAAGTTAGCAGCTGCTCTCACAAACATCAGCCTGGCTGGACTGTAGGGTGAGAAAGCTGTTCATTTTGCTCATAGATTAGTCTAATGTAAGATATACTGTTTTAAAACAGACCTTGTCCCCTAAGACAAGAATGTCTTTGGAACTGCTGAATTCTGATGAGGTGAACACAACCTCATCAGTCATCAGTCACTGATTTCTTCTTCTTTAAAAAACACTTTTGGCACGTTAGTCCTGCTTCAGAGTTAATGACTAAACTGCTTCATGTAACAGATTAGTTTGGGCATCTGTCTGAAGTCTGCTGAAGTCGTACATCAGGTTTGCACTAAAGTTATCGCTGGAGTTTATTGGATATATCTATTTGAATCAAAGAAAAGGCGTTAGTCATATAAAACAAAGATGTTAACATACTGTGCATGTGCATGGAATTACATATCAACAACAAGTGCATTCTGCTCAACCATAACCATGGATGGATTATGAACCTTGTGATACTAGCATTGACAGATATGGGGTCTGTTTTTATAATGATTTATGTTACAATGAATTTGAATCCAACATACTCATGCAGATATGCCCCGTAAAGGATGTTACATACTCTATATATAGTGTTGATAATGCGAACACCTGTCAGATATAACAATAATAATGGATTGCATTTATATAGCGCTTTTCGGGGCCCTCAAAGCGCTTTACAATGCTACTATTCATTCACACTCACATTCACACACTGGTGGAGGCAGCTACAGTTGTAGCCACAGAAACCCTGGGGCAGACTGACAGACACGAGGCTGCCATATCACGCCATTGGGCCCTCTGGCCATCACCAGTAGGTAGCTGAAGTGTCTTGCCCAAGGACACAATGACCAAGACAGATAGAGCTGGGGATTGAACCGCCAACCTTCCGGTTACAAGATGAGCTTGCAAACTGGGCACGCTCCATTTTGCGTCACTATTTTTAAATCCCTGTAGAACCGGAACCACGTAAGCTAGCGCAATATTTTTTTTTTGCATATGAAACCGGAGGAGTTGTACTTACATCTTATGTCATCAGCTTGTCCTAGGTCACGGTTTCCTTCCACATACAGCTTTGTAAAAATTGCATAAAAACCACTTGCAGCAAAAAACCCCATAATATTCCAGAAACACGGTTTGCCGATCCGATCAGCTGTTTGTAAAACTTCCTAGGTTGGAATATCGCGAACTATCTTATGTCCGCCATTACCTGCCCAAAACCAGAAGTGACATCATTTTTCGCAGAAGATGTAGTTTTTACTTATAGGCCTGATAAGCCTATTCTGGTGTTTTTAAAAGTCACGTTTGACTTCATGCTTTTCTGAGTAGTTGCTGGGATGCTTAGAACTCAAATTGCACTGCTTTAAATAGTTTATTTTGATGCACATGCTGTTTTCTTTGCAAATTTGCATTATAATTTTTATTTTCATTATTCCTGCAGTATATAAAAATTGGTATATCTCAAAAATAAAACTATGAAGACACTCAAAATAAATTTCCTGTTGTTGTAAACTATTTTTTGCAACTTCTTTGTATTTAAAGTTTTGAGGGATAAACTTCTTAAATTTCTCTTAGTAGAAATATATGTCAAAAAACCCAAAATGATTTTTAATTTTTTTTGCAGTTCATTGCATGTTTTTGCAATTTATGTAATTACTATGGACTTAATGCATACATATTATTAAAGTTTGGGCTATAACAGTTGTATTGATGTATACCAACTTGAAATGCTCTGAAAAATGTCTCCACAGCATGTAAAAATATAAACTAGGCTCTGGCAGACTTGGTTCTATGGTAGGTCTTAAAGGGTTAATGTCATCCTGGTAAGTTGTACACTGTAATAATTCGATCTTCATCTAAAAATAACATATTTTCTTCTTATGTTTGCACACAGTACACCACTCTGTACACATAAATGAATCGCATACACACTTATTTATTCAGTTTATTACAAGGTTCTGAACTATTCACGAACATAAATCTGCATATTCATAACCCCACTTTGGGGTCTGTGCAGAATACACAGATCACACGGAGCACATGTTAAATCCTCCCTGTTTTATCTCTACACCACTGCCCCATCGCCTTTTGCAGCCCACAGAAACTTTTTCATGCATGATAAATTTTTACATCATAATCATTTTTATTTTCATCCTGAAAGATGCAGATGAGGTTGCGAAATCATTGAGAGCATGACATTAGCTAATCTTGTTGATGTGTGTTTGCTTATGTGCATAAGTCTATATGCAGGAACACAGGTTTGTGCAGTCATGTATGTGTGGGTCTTCCTATAATGCCGTGTGTAGCTCTCCCCAGAGTGTTGACTGTATTTATGTTCAATATGTGTGTGTGTATTTGTCATAGTCTTTTCATAAAAAGGAGGATGAATGAACACTGAAGAAGCGTTAGTCTGAGTCATGCACATGAGCCACCGCAAATCTGTAGTTTGTGTGTGTGTGTGTGTGTGTAATGATCATAGAACAACTGGACAAAAATACCGAAGGTCAAACGATGTGATCTATGTGACTTTCTCATAAACATTATTGAATCACTATATACATGCAGACAGATATGAATCACATGAAGTAGGAAATATTTGTGTGAGAGTCGGGATAAAGAGAATACTGTATGAACAGCTATCTGAATGACAAATTTCCATATAAATGAATGTTCTGCACTCAGCCTGAAAGCCATAGTGATTCATTGTCATGCATGTTAAAATGCAGTGTATTTGCTGTGACCTTAGCATTCTGTCTGTTTCACTATAATTAGGGTTAAAGGTCAGTGTGCTATTTAATGTATTAAGAAAACTTAGAAGAAGAAAGAATGTAACAGAAGCCACAAATTAGTTTTATTTCATCTGTGCTGCTTTTGTCCAACTAGTCAGGCATTGACAAACTACGCACTGCAGCAAACGTTGACTTCTGCTTACTACAAATGTTTGCATTATTTGGAAACTGGCACTTCCTGAAAGCTTACATTGTTAAATTCTTACAGAGTGTTTTACTGATGATTTGACATAAAGTTCTAGGAAGTGCTCAAGTAGCACAAAGAACATCATATATCACTACGAGGTAAATCAGGTATAGGTAACAGGTTTAGGATATATAAAGAGGCACATCTAATATTAACTCTTAATTCTCCAAAAGTGCTGAAACCAAAGGAGTTTTTTTGTCTTTAGGTATAACAGCAGCATTACTCCATCGATCAGTCAGTGTCCTATTTTGGTCCAGGCATAAAAATGTACATATATTAGAGAAAGACGTTTGCTCTAAATATTGCAGTTTGTCAGTGGATCAGTCCTGTGGAATTTGCCTTTTTTCTCTTTACTCTCCATAATACATGAAATTGAGGCTGCGTATATCCACATTCTTAGAAGATAAACTGTAATATTATTGGTGCTAAATGTGTACAGATATAATTTTCTTCCAATCATTCTTTAGATATTTTATTTGCTTATGATCTGCAAAAATGTGCAGTATTTACTCCGATCATAGTTTTCTTTTCTTTTTTCCTGGTCCTCAGTGGTTTGGTCTTTACTTACGTGGTTTTTGTTCCCCCTCTGGCCAAACTATTCAATTACAAATTACACACTAATTACAAACTACTAAAAGAAGAGTCAAGGCTAAAACATTTCAGTTTGTTGTTTATTCTTATTTTAAGCAGTAAGAAGAAGCTACAAATCAAATATTGAAACTTAAACTAGTGTGACTAACTGGTAGTCTGGTTGCTGAAGGCCCCCGGTGTTTTTGTTTAAGGTGTTTCATCCCAATGATTTATACATGAACCAAGGTTACGAGTTGTTAATTAAAAGATGTCTCCACATGCCAAATACGTTGCTATGATTGCAGTAAGCGTTGAAGCACTCATTTCATTATTCATGGTCTGTGGAGGAGCTCCAAGATTCATCTATTTGACATCACTGCACTCTGTCTTTCCACAGTTCAGTTTAGAAAAATTTCTCGGATTCCTAAATTATATATGAACCAAAACAGTTTTGTCAATTTAATGTGCTGCTGAAATGCCCCTTACAGAAAGCATAGTTGTGGTTTTATTACAAATCACATTTAACAAAATCCTGTTCCAAGCTAATCTTTATTTTCTGCTAGAAGCGTCTCTTTCATCTGCCTCTCACTGGTACTCGAAGAGGCCTTTGGCTTTAGCACCTCGCTGCAGTGCTGCATCTAAAATTATAACTCTCAAAGTGGACCAAAGAGATTTTGATTTTTCTGCACTGATGTGTAGGTGCCCTGATGCAGAGTTAGAGAGGTCTTCATGATATGCTCCACATGCTGTGTAGCTGGTTAACTTTCACTGTTTACCATTTATAATCATCCTGGATGCAGTACCTAATGTTTGACGCTGTCTTTACCATCGCTGCCATCATGATCTTCATCATCTCAGGGGCAGAAAGAAATATAGCAACAGAAAAATAATCATTATGCTGCCAGAATGGGATTTGGGCTTCAAAACAGTCTAAAAATAAACATTGTTACAATAAACAGATCAAGAGCGATTGATTGTTTGATTTACAAAAAAGACTTTTTGGTTTTTAAACCAGGATACTCGGATACAAACGTGGATAAATGCTACGATATCAATGGTTCGTGCTGTTTTCACTCCCGTCTTGTCACAAAGCATCAAAAAGCAGCAGCAAGGAAACATGTTGTTGCTTTAGAAACATTTCTATGCAACAGTGCGCTTCATGCCAACTTATGGTTGAGTTGTAGGGTACAATCACATATGTATGAAAGAAACTCTGAACGAGGACAGAAATGAAAGCTGGGAGTTATAATTGTTGTTTTTCAGTAAGCATCTACCACTGAATTTAATAAGTATAATTATGGGCCAAACCAAACAGCCAGCGGTGTTTCCAGGGCAATGATTGGCCACAGATTGCATCCCTCTTACTGTTATTAACACCAAGGATTTACTGTTGCCATCCAATAATGCAGTGGGAGTGGACTGAGTCAGATTATGGAAGTAATTGTACAAATTGGTGGAGCAGGAGCAGATATGTCATGACTTACTTCCTACTAGGTGCCTGAAAGCTTCAAAACCACTGAGTCTAAAATTGACCATAAATCAACCTGATAGTCTTTTATTAGAACGTCTTGCAGTGAGTTTGCAGCACAGCCTCACTCTGCCTCCCTGAAAGGCCAAGCTGATGACATCACTGGGGTCATGTTCTCAAGACTGACAAAGCACGCTCAGAGAACCACAACTCAGTTGCCTTCACAGTGTGAGTAGTGTTACAAGAAGTTTGGATCACCAGCTGTGCAAAGCAGGCAATCTCCATGGAAGTCGGAGCTGAAACTGAGCCAATCCATCAGAGGTAAGTTCAGTCAAATCCAGGGTTAAAGCTATCTCTCTCTCTCACACACACACACACACACACACACACACACACACACACACACACACAATATTGATGATCTACTGTTTTCAGAATTTTTAATTTCTTTCCTTTAGGTTTATAAATGATTTACAGTTTGTAAAGCAGAACAGATTTGTTTTCTGTGTTTTGATTTGTCCCCATATTCTCTTAAAATAAATCCCTGACAGCTTGACAATTGCTCACTAATGTTCACTGCTTTGCTTCATAGGTAAGATGGTAAAATTATAACTCAAGCATCCACCATCTAATTGATGTTAGCTAAACTCAAACCATGCTTTCCTTTCAAGCAATATTAATTCCTATCATGTCAGAAAATTTAGAACTTACTAACTGGGCATTTCTATCAACTGTCTTCTGAAAAGTGTCTGTGTTAATGTGTAAAACTGAGTGATAGAAACACAGCTGCTGTGGCTCCACATCAAAAGGGCCCAGTTAGGTTACCTAGGATCTCGCCTACCTCCACAGTGTCTCCAAACAGTGGCAGATCCTATGGGTGTTTATATCCTTGGTCTAACACTGGAAAGCATCATTGTCACCCAAGACGAGCTGGAAGCGGTGGCTCGAGATCTGCTATCACGACTAATAGAAAAACAAAAGTTTACATACTATCGACCTTTTATGTCTCACCTGATAAATGAATAAATGAACAATTGTTCTCGATAAATATCAATCATTTATTTTATGTAAAGGTGATTTGTGACCCAGAACTTGGAAAAGCAGTAAAAGTGTCTGACACATTAAAGGTCTGTCAGCCTCACAGAAAGAACACATAGTAATATTATTACAGCCAAAACACTGTGTTTTTAAGCCAACACAGGTAATAACTAGGGGTGCAACGATACACAAAATTCACGGTTCGGTTCGGTTTGATACTTTGGTGTGAATGTGTGTGTGAATGGGTGAATGACTGAATGTAGTGTGAAGCGCTTTGGGGTCCTTAGGGACTAGAAAAGCGCTATACAAATGGCCATTTACCATTTGGTGTCACGGTTCGATATTTTTTCGATACAAAAAAAATGTTCATTCCTTTTTAATTTTTCATTTATTAAAATTATAAATATATATTTTAACTCAAAAGTACAGTTTTTAAATTTAATGTTGCTGAAACAACAAAGTAATAAAAAAAATCTATCTGAATCACTCATCTTTGGAAAAGAGAGTTTATTACAGAGAAATGGCTCTTTCCAAAATAAAAGCTATACTATACGCTTCTTCTGCGCTATATTCTCAGCAGCATATTAAACATATCAGGTCCCCATAAGGAGAATCATGTGCTAACGGCTGTCTAAATGAAGTTTGTAGCATGTGTGCTTGTTGTTTTTGTCTGCTTCCACTTGTCTTTGCACTAGGATGATGTGCAGTCATGTTCGTTGTGTTCCCACTAGTGCTGTCAGCGTTAATCTCGTTGAAATGACGTTAACGCCACAACACGGCAAATCTCCGTTAACGAGCTACCGCAGATCGCCCCGTGCGTGGGGCTGGACGGCCAACACGTTAACGAGCTAACTGCGCTAACCACTAGTTTCCACCAATGTAATTGAGCATTGCGTGGCACATCCGACATACTGTTTTACTTTTGTCCATGACACGCTTACCTTCAGGGTCATACGTCACATGAAAACCAAAATAGTTCCATAAGCCAGATCTGAATGAGGGTGGGGGAGGTTCAATTTGCCATGTTGTAACCAGAGCTTAACTTCTGTCTCACTAGCTTGCCCTGCGCTCAGTAAATCTGCGTTCGACTACTCCGCCCAGGCTGCACTGTCGAGCGCAGATCCACTGAGCGCTCAACACAGACAACATTGTCAGAAGAAAAGTTGATAAAATAAATGAAAAATGTTGTATTGTTCGATACATATGCGTACCGAACCGAAAGCACTGTATCGAACGGTTCAATATCGATACGAGTATCGTTGCACCCCTAGTAATAACCTAACAGTGTTTTCTGTAACATTGTTGATTAAGTGACAGGTTTCAGGGCTCAGATTGGACAGTCTTTTTAAGTCAGAGGGGACACCTGCTCGCATACCGACTTTCTGATTTGTTCCCATTGAACATTTTAATTTGACAATGACAAACGTGTTCAATTATATATTTTTTTACATTTGTAACAAATTGTATCTGTCTCAGAAAATCGCACAACCTTAGAGTCCATATCAATCACTGAACAAGATGTACAGCACATGATACCTGAGTATTTCTGCTGTTTTTGTTCTTACAGTTTCTCTACTCTAACTGTTCCATCCATTCATTTCCTTTACAGCTGATCCATTTCAGGCTCGTGGTGCAGGTGGAGGGGGAGAGCCTACCCACCTCCGCCTATATGAAAGGCAAGGTACAACAAGGAAAGGTTGCCAGTCTATGCCAGGGCTAACGTAACACACTATTAGCACTCACATTCACAGCTACTTTGAATCACAGATGTCTTTTGATTTGATTTGATTTTAGGAAATAAGGAAAGATTCTGACTTATGAAGAATCTTTGTAGATCCCATGATGTGACCTATGTAAGTGGCTGGCATCAATTATGTTTGTGCATTTTGTCTTAATTAGCTTATGCTTGTGTCTTGGTGTTACACGAGGTGCCAACTGATAGAATCCAATAAAATGCTCAGACTTTTTGTTGTTGTCAGTTTATTGTGAGGAGGCAGTTTTTCCACTTCTTTGTTCCTCCTTATATTTGTTCCTCCGAGTCCGTCCAGTCTTTTAAATTGCGTCTTAAAACTTATTGTTTTAGTCTGGCTTTTGATTCAAACTAATAAGCTATTTCATGGCTAGTTATGTGTTTTTTTTACCCATATTGTTCATATTGTTTCCTGCCCTCCTTTTAACTGTTTCTTTTATTCTATCTTGTGCTATTGCTCTGACCGACTGTGAAGCACTTTGGTCAACTGTGTTGTATTATTATGTGCTATAGAAATACATTTTGATTTGATTTTCATTCTGATAATCTCCCTCCCTCCCTCTAGGATTATGTTTTCTGAGTCTTTATATCGATTCTATAATTGTTTATCCTTATGTTGAGATGATGACTGTTATTCTCTCACTGATAAATTCAAAAACTGTGAACCAGAAATGCATAGCAGGAACGGTGCAGACCGAACACAGCACTTGTGGGCTGCATCGACTCAATGTGTAGTTACATTTCTAGGGAGGTTCAGGTCAACTTTCAGAGGGGTTTCAGAGGAGTCATGTGATGTAGCGATGGTGTAAATTTCCCACTGAAGCATAAACCCCAGAAAGAAGAAAAAGCACAGACATAGATGAACACTCAGGGAACTGTATACAAAAGGTGAATAACTGGGGCTGGGACACTGAGCCATGGCACAGAGCTGCAGAGTGGAGGCTGTATGGAGAACCAGGTGGGTTGCTGGCCGCACAGAGCAACAAGGGAACTGTAGCTGAACTGTGCAGGGTCCAGAGTATTAATCCGAGCAAGTAAAGGCTGAGTTCTAGAGCGGAGCCGCTGAATCAGATGAGTTTCAGGCCTGAGGAGCAGCACTGAACAAAGGCTGCAGACTGACCTGCGTCTGTGCAGCAGTGTGGGCGGTGGATGAGAGGGCAGCAGAGGTAGACAGTGTGATAAACTTTCAAACTTTCTGCCTTTCCCCGTATTTTTCAATGAAAATATGGTTCTTATTTTATGGCAAGAAAATGACCCGTTCAGTCTGAAATAATATCACTCAATTGTAAAGATAATAAAACTACTAACATGTAATCTTAAATTCTCATATTGTCAAATTTTACTTATTAGAAAAATAATGTAAAATTGAACAACTGCTTCAAAACAGTGACTTGCTTTGGTTGCAGCTGTTTTTGCAGGACGAGGTCAAAATGAATATTTGGGTGATTATGAGTAAGAACATGCGGAATCATAAAATTATGAATATTTGAAGTCTGAGGTTCACAAAGAATGTGCTACATCTCACTCAGCCTTGAGAATGTTTGAGAAGTTCAGGGTCTCTCCAAAGATCCTCAGGATTTTCTATACAGGCGCTGTGGAGAGCATCCTCACACAGAACATGACATCGTGGTTTGGGAACAGCTGTGTGAAGGACCAAAAAGCTCTCCAGAGAGTGATCCGTACAGCAGAACGCTGCTGCAGGATTGCTCTCCCCCCGCTTCAGGACACCTACACCAGGAGATGCCGGACTAGAGCAGCGCAGATACTGAAGGACCCGTCCCATCCTGGCAACAAACTGTTCCAACTTCTGCATTCTGGTAGAAGGTTCCGCATCTTCCGGGCAAGGACAGAGAGACTCAAGAGGAGCTTCTATCCCCAAGCCATCCGTGCCCTAAACACACACACCCGCCCGCTCACATCATCTCACATCATCTATAATTGACTGAGACAGGACTCTTCCAGACACTAAACCAAGGAACAATGTACATTTCAAATTCCTTTAATTTTAAATATGTTTATATTGTCTATCCTGTAAAATAGTCAGATGTCTATTCTTATTAATATACAGAATTCACCTGCTTGCTGCTATTACTGCACATTCACCCAATGTATATACTATATATATATATATATATACACTCAACAAAAATATAAACGCAACACCTTTGTTACTGCTCCCATTCCCCATGGGATGGACGTAGAGACCTAAAATTCATTCCAGATACACAATATAACCATCCCTCCCAAACAGTGGTCACAAATCAGTCCAAATGTGTGGTAGTGGGCACATCTGCTATATTGAGATAATCCATCCCACCTCACAGGTGTGCCACATCAGGATGCTGATCTGACATCATGAGTAGTGCACAGGTGTACCTCAGACTGCCCACAACAAAAGGCCACCCTGGAATGTGCAGTTTTTTTGCGCTATTGGGGGTCTGGGGACCCAGAACCGGTCAGTATCTGGTGTGACCACCATTTGCCTCATGCAGTGCAACACATCATGCAGTGCAACACATCGTCGCATGGAGTCTATCAGATTGTCAATTGTGGCCTGTGGAATGTTGGTCCACTCCACTTCAATGGCTGTGCGAGGTTGTTGGATATTCGTGGGAACTGGTACACGCTGTCGTATACGCCGGTCAAGCACATCCCGAACATGCTCAATGGGTGACATGTCCGGTGAGTATGCTGGCCATGCAAGAACTGGGACATTCTCAGCTGCCATCTGCCCTGAACAATGTGAACCATGATTCATCCGTGAAGCGCACACCTCTCCAACGTGCCAGACGCCATCGAATGTGAGCATTTGCCCACACAAGTCTGTTACGGCGACGAGCTGGAGTCAGGTCAAGACCCCGATGAGGACGACGGGCATGCAGTTGAGCGTCCCTGAGACGGTTTCTGACAGTTTGTGCAGAAATTGTTTGGTTGTGCAAACCAATTGTTCCAGCAGCTGTCTGGGTGGCTGGTCTCAGACGATCTTGGAGGTGAACCTGCTGGATGTGGAGGTCCTGGGCTGGTGTGGTTACACGAGGTCTGCGGTTGTGAGGCCGGTTGGATGTGCTGCCATATTCTCTGAAACGCCTGTGGAGACGGCTTATGGTTGAGAAATGAACATTCAATGCACGGGCGACAGATCTGGTTGACATTCCTGCTGTCAGCATGCCAATTGCACGCTCCCTCATTGCTTGTGGCATCTGTGGCATTTTGCTGTGAGACAAAACTGCACATTCCAGGGTGGCCTTTTGTTGTGGGCAGTCTGAGGTACACCTGTGCACTACTCATGATGTCAGATCAGCATCCTGATGTGGCACACCTGTGAGGTGGGATGGATTATCTCAATATAGCAGATGTGCCCACTACCACACATTTGGACTGATTTGTGACCACTGTTTGGGAGGGATGGTTATATTGTGTATCTGGAATGAATTTTAGGTCTCTACGTCCATCCCATGGGGAATGGGAGCAGTAACAAAGGTGTTGCGTTTATATTTTTGTTGAGTGTATATAATGTTCTTCCTCTACAGCCCCCCCCCCCCCAATTTTTTGCACATGTCGAGGAGCGTGTCAGGCTACATTTCACTGTGTGTTATACTTGTATAACTATGCATGTGATAAATAAAGAACCTTGAACCTTGAACCTTGAGAATGCTGTATATCATAAAATGGGTTTTTGCAAACCAGGTTTACATCCTGTGTCCCCACAAACAATAATAACGACTTTACGCAGCCCAATTTCAATGAGATTTATGAATTAGTCACTACAAAGTAATAATGTTTCCATGTTGACGAGCACAAATTGTTACAGTTTTTTGTGTTATTGAACACAATTTTGTGTGTGTGGGATGTATATTTGATGTCAGGAGATGTTTTTATATAGAAAAAGCAGGGAGGTGTCACCATGGCAATGGGGAAAACCTTTAAAATAGGTGTTGTTGTTGTGTTTTAAACAAAACCATGCTAACCCTTGCCAAGAACCTGTTAATGTGTAACCCAAACAACATATATGTAATGATGATGTATTTTAAAATAATGTGAAAAACTGTGACAGGTAGGGTTTAAACTTTGGTGCCATTAAAGCCTGCTGACTTAATCCTCCACCACCCTTCCAAAAGCCAATATGTGGACTTTCTCTTGCTTTTTAGTCAGGACCTATGACAGCAGATTGATGGGAAAAAGGTGCCCAAGGGCAAAAAATAATGTTTAGCAATTAGTTTTGAATCATGCATGTTGAAAATTCATGTCCAAGTCATAAAAATGCTCTTAACTACTGTTCAACTAGGCTGCTTCACATGTTGTACATAAAACAACAACACCTTTGTAATGTTAAGACACTTAATTTCATATTTTTTTCAAAATTGTAAACTCCTTATTTTTGCAAAGGTAATTAAAAATGTTTTTTTTTAATCTGATCCGATCATGCATTTCTTTATCCAACTGGTCGCAGCAGATGGCCCCGCCCCTCCCTGAGCCTGGTTCTGCTGGAGGTTTCTTCCTGTTAAATGGGAGTTTTTCCTTCCCACTGTCACCAAAGTGCTTGCTCATAGGTGGTCATATGATTGTTGGGTTTTTCTCTGTATGTATTATTGTAGGGTCTACCTTGCAATATAAAGCACCTTGAGGTGACTGTTATTGTGATTTGGCGCTATATAAATAAAACTGCATTGAATAAGTACATGAATAAATATACTGAAAACTGTATATTTAGTATTTATTAACTTTACTCTTTGCCAGATGGTGTAAGTATATTTTAAGAGTACATAGAATACTACTATGCCCGATGGCATCCCCGGGCGTGTTCTCAGAGCGTGTTCTGGGGAGCTTGCAGGAGTGCTCACAGACATATTCAATCTGTCCTTGGCCCATGCTGTGGTACTGGCCTGCTTCAAATCCACCTCCATCGTCCCGATACCCAAAAACTCCAACCCATCTTGCCTCAGTGACTACCGCCCAGTAGCACTCACCCCCATCATCACTAAGTGCTTAGAGCAGCTGGTCCTAGCACACTTCAAATCCTGTCTCCCCCCCACCCTGGACCCCAACCAATTTGCATACCGCCAGAACAGGAGCACAGAGGATGCAGTCTCCATCGCACTGCACTCTGTCCTCTCACACCTGGACAACAACAACACATACGCCAGAATGCTGTTTATAGACTTCAGTTCAGCATTCAATACAATCCACCCCTCACAACTCATCAGGAAACTGACAGACCTGGGCATCAGTTCCCTCATCTGCAAATGGTTACTGGACTTCCTGACCAACCGCCCCCAACATGTCCGGCTGGATAACCGCTGCTCATCTACAATCACAATGAACACCGGTGTACCACAAGGCTGTGTGATGAGCCCTTTCCTCTACTCCCTCTTCACCCACGACTGCAGACCGGCTGATGGTTCCAACACCATCATTAAGTTTGCAGATGACACCACGGTGATTGGCCTCATCAGTGACAACGATGAGGCCGCCTACAAGGAGGAGGTGGATCGTCTGGCTGAGTGGTGCGACAGAAACAACCTGCTGCTAAGGAGCTCATCGTGGTCTACAGGAGGAATGCTGACCCACATCCACCCATCCACATTAAGGGGACGGCTGTGGAGCGTGTGAGCAGCTTCAAGTTCCTGGGAGTCCACATCTCCAAGGATCTCACCTGGACGACCAACTGCTCCAAGCTGGTCACGAAGGCTCACCAGCGCCTCTTCTTCTTGAGGACTCTGAGGAAGAACCACCTGTCCTCAGACATCCTGGTGAACTTCTATCGCTGCACCATCGAGAGCATCCTGACCAACTGTATAACAGTCTGGTACGGGAACTGCTCTGCCTCGGACCGGAAGGTGTTGCAGAGGGTCGTGAAAACTGCCCAGCGCATCGCCGGAGCACCACTTCCTGCCATAAAAGACATCTACAGGAAGCGGTGTCTGAAAAGGGCTGGGAAAATCATCAAAGACCCCAGTCACCGTTCACATGGACTCTTCACCCTCCTGCCCTCTGGGAGGCGCCACAGGAGCCTCCGGACTAAGACCACCAGGTACCGGAACAGCTTCTTCCCCACAGCTGTCAGACTCCTGAACTCTGCCTCCTGACATCTGACCCA
Organism: Diplotaxodon limnothrissa; assembly: GCF_057381915.1. NCBI lineage: Eukaryota > Metazoa > Chordata > Actinopteri > Cichliformes > Cichlidae > Diplotaxodon > Diplotaxodon limnothrissa. The sequence goes on from NC_140597.1 coordinate 20,115,983, forward strand.
CGTTAAACACATGGACTGAACACACACACACCCACAATGGACAACTGTACCCTCAAACACACAATAATAACATGGACTGAACCACCACTCACAACCACTAGCACTTTATATAGCATCTGTAGAAATTATCCACACCCTCACTTATCTTAACTGCACTACTGTATAGCTCTGTGTAAATAATCATTCTGTACATTTGATAATTTTTAATCCTACAACTGTTTACAACTTGCATAGTTCCCATTTCTGTATAGCTGTATATCTCAGATTCCTGTAAAGTTATTTATTTCATATTCTGTATAGTTTTTCATATTTATATCCTGTTCATATCCTGTACATAGCTTGTGCTCACTACAGCCTGTACATACTTATAGTTATAGAATATTCACAACATACTTCATACCATGTACATTATAACATACCACAATAGACCCATTTCTGTAATATACTTACATATCTATATTATTGCTAATATATATTGTAATATATCTATATCACTAAAGCACTTCTGGATGGATGCAAACTGCATTTCGTTGCCCTGTACCTGTGCATGTGCAATGACAATAAAGTTGAATTCTATTCTATTCTATTCTAATTCTACTTACCAGGTAAAACTGGTTACAGTTTTGTTAAAATTTGTGACTTTCTCAGTGGCTTCAGACCACAAGCATTTAATGAATGTGAGTTAGAAAAAATGAAAATTACACACAGGATTGTGGAAATAATCATTAGCAGAGAGTAAGTGAGAAGTGTCAGTAATGCTGTCACATTTCATAAATAAGCTCAATGTTCAGCTCACACTGATGAAAATGATCTAGTTCACATTCACATTCCCAAAAATAAACCAGCCTGGTTCACATTCATGTCTTTTTTTTTAAGTTAAAGAGCTGCTCTGAACTCTGCCACTAAAATCTCCTCCTACACTTTCATCCTCAGCATTCAGTCATTTCCTGACGTTCCTGCTATACCCTGGGTCACAATGACAAAACAACGTCACAGTTTTCCTGCTGACAAAAAGGCCACTGATCAAAGTGACCCGGAGTACTTCTCAGTGGAGCAGCTTTTGGTTTCCCATTCTACCCTGTGTTAATTATTCTGTTTGATCACAATCACTTATTGATATTATTTATCCATATTACATCATTCAGTCACAATGGACAAGTTATTTTATTTATTATTGGAACCTTCACTGACCTGCTTCACTCCTGCATGGATGTAACTGGCTGCTTATTATGACCGAAGGTTATAATTTATTCTTCAGGATCTCTGGCTACCATGTAGAACATCAGTTGTCACACATTTGACATATTTGTCATGTTCTGGCCTTTGTCTCGTGTTCCTATTGTCTCCTTTTCACTCCTCCCCTGTTTGTCTCTCTACATAAATCCCTCTTCTGCTCTCTAGTCTCTGCCAGATTTTGCAGTTTGTCAGAGCGATGGTAGCTCATCACCCATCTCCAGTTTCACACCGTTCTTGAACTGGAACTCTGTATAACTGCATACTTTTCTGTGCCTGAGGTCTGCTGCCTCCTCATGTTTGCTGCCTTTCCACTTTGCTCTGCTCAGTCTGTCACAGTCTCTCAGTCTAGTACTGCAGCCACATCGACTCAACTCATCATCACCTCCCATAAAGACTAGGCTGTCTCTCCATCATTCAACTCTGAATCACAGTAAAAGTGATTTTCTGCTGTTCAGGTCAAAAAATGATCAATTTCTTGTGTTTATTTTTTAACAAGCAAATCTTCATAGAGACTGTAGGAAATGTTGACAGTGTGCATAGGCAGGAGTTTGGGGTGTATGGATGCTACAACAAACATTGGACTTTTCAGTTTTAAGGCAATCGTTTTTATTTAAGTCATTGATTTGCATTATTAATTTTTATGGTCACCGTTAGAACAATTGTCCGTTAACCTTAAAGCAAATTTAACCAAATAAAAATCCTAAATCTAATCATACTGTTTTAGCTTCTTTAGGTAGCCAGACATTTAAAATTACAGCATCTTATCATAAAATGGTATCTTTGTGATAAACTCATTTCCAAACCCGGTTTACTCTGTGGGTCTAAAGTATCACAAACAGGAAGAATCTAGAAAAACTAAATGTCATGGAAACATGTAGTTACACCACGTCAAACACATATATGTACCACTGAAAAACACAATGACTGACTGGACAACTCTTCTACTTACTAAGCAGTCAGTATAGAGGAGACACAGAGATTAATCCACCAGAAGCGATAACTCTAACCCTATCAGTTAACCCTGTATGTTGGAAAAAGGCAAAATGAGCTTAATGTTATTAGTTTGCTGACTGCAAAGACATGGAGGAACAATTCAATAAACTCAAAGTGATTACTTAAGGTAATAACTAAGGTGATGGTTAATGACCTGCATCAAAAGAGAAAAGTTAGCATCTCCCCTAAACATGAGGAGATCTGAGGCTAGCTGTGAAGCTTTCCAGACTCTGCAGAAAAGCTACAATGAAAAGACTCTGGTCATTTTAATTACCTGCTGCACGCATGCATTCAGAGAAGTACAAACATTTGCTGGTTTGAAAAAGGTGGTGTTATGAGTGCTACTGTGATTCTTCAAATGAGATGTATCGAACTCGATACATTTGCTGCTTGGTTTGAAACCTTTGATTTCCTGACCTCATGCTCCTGCTGCTGTTACTGCCGTCAGGAAGAACGTGTCTTACGTGAACATGTTGACTTCAACGTAAAAGTAAAGGCCAAACATACAACACCATGACCTAAGTTGAAAAACCCTCCATTTTCCTTAAAAACTGCCTCCGGCACGACCTCAGGCTTCGATGATTGACGCGACAGCATCGTCCTCTCGCTCACTGACAACAGCACAGCTCGAGAATGGAAAGATAAATGCCAGTCACGCTCTGTGCCCTGCACCGGCCACTCAGAGTAGTCGAGAAATCAAATAGTGTGTTGTTTTAAAGACATGACAGTGCCACTAAAACACCTGAGCTCAGCAAATGGGTTCACGGCCCCTTCCTTACCCTTCCTCTCGTCCTCCCCCCGCCCTCCTGCTCATCTCTCCATCATCTCCCCTCTTGACCTCCACTCACTCAGCCTCCATTTAGCACTTCTCTTCTTCCACACCTGCACCTTCTTCTCTGACTTCATCTGTACATCCTTTCTCTGTCTCTTCATCCCTTTGTCTCTCCTCAGCATGTTTCATCTCCTTTTCATCTTCCCTTTTGTGCTCCGCTTTCCTACACTTCTTCTTCAGCCTTCCAACCTTTCAGTCACACGTTCATTATTCTCTTTCATACAGTCCGTTATTCCACCCCCACAAAGCTACACACACACACTCTGTCCTCTTATTTCCCAGCAGCCCAAGCCCCATTTGACCTTAGTAAATGCACCCATAGAACGCCTATTGATTTATGCATACAGATGGAGTGAGTGAGTGTGTGTGTGTGTGCGTGTGAAAGAGTGTGTATTCCATTGTTCACCCTTCTCAATGTCATATGCTTGTAAGCTTCCCAAGTCCCTTTCAGTGTGTGAGCATGTGTGAGTCTGAAAAAGAAACTTGTGTGTATGCACATATATATAGATATTTATATATGTATGTGTGTGTGTGTCACTTGCAAACCCTAAAGTGATTGAGATGGAGAGGGTGTTACACGGATGCTCGTATGCATGCACAATCATCCAGACCCCAATATAGTCTGAATGACAGCTGGTACGTCCAATCAGGGCACACAGATAAGCACAGGGGCACCAGTTTGATTGGTAGATAAAGCGGATGGATTAACACACAGGGCCTGGTGCTCTCTCTGACTCTCTCATTCCCATGCTAAATAATGTAGCTGCTTGTTTGATGAAGAACAAGTAAGTGGAGTGGGCAGAGGGGAACATGCTGGAGGTAGGGGTGGGGAGAAACAGGGCAATCTGCAAAATGAGAGGAAATCAGAGGCGCTGACAAAAGAGAGTAAGGGAATGTGGAATGGATAAGAAAAATAAAATAATAGGAGGACAGGAAGAAAAGTGAAAAGAAAAGGACATCAGTGATGTTGGTTCAAAACTGCTAGAAGAGAAAAGAGGAAAAGAGTGCATATGTTACCCACTGTTGTGTCACCTTTCCAGAGCTTTTTACTCAGAATGTCTTTGCAGGAGACATATACAGATTTACTGCTGTTCACTAGGGGACTGAGGTCCCTGCTTATTCCTGGGGTCTATGCATTTTGTTAATGCTGGAAGTGAAACAAGACCAACGGTGTATCGTAACTTATATGTGTAGGAAGCTTAGTGTGAATAGTGTTGTGTCCAGTGTTGGTCAAGTTACTTGAAAAAATTAATCAGTAACTAATTACTGATTACTTCCACAAAAAAGTAATCCCGTTACTTTACTGATTACTTATTTTCAAAAGTAATTAATTACTTAGTTACTTAGTTACTTGGTTACCTTTTAAAAACACGATTTACAACCTGAAGAGGTGATAAAGCGATAGATCTTTCAGTCCAATTCTACTTTTTCTACATAATCCATCATACAAAATGTAATCAAATGGAAAACTCTCTTTTTTTTTTAACTTGTTTTATCAGTTTTAATCTTTTAACTTTATGCATCAAGCAAAAATTTAATTATATGCAACATTCTCTGACTGGAAGAAATTTGTTTAACATTTAAACCTATTTTCTGCACATTCCAGCACATAAAATAAAATATTTTTTGTGTTTACACTCACTCTTTCAAATAGATGCAAGTAAAACGCAGCAGAAAATAAATAAAGTCAAAGACTCAGCGGTCCTGTTGCTCTATTTTCACCTGTAAAGCAGGACTACGGTAGGCGGAGGTTTACCCTGGTGCAGGTGTGCCGCGGTCAGTTGAAGAATCCACGATTTTCTCTGTGAGTTTCCCATTAAGTCGTTGCGCACTCGGTGCTTGCTTGGAAGTTTAGGGGTTTTTTTCGCTGTAAAGTTTTCTTCCCACGCACAACGGACGCTAATGTTTTTGTCACTTTTTATGGAATAAAACTCAAAGTAAGGTCAGTACTTCCACGCTTTAAACGCTGCATGCTCATACTCTCTCCCACAATCGATATATGATCCATTGTTGATCTGCACACAGCTGTTGTCACCAACGGCGCACTAGCTTACGCCACTGTCGTGAGACATTCTTGCAAAAAAAATCACGGTTTTAGTAACACAGTAACGCAGCGTTCCTACAGGAAAGTAACGGTAATCTAATTACCGATTTTGCAATAGTAATCCCTTACTTTACTCGTTACTTGAAAAAAGTAATCAGATTGTGGTTGTGTCAAACTGAATTCAGCGAGTTCGGGACATTGGACTGTGATTTTCTATCTAATAAAATTCCTTTACATCAAAGACGTCTATTTAATATGTATAAAGAACAAACAACACTGTAGGACTTTTGTGTCTTTACCTGAAATGGCTAAAGATGCCTTTGATGGTGTTAGCTACTTAGCTAGCGAGCTAACACTGGCACCAGTAAAAGCACTGCAGTGTGTCAAAAGTGACCAACCAGTCGTTCTGTATTTAAGAGTTAAAATATACATTAGAATATAAATTTAAAGAAAGGGTGCAACAAAAACCGTATAGCAAACACATCTACTTTATTTAATTATTATAGAGGATGGTCTCTGTGTAAAGTTAAAAAAATAATTGTGGATAATGTTCTGGTGTGAGCTGCATTAAGATAGAGATATATAAAAACAGAAAGCTCAAAATTACACGTTTTTTTTTTCTAATTTATTCCACACAACTCAAAATTCACTATTTGATGGATAACACCGGTGTAGGAAAACTAATAAAATATGAGATGATGGTGTTTTACTTTGACAACGTTACATGATATTTAAAATGTCAGTGTCAAAAATAATCTTTTGGAGGATATTAGCTGTAGTCTAGCGTATGGATGCAAAATATGTTTTTTATTGTGTGAAAAAAAAAGTGAGAGTCAGTTTGAAACAGCTTCAGTCTACTGGTTTAAAAGTGAGAGGTCACTGGGGGAATAAAAAAAAGTGTAGTCATCACTGACGTCTTTTTAAATGTGGTCAAGTTTTAATATTGGTAATTCACAACATAATAAGAACCTACATCCATGCACAGACTGAAAGACGTACATCAAATTAATGTGACAGTTTGCGTCCACCCCCCTGTATGGACTGACATCTTCATTATGACACTGATTGGATGAAGGAAGTTGCCAGTGATGTAAGGAGTCATAGCACAGGAAGGCGATGTTTCGTTCAAGGCTACAAAGTGCTATTTCTTGCATCTTTTGTTGATCCAGTGTAGTGTGAGGCTCATCTGGTCTCAGTTGTGCTTGTCACTCATGTTCTGAGTGGGGCCTAAAGCTGAGGTAACCCCTGTGTCACACGCCTCTGTATGCTTTGAAGCAAGGGATAGTCAGTGAGCTATGACAAAAATTGACTGTGATGTGCAAAATATTTGTCAGTGTACACTCTGCTGTGTGTGTGTTCTCACTGTGTCGTTACTTTGTTACAGGAATATCTTTGCCATATGCTGCTAGCACTCACAAAAGCCATGACGGCACTTAAAGTTAACTACATGCCAAAGGCAAACGGTTAATGCTCTGAAGCCAAAAAGCTGATTTTTGGCAAAATGATGAATTAAGGCCACAGTCACAGTCAAATGCACATTAAAAACTGATTATAATCTGCTTATTTAGCGATTTAATTGTTAAATCACTGTACAACTCATGACCTAAAGCTGATTAATGGGTGAGGAGCATGTTTCTTTTGTGCTCACACCTGCCAAAAATTCTGGCATTATTGTTGTGGATTGTGGGTTTTAAAAGGTTACAGAATCCCTGCCTCATGTGGGAGTCTGCTAAGCCAAATCTGGCTTTGTAGGAACTGTGCCTGAGCCATCAACAGCTCAGCCAGCTTGGAACAAACACTGGAGATAGTGTCTGTAAACCAGCCAGGCCACAGTGAAGCTGGGCAAAATAGGTCATGGGCTGCACGCTGGTGGATCCTCAGGAGAATAGAAGCACGGTTGTGTTTTGATGAGCCTGGCTCCCCTGGTGAAACTCTACCTAAATTTACTCTTAATGGGTCCAGGGGATGAAAATGCCGAATGCTCGAAATTTCAGGCGTGTAAACAGCTGCTGATAGAAATTTTGGCCATATTGGAGGAGTGGATGAGAGCCTTTCTGGTTTGGGGACACTCTCTGTAACCAATCTGCCTTTCTGAGCTGTAGTAAGCCGTGCTAAGCCAGTTTGAAAGTTGCTGCCGGTCTGCTGTATGCCTGGAGCATCGGGTGATGTGTGTGTGAGTGTGTATCTGTGTGTTGTAATGCCCGGAGGAGGTTTTTGGGCTGTAGATAGGCCACATACAATGCTCCCATTTGAGAGTGAGAAAGACAGAGAGGGAGAGATGAAGGGAAACAGAGACAGAGAGAGGAAGTGAGTATTTTTGGGTCATGTGGGTTGCCCTATTTAGCGGTTTTTGGTGACATGTCAAAGGCACCCACACAAATACACAACACAGAGTCGCATACCAACAATCCATTTTGCTGAGTATTATCAAAACGGCCCGTTTGCTTAAGCAGCTTTTCAAAATTACCTGCCATCAATAAATCATACTGTTGATTCATTCTGCAGGAGCAGCACCTGACACGTGTTCAAAGGCGCTTCAATAATTTAACTCCTTACAGACATCCAGTGTCGGCACTGGATGTATTTACCTGTATGTCTTTCTAGTGTTCGTCAGGTTTCATTGGCTGCTGCTGCGATCCACACACACTCTAAATGTGACCTCGTCACCTCGACGACATCATCTCCCAGACGTCCCAACACCTCCTGCCGTGTGTGCTTTCTAGGATTCAGTGCAATCTAGAAAAGTATTAATGGGCTCATCAAGTAAAATTGAACATTAAAAGCTGTTTTAAAATAAAAAGTTAATTTTGTTACTTTTAAAAGTGAGTTGACAATGTATTTTATGATCTTAACTTAGATATAAATTGATTATGAACAAACATTTTTCTCTTCACTTAGAAAGACTCAAGTATGAAATTAGCACAACCTGTACGTCTGCTGAGTACTTCCTTAAACTGTCAGTGAATAAAATGGTTCTGTAGTCGCTGCAGCTTCAGTTTGAAATGTTTTCACTGCTTTTTTTTCTTAAATTTCACATTTTGGTTAAAATTAGTCAAACAAAGCAGCGACAACAAGACAACATTAATATCATCTATATACACCTTAAAATTTTTGTAGTTTCCTTAAACAGTCAAGACGTGTGCAGTCGTTTGTGGATTTTTTTTTACACATCAAAAACATTGTCTGATAAGCACTGTAGTTCTGTTCACACACAGTTCTGTTCTGCACAGCAGGTGCAGTAAGTGAACATCCTGAAGATGAAGAAATTAAAGAATTGCCTAATTTAAGAGAGGGACACGTAGCCCACTTGCTGATTTTCTGCTGAAATTGAAATCCATATTAAGTGTGCCACAAATGTGTACAGGTGTAGAGTTAGTGGAGGAACTGCACTTTACTTCTTCAGCTACTTTAACAGATTTTACACCCACACTTACAGAGGCATCACTGTGATGTTGATGATTTGCTGTTCTCAAATCATCAACATCAAATGGTGACAAACTGATGTCAGTGCAACCAAATTACATTAGCTCCACGGAGTAACAGCCCTCTTTCCCCTCCTGCAAAAGAAGAGAGTATTTCAAAGAGCATCTTGGAGCGGTGGAGCAGAGATGTTTCCAATATGTACCTATTTTAAAGTTGTTACAGGTTCTGAAGAAAAAAAAGCAGAAAGATGTGAAGCTAGCAGCGGGTCTGAAACTCGATACTGTGTATATGCTATAGATGCTGTTTATTCTATAAATGCAGATAACCGTGGGGTCCAGTCTAATTGGAGGTTGTGTGGACAGGATTTCAGGTGCACCTCTGCAGGTTTCGCAGTTTGAGAGTTTCAAGTAAGTGAAGTCCGTCCTACGAGGCTTTTGTGCATGTTCAGATAGTTCAGAGAGGAAAAGTTTCATTGTTAGAAAAAAACTGACTGAAAAAACATTTTGAAGGTTTTGTAGCTTTCGAATTTGTACCTGCCTGAATGCCTTAGTCAAATATAAATATTTCATACTTAACTAAATTAATTAATTTAAAAGTTTTACACTGGTTGAATTCCTTGCAAACAATTTCACCAAACTTTGCTTTTATGTCCATCAAAATTGGTCCATCTAAAAAAGAAGAACTCATGTTTTTGTAGACGAAGCACTCTGAAGCCAAAAAAGCCCTTTTTTTAAACATGTGCTCAGTATGCCAACAGCCCGAAGCTTTACTGTTGCTGCTTAATATGTTTTTATTCTTTTATGAACATGTTTTATGTTTTTCTCTTTGAGATCTAAATAAATAATTTCGATAGCTTAAATTAGAATAACTTGATCCCTTTATATCACTAAAAAACTCAATCAAATCAAGTTCTTTACTCTTAATTATGCCTTTAGAGCGGGGGGGGGACTCCAGGTCTCGAGGGCCGGTGTCCTGCAGGCTTTAGTTGTGTCCTTGATCCAACACTGTCGTGGTTCTGCGTCATTTTGACACAACTTTTTCTGTTTTGGTGTTTTTCTAATTTGTTTGGGGTTTTGAGTTGCGCTGGTTTGATTTTGTATTAAGGGTTATTCTTGGTTTTCTTCTCTTTATGTTATTTGTTGTTCTGTCCTCTAGTTTAAATCACTGTCTTCTCTGTTTTATGTGTTTTATTCTTCCTGTTTATCTCTCAGTGTCAAGTTTGCGTTTTTGAGATTTGTTTCTTATTTCCTGTTTTATTTTGATAATCCCAGTCCTTTGTCAGTGTATTCAGTTTTACCTGCCCCTGACTCGTTAGCCCTAATCTCTCCCAGCTGCGTCTCCCTCCTGTTTCCTATTCCCTGATTACTCCCCTGTGTATATAAGCCCTGCGTTTGCCGTTGCTCTCTGTTGTGTTGTACTGTCTCCATGCTGTGTGCTTGTCGTGTTTTAGTTTCTCTGTGCTGAGTTTTGTTTTTGTGAGCGGTATTGTTGAGGAGATTTTTCCAGCGTTAAAGCTGCGTTTTGAGTTCCAGTCCTGTGTTTGTGAGTCCTGCATTTTGGGTCCCTTTTCCCTGCCTGCCTGCCTGCCACACAGCCATGACAGGCACAGCTGATTCAAATGGCTAAATGACCTCCTCAACATGTCTTGCAGTTCTCCAGAAGCCTGGTAATGCACTAATCATTTGATTCAGGTGTGTTGACCCAGGTCACAAGTCATCGATCCATAGGCGTTGGGCTAGAGTTACATTTTAGCAAGAAAGAAGTACAGTTTGAGAAAGTAGAATCTCAGACCTTTCATTAAAAATCTTTTACCTGCATTTTGGCACAATATTGGAATTTTAAGATGGGATTTGATGGTTAAATAGCTGGGTGCCATACTGTGTAACACTTTAAGAGTAAGCAAAAGAACTGTAAACTCAATATGAACAGGGAGACAATGTAAACGTGCTAAAACCAGAGTGACGTGATCATATTTTCTAATAGCTGTTAAAAGATGACTAGCAGCATTCTGAAGTAACTGCAAGTGATGGACAGATGAGTGTTCAAAACCCAATTACATAGATTGCAGTTGTCCAGAGGTGATGAAGGTATGAATACACTTTCCGAGGTTTCTTGGCTCCTTCTTGCGAACGTGACGCTTCAGCTCCCTCCATGGGCTACCTGGTGATATGTTTTGGGTGTCTAAACCGCTGAAACCCATCAACGACCCATCAATTACAGTGTTGTTACTGCAGGAAGGTTCAAGGTCTTGTCCCTGACATCCTTTGATAGCTTCTTGGTCCTGCCCATCCATGATGGTGGAGAGGTTGGAATGTAATAGACTGATTCTGTGGTCAGGTGTGTCTGCAATTGAGTCATTGATTAAACTCCAGTACTCTTTCAGCATACTTGGATAGGTATTATATCTACAAGCCCAACTATAAACTGAAACTCATTCCAGAGAGACGAGAATAGAAACATGATTAATAAATCTATGATTATGGATCTGCATGTTATTTCATAGTGGCTCCTTCCCCTGAAAGAGCCACTATGAAACTCATGGTTATCACTAAAAGAGCTTTTTTTTTCTGCCATTGGGCTCCAAGGCTGAACTTTCTCAGTATTTTGCCTCCCCTAAAATGCTGGAGTAGCTCATTTCACCATTTAGCTCTTCTGCTTTTGTTGCATTTGTGTTAATCAGCGGTGCCAGCTGCTGTAGTGTTTGGCTGGAATGAAAACCAGCAGTCTCTCAGGCCTCGATGGGACATGTATGAAAAGCATTGATGTGCAGTATTCAAGAAGCTGACATCAGGATGCTTTTGGGTAAAAAGAGAGTTTGGAAGAATCCAGCAGCAGTAATTGCATTCCTTTACTATTGCACCACCTTTCATGACTTTGGCTAATCTGTTCTCGATGGAATATTGAACAGTTACAGATAAATGTCAGCCATCTGTGTAAGTGTAGAGCTCCCTATTTGAAACCATTCAGTGAATTCTGCCTCAGTATGAATGTCTCGGCCTGCATAGCAGCTTGCCAAGACGGCTCAAAAGTATTTGCTTTTGTCTTTAGACAGAGCAAAAGTTGTATGAGTGTAGAGGTACCTTCAGTTTGTCATTGTGTGACATGTGTAAACCTTTGGTTTTTGCAGCCACCTTGTCAAATGTTAGTGTTACATTTTGCTGAATGGCTCACAATGAGATGTCTGTCACGACTGTTGAGTGAGAAACTGCCAGCTACCTCAGATAGCCCAAATTACTCACATTTCCCACCGTAGTGCTCATGTAACTTAACAACTATGAGTAACGGGTTAATATAGTAATAATATATCTAAACAATAATAAAGTTTAAACCTGATGCAAACATCATGACTACACAAGTATAAATGAGCAATAACATTCGCTCCATGAGGACGGGCAACGACTGTAGTGGAGTCACTGCAGAGGTCCTCTGATCATCGCACAGCATGCTTCCAACCTCCTTATGGAGGCAAGCTGTGCTAGCAGCATTATTCTCCTGACCCATGGGGTTGTTTTGACCACATAGGTCAAAGGTAATAAAGGCGAACTTTTCTACTGTAAAAATCCTGTGATTACAATTGGATTGCACTGAATAAGAAACACAATGTATTGTAGTACAAATGATACTGAAGTACTAAAGATTTGTTTGAAGAGATAAACATCTTTGTGTTGATGGAACTAAAGGACATTGGACATTGAAGGATAGTCCTCCCCGAGCATGTGGTCACACTTGGGGATGATCACATATTACAGAGTAGTATTAGCCACCATGACACTTTAGCATTTGATGTGTTTATATTTGTTGTTAAAGTTGTTGACAAAAACTCTCTTTTCTCCAGTGCAGAGATTAAAGATTACTTCCCGTCATGACTCCTGATGCTGTACGTTGGCTCTTCACAAAACTATAACTAAAGGAAACAAAATGGTTAAGTTGCGAAGCACAACTCGAGAACATTCCTGGTTTGGTTTTGGATGATTAACCTTACATGTTCCTCGCTCTCCCTTTGGTTTCCTTTCTTCCTTACTACAGTCAACTGTCCAATAAAGCCAAAGCACACACCCACAAAGTAATAATAATAACTTGGTGGAAGAACACTTGAGGTCATTGTTTGAAATGGTCAACAAGCAGCACTGGTTTCTTCAAATACTTGCTTTGTTGACTTGCCAAGCCACCCCAACCTCCACGGCCCGCACTGACTTTGTAGCTTCGTGCTGTTTCCTGTCTTGCTGCAAATAGATAAAACTCATTGTTGCTAGGGTTTTGTTACTTCAGGATAAACTGGTTATTTTGCTGCATACTTACTGAAACAACTGGCACTGTAGTTTTTCAAATGAAGGGAGTCTCAATGCACAAACGAGAGCTGTAGAGAAATAAAGTGTGAACATTTTTAATTAGGCCTTCTTCAGCCAGTTTTCTTTGACCATCTGTTTGTCTTTTTATCTCAATTTTATTTTAATGGACTCAGAGAAGAATGGAGTCATAGTAAGCTCACAGTGTTCTCCAGACTTATCTGTTTTTATATACGCACCATGGTCCTAACCCTGTATATCCCAGTAGAATATTCCAGATTCCTGACTGTCGTGAAACATTCCAAACACCTAAATATAGCCAAAAACTGCTGTAAAATGTCAACAGGTTAGTTAAATGTAAAGATCACAAGTAGCTCTTTTAAACCTTTTATGACCATTTAAAAATAGTATATTTTTCTACATTTCCTCATCTATTTCTCATTCCCTTTTTCTCATACTCCACTTCTTGGTCTGCCTTCTTCACCACTGCTCTCATAACTCATCTCTACCTCAAGCCTCATCTCCTGAATTGAAGTTAGGATCTAACGCACAACAACCTGCATAACGATCCTTATTTAATCTTGATATTGTCCCAAATACTGATTTTTATCAGATCAGGCATGCGACCCTCTTGCCTTCGGAGAGCTTTGTCAGCCTCTTCCAGAGTAAATAGTCACTCGGCCACTACGAGGAAACAGCGATCTGACAGAATGCACTCACTAGACAAAAGGAGTCGCGCAATCTGCAAATGTGCTTTGCATTGTCGTATTTCAATCGTTATTTGCTTGGACCTGAAGTTTTGATGCCTATTATGTATTTTTTTTTCGGGGGGCTCCAGGGAGAATTCCTCTCTTCTGGTCAATAGGATAATATCAATATGACTCTGAAAGCCCACAGCCTACAAATATGTCCATTACAATAACATCATCTGCCAGCACAGCCACTACAAAGCACATTCACGGTGACACATGCTGAAGACTAGCCCTCCATGTCCCCTGCTGCATGTTGTGCACAAACAAGTCATGTCAGTTTTCCGGTCACAGGCTTTTCCCATTGCCAAACATTTGAATGAATGTTGATCCATAAATATTTAATTGGTCCCCCATCCCCTGTGGGAGCAGCAACTAAACCCTCGATATCTGACTAACGAGATAAGAGGAGACTCAAACTCAGTATGTAGAGGGGAAAAGACAAAAAGGAAATGTCAGCAATAAAAACGGGAATATTTGAGTGCATGTGGCATCACAAAAAGTGGAGTATGTGTTCTTCCAAATGAATGGATGCATCAAAGCACAGCATAACAACAACGTTCCACTGATGTTCACGGCAGGAATGGAATAAGCATGGAGGGAGGGTAACAGCACAAACTAGGAAGGAGGACACATGCAAAACAATTAGGCATTCACTTTTAAAAGAAATGTGTAGACTGTGTGTTGCACAGAGGGGGAGGTCATGGAGGAATGTACGGTGTTAAGTATGATTGATGGGCTGGGAATGTGCAAGAGAAAAGGAATCCGCGAGGTGGATTTGCAGCAGACAGCTCATATTCAGAGAAAATTATGAAGAAAAAGTGATTCAAGGTAATTACAAGAAAAAGATTATACAGCAGTGATGTCTGTCTGGTCTTGTCTGATAGAAGCCAACTTGGTGTGTGACTCAACTTGATGACTTAATGATGTTCTCTGCATTAGCTGTGGGCTGGCCTGTCCAGGGGGCATTGACATTTTCTGATGAACTCATCATTCACAGACTTATAAATACAGCTTTAAAGACAGTGAGTCATATATCATATGTACATATAGACTCAACCGAGCAAGTTCTGCAAAAGTGTATCCATTATCTTTCTAGCTTGTCCTAGCTGCAGCTTGGCAGAAAGAAGGTATACCCAAGACAGGTCATCAGTGAGCCACAGTGCTGCTACGTTCAGTGAGACCGCCTGAGGCATGTACTACAAAGCATGATATTGTCTTATCCAGTTAAGTTCTGGCTTTTCTGTAATACAAAGGTGGCTCACTTCTTACTGGGCTAAATTGCCATGGTAACTGATGCTGTAGACCTAACGTTCTCCGAAGCAGGTAAAGATCCAGATTAGTGATACACAAGTATGAAGTCATCACCTACCGACCAATCAGTACTCCAGAATATATCATCAGCACCTCGGTAAGATTTCTCAGAACTCTGCAGGGAGAGTAGAAATGTCTAAAATATTTTTCTTTCCCCGATGAGCATCGATAATAATTATAGATTTTTTTTTCTGTTGCCAGGAAACAATTTTACAACAGTTTTGCTGTTCTACAAGTGTAAATTGTTTTGTAACGCCTGTGATGTCACTTTTTTTAACAAAAAAGAGACATCACAGGCGTTACAAAACTTGTAGTCAAGTTGACATCCGTGGGACCTCCGTTTATGGGCTATTTATAGTCCAAATGTGGTCATTGTGGACGTCTTTTCAATGTTAGACTTTGACCCATTGCCGTTTTTATAATGCTTCTACATGTATAGGCTCTGTAGTCCCAGAAACAGTTATGTGTGAAGGAATGCAGAGTGAACATGTCCAAGATGGTGAGGCCTCTTGAGCTTAAACAGAGCTGAGCAGCTGCAGTGTGGATTTCGAGCAGAAATTCCCCGAGGTGTCGCGGATAAATACAACAAAATAAAACCAGTACTGCTACCAAAAAAAAAAGATTCATTCATAACACATGGGAAAAGACCCAGGGAAACCGAGTTAACGATAAAAACAATAAAAAAAATAAAAAAAACCTGAAAAGCATAAATTATAAAAGCATAAAATCCGAGCCTCAGCTCTCGTGGCCCGGTACTAAATGACTCACTGACTGGTACCGGTCGAGGGGTTAGGGACCGCTCTTCTTAAGGACATATTGATGGTTGGGAGGAAGTAATTACTGAAGTTAACTCAGAAAGATCAGTTAGAGACAGTGATTGGCTACTGTTTGGTACAAATTGGTCTTAGCCTTAAGCCTTGAAAATTCCAAAGTTGTGTGAGTTATAAAAAATAAAAAAGCTTCAGTGACCTGATTATGAAAGGGAAAGTATCCATAAAGATCAAAGCTGTTCTTTTGTACCCTGTAAGCATGTTCTTTGGTGCCATTTGTTGATCTTTATTGCCAGCAACAAATGACCAAAAGCTAATATGCTGTGTGTGGCCGATGGTCTGGCAGGTTGGTGTAAATGCACCATTAACATGGCCTTCCAATCAGTCCTTATGAATGCTGTCTGAATCATTATCGCTAAACTGTCAAGCAGTTTTTTCAGATCTGCCATAGTTGGTTTCAATTACTTCGTGAAACCTACACTACTTGAACAAGGATGGCGAAAAACTGTGGTCATCATTATAAGCAAACATTAAGACTTCCTGGCTGATCTTGCGCTTATATTTCTTAGAGCTGATTAAACTTATATTTTGAAACCTGCTATAATAAGTAGACTAAGAAAAGCGCTGCTTCCTGTGCAACTGTGGGAAATTAAAAGTAAAAGATGTAAGCCCCACTCTCTTAAAATGTTATAAAGAGACAAATGCAGTTGTTGTAGTAAACACTGTCTCATGACAGCATCATAGATTAGTCTGAAGTGATTGAACACATGTCCAATGCTCATTTTCAGACCAACACTGTCATTCAAAGAGATGCAGGTAAGCACTTCATGATCAAGGGTAAGACAGAATTGGGCAAATACGTAAAGAAAAATAAATTGTTAGCAATGAAGCAGCTAAGAGTTGCTGTACTAGACTGTGAGGCAAAAAGAAGAGGAAGAATAGAGATGCGAAGGGAACCGAGTAAGAGATTAACTGTGTTCTGACCTCTAGCAATGGCATCAGTGAGCTGTCTGTGTGATTAGAGCTGCTGCACACTGACTGTAGCACCAAGGACGCTGCAGAGATGGGCAGAACTTCTGAGAGTATTAATTAGTCTACAAACTGTATCGACCTCTATTGAGGAACAGTAAGAATTGCAAAAATGGGAATAGGAAAAAGCCTAAGAGTGCCAGTCTACCCCAGTCCGGTATGGAAGCCAGCTAAGTTGGACCAATTGCATTTGCAGGATGGGATATGCAACTATACAGTATTAAGAGGCAGAGGACCAAATGTGTTGGACAGTGGTTCATGACTCCCAGGTTAGCACTGTTTATTGCACTGCAAACTGGGAATACTGGGCTCAGATTCAAATCCAGTTAGGAAAACTGTGGGACAATAATTGCCACTGTTGGTATCTGAATTGGATCAGTCTACTTGGGACCAATTTGGCTTAAGTTCCCTGGACCACAGCCTCTTTTCAAAGGGTTTCATTTTGAAATGAAAGACAAAGAGAGCCTACAAAAATATATTTTAAAAAAAGAGTACAAAATTAAATGACTTGGAGAGGAGATAAAGTGACTACAAAGAAAAAAACTAACTGACAACAAACAGATGGATCCTTGGAACAAAGATACAGAAAATGTAAACTAACACATACAAAACAACTTCAAGGAGACACAAAACTACTAAGAGACATAAAAAGACTCCAAAGACACAGTAAGGGATCAAAAAAACCAAGTGAACAGACCAGTAAGCAACCAGAAGCAGACACGGAGCAACCTGAAAAGACACCATCGTTACAAAGGTGCTCACTAAAGTGACAAAGACACACAGATGAGCAGAAAATGATGAAAATGTCAAGGAGACCAAAAAAGTGTGTCTCCAAACAGACATGAAACAGCTGCAGAGTCAAATTATCACATTCACAAGATTATCAGACCTGACCTTTGACCTTGACATCAGGGTCAGTGACACACTGTCTGAGGTTTTTAACAGATGCACTTCTGGTATCAACTTGAAAATCCTCGGTGATTTTCAGAAAACCTGACCTCTAAACATTGGGAGCATCTCCAAAAAATCCACCTCAAGTTTAAACTCAGCTTAAAAATCTTACATTGCCTCGTCCTGGTGCTATCATTTTCACAAAGTATGGTGTCAACACCACCCACTCACGGGCTGATGGGGGGATAATACCTAAAGCAACCAAACAACAGAGAAAAACTACAAACAGATATGAAGCAACTACAAAGACAGAAAGCTACAGTTACACATGCATGAACACAGACACAAAACGAACTGGATTCAAAACAAACAAAGAGCCACAGAACAATTACAAAGTATATCTATTCATTTTCATATATTGTTAATTTGAGTCTATCAAATATTTTGTACTTAACAAACATGATTTATTGTTGCTTCTAAACCTACCTCTAAATCATGACTTGACAACAGTCATTCGTTCATGTGGGGCATTTAGCTAACCTGCCATTTTTGCCTTTAACTTCTTCCAAGTCCAAGTTTCACCAGACACAGTGTGATAAATACTGTTTCTCTCTGACAGCTTTCATATTGTCCAGATAAAATCTTTGCTACAAAGTCATTCATTGAAGATTGATGATATAAGTTTTCAAAAGCGCCTGAAAGAAAGTTGAAAGCTTTTCACAGGCCATAATTAAAATGAATGTTGCCTCCAGAGTGACTGGCTGCTTAACTTGTTTGTTGTAAATTTATGGTGAGAGCCAGAATATGAAGTGCCAAAAGTGCAGAAGGAAGGAAATGATAAATAAGAGATATGTACCGACAGGAGAAACAGATGACAGGAAAAGAGTAGAAGGCAGAGAATGAGAAAATTAGTCTGAAGTGTAACTAAGCAAGTGCTTGGCAGCTCCTTGTTCTCTGAAGATCTTCACTAGAGGAGCTCGTTCCTCCTCCTGTTTTCTCTTTGTTCAACTTTATGTCAGCTTCTTTTCTTCACTGTCTTTTAATTCCTAGACAGACTATATGACATCCTCTTCCTCTCGTATTGCATAGTATCAGCAGAGATAGTGTTTTCCTTCCAAATTCTTTCTGTTTGTACAGCCAGCCGAAGTCTCTGGCCTTCTGTTGTTTTGCTTTGTGTATTTGTAAAATGTTGAGACGTGTTTCTTGACTATTGCAGCAGCATAAACGTGAATATTCCCAGTCTTATCCTGGCGCAGATGTTCTTCCCTAGCATGCTATCTTTATTGACTGCACTATATGGTATCAGTTTGGGAAATGCTCGTTTTTTAGGCCTCACGATCCTCATGCACGATCCTCATGCACAATCCCAGATCTACAAAAATATCTTTGCAAGTGTGGTATGAACCAGTCTATGAATCGGTCTAACTGAATGCATCGTCACAGTGAAGAGTTCTAAAATACGCTTAATGAAAATGGTGGCATGAGTATCTTGGTAATATATCAGGCATACCATTATGATCACTGACAGGTGAAGTGGATAACATGGAGTATCTCTTTGTCGTGGCGTTAGTGGGATATACGAGGCTGCAAGTTAACATTTAATCCTCAAAATTGATGTGTTAGAAACATTTTGATGGATAGACGTTCCATTCAGAGCATCTCCAAAACTGCAGGGGTGTGTGGTGTTCTCCAGTCTGCAGTGGACAGTGTCCATCAAAATTGGTCCAAGAAAAGAACAGTGGTGAGTCAGCAACAGGGTCATGAGTAGCCTTACCCACAGTGAAATCTGGCCAAATGTGTGGTCCAGTCCAAAAGATAAGGTACCGGGAACAGGTAAACACACACAGGGGGCAGAAGTCTATTGAAGCTGTCATAGGGCGAGAGGCGGGACACAACCTGGACAGATCACCAGCCTGTCACAGGGAGACAGACAACCATGCATACCTACTGACCTAACCCCACTAACTACATGTACCCAGAGACACAGAGCTTCTTCCTCTGAGGCTACAGTGCTAAACACTGCGCCACGAAACTCTCACTCCATATTTTAAAAAGTAGGAAAGGTATGATTACCAGGTTTGATACTTTTTGTCCTTGACAGCTTAAACCACAATAAACAGCACAAGCAGGCTCTTGTAACCTTGACTTTCCTGTGAGTCCAGGCAGCTATCCACTCTTTTTTTTTTTTTTTTTTTTTTTTAAGGTGTCCCGTTTGGATCTTTAGCCATCAGAATTGTTGTCTTGAGGCCAAGAAAGATGGCAAGCGGATTTATTTTACCAAGTGGATCATCATGACCTTGCCATATTGGTCCATTTGATTGACCTTTATTATAATTATGAATTTATTTTATTTTCAGTTGCTACAAACGGGCCAGACATGAACTGGGGGATAGGACAGGGAGAAAGAATGAAAGAAAGAGAGGGAGAGAAAGAAAACCAAAGGGGAGAAGAGACGGTGAGAAGGGGGGGAAGAAAGAAAAAGAAAAAGAAAAACAAACAAAACACCTGGATCACCTGTATGGAGAAAAAGAACAGAAGAGAAAGCAAACAACAAAGAGCAACATAATAAAAAAACCAGCACCATCACAATAAACTAGCTAGCAGTAGATACTAAATATTAAACGATATTGTGCAGCACGCAAGATAGACAGTGCACAATGTGCTTTGAGGCAGCAACCAAGAAAGGTGTAGTCCGCGTCTGTGAACACCCGTGTGTACACCTGTGTGCATACCTTTGTGGATCAGCACGCTTGTATTCCAAAGGTTTCTCCATGTAACGATCTGCTAAGGAGTGTGGGGAGCCACAGCCCCGTCCACCAGGGTATGAAGCAGGTATGGAGGAGATCCAGGCCCCAGATATCCAGAGGCCCCAGAGTACAAGGACCCGAGGAGGACCACCAAAGGGGGGGGGGAACCGTGCCACCCTCCTGGGAAGAGCTGAGTAGAGCCCCAAAGGAGAGGTCACCCCGCAGCTACGGAGCAGAGGCCAGAGGGGGTTGCAGTGGCGTGCCCGCGGGCTCTGCCGGCAGCCAGCTGTGCCAGAGAGGACCGAGCTTCAGGCCCAGAGGCCAGAGGTCTGAGGGCATCCCACCCCCTGGAAGGAGCCCACCCGGGCCACAGGCGCCCGGCCCCGCCAATCGGCCACCAGGAGTGAGCCGGTACATACATGAGCGCCCAGCCCCAGATGACAAGGACCACCAACACACCAACGTCTGAGGGCATCAGCCACCGGCAGGGACTGTGGTGAGGGGAGATAGGCCTCCGTACTTAGGAGGGCCTGAGATGTACCCAGAGAGGTTGAGTCTAAAACCAACCTGACATATAGGGAGTGCAGAATTATTAGGCAAGTTGTATTTTTGAGGAATAATTTTATTATTGAACAACAACCATGTTCTCAATGAACCCAAAAAACTCATTAATATCAAAGCTGAATGTTTTTGGAAGTAGTTTTTAGTTTGTTTTTAGTTTTAGCTATTTTAAGGGGATATCTGTGTGTGCAGGTGACTATTACTGTGCATAATTATTAGGCAACTTAACAAAAAAAAAATATATACCCATTTCAATTATTTATTTTTACCAGTGACACCAATATAACATCTCCACATTCACAAATATACATTTCTGACATTCAAAAACAAAACAAAAACAAATCAGCGACCAATATAGCCACCCTTCTTTGCAAGGACACTCAAAAGCCTGCCATCCATGGATTCTGTCAGTGTTTTGATCTGTTCACCATCAACATTGCGTGCAGCAGCAACCACAGCCTCCCAGACACTGTTCAGAGAGGTGTACTGTTTTCCCTCCTTGTAAATCTCACATTTGATGATGGACCACAGGTTCTCAATGGGGTTCAGATCAGGTGAACAAGAAGGCCATGTCATTAGTTTTTCTTCTTTTATACCCTTTCTTGCCAGCCACGCTGTGGAGTACTTGGACGCATGTGATGGAGCATTGTCCTGCATGAAAATCACGGTTTTCTTGAAGGATGCAGACTTCTTCCTGTACCACTGCTTGAAGAAGGTGTCTTCCAGAAACTGGCAGTAGGACTGGGAGTTGAGCTTGACTCCATCCTCAACCCGAAAAGGCCCCACAAGCTCATCTTTGATGATACCAGCCCAAACCAGTACTCCACCTCCACCTTGTGCTTTTGGGCACTCCAGTGATGTTGCAGCTCTGAAATATGGCCAAACTGGTGGCAAGTGGCATCTTGGCAGCTGCACGCTTGACTTTTCTCAGTTCATGGGCAGTTATTTTGCGCCTTGGTTTTTCCACACGCTTCTTGCAACCCTGTTGACTATTTTGAATGAAACGCTTGATTGTTCGATGATCACGCTTCAGAAGCTTTGCAATTTTGAGACTGCTGCATCCCTCTGCAAGATATCTCACTATTTTTGACTTTTCTGAGCCTGTCAAGTCCTTCTTTTGACCCATTTTGCCAAAGGAAAGGACGTTGCCTAATAATTATGCACACCTGATATAGGGTGTTGATGTCATTAGACCACACCCCTTCTCATTACAGAGATGCACATCACCTAATATGCTTAATTGGTAGTAGGCTTTTGAGCCTATACAGCTTGGAGTAAGACAACATGCATGAAGAGGATAATGTGGACAAAATACTCATTTGCCTAATAATTCTGCACTCCCTGTATAGACACAGACGAACAGGCACACGCGGACACAGACGTGCATTCCCACCCCATATGCACAACCAAATACTCGGCACTCACCCAACGTGTAGACAGACACAAATAGACACTGCACAGACAGTCGCACTCCCCAAACATACTCTATATCCCAGGTCCAGGTACCCCCACCCTCAGAGGGGCAAGCCGCACCTAGACCCAGGAGATGTAACCCTTCTCTCTGGGGTGGAGGCAAGCGGACCACCTCCTTATCTGCAGTAGCAGGGAGGCCCCGCATCCCAGACCCCAGTCTGATGGCTAACAGAACCGGGGTGAGTGAAGACCTCAAACCTCCCTACGCCCGCTCATATGTAGTGTTGCTGTGTGCTGTTCTAAAGTGCATTTAAAACTCAGGAGAGCATGGTACTAGCTTCCTCTCAGAGAGCAGCACGGCTCTTCCTGAAAACCCTTAGTGTCTAAATGCATTTAAAATTGAGGGTAGGGCACCAGCGCCAGAGGTGGGTTGGAGTACACCGACCATCCTCTGGATGCTGTAAAACGTGCCCACCCCCAAGGCCCTATATGTATGTGTTATGTGAGAGTGTGTGAGTAATGTGGATGTCTAGGTTGCAGAATAAAATTGAGGCACAGGCGGCCAGAAGGGGACAGAGGGGGAGTGCCTCCCCTGTACCCTGGTGACATACCTGCACCCCAAGCCCTGCGTGTGTGGGTGGGTGTGGTAGAGCGGGAATAGGGAGGCAGCTTAGGATGGGGAGGGAAGAAAGGGAGGGGCAAGCGGCCCCTCCCTGGGGCCAGCTCCCCCGCTGACCCCAGTAGGCACCCCCACACTCTGGAACCCACCAGGGCAAGGGGGCCCAGGCCCATCCGGACCGGGGCCCGCAGCAGCAGCACCGCCCAGCCCCACAGAGTCCGGGGCAGCCCACCCGACTCCACCCCAGAGAAAACTGCACCCACCCCATCATCCAATCATCTCCCAAACTACACAAGACAATAGACACCCAGGTTGAGTTCATTCTCCACCTCTCCTATATCTCTCCCCCCCACCTGCAGAGTGAGCTCCTGTAGTGAGGAGACCACCTGCAAAGATATAATAACCTCCCCACCAGTTAGAGAGCCCCCTAGTAGGGCCGATGCATCAGAGGTCCCCTGCACTGGGGCTGAGCCCCCTTGCACCCACCCGCCCACTGCTCCGGCGACACAACAGCCAGGACCCAAGCCCCCAAAGCCCGGCCAGCACCCCAGACTGGGGGGCGGAGCACCCCCAGACCCCCAAGCCTCCACGCCCGTGCCGGACCCTCCCAGGGGCAGCCAGGCTACCAGGCCAGTAACCAACGTCCGCCAGCACAGACCCTCCCCCATCTCCGCTGTACGCAGCCACAAGGAAAACACCATCCAAGAGCCCCAGAGCTCCTAACCAGGTCATGGCCACATCCCCCAGGTTAGTCCCTCTAGGGAAACGTCTGTAGGGACTCCCCAGACGCCCTAAGGCCATCCCTACCCCCATATCAACCACAATAGCGAAGGCAGGACCAAACCATGACCCCCCCACCCCCACTAGGTGATAAAGCCGATCAAAGGAGCCCAAAGGGATTGATCAAATGTGATGGCAGATGTTTTATCAAGACTAATGTGATCTATTAGATGGTTTCTATATTGGTTAGAATTAAGATTATTTTTATTTTTCCAGTTAATGAGGACCATTTTCTTGGCAATGCATAGGGCCGTAAAAACAACGTGGGCTGTGTTTATTTCTGCAGTGACCTCATCCAAGTTAACCAGCAAGCATACTAAAGGGGAGGCTGGAATGTTACATTTCAGACACTTTGATAAGTCTTCACATATCTCACACCAAAATTTCTGAACTGGTGGACAGAACCAAAGAGCGTTGATGTAATTGTCCGGTGTATTTGCTGTGCAGTGTGAGCAGTTGTTGGAAGGCGTATAGCCCATCTTGAACATCCTATGACCAGTATAGTGCACTCTATGTAATATTTTGTATTGTATTAATTGCAAACTGGGATTTCTGATCCATTGAAAGGTTTTTAAGCATATCTGAGACCAAAGGATTGGGTCTAAGTTGATTGATAAATCTGCTTCCCATTTTGCAATAGGAAGGGATATTGATTCATCTATTTTAGAAAGTGTTCTGTATATTTTAGACAATAATTTGGGGGGTTTTAGACTAAAAAATTGTACCACACTTGGTGGTGTTTGTAATTCAGCTTCACTGGGATTAAATTTCTTTTTTACTATGGATTTAATTTGTTGATATTCCAAAAATCGTTTCTTGTTGATCCCATATTGTGTAACTAGTCTGTCAAACGAAATAAAGTCTGTTCCTTCCCACATATGTTCCAAGTATTTAATTCCTTTGCAACTCCAATCTGGAAAGTTTATCATAATATTGTTTTGTAATATGTCCGGATTGTTCCAGATAGGTGTGCGTTTGCATGGGATTAATGAAGACTCTGTCATTTTTAGAAACTCCCACCATGCTGTCAGAGAAGAGCTAATATTGATGCTTTTAAAGCATTCATGTCGTTTGATGTTTGAGCTGATAAATGGTAGGTCTGAAATTTCTAGGTTATTACATAGTGCCTGTTCTACATCTATCCAAGGTTCATCTAAGAGGGTGTGTTTAAACCATCTAGAGATGAACTGAAGCCTGTTGGCTAAAAAATAGTGATTAAAGTTAGACAGATCTAATCCTCCTTTATCCTTGGTCCTTTGTAGTGTTTTTAAGCTGATACGTGGGGGTTTATCTTTCCAAAGGAATTTAGAAAGATACGAGTCTAGAGATCTGAACCAATCTTGTGATGGCTTATTTGGGATCATTGAAAATAAATAGTTTATTTTTGGCAAGACCATCATTTTTATAGCGGCGACCCTTCCCATGAGTGATATGGGTAAAGATTTCCATCTAGCCAGGTCGCCTTCTACTGTCTTTAAAAGTGGGATGTGGTTTAATTTAGTTAATTCTGAAAGTTTAGAAGAGATAT
The DNA here is from genome assembly GCF_057381915.1 of Diplotaxodon limnothrissa. Classification (NCBI taxonomy): domain Eukaryota; kingdom Metazoa; phylum Chordata; class Actinopteri; order Cichliformes; family Cichlidae; genus Diplotaxodon; species Diplotaxodon limnothrissa. The sequence goes on from NC_140597.1 coordinate 20,141,198, forward strand.
TAATACCTAAGTATTTTATATTTCCACATTGCAGTGGGGAAGGAGAAGAATTATGGAAGGAGCAATTAATCGGAAGAACTGTTGATTTCGACCAGTTAATTGAATAATCTGAGACACTTGAGAAGGAATTTATCAATGCAACTATCCACTCTTACTACACTGTACAACGTCACCTCAACAATAGCAAATTTAACTAGTTTTTAGTTGTTGAATTTCATGCAGATTGTACATGATTTAATTTTGTTCACCATAGAAACATAAAAAAGTGAAATTGGGTGGTTATTGCATACATAAATGAAAAAAAAAATAATTGTGTATGGAAAACTCTCATAAACTGATATAGCTGCTAATGCAACACTTTCAGAGGTAAGCGTGGCAGCTCTTCTGGTTAACCTCATCTTGGTCTGTAGTTTAAGTTTAGCTCATGTTTTTGTCAAGCAACTGTTACTAAGGCTGAGGGAGGTGTTATTGAAAAACACACTCTGCAGCAACAGCTGGATGGGCAACTCATGGACCCCCAACATCTGGTCATTGAACTGATTATGCAAAACTGTTCCTGTTGTGCGACTGTGACGACATCATCTTCAACAAAGAGAATGCTTAGTTATCATATGTCGTTTTTGTAACTCGAGAAAAGGACAAAACATGACAGTATGTGAATACGGATGTGATAAATTCTAAATTATAATAAAATCTGTTCATGATATTAAAAGAGCCTGAAGAGGTGGAGCAATAACGGTGAAACCACATTCATTCAGATGCCTCCCAGCACTTCCAGAGATGAGTCTTATATCTAAAGGTGATCATGCTTTTGTTATCAGTGTCAGTGATCTGACTATGGAGGCAGTTCTAACATAATCAGGTTTTTTTCTGTCAGTATTTTTATTTTCCTTTTAACTTTTGTGAATTATCACTTATTGTGCTAACAATTTGTGTATTGCATATTTAAAAAAATCTCTTCTTGTATCACTGATGCGGTGTCTGACAGTTATTCATCAGTTAGATTGGACCACATGGGCCAGCCTTCGGTCTCCATGTGCATCTATGAGCTTTGGCTGATGATCCTGTTCCTTCTTGGACCACTTCTGACAGATACACAAGTTGGCCCTTCTCACACTTCACCCATTTTTCCTGCTTCCAACACATCAACCTCCAGGACAAAATGTTGACTAATAAATTATTAGCTTAAAAAAAATATATATATATATATATATATATATATATATATACCATGTGGATTCTTTACAAATCCTACCATGTGAATTCATGGATTTTTTTTTCACATTCTGTTTTTCACAGTTGAAGTGTACCTCTGGTGCAAATTACTGACCTCTGTCATCATTTTAGGTGGGGGGACTTGCACAATCGGTGGCTGACTAAATACTTTTTGCCCAACTGTATGTGGAGTTTGAGGACAAATCAGGCAACCGTTTCTACAAAGTAAATTTGGTGAGCTTTCTTGGGAAGAAGACTCTACTATTACCTGGAAGTTTATTTGCAGTCTAATACAACAGTAATGAAATAAAGTTATTTTCCTTTATGAAAGTTTGGTATTTCTGTTCTGCTGCCGATTTCATTTCTATCAGTAACATCAAATTTAAAATAAAAATACCAGTTAACAACAGTGAGTCAATAACCAATGAGGGGGATCTATTGTGCTCATTTCTAGCTTCACATCTTTGTGCTTGGACTCAAATAAGTAGCTTTGCAAGGTTTCCATTGTATACTGGGCCTTGTTGTAACCCTTTCATCCAACAAGCCATGTACACGAAGCCTATGCACAGTTTTGCAGACTGTTGTGCGCATGTTGTAGCTCAGGGGTGTCAAACTCAAATACACAGTGGGCCAAAATTCAAAACTGGAAGATAGTCGCGGGCTAACGTTAATAGTATTTGAAATATATTTATTCCTCCAGATATAAGAATAAATCTTTTCTTATGGACTCAAACACATTTTGCTGAAAAACTGAATATGGAACAAGCAAAGCTTAATACCAAACAATATATATATTAGCTGTATAATACCAGTAGGCCAGCTCTAACAGTAATTTGGTATGGCTTCGCGGGCCAAATGGAATCAGGCTGCGGGCCAAAATTGGCCCGCAGGCCAGAGTTTGACACCTATGTTGTAGCTGGTTACTGTCACTAGGGTAAAGTGTTAGAAACATGTGGAACAACTGGACGGTGGGCTGCTTGTCCTTGTGCGGTTATTGGTCCTGGGCCCACAACGGAGAACACTGAAGTCATAAGAAAGAACAAAGTGAAACTGATTTTAAATCGATAAAGGCTGTACACTGTAACCTTTGTGTGTGTTCATCTTGATCTTTGATGAGCGTTTTTGCATTTCTTACCCTTCACTGTGAACTTCACAGTTACTCACTTTCCTGTTCAGGCCAACTTTTCCACCATTAATTATTCTTATGATAATAATAATAATACATTTTATTTATAGGCACCTTTAAAATTCAATACAGCCGTATACACAGTATGCAGTGTACCGAAATGCTAACCCTGTGCTGTTTCACCCCAAGCCCACCATGGTGCATTTCTAGATATATAAAGACCCTCAAGGTCACCTTAGATTAGTAAGGTTCCATTTTCCAAATATCTCACTAACAGACTGAAGAGTGCAGTTTGAAGCCTGATCTTTGTGACTTACAGAGATTCCTTATGCAAATATATAAAGTACATACTATACTGTCAAAAGGTTTTTGCTCATCTGTCTTCATACATGTATGAACTCGAGTGATATTCCATTATTAATCCATAGGGTTTAATGTGATGCCGACCTTGCCTTTGCAGCTATAACAGCTTTAACTCTTCGGGGAAGGCTTTCCAAGAGGTTTAGGAGTGTGTTTATGGGAATTTTTGACCACGCTTGGCACAATGCAGTCAGACAAATACAGTTCTTTTGGCAACAGCAAAAGACTCGTCCATCAGATTGACAGATGGTGAAGCACGAATCATCACTCAAGAGATACATGTTTCCACTGCTCTAGAGTCCGGTGGCGATGAGCTTTACACCACTGCAGCTGACACTTGGTGATGTAAGGCTATGATGCAGCAGCTCGGACACGGAAACCCATTCCATGAGGCTGTCACTGTTTCTCAGCTAATCTGAAGGCTACATGAAGTTTGCAGATCTGTAGCAACTGACTCTGCAGCATGTTGGCAGCCTCTGTGCAGTATGCGCCTCAGCACCTGCTTAACCCGCTTTGTGATTTTACAAGGCCTACCATTTGGTGACTACATTTAGAGAAGAAGAATATCTCCTATTAATCTCCTATTTAAGGAAAAACAGCAGGGTTTTATAACAACCCCCCCCCCCCCCCCCCCCAAACAACAACAACAAAAAAAAAAACAGATCTTGTGACCAAAGGAAAACCAAAAACTATATGGTGCCATCTATATTTGAAGTAGTAATCACCATAGCGTGAGCAAACAGCAATAAGGCTATGTGACCAAAAGAAAAAAGGAGCAGAGGGCTGCCAGTATTTCAAGTGAAAATACATTTTCATGTGCACAGCAGTGGAGAGTGAGAGCAGCAACCAAAAGGTCACCTGCTCCAGGAAATATTCTTCTCAAGAGTAACATTCAGGCAGAGGAAAGAGCAGGGAAGAGTCACTTTTGTTTCCACTTTTACACAAGTGACAGGTTGCTTACATCACCTGTTGTGTCTTCTGTGATAAGGTGTCTAAACTTATATATGGTCTCAAATGAGTAAGCAAGCACGAGTAGGACTGCACAACAGTTTGTAACTCATTTCAACTGGGTGTACTGCTGCCATATCAAACAAAGATGTTCAGCCTAAAACTTACATGACTGCACACAAATTGTATAAATACAGATAAAACATCTGGAAACAATCATAGCTGTACTGCAGGATGCCTTATATAAACACATCTCACAGCATAGAAAATCATCCATTGGAGTGATCACATTTGTGTGTGTCATTCACATTGCAATTGACTTGTTTTGTTAATTTTTGGGAGATTGTGGGAGGTACAACAGGCTCTGATTGCATCTGTGTGGTGGTGTGCAGCTGCATATCACATTGGACTCCACTGATTTGTGTTGATCTTCAGGAAGTGCTTGGACTTGGGATCTTCATTATGCGTGTACACAATGACTGTAACTGTGCAGTTAGAATATGCTGCAGCCCTGTTTCTAACCTTAGCACTCCATAGTCCATTACAACTCTAAGGCTTTCTTAGAAAACACATCTGCCATCTGAACAGAACGATGCCTGCTTAGAAACAATAAATAATCCAGCATTTCTACACATTGTGCTGCTCTGACCTGTCCTTGCCATTGCACTGGCTGAGGTAGTTCACAGCCTGTAGAAGAACACTGGTTTACAGACAACAGACATCTGCGTTGTCTTCCAAACACATTTGAAAAGACACCCACTGCTGGATGTCTATTTTAAAAGACGTTGTTTTGATACCCCCCGGAGGTCTGGATAGGTTGGAGTGCTACATGGCCTAAAAACAGAAAAGTGTGAAGTCCACCAATGAGACCCTACATATTACAAAATGAGCAACATGCTGTTTTCACTAAGACTTAAACTCACGATTGAGACTCACCAGGAAAGTATTTAAGATCAAGGGAGCCTGGCTTATTTTCCTGCAGAGGTCTAGACTTGTTTCTGCACCACAGAGCCCTGCCCCCTGCTGACCCTGCTGACCATTAGAAAGAAGGACTTGACTTTTCAAAGATAGAAGCTATATCCATTTTTTTTCCATACAGTGACTCATTAGACCTAAGAAAAAACCTAGCAATGCCGATGTTGTCATTTCCTAAGTATTGCTTATCCTATAACTGCTCTTTTGGTTTTATTGCAGACTTCAACGCAGTCCTATACTCGTGGGTGGAAAGATGCCTACTTGCAGTATCAACGTGGCCGTTTTCATTGTGTTGACAAGTTAAACTCAAGTACCTCTTAAAGATTACTGCAAAGCCACTCTGTTTCAAATTACATGTCCAGTTGCTCACAGATTATTAACAAAACTACGCAGCTTCTTGTAGTTCAGTGTGGAGAGTAGCAGCACCACTTGGCTCAGAGCCATAGGCTGTGATTATAGATGGCGCATGCAAAGCCGGAAAGCTTGTAACTCTGAACCCTTCACCCCCATCCCATTTTCTCTGTCTTCAGGAAAAAAGTTTACATAGATTCCAATGTGCTGAGTAAGTTCTGTAATCCTCAGACTTATTATAAACCCTCTTTAAAATTTTAAGTGTAAGGAAAAAAATCAATTGGCAAAACAAGAGCTTACTTTTCAGCTTGTTGGAAGGCTTACGTTTTGGAAAATCCATGGCTGTGTCTGAAAAGCAGCATACTGAAAACAAAATGCAATGCTTCCCGCCTGGCTAAGTGAATGAGTGAATGATTAAGTGACTTGTCACTGAGTTAAATCCAAGAAATCCTGCTGCTATGAGTGACATGTTGACAGCCTGGTAAATGAAATCCAGCATTTTACTGCCAGCAAGCCACTCAGGCAATGCTTGGCCTTTTCTCTGGAATTTGCATGGAGAGCCTGGAATATCACACACTTGGTAAATGCACATTTCAGAAGATGTGAATGGACAGACAGCTAACACAATGCAGGTATAAGCTGCCTCTGCACCCCCACAAACACACACAAATCCACACACACTTTATGTGTCAGTAATATTTCTCCTTGCTCCAGAAAGCAATGCTGCATGACCTGGTTATGATATTACCTTAGCAACAAGCTGCCTTATAGCCAAGCTCTGCTTTGTGTGATGGTGTGTGTGTGTGTGTGTGTGTGTGTGTGTGTGTGTGTGTGTGTGTGTGTGTGTGTGTGTGTGTGTGTGTGTGTGTGCGTGCGTGCGTCTGTGTGTGTGCGTGCGTGCATGTGTGTGTGTGTGTGCGTGTGCTAGACAGAAGCAGAGAAAAGGACAGCAAGCCATTGCTTTTTTTCTGGGAAGGAGATTTCAATGTATGTGTGCGCCAAAGTGTGTTCTAGCTGTGCGAGTGCATGTGTGTGTACTAACTATATTACACATGCATATTAATATATGCAGGTGTAAAACCTGGATGGTTTGGTTGTGAACAGCACCTCCCAGACCTGTCGTGACCTGCAATCCCTTTGTTATTCGTACAACATATATTGGATTACATTCACAAGAGCCTGGTAACGTATCGGCAGCTCAATAGTGCTGTTGCTCACAGCTTACTGTAATTGTTTTAATGATAGCTAATTAGCTTCCAAACACCAAGGATTCAATCTCAAATCAATGTGAGGAAAAAAATGAAACAATCATGCAAACCCATGGGTACCTTTAAATGAAAAGAAGAAAATAGGAAGCTGGTTTCAAAGGTGATAGGAGCAGAATTTAGGCATTAGTCATTCAATACCACCCTTATTTCCAAACTGGTGTAATGTGCGTAATTATGGTAACAAGCATGATCCTCACTGAGACGACTGGCAGCTTCTGCAGCCTCAGTGAATTGTTTGCCAGCAAGATGGATTTGGCAACAAATCTTATTGTTTTGATGCAAAAAAGAAAAAAAAATGTAAATGAATGTGATTCTTCCAGCTTAAATGGAGCATTTAGAATTTCTGACAGAGACAGATGGTTCCAGTAAAAAGGCTGATTGAAGAATCAATCCTGCAAATTTTTTATCCTGTTTAAGCAAAAGTACTCCTGGCACACACAAAAAAGGTGCACAGAAAACCAGGCGACCTGGAGATGGTCTCTGAATGTTAATGAGACTGAGTAACAGAACGAAAATGGCAATGAATTAAGGGCACCAATTTTCTTGAGTATGGTATCATTTAGTTGACGGTAATCATAGGTGTAATTTTTAATCACACAGACACACACACATGCGCGCGCACACACACACACACAAATACTTTGTAGTTCAGTCAGTTACCACCTCCTTCATAATCTCCAAATCAGCCTGTGTTGGAGGATCTCCCTGAATTTTCTTGCTAAAATGATGAAGAGTCCATGGAGTCAAACACAACATCACTTTAATGCACTTTTAATCTCAAAAACATGTCATTTACATGCATCACTGGAAATATTTGTATGACTATCCAAGAGAGCTGGTTCCACAGAAGAGGGGCCTTAAAACTGAAGGCTCTCCCTCCCATTCTACTTTTAAATACTCTAGGAACAACAAGTAGGCCTGCAGAGCGAGAGCGAAGTGCTGTAATAGGGTGATATGGTACTACAAGGTCATTAAGATAAGATGTGGCCTGATTATTTAAGACCTTGTATGTGATGAGAAGGATTTTAAATTCCATTCTGGATTTAACAGGATCCAGAGAAACATGGGCAAAACATGCTTTCTCTTTTTAGTTCCCAATGTCAGTATTCTGACAAGCTTTTATACCATGTTTCTAAGATTTTTAGGGCTGAGTACCATAACCTCAGTTAAACTGCAGGGATGTCTCAAAGACTCAAAGACCTGGATGACGTCTAATGTCCTGATTCTCAGTTCAACTCTAATTGGTGTGTGTTATCTGGCTTCATGGACAGATAGAGCTGCGTTTCATCTGCATAGCAGTGAAAATGTATGCTATGTCTTCTAATGATGCTGCCTAAGGGAAGCATGTATAATGTAAACAGAATTGGTCCTAGCACTGAACCCTGTGGAACTCCATAATTAACCTCAGTGTGTGAAGAGGACTCTCCATTTACATGTACAAATTGGAGTCTATTAGATAGATATGATACAAACCACTGCAGTGCAGTACCTGTAATACCTACAGCATGTTCTAATCGCTCTAATAGGATATTATGGTCGACAGTATTGAACGCACAGAAATAAGTCCACTGTTAATACAGCTGTGATGGCCTCTGAAACCTGACTGAAACTCTTTAAAATCCTTTCCAGATGATCAGTTAGCTCTTTTACAACAACTCATTCAAGAATTTTACACCCCACCCTCCTGGAAACCAGACCACTAATGTGACCCCTCTACTTCCTAGTCCCAGCGAACGACCTGTGCTTATGTGCGATTTTGCAGTTAAAACAGATTTGTATAATTAGATTTTGAGGTAGAACAACATCAGAGGTCGACACTGTGAACCAGGATTATAGCTTATCCAGGTATAGCTTCAGGGTTAACCATGGGCTGTCTGCACTACAAAAGGGGTTTATTAAGGTAAATCACCATGGTAACTTGTGCTGTAAACCTAACCTGCTCCACTCTCTGATACACTGAATATATACATGCAGAGCACAGTTTGGTTGGAATCGGGAAGTAGTTGGACTGAAGCCAGTCTTGCCTTAAAGTTGGTTTCTCCGGTGTCCAACCAGGGGCTATCTGCCACCTACAACTTACATAATCGAAAAATGAGAAGAAAATGAACAGCACCACCCACAAGCAGGGAAGAGTGAACTCGATATACAAAATTATGACCTGGGTCAATCTGTTGTCAGGTTCAGCTGAACATCCGTGGGAGCAATGTAATTGGAGAAGATGATGGAAACTGAACCCGCCTCTCCTCAGCATATTGCCAGGTAATACCCATATTAACTGAAGGTGTCTTGCTAAGCTCCCAATGTTTCATACTTTCTCATGTCCCTCTATTGTTCCTACCTTACCCCCTGCTGTTTCCATCTTCTTTCCCATCCAGGTTATATGTTTCCTAATAGATCATCAGACCTACTCCTCTACTCTCATTCCATCTGTACCTCCTTCCCCCACCCAATTCCCATTCCTTCTAGTTTTCACCATTCCTCCTGTTATTTTTTAATCTCTTGTCCTCTCATTGTTTTTATTCCCTCTATCCGTTACAAGCAGAGAAACATAATGGCAGTGTTGGAATAGAGTTTGGGCTCTTTGATTTCCCCCTGGCCTATAAAGGTGGGGTGATATGCACCAGAATACAGTTTACAGAATAACGGGTTTTTTTTGCTCGAACTTTTATGGAAAAGAAGAATTATAACTTTTGTATTTAGATGTTTTTTGTTTTGCTTTGTTTCTGAAAACAGCCATTAATAAAACTAATCATAGCTGCATACATACAAGAACATTTGCATTCAGTATCTTTATTAAATCAAAAACTCTTTTTAAGTTAATGACATTTCTTTTATTAGGCACAAATCTTTTACACAGAGTAGTTTTTCTTTTTGCTTCAACAGCAACACCATCAGATGTTCCATTTTATTAGTTAATTCCTTTATTAAGTTTAACTTTCCTCAGTATATATGACACATGCTATAATCAGGAATGCTGTTATTACATAGTTTACTTGATTACTGTTTATTAATTAATAATATTGTTACCATCCATTTCCACAATAAACTAATGATTGGACTCTTTGTAGCATTCAGTGTAAGAAACATCAGGCGTTTTGCTAAGAAATACAGATGCTGAAAGATGACAGATTAGCTGTGATGTCGAATGACTGCTGGATGTTTGGGTTAGAGTTGAGGGGACATTCACACCACAAGCTCTTGGAAGCTAATTTACCTGCAGTCTGTGTAACGCAGCACAATCTCCGCTTCCAAAGACTCCTAAGGGACTGTAGTCATGAAAGAATAGAGGGCCCACTCTCTTCTCCAATCTCTTGTGCAGTCATTGGGGATTTAAACAAATGTACAGTAGTCATGGTAGAAGCATTTCTGAAAGGCTGCTAAATCTCCTTTGAGGGGTGAAGCATATAGTCATTGTAAGGTAGAATAATTCCATTGCAGACACAGTTTTGGAGAAAATACACTGAATCCTATTTTGAGCAACGCTTGTTCAACAGCTCTACGGCTCCTACATAATAGGATTCAAATATATGAGTGAAATTGACTGAACATGGTGGCATGCTTTCTATTCTATCATTTTTTCTTCGGTTTTTTTTGCCCAGTAAGAAAATATATACAACAATACAGCATCCCAAGCGTTCCAATAGTTTCGATTGCACTCAGTGTGCAGAGGGAAACACTTTAGGATGCTATTGTTAAAAACAGGATGGACATCACAAATAAGATATTTTATTAAACACACATTACTCACTGAGCTCTCTATTTCTATCTCTCTCGCTATTTCTACTGGTTTCCTGTCATAGTGAAAAGATGTGGTGTATGTTCAGTTTAATAATCATTCTAAATTTGCCATGTGTGAGATGAGCTTTAGCCTCTCCCCCTACAGCAGGGTCACCAGTCACCAGTTGTTTGGGCATTACGATGATACTGGATTAAATAAGCAGCTAAAAAATGGACGTTTACTACACACACATATTGTTGGAATATGACATACGGAATACTAGAATTCAATGTAGAACACTATAAACATTTTAATAGAATTGAGTATTGCAGTGCTTTCTTAGGCTCAGTAAGAAAGAAAACATGCAACAAGTGAAGTCCATGAAACACACACAGAATGATTTGACTAGTTGAAAGTGTTAATTGTTGCCGCCAGCTTACTTTATTATATACTGAGTATATTTTTTTCCATTATCCTCTCTTCTTATTTCAGAGCTGACCGCATTGTTGTTGTGATCCACTGAAGTGCTTAGTGTATCAGCTGATCATAAGCATTCATGCTCTGTGTTTTATGACTTAAAAGGTCAGCTGTCATTTATTTTGGCAGGGGCAAGTTTTATTTATACAGCACGGAATCACAACAATGGTCACCTCAAGAAATTCAGCAAAGAATTTACTGAACTCTACTGAATGAATGATGCTAAGTGATACCACAGGTAGCAGTTTAAATATGGTACTGTACATGCTTTCCAAAGTCACAGGATGAAATAGTTTAAATGTTTTAAAAATGGCGACCCATAACACATTGGTTCAACTCTACAACTCTTCTCTTCTTTAGTATAAGTCAGTCGCACAACATTCACACACAAAATGCAAAAGTCTTGTGAACCCATATTTCACTGACAATTACACATATCAACGCATCAAATGAGACGCTTTATTATTTCATGAAATATGGTTGAATTTAAGCTCATTTTGAATTTGACCAACACAGCTCAGAAAAGTTGCGAATGGGCTACAAAATTATTAGAAAAGTATCTAATACTAAAAAGAAACAGCTGGAACATTTTGCTCCTTATTAGGTTAATTGGCAGCAGGTCTGTAACATGAAAGGAACATATTATAACATGATGCAGAGTTTGTAAGAATGTGTAGAGATTCATCAGTCTACAAAAACTGTGGTACTGCGGAACAATGCCAGTTTAATATTATTCAGTCATCACAGTTTTTACTTTGACAATCTCATTACCTACATAATATCAATGTGAAGACTTGCGATGCAGCAGCATTCCTCTCTGGATCTGATGGCCATCACAGTGGAGAGAGGATGGAATAGTTGAATTTGGTACCTGAGGCCCCAGCTCATGTGAGAGGTGCTTTCAGCTCATCTCCATGCTTTCAAGAGGTTGAGGCAATATATGTGCGTGACTACTCCGATTGCAGCACTTCATAGTCAACGTCCCCCACTCGCTGAGTGGTCAAATGCCCCCTCATTTCATCCACCCCAGAGTCAGTGTTGGATGACACCTCCAAACTGCCCCATTAACCTACTGGGCTAATCTACTCCCAAAATCAAGGCGTGCATAAGGCGGGAGCTAACTGCAGTCTATCAGTTTTGTGCCTATGTGTAATGTCCACAGCACCATGAAGGTCCCCATGCACACGTCTAACGTCTACCCACTCTGCCCCCTGCAGTGCCCCAGGTTGAATCAAAGTCAAGATGCATTGATAAATAGGACTAATATTATACACTAATAATCGAAATCTTCCTGTCAAAAAAGTCTGTGATCAGGCTATGTGTTATTTATAACTGAAAACTAACGATGCCATTTCAGTCACTTTGGTTTTACTGTAAACAACAACTGCAGTCACCATTGGAGACTTTGGTGACGCACGATAAAACATCAGGAGCTTCTTTTTTTCCCTTTTTCCTCATTAAATCTCCACTGCAGAGTCATGTAATGTCAACTCTAGCCTTCCACCCACCCAGTCACATACACACAAAGTAGTACACACACAAAAACACAGCAATGCACACGCACACGGAACACCCGTGGGTGGTCAGTTAACATGTTTGCTCGTGTTTGCCCTGCCTAAAGGCCAACATCACTGTGTGCTGGTTTTATTTATGTGCAGTTTGTATATATTTGTCAAAGCTATTCCCCATTAGCCTTCACAAAGTGGTCACTCTACATCCTTGGCCACTCCACTTAAAGCGATGCAAACAGGCTGTAGATGCATACCATATGGACGGCTTCTATTCTTGGAGCTTTCCTCCCTTGTCGTGACTTTTTCAGCATGTTACATCATGCAGTATCTTAAGTACTGGTTGAAATTTTGATAAATGCCATGGAAACACCAAAACTTCAATATTGGGAGTGACGATTGTGAAATTCAATAAAATTTCAGCTATTTTCTTTTCCTGTGTTTTATGCATAAATCAGATTTTTAGTTTTTTGGAAAAACAGACAGAGGAGCTGAGATGAACAGAATCTGAGCTGATAATATAGTTTATGACATGTTGGTTTGTCATTTTATAAAGGATGGTGCACATTTCTGGATATTTCTATCAGTTTAACCTTCTGGTATATTCATATGCATTCATAGGCTTGATCGTAATTTGTGATATCTGCCATCTACAGTATCTGCAAAACTTTAGGTATACTGTAGTAATACGGGGGTGAAATTCATGAATTTAAAATAAATTGTGGGTTCTCTGCCCACGCTCCTGTGCACTTTCACTCACCAGTGTAACCTGATTAATTGTAGATTTTTTCTAACATTAATGCTTTCTGCTATTTCTGCAGCAGGACCAGACGGCATCCCAGGTCGTATCCTAAGAGACTGCGCATACCAGCTAGCTCCTGTGTTCACTGAGATATTCAACATCTCTTTATCTCAGTCGGTCATCCCCACATGCTTCAAAGAGTCCATCATTGTTCCTGTCCCGAAGAAACCCCACCCTGCTTCTCTCAATGACTATCGCCCTGTAGCCCTCACCTCAGTAGTGATGAAGTGCTTTGAACGCCTGGTCAGAGACTTCATCATTTCTTCACTACCAGACACACTGGACCCACTACAGTTCGCTTACCGTCCAAATCGTTCCACAGACGATGCCATCTCTCATCTCCTCCACACATCACTCACTCACTTGGACACTAGAAGGGGGAATTATGTTAAAATGCTCTTCATAGACTACAGCTCTGCATTTAACACCATAATTCCCTCCACACTCACCACCAAGCTGGAGCATCTGGGACTCAGCTCATCTATGTGTCAGTGGATCTCCAACTTCCTAACTGGCAGACCACAGGCAGTAAGGATGGGCGGACATGTCTCAGCCTCCACCACTCTCAGCACTGGAGCCCCCCAGGGGTGTGTTCTGAGCCCCCTGCTGTACTCTTGGTACACATATGACTGTGTGGCCACTACCAGCTCCACCACCATCATCAAGTTTGCTGACGACACCGTCGTGGTGGGCCTGATCTCTGATAACAACGAGACGGCCTACCTGAAGGAGATTAGGAATCTGGAGAACTGGTGCCAGAGGAACAACCTCCTTCTAAACGTCAGAGGGTTGTGCAGTCAGCTGAGCGCACCATCCGCTCCGAGCTCCCTGACCTGCACTCAATCTACAGCAGGCGGTGCTGGACCAAGGCCAGGAAGATCGTGAAGGACCTCAGCCATCCCAACAACAGACTGTTCTCTCTGTTGAGGTCAGGAAAGCGATTCCGCTCCCTGAAGACCAACACAGAGAGACTGAGGAGGAGCTTCTTCCCGCAGGCGATACGGTCTCTCAATCACACCACCACACAGTACTGACCCACACATACAGTTCTTACACACACACTGGACTTTCTGGACTTTGGTTTTGCACAACACTGGTCACTATATTCTTCATTTCCGGTTAATACTTGTACAGCTGCTGTTATTGTGTATATATTTATTTATATTTAGATTTCTTCATACATTCTTATATAGTTCTATATTGTGTATTGTGTATTTTGTTGTACAGTTATTTTATTTTCAACTTTGATTTATATATTTATCTTTATCTTATTCTTCCCAGTTAAATTTACCCTTCATTCTAATTTGTGTTGTACAGTTATTTCATTTTTAACCTTAATTTATATTCTATTCCTTCCTAGTTAAATTTACCCTTTTTAATTTTTCATATTTATTTCCTATCTTATTCATAGCCTTTTCCTTTTTTTTGTTTTCTTTAGGTCACGAGCAGTTGTCCAAGCATTTCACTACATATCGTACTGTGTATGACTGTGTACGTGACAAATAAAATTTGAATTTGAATTTGAATTTATTTTGGGTTCCCCAGTTGGACCCACACAGAGGCATGGTTTTTCCAGTGTTTAACACCGTCAGCTGATCACTGGGTTTTTTGGTATGGTGGTTGAATTTTCTCCCCATGCTCGAGTGGGTTTTTGGTCCATGTAGGTTAGGATGCTCCTGTTTGTTTTGTTTTTAAAGATATTGTAGGATTTAAGTTTTAAGTTTTAAGATTTAGGTGTGACGAGCAGAGATGAATCCAGAGGTCAGAACTCACTGATCAATATGGAATAAAGTGATCAGGTGTGCAAATTTATACGTGACTTTTTTATTCCTTGTACTTTCATCCTGTACATTGAGAAGTCCATTTTTACTGGTAATGCTTTTTAAGGTTAACACGGACTTTTCAAGTCTGATTTGTATCGTGTGGTGTGCGGTATCCTTAATGTGCAGGTAAACCTGCATCATCACATGTCCAGACAAGAACCAATGGGGAAAACTGCTACACAACATAAGTTGTAAGCTATGCAGAATTTGGGGTCAGATGGTGCAAACAATCTCAAGGAAAAGGAAGAGCAGCTACAAATAAAGACCATCGCTAAACTCTTTAGAACTGTGCTGATTTGTGGAGGCCAAAGCACAAAGATGATGCCAGGCGGTAGTTTGATTAATATATAAGTAATGTATAAACCTCTGCCCTACATACATTAGATTTATGACATAAATGATGCATTGGTTTTGTCATGTTTTGTTTATTTAAAAACGTGATTGTTGTTACACCAAACCTCCTTTCTATGTGAATAACACATCCCACATTTCACACAGTACTCACAAATACACTTGGCTGCACATTTATGTTGCCAAGACCTGCCGATCACATATGTGTCGTTTCTTTGAAGCATTTAGTAAGTAGGTCCTAAAGTTGGGAAGAAAAGGTGAGAACGACCTGAGGCAAAAATAACCTCCGGGTCAAGAGGTTAAACGGCTGAGCTGACCAACGGGCTGATGTCCCAGAAAACTGAGATCTGGGGCTCTATGTGTCAGAAAGGCCAACCACAGAGTGCAGTAACCTGTGTGTCAGTGTAGGGTCCATGTCCTCATCAGAAGGCTAGTTATAGCTTATGATATTAAAGGATATTTCCTTATTAGTCTCCTTATTTAAGTGAAATTTATTGCAATTTCTTTTTTAAACCATTGTTAGCCTTTGAAAATTATTACATTTTAAAGGTCTAAAACTCAAATTGTTTATTTGCACTCAGATCAGAAAACAAACATAGTTCTGAATGTTCGTATAAAAGAACTCACTGAATCCCAAAAGACTTATTTGTAGGAAATAATGCTCACTAGACATTTTAAAAATATATGCGACAGCAGATGATCCCAAATGTTGATTACCTGTGTAGAGATTAGAATATTATTTTACTGTTACTATTCATAACCATTATCATTACTGTTGCATCAATTATCATTTCATTAGAGCATTTATTGAAACTGTTGATGTTACATTAAAGTCTGTATTTCAGGTGTGAGCATAATTACATAATAATCTTTCATTGCAGGTGCAACTGTACTCATGTTATACACATTGCATTTTTGTGTTAATTAAAGAGTTGAAGCTTGGTCAAGTTAATTAATGGTCTGAAGCTTCGCCCGACGCGATGTTCGACCGATCTATTGAGTAAAGTGACCCGCAGCTATTGAAAGGATTGCATACATGCTTACAATTCACCGCATATTATATAGGAATAGAATAAAGGCCTGTGTGTGTTCAGCAGCCTGCTGCATTGGAGTTTGCCTGGTAACTCAAACAGAGTCAGGAAGTATACTTCTAAAATGTCTTTGTTTGTCGAGTGAGGTCATGCACTGAGGTCAAGACACACATAAGTCTGCCTGCACACATACACAGTATATAGACTTGTTTTGCTTGTAAACGGCATGCTCATGTTCTGTTCTGAAGTGCAGTAAGTGAAATAACAGGAAGCATCTGGCGGTGGCGGAGGAACAGAGGAAGGAACTGTTCTTTTTTAGAATATGTCCAAGGTGGATATTATTGGAACTGGAACTGGTGCATGTTATTTATCTGCTTTGACGCATAATGTTCGTCATCAAATATGTTTTGAGCCTGTGTATGAGTTTATGTATACTTATTATGGGCATGAATGTTATGGCCATTTTGGATTTTCTCTAATCAGCATTTACATACAAACTTAAATGTACACATGCACCTTCACTACTATTTGATTAAATGGCCTTAGGAAGTTGCACCTTGATCTTTGGTAGCCATCAAGAAGCTTCCAGCATAATTCTGGGATGTCTGACCACTCGGCACAACTGGCAGAGTTCATTTAAACTGGACGGTTTTCTGGCAGGGTCCACACATTTTCAGTAGGGTTGAAGTCAAGGCTTCGAGGCCATTCGAGAAGTTTAGAAGAGAAGATGTTAACCTGCTTTATGATTTCAAAACCAGTTTTGGTGGTGTTTGTCCACAGTCCTGTTGATGCAACCACATGTGCACGTCATCAAGCAGCAATGAGACATGCTATCAAATCTTATTTTCTACTTGTCTTCAGCAGTGTGATGACGCTCAGAATATGCCCAGAGCATCAGCCAATAAGAGTTCAATGCAATTTTAAACATACATTATGGACAGATAGCCAACAGACTCCAGTAAGCAGTGACGGGTTTATTGCAGCTGCTAATTCATGAGAAGAATTTATCACTGTTTTCTAATCTGACGCCACGACCAACTTATAGGTTACGTTAACATGACATTAGTCACGTGGATACTAAAGTCATGTTGAGCTGCACTACAGCTCATGTGACTGACAGCACCATCACATACAAAAGCCACGTATGCAAATGAAGTGACCTTGATTGACACCATTCCTCTGTTCAGAGCTATAAATGTAAGTCTCCTCTGACCTCACCATGAAGGATTAATGATAATGTTTAATACAGGTTTGTGAGATAAGCTGCTGAGCCTAAGTTGTTGTTTAAAGCAGCGTTCCTGCTCTTTGATTTGTGTTCGTTTTACTTTGTATTTCAGACTTTCTGTGGAGAAAAGCCATGGGAGAAAGGGATTGGAGGGAACTTTGGTTTTGTCACTGTCTGCTGTTTTGTTTGCCAAAGGTCCTCTGACTGAGCATTCATGCCAGTTTTCAACAGAGCACTGCTACAGTGAGATATGCGTTTGGAAATAGATCGGTGGGCAGACAGCCGACGACGCAAGGACTGACTATCAGGAAGAAAAAAAGTTTATAATACCAGTGCCTGCAAAACCCTCTTCTATCCACTGAAACTTTTCAGAAATTGAGAAAAACGACCATTTCCCCCCACTGACACTACTGCAGTGACAGTATTTTACAAATCATTACCACAGGGCTAGCTTGAATCATTACACATTACCTTTCATTTTCAGTCCAAAGGAAATAAAAACTGATGCCACAGGGTTTCCGGAGACTGTGGATACAATGCAATGCAGTGTGTGTTGATGTATTTGGACTACATTTCAGTAATGCTGATTTAGTTTTTTTTTTCCTGAGGGACTGAGGCAAACAGAGATGCAGGAACATGGAGGGGATTTCAAGGAGATGGAACATTTTGATTGTTGTTATCCAACAGCTATTTGAGACTTAAAATAGTTGCTTGGCACTTAGCTCTGACCAATTGTATTTCAGTGAGAATGCCCTAAGGATGACACATTTGGTGAAATATGACTTACTTTCACAATAAAAGCATATTCTTCTTCATTTTACTATTAATTCTGTATCTGATTTATGAACATGCGTGGAGTTTAACCGTGAAACAGAAGAGGTTTTAAGAGTTTATTAGCATATGTGTCATAACTCGAAGCTCCAACGCAGAGAAAAAGTTGAACCCTACTGATCTGTCTTTGGTATGTCATTGCATATAATACATATGTACACAGGAATAATAAAATCTATGTACACTGAAGTGCAAACAGGGATAACAGGTCTACAGGCTATCCCCACCCTGAGCTGCTAACACAAATCAGACCAGATCTGTATTTTAAAAAAAGGCATTTTTATTAGGATACATTTTTGGTTTTTGCTCATCTAGGTGCTATAGAAATTATAGAATTGTAAAAAATATAAATTCCAGCTTTAAAGCTTTAATCCCAGGTTTAAATTGGAACTATAGAGAACTATGCTTGGGTTTAAAGAGATGTCACATATGCTTACCACGCTTGGAAAAAATAAAAGTGTGTCCTCCTCCTGTTTTGACTGTGTAACTGAGCTAATTGTGAAGTGGTTATCAGTATTCGGGAGTAACGGAATACATGTACCGCCGTTACGTATTTAAATACAAAATATGAGTAACTGTATTCCGTTACAGTTACCATTTAAAAAGGTGGTATTCAGAATACAGTTACTTTGTTGAAATGAATGGATTACACGGCGGTATTTTTCTGTTTCATAAGGCTATACCCTCTTTAATTTTGCTTTCCACGCCAGTGGAAACCCAAACAAAACACGCATTAAGAGGCTTTAATGCCTGTGGCCCATGTCACCTCTACTTCATGTCATTGCATAATGACGTGAAGAAATATTTTTTTAAATTATTCACAAAAATGATTTAATATTAAGGCAAGAGGCAGAGTGTTACAGGCATAGGCCTAAAGCATATAGCCTGATGGGCAGTGTAGTCCATGCTGCAGGAAGAATGGACTGCCATACCCGTTATTTGTCTGTGAGGGAGGGAGGGAGGAAAAGTCGGAAAGGACGAGCTGTCACCGAGCAGAAACGGGAGCTGGAAGCATGTAAATATAATAAAAACCACTGCAGCCAAAAAGAGAGCCTGACGAGCCCAGCTGTAAGTAAGCTAATAAGACTCGACTGTACACCGTGTTTGTGTTTTCCTCTGAAACAATAAGTTCAGTTGGAGCAGCCTTTCAACGCCTCTCTCTGTCTCTCGCTAGCAAAGTTGACCCAGACAACAAAGTAAAGCTAGTTTTCAGCTACGACGTATTAGCCAGAGGTCCCTTTACTACGGTTCAGAGCCGCGGACCTGTTTTATATACGCGCGGAATAGTTTTCTATACGAGATCCCTGCAAAAAGTGCAGCCTTACCTAATCTCCACCTACTGTTACTCATTTATATTAAGATTTAAACATCTAGTTGGTGTTGGTATGGAGAGTAACCTTCAGTAATAGTAATAAATCACACAGCAATAGGACATTCATGTAGTTGTAAAAAGCTTGATAATATATTAAGTAATCCAAAGTATTCAGAATACGTTACTCTCATTGAGTAACGTATGCCGAGCTCCTCCGGCTCGCTGAGCTCCTCAGCTGGCGGTGCGGGCTCCTCCGGCTCGCTGAGCTCCTGCTCGGGCATGCTGAGCTCCTCAGCTGGCGGTGCGGGCTCCTCCGGCTCGCTGAGCTCCTGCTCGGGCATGCTGAGCTCCTCCGGCTCGCTGAGCTCCTCCAGCTCGCTGAGCTCCTGCTGCAGCTGGACGAAGTCTGAGGTTTCCCGAGCTTGCACTACCCCCCGGGCTTTATGCAGGGTGCAAAGGCAGGCGGAAACTCCCTTGAGCTGGCCGAGGTAGGGGTTTCCCTCCAGGATCGCCTCGATGGCGTTTAACCCCACCACTCTTGCCCTTCTGTTGGTGGTGTGAGTTACCCAGTCCATCAGGCGTTGGACGCAGGTGAGGTCGCTCTCTCCGGACAAGGCTGCTGGAGTGGGTAGTGGAATGGAGGCTGCTGCTGGTGGAGAAGACGGCTGAGGGGTGACTGCATGCGGATGAGATGACGACGGTGTTACAGCTGCAGATGGTGAAGCAGCGGGTGGTGTAGCGACCTCCGACCAAGGTGATGGTACCTGCACCGTCAGCTCGTCCACTGCAGACACAAACACAGATGATGAGGAAAATGAAAAATTGTCCGTACTACTCACCACAGCCGGCTCTTGAGATGTCTGTGGCTTTGGCTGCGGTGAGGAACGCCGGCGGCGCGAACGTCGTTTCCATGTAGATGTCGGGGCCGGCGTCTCAGGCTGTGAATCCACCAGCTGACCGGGCCGGTGAGCAGCCTGAGGAGGAGAGTGGAGGTGGAGGGTGGAAAGCAGGAAGTCCAGGACTACAGAATTAAGGGAGTCCACCAGCCAGGGGAATTTCAACAGCATCTCCTGCAGCCGTCTCTCCACGGCGCGACGCAACCCCTCCGTGGGCTTCTCCCACCACGACTCACATAGGTGGTAAATTCTGTCCATAACCTCCCTCCTGAGCCTCTCCTCAGAGACCGCTGGGTCCATACGGGGCGGGATCATTCTGTCACGGTATGGCATGGCACACCGTGGAAGGAGTGGGGAAGGAGGACCCAGGCGCGGTGCTCTATGTACAAACAGTGTTTATTTACAGAGTGAAAACAACGTAACAATAAATCCCCGTGTTCTCCCAGACTCCCGTGTCGTGTCTCCCGTGAATAGTCCGTGTGCTCTCTGCTCCCGTGTCAGCACCCCCCGGTGCTCGCTGCTCTCCGTGCCTTCCACGCTCTTCCTGCGGGAAACAATAGCGCAGCTGTCAGGACACTCAGAAATGGCAGGCATACACTTTCTGACTAAACTTAGACAGGGTGACTAACGTGGAGTCTCATGCAATGATCCCGCGTCGGTGGGAGCTCCAAGACTCTCCTAAGTAGCTCCCCCGACGAGCCCTGATCAGCGGCAGGTGTGTGGCTTCGGGTGTGGCCAGTCCTTCCGCAGGGCCACACCCCTCAGGCCTGCAGGTGGCTGAGCTCCATCCTCCAAGCATCCCCGCAGACATAAACACACACACTCACATCTACAATCATGGAGGAGAGCAGCAGCAATACCAAAATACATATAATAATAATAATAATAATATAATACATGACTGCTCAGGGATCCTGGGTCGCCCAGTCCCAGGACCCTGACAGTAACGTAACAGAATACATTACAAAATACATTTTGGGGCATGTAATCTGTAATCTGTAGTGGAATACATTTTAAAAGTAACCTTCCCAACATTGGTGGTTATTCTACACTTTGCTTATTGTGCAGTCTTTGGAAATATGAATTTATAGTCCTGGCACTAATTAGATGAAATCTCATTCAACATTCACTGCTCTATTACACTTTCTATAAATATCTCAAACCAAAATGAATCAGTGTATTTAACACTAGGACTGACAATGGGGTCATTTTGAGCTCTTGGCTTTTTAAAAACAATGTAACTAATTTAAAATAAAACTCTAATATCTTATATTTTGTTACTATTGTTCACTTTAAGGAATTAGTTTATCCATCATACAGTGGATGCTGGGTGTGGGATAAAAAGGGAAAAATGACAGCCACTCATACCTAGAGCTGCCATCAACGACATAACAAAAACTGTGGAATGTAAAGTTGCCTAGCAACACATTGTTTTTTTGCTGCACAGATTTTGATATGAAAGCTACTGTAACACGATCCAGAGGTAACTAAATGTGATTAATAAATGAATATGTTAAGCTGGGTCAGGGCAGGGCAGTGGAACACGTCACAGGGTGGGTTGCTGGCTCTGTAGAGCAGCGGGGGAACCAGAGTGTGGTGCGCTAATCTGAGCAAAGAAACAGAGAAATCCAGAGCAGAGCAGCAGAATCAGATAGTTTTCAGGCCTACGAAGAAGCGCTAAGGAGGGCTGGAGACTGAGATGGAGTGCACTACACTGCTTTTATCACAGTTGAATAAATTACAGTATTGCACACATGGCATTCTAACAGTGTTATTTTGCCTGCACAGCAGGGTGGTCTGTTTGATGTTGTTCTTTGATAAACCAAATCATTTCCACACAACTGAAATAAGATGACGCCATAAGACCAGTTTTATTTGAGCGAAATCAAATATCTTGATCATGCTTTTTTTCCCATTATGTAAAAAACAAAACAAAAACAAAAATATATCAGCAAACATTAACAATCAAACAAATACATTTGCTTTATTAATTCATTTTTTACTCCAGAATCCAGTTTGGAATAAAAAAAAGAAGAATCACTCCAACTAAATGTGGTTAATGCAGCTTCAACTACTGCACATCTCGCAGGTAGGATCATACGAGTCATACGAGAGACAAGAAAAAACAAACACACACACATATTGTGATTTACGTAAAATGTAAAGATGTTTCCAGTGCTTCAGGTGCTGTCTAGAGGGGAGTACTGGGAGTACTTTGCATTGAACGTGTTGGACTCCACACATATTACATCAGTTGTTATCAGTGTGTACACGAAGTAGAAGGTAGAAATCCTTTCGCTACTATATTTTCTCCAGCTCTACATCTGCTTTTGGTTGCCTACCTTCTCTGTCGCACTGCCAGCATTGTATCATCAAGGTTGCTGGAAGAATCTTTGTTTACCCAGTACGTTGCATTTTAATTAGAATTCTGACCTCTGGAGCTACAGCGTGGCATGAAAATGAGATAAATAACAAATGAGAATTGTTGTGCAACTTCACCTAACCAATTCTGAAACATGGGGCACAGAGGACTTGGAGAGAGAGCTAGAGAGAGAAATTTGTTGTACATAATTATTCAGTAATTGCTTTTATTGTTTTATTGTGTTACATCCCCGCCCCCCGCAACCCACGGCACTTAGTAGTATGGGAAACAATAATGAGGATAATGCTAGGTAAAACTGCAGTAGCAAACTTAACAAAAACTCAGAGGGTTTGCATCAAAATTCGATAAACTACAAATTTGAGGCTGCTGTAAAGATAGAGCCAAGGAGCCAGGATAGAAACACTGTTGAAATGAGCCCGTTGAGGGTTGAGATACTTCACTGACAATTCACAAGACCAATACTCACATCATCATCATCATCATCAGTGTCTGCGATTCATCCTCAGGGGATCATGAGTGTATGCAGCAAAGCTTAAACCAATCCATTTTGTATATGGACATGTATTTCACTTGGCAAGTTAAATATTATAGGATCAATAGTTAAACATTAACAAAGTCTTTTGGATTCATCCTTTGGGGACCATGAACTTCTCACGTTCTCACTGTCATAGCATCCAGCTGTCATTGATCTATTTCAGTCTGGATGAAAAGGTGAAACTAACAATTCCCTGATGGTGGGTTGCCATACCAACCTTACTTTGAAATGTATGTACCGTAGCTTTTATTTGGATTTATCCTTACTTCAAACGCCAGCGCTATTTTAAGGTAAAAAAAAGAAACAAAGATTTTGATTGTTTTATGTAGCAAAACGTTGCTCCCTGAACCATAGATACACGAGTTTATTTAACACATAAAAATGTAACTAGATAGGTCCTGGTGTGGATCCATTGGCACTGCCAATGCTAAATAAATAAAAGTTTATTAAGTTACTGTAGTTTCTCTGTTGTACAATAACTCAAGTTTAAGGATACTAACAGAACGACGAGTTAGATGAGGGGTGGTTTTTTTGCATTTTAATTTGCATTAATTTTCATTTGCCTCTTTTAATGCAATTTTGCTGACTTCTATAGACTGCTTATTGTTATTTCTGTTATCCAGCACAATGTCAGGCTAACACTCTCCAGCTACTGACAAGAGAAGCTCGCAGAGGTGAAGAAAAGCTGGCAAAATGAAAAGATATTCATTGCTGACGGAGCTGCGCATTCATCATCTTCCAATGCATTGTTTGCCTGGAGTCTCAACCTGCCACGATATAATTACCTTTTTACATAAGCTTCATGTGCTGCTGATAGAAGAGACCAATATTCTGTGGATTATTTTTCTCTTTGTATTTGGAGCAGAATCAAAACATGTTTAACATATGAAACGTTTCATTCTCAAATACTACACGCATACATCAAAAAAAGAAATCATGTTAATATCTGCTGCTATTTTCATGTTTTGTTTGTTTTTATGGAAACAGCAGTGGGTGATTGTGCATTCAGGTAGAATAAATACTTTCCACATTTCTCATGTGGAGAAAGATATTCATTTTTAGAGTAAAATGTTTTAAACACATGACAAATTGCACTGATTAATTGCTAATCTCCATTTCCATTTAGATGACTCATTTTCTCTGTAATGGTCCTTATCATAAATTCAGGTGCTTCAGAGTCATATCTGGTTGCCATAACGTTGGAGGTGATTTTACATTGCTTTGGACTGCTATTACTCTCAGCGGTGACCTCACACACTCATACAAGCACAGAGGTTCTGAGGAAGTGCTTATATCACTGTTAAAACCAGAGATGGCTCTATTGTCGAGAGGACCGCCCGTAGAGATCTCCTGCTGAGTGTTAAAAAAAGTATAACGTGTGTGGAGAATGCGACTTGGCCCTCAGTCAATAGATGGGTTATGTTTAGCACAAAGATACCTATTCTTTAGAGTAATATCAGGGACAAATCTAAGCTTGGAGCGTTCATAGTAATGTGCATATCACAGATGAGCTCGTTATCCTTCGGGATACAGACTCTTTTCACTCTTTAATCTCTGTATCACAGATTAGGCTCGCCAATTTAGCAGGAGGAAATTATTCTCCTTAAAATAACTTCCAAATTGACTTGAGACATGTTTTCTTTGTAGGCATGCTATGTGATCAGCTTTCCTGTGCTGCTTCTTTGGCTATTAGATTTATTGATCCTTGTGGATTTCACCATCCACAGTACACAATAATCTAGCAGTTACATCAGCTATCAAACCATTATAGCTGTTCCCCAACCTTTAGTCATAAAATAAACCCAAACATTTCTGCACTTTAAAGAAATTTCCTCAAAGTGTTTTTGCGACGTCTTTTTGAAAGAATGTGATGAATGTAAAGCCAACCTTACCTGCAGCTTAGCCGCGCTGCCACACCAAACTCCCTTCATCATATTTCACCCAGTAACTAGTTTAGGATGAGCTGAACACATCAGCTGTGATTAGGTTCAGACCAAAAACACTCAAACAGTTTGCTTGTAATGGTAATATACCGTTGACTTCAATTTGATCCATCTACACAGAATCATACAAATTTGAACCAGTGGTGGTGGTGGTTACAACTGGGACATTAAATGAGTAAAAACCATTAACTGTAACATCAACAAACAAAGGAAACAAAAATATTTTAAAAAGACTCCTAAATACCTGGCCAAACCAGTATGAATAAATGTCTCTGTATTAAACTGTTTAGTTTGTACAGATAAACACAGACCAAATGACCAGCCATAAACTAGACACACTTGTGAATCAGTGGAGGGCACCATTGTCACGGTCCCCGTGTCTCTCTGGTTGGCCCACGCTGGCTACAGGTTTTGTTGTTGTTAGTTTTTGTTTTCTTTGTCTCTCCTCCTCCTCTCTGCCTGGGTGGAGCTCGTTACGGGCTCTCGCTCTTGGCCCACGCACCTGTGTGATTGTGTCCACCTGCTGCTGATCTGGCTGATTTCCCCAGCCGCTATTTAAGGCAGTGGCACTGAGCAGCTCACCGCTGGAACGGTGAACCTCCTGAGTTCGTGCTCTCAGCATTTTCAAAAAGAATCCCTTGTGTGTATTTTTCTGTGGAACTAACCTTAACCCCCTCCCAACTCACTGTACATATATATAGCACTAAGGTGATCCCTGTTGTGAATAAATCTCCTTTTTGTTCTCTGCGAAAGAACTGTCTGCGCGTGAGTCCGTTCAGTAGCCATGACAGAACGTTCCAGCCAGAATATGGACTCAGCAGATCAAGACCCAGTCCAGCGAGCCCTTGCGTCACAGGAGGCGCTACTGGCCCGCCACGAGGCAATGTTCGCACACTTGCTAGGTCAGATTGCATCTCTCACCCAGGCAGTGGCTCGGCTTACACCGCTGGAAGGAACGCCCTCGGTGGCTCCCCCCGCCCCGCAGGGAGCCGAAGCCCCAGCTGTGGAGCCGGCTGCAGCTGAGGTAACAGCCCCCTCTGCTCTGGAACCAGGCGCCACAGGTCTTCGTCTACCTGCCCCTGAGCCCTTTTCTGGTGAGCTGTCCAAATGTGCAGGATTTTTGACGCAATGCTCTTTGGTTTTCCGCCAACAGAGACGTTTGTTTGAAGATGATGGAGCAAGAATCGCATTTTTTGTTCAGTTGTTACGTGACCGCGCGCTGCTGTGGGCTCAGGCGGCACTGAAAGCCAATCCAGACATAACCTATGCTGTTTTTCTCACAAAATTTAAAAATGTTCTTGAGAAGGGATCCGGCGCTGAAGCAGCAGCTCATCAGTTGCTGAACCTAAAGTAGGGGAAGTGGAGTATGGCAGACTACTCCATTGACTTCCAGATTCTGGCTGAGGAGACTGGCTGGGGTGAGGATGCATTACGTAGTACCCTTCTAAATAATCTTTGTGAAGAGTTAAAGGACGAATTAACCATGCGGGAATTGCCCACCTCGCTAGATGCTTTAATGAGTTTGTGTGTGAAAGTAGACGGCCGCCTGCGTGCACGACGGAGTTCCCGGCTCTACAACTTTCATGAGCCTTCGGGGCAGCCCAAAACGGCGCCCGGAGGAGCCCAGGCAGAGCTCCGTGAGTAAAGGGAGGAGTGGGATCAAGAGGAACCCATGCAATTGGGGCACTCCCGGGTCAATTCCACCGAGCGCCATCGCCGTTTGGTTTCTGGTGAGTGCTTGTTTTGTGGCAAGAAAGGCCATTTCGTGGCAACCTGCCCGTTGCGATTAAAAGGGCGCGCCCGCCAGTAAAGGTAGGAATACTGGTGGGCGTGCTCTCTCAAGATTCTCCTCCACGTTTTTTGCTGCCAGCCAAGATAACTAAGCAAACCATGACACACTCTCTCTCAGCTTTAATAGACTCCGGCGCCGAACAAAACTTCATTGACTCAAATCTCGCCAAACGCTTGAACTTGGTCTGTGACTCATTGCCACACCCCCTTCATGTTTCTGCTTTACCGAGGCAGCGCCTACCGGACATCACTCACGTTATGGAGCCAGTTACCCTCACGTTATCTGGAAATCATTCTGAAGCAATCAGCCTTTTTGTGTTTCAGGCTCCACACGCACCTTTGGTTTTGGGCCACCCCTGGTTACAACAACACAATCCTCGCATAGATTGGAAGAGGGGGTGCATGTCTGGGTGGGGGGAGGAGTGTCATATGAACTGTCTTAGATCAGCCCCTCCCCTCGCCTCTACTGTCGAACCACCCCCAGCTTTGGAACCACCGGACCTCTCCTCTGTGCCGCCAGTTTATCATGACTTGGCCGAGGTATTTTGCAAAGACAGGGCGAGGTCGTTACCCCCCCACCGGCCATACGACTGCGCGATTGAATTGCTTCCTGGGGCTCCGTTACCCACGAGCCGCTTGTACAGCATCTCGCAGCCTGAGCGGGAAGCAATGGAGACATACATCTCAGAATCCTTGGCTGCTGGCATAATACGCCCTTCCTCGTCCCCAGTAGGGGCTGGGTTTTTCTTTGTTGAGAAGAAGGACAAATCGCTACATCCTTGCATTGATTACCGGGGGCTGAACAAAATTACATTCAAGAATAAATATCCTCTCCCACTTCTCTCATCTGCATTCGAACTCCTTCAAGGGGCCACCATGTTCAGCAAACTGGACCTCCAAAATGCATATCACCTGGTCAGACTCCGAGACGGCGATGAGTGGAAAACTGCTTTTAACACACACCTCAGTCATTTCGAGTACCCGGTGATGCCGTTCGGGCTAACCAACGCCCCAGCCATCTTCCAAGCGTTGGTTAACGACGTGCTCCGAGATTTCTTAGATCGTTTCGTTTTCGTCTATCTGGACGACATCCTGATTTTTTCCAAGTCTGAAACCGAACATGTAACCCATGTAAAACAGGTCCTCCAGTGGCTGCTAGAGAACAGACTTTTTGTAAAAGGGGAGAAATGTGAATTTCACGTTCAAACAGTGTCGTTCCTGGGTTACATAATTGACCAGGGTAACCTCAAACCAGATCCGGCCAAGATCAAAGCTGTAGTGGAATGGCTGGAACCAACTGATCGCCGTAAGCTTCAGCAGTTCCTCGGCTTTGCGAATTTTTATCGCCGGTTCATTAGGGATTTCAGTAAAATCGCTCTGCCTTTGACCCGCTTAACCTCTCCTAAGTTCTCTTTTCAGTGGGATCAGGCGGCCCAAAAGGCCTTCACACAGCTCAAGGACCGATTCACCACCGCACCCATCCTGGCTCAGCCCGACTTGCGACTCCAATTCATTGTGGAGGTGGATGCCTCTGACTCGGGGGTCGGCGCTGTGCTCTCACAACAGCGAGAGGGTAAGCTACGGCCCTGTGCCTTCTTCTCTCGTCGCCTCTCCCCAGCTGAACGCAACTATGACGTGGGAGACCGGGAGCTCTTGGCTATAAAACTGGCCTTGGAGGAATGGAGGCACTGGTTGGAGGGCACGGCTCAGCCATTCATTGTATGGACAGACCACAAAAACCTGGCTTACCTGCAAACAGCAAAACGTCTCAACGGTCGACAGGCCAGGTGGGCTCTTCTTTTCACCCGTTTCAACTTTTCTCTTACAGACCGGGCTCGCGGAATGTGAAGCCGGACGCCCTATCACGTCAGTTCTCGGTGCCTGAGGAGAGGCAGGACCCTGAGCCTATCCTGCCAGCGACTTGTGCCATTGGTACAATAACATGGGAAATCGAGTCGGCCATTCGTGAGGCTCAGCGGGCTGAACCAGACCCTGGAGGAGGACCAGCGGGGCGGCTCTTTGTTCCATCGGCCACTCGGTCTCAGGTACTGCATTGGGCTCACACTGCCCGCTTCACATGTCACCCAGGAGTACACAGAATGATCACCTTCCCTCAGCGCTATTTCTGGTGGCCCACGTTATCATGAGACGTTCGGGAGTACGTCTCTGCCTGTTCAACCTGCGCCTGCAGCAAGCTGGGACATCAACCTCCGGCCGGCTTGCTGCAACCTTTACCTACACCGTCTCGGCCGTGGTCCCATATCGCTGTGGATTTTGTTACCGGCCTCCCACAGTCAGCAGGTAACACCACTATAATGACTATTGTTGACCGCTTTTCGAAGGCTGCGCATTTTGTTGCACTCCCCAAGCTCCCGACGGCCCTGGAGATGGCTCGGCATCTCACGAATCATGTGTTCCGCCTCCATGGCATCCCAGAGGACGTGGTCTCGGATCGTGGGCCGCAATTCACCTCTCGTGTGTGGAAGGAGTTCTGCTCGGCGCTAGGAGCCAAGGTCAGTCTCTCCTCTGGTTACCACCCACAGAGCAACGAACAAACTGAGCGCACTAACCAGGAGCTGGAGACCGCTCTGCGCTGGATAATTGCTTCCAACCAAACCATCTGGAGCGACCAACTGCCCTGGGTGGAATATGCCCACAATAGCCTGACGTCTTCGGCTACAGGGCAATCTCCGTTTGAGGCCTCCCTGGGGTATCAGCCTCCTCTGTTCCCTGCTCTGGAAGGTGAGCACTTTGTCCCTTTGGTCCAGTTTCACCTTCGTAGGTGTCGCCGGGTTTGGAGGGCCACCCGGGCGGCCTTGCTGCGCACGAAGGAACGCAACAAACGTCTGGCCGACCGGCGCCGCACTCCCGCTCCTGAGTACACCATCGGTCAAAAGGTTTGGTTGTCCACACGCTTCGTTCCTGTTCATGCTGAATCAAAGAAACTCACCTCAACCTTCATCGGGCCGTTTGACATTGCTGCTTTGATAAACCCGGTTTCTGTTCGCCTTAAGTTGCCGCGCAACATGAAGATACACAATGTCTTCCATGTGTCTCAGATTAAGCCGTGTCTCTCCAGTCCATTGTGCCCTCCTTCCAGGCCCCCTCCTCCCACCCGGGTCGTTGGTGGTCTCCCTGCCTACACGATCTCCCGCATCATGGACTCTCGCCGCCGAGGGAGGAGTCTTCACTATCTGGTGGATTGGGAGGGTTATGGCCTTGAGGAACGTTGCTGGGTTCCCCGCTCCGCAGTGTTGGATCCCGGGATGGTTGCGGCCTTTCATTGCCTTCATCCGGATAAGCCTGGTGGGTCGCTGGGTGGCTCCCGTTAAGGGGGGGGGGGTACTGTCACGGTCCCCGTGTCTCTCTGGTTGGCCCACGCTGGCTACAGGTTTTGTTGTTGTTAGTTTTTGTTTTCTTTGTCTCTCCTCCTCCTCTCTGCCTGGGTGGAGCTCGTTACGGGCTCTCGCTCTTGGCCCACGCACCTATGTGATTGTGTCCACCTGCTGCTGATCTGGCTGATTTCCCCAGCCGCTATTTAAGGCAGTGGCACTGAGCAGCTCACCGCTGGAACGTTGAACCTCCTGAGTTCGTGCTCTCGGCATTTTCAAAAAGAATCCCTTGTGTGTATTTTTCTGTGGAACTAACCTTAACTTCTGTGTGTAGATATCCCTCTTCTGGACCAAATTACGGGACCTGCCCAAGTGTGGCAGCGTGTGTGGAGTTTTAGAGCGAGTGCGGCTGAAGAGGAGTGCGTGTGTGCGGAGGAGCTGTGGCGGTGATTGTGTGGAAGAGGAAGCGTGTGTGTGGATTCCCCCCCCTTCTCTCCCTGGAGCCCTGGACCGCCCTCCCAACTCACTGTACATATATATAGCACTAAGGTGATCCCTTTTGTGAATAAATCTCCTTTTGTTCTCTGCGAAAGAACTGTCTTGTCATGGTCCTGGGTCGTGCGACCCAGTGTTTTGTGTTTAGTCTATTTTGATGTTTATTGTTTGTTTAGGTTCATTAAGTTATTCCAGCTCATTTGTAATTATATTACCCTTGTATTAAGCCTCCCTTGCCCTTCATGTGTTTATGTCTGTGTGTCTTGTGTTGTCAAGTTCATGCTGTCGCTTCTGTCATCTTCCACTGTACTCAGTCTCCCTGGTTCGTGCGTTTACCTGTCATGAGTCATGTCTGCATGGTTATGTTTAGTTCATGTCATGTCTAAACTCCATGTTTCCTGTTTTACTTTGAAAGTCTGTATTCAATGTCAGTGTATTTAGTTTCACTTCTCCTGTCCTGTCGTTAGGTTCATGTGTGTCAGCTGTGCTCCCATGTGTGGCCACTTCCCCTGATCATCCCTCATGTGTATTTAGTCTCTGTGTTTCATACAGTCTGTGTCGCGTCGCCTGTGTTCTCACCTCCATGTTTTCCCGGTCAGTCTTTGCAGCGAACATCATAGTCTCTGAGTTTCCTTAGTTTGTCACAGTATTAGTTTTCCCAGTTTAGTTATAGCCTAGCCACGCTATCCTTGCTTTGTTTGTACACCTTGTCTCCAGCCATAATAAAGGCTCGCTTTCTGTTAAGTTCACTCCCGTCTACTCACTTGTGTACGCACCTGGGTCCATTACACACACCACCGCACGGCCTGTCTCTGCAGACGGTGACATGTCTGCGCGTGAGTCCGTTCAGTAGCCATGACAACCATAGTGCAATTTAATTGAGCAGCTAGTGTTAGCTCAGAGTGCTTTGAAATCAGGCAGGAACAGAAAAGCTGCAGAAAGAAGAGTCATCAAACTGATAATTAAAATTAAGATTAAAGTCCTCAAAATTAACCTCTCTCTAGTGCTCTACTTAATGTAACAACACTGACCCATAAGTCGAGTGAACATTCTCGTACGTCCTCATAATGCACTTTGCTTTGGAAAATGAGTATAATGATGATATGCAATAAAATTATAAAGCGGTTTGGACCAGAGCCAGATATCTATCGGTCAAGCATCAACAAACATTACTTACTCTGTGTCACTGCAGAAAAATATTATCTTATCTGCACAAGACAATATTTTTCCACAGGAAATGGCTTGCACTCAATAGCAAGCATGCTAATGTTCGCAGGTACTGTAGCCTTAGCTAACATTCGACAGACGAAAGAAAAGCTCATGGTGGGATTTGACCCTAACAATGAAGTCATTCCTCCACAAAGTGAATCCCTTGTTTTCTTTCCCTGACAGAATAGTGAAATGCAAATGTTAGCTAATGTTGTTCACGGCTCATGCTTTAGGAGAAGAAGTGAACCTCACTCATGATTTAATAGCTTGTACAAGCACTTTTAGCAGCACTAACTTAAAGTAGCCTAATTGTTGTATGGCTTTTATACATTCACTCTTCTTTATAACATTCGTTCACTTGATTGAAGTTTTTGGGAATTCATTTAAACACGACTCTCTTAAGCTGGCAATGTGCAAAACATCTCTGATTTGCTCTCATCAGTCCAAAGAATATTTTGGTTTTGTAGTTTGTTCAGATGCAAATTTGTAAATCTCAGCTACACTGCCATGTTCTCTTTGCCAACTGTGTTTAAGAGAGAAGGGCTGTCTCCTGGCAGCCCTTCCAAAAAAGCCATACTTTTCCAGTCATTTATTGTTGTTTTGTGTTAATACAAACCTGAATAATCCAGACCAGCAAACTATAAAAACGTCTACTTTTACAGAGCTGGTTACATTTGTTGATCATAGTTAATTAAGTGTGCTTTATTAGCAAATCCTGGCTACTAACTACCCTCGATTCCTTTGGAAGTGGCTCTGCTATCTCTTTCAGAGGAATGCATGGTAATGATAATAATGGATTGCATTTATAAAGCGCTTTTCGAGGCCCTCAAAGCGCTTTACAATTCCACTATTCATTCACTCTCACATTCACACACTGGTGGAGGCAGCTACAGTTGTAGCCACAGCTGCCCTGGGGCAGACTAACAGAAGCGAGGCTGCCATATTGCGCCATTGGCCCCTCTGGCCATCACCAGTAGGCGGTAGGTGAAGTGTCTTGCCCAAGGACACAGCGACCCAGACTGTCTGAGCCGGGGCTCAAACCGGCAACCTTCCGATCACAAGACGAACTGCCAACTCTTGAGCCACGATCGCCCTCTGTGAAAAAACCCACCTCCTCACATGACTGTAACCTAACACTCATTTAAGCTGAGTGTGTGTTCAAGATCTTTTTACACTCCTATAGCGCTCTGGTGTCTACCCTGGCATCTACTGTCTCCTGCATGGTACCTGTATCCTGTACACATCCTATAGGCTCAGTTTCAATAACGTCTTCCTTCCCCGTTGGTCACTGGTCATGATTTGTGTCAGTTGGGTGAATTATAGTCAACTGGTTGCATAATCAACCCACACATTCATCACAGATACTGTTCCCCATGGCAACCCCGTTAAATAAATGAGTTCCTCACTCGATTGTGCCTCACTCTGACTCCAGCTTTTCTCTTTAATTCTCTCTGTTCCATGATGCGTCTCTGTTTCCATCGCTCCTGCCTCTTGTCCTTGTCTTTATTTGTCCCTCAGTCATTTTCAGTTTTCAGTTTCTACTTGTCGCTTTGTCCTTTCTTGTCCATTTTCTCTTAGTTCCCTGCTGTCTGCCTCTGGCTGTCCTGTGGCTTCCACTTTCAGTCTATCTGTCTAGACATCCTCCCACCTCATCGGTTCTTCTCCCGTCTCACACCCTCTCTGTACTTTCACCCTCTTTGTTTCTCTCTCTCTCTCTTGTTGACACTTTCCTTATCCTTTCTTCTCTCCTCCCCAGTCCCCAGACAGCAGAGCAGACAGAGATACTGGGAGTTGGCAGCAGTGTCTAATGGAGACATATTAACACAATGTAGCTGATGCTCTAAAGACATTAATTCAGGCTCCAGAGAGCCACAGAGTTTACTTATGGCTTTGAGTAACTGCTCATGCTCCTGTGGATTCTAATAATCATCCAGAAAGCTTTGTGTGTTTGCAGGGTGCTGTCATTTTACATTTTCTTCGACAGTAGCTGACATAAAATCTTTGCTGTTTTGTTTAATTGACGCCAGATCCTCCTTTAACAATTGGATGTGCAAAAAGGTCAAACAGCATGACAGTAAAGCTCCAAAATATGTTTCTCACATGTCTTTTTTAGTCACTGCGGGTTCTTAAATTCTGTTAAAGCTTCCTTAAAGATAAACACATTCCTCCTGGGAAATATAAACAGAGTTGTGCAGGCAAAATACCGTTGTATGGAATGCTGTGAAATTCTGCATATCTGGAGCTTTTTAAAAAGCTTAGGCTATTATGGAAGTAAATAGAATGAAGTTAAAGATGATAAACTACAGCTGAGAAGTTTCTATGTATTCTCCCTGATGAAGAGCTGTAATGGAAAAAGCTTGTACAAAAGTACAAAACCAGGACATGTGTTCAGTGGCGGTCCTAGCCTGTTTGGCGCCCTGGGCGAACACTCCCTCTGCCCCCCCAACCACACACACACACACACACACACACACACACACACACACACACACACACACACACACACATAAAACATATTAAGGATTGTACATTAACATAAAACTGTTGTCGGAACCAGACTGAATTTCACCAGAGAAACACACACACACATGAAGAGAGAGAGAGTATGCATTGTATGCAAACAGCCACCAAACAGCCATCATAATTCATCATACAATGAGAACAGTACAAATCAACAATTGACAATGACTAATTAATATTGAAACCTGTAACATATTGTATTGTTTGGAGTTTAGTCTGTTACTGTTACTTTTTTACCATTTCTTCTTGGAGCAACTGTAATCCACATAATTTCCTTAGGGATTAATAAAGTATTCTGATTCTGATTGTTTCAGGATGACCTGCCATTATCCAATCACACATCTGCTTACCTGTATCTTTTGCTCGTTTCTCTTCCTCTTCTTTTCTCTTTTTTGTAAACTGAGCACCTGATGGCTTTGAACTTTTCTTGTCCATCTTACATTGGTTTTAATTTTGCACTCCAGTATGAACATAAGCCCCCCAACTCGAGGATCGCCACAACATAACCTAACAAACCTACACCTTAGTTCACTTTGTCTAGTGTTTATTTCAAGGATTTCGCACAACCCAGGATTCAAATCATGAATACATAATGGGCTTGGATTTACAACATTATGCTGGAAGGGGAGAAAAGGGTACATTGTGGAGTACATATACAGTGGGGCAAAAAAGTATTTAGTCAGCCACCGATTGTGCAAGTTCCCCCACCTAAAATGATGACAGAGGTCAGTAATTTGCACCAGAGGTACACTTCAACTGTGAGAGACAGAATGTGAAAAAAAAAATCCATGAATCCACATGGTAGGATTTGTAAAGAATTTATTCGTAAATCAGGGTGGAAAATAAGTATTTGGTCAATAACAAAAATACAACTCAATACTTTGTAACATAACCTTTGTTGGCAATAACAGAGGTCAAACGTTTACTATAGGTCTTTACCAGGTTTGCACACACAGTAGCTGGTATTTTGGCCGATTCCTCCATGCAGATCTTCTCGAGAGCAGTGATGTTTTGGGGCTGTCGCCGAGCAACACGGACTTTCAACTCCCGCCACAGATTTTCTATGGGGTTGAGGTCTGGAGACTGGCTAGGCCACTCCAGGGCTTTCAAATGCTTCTTACAGAGCCACTCCTTTGTTGCCCGGGCGGTGTGTTTTGGATCATTGTCATGTTGGAAGACCCAGCCTCGTTTCATCTTCAAAGTTCTCACTGATGGAAGGAGGTTTTGGCTCAAAATCTCACGATACATGGCCCCATTCATTCTGTCCTTAACACGGATCAGTCGTCCTGTCCCCTTGGCAGAAAAACAGCCCCATAGCATGATGTTTCCACCCCCATGCTTCACAGTAGGTATGGTGTTCTTGGGATGCAA
The DNA here is from genome assembly GCF_057381915.1 of Diplotaxodon limnothrissa. Taxonomy (NCBI): domain Eukaryota; kingdom Metazoa; phylum Chordata; class Actinopteri; order Cichliformes; family Cichlidae; genus Diplotaxodon; species Diplotaxodon limnothrissa. The sequence continues at coordinate 20,176,994 of NC_140597.1, forward strand.
CTCAGTATTCTTCTTCCTCCAAACACGACGAGTTGAGTTTATACCAAAAAGTTCTACTTTGGTTTCATCTGACCACATGACATTCTCCCAATCCTCTGCTGTATCATCCATGTGCTCTCTGGCAAACTTCAGACGGGCCTGGACATGCACTGGCTTCAGCAGCGGAACACGTCTGGCACTGCGGGATTTGATTCCCTGCCGTTGTAGTGTGTTACTGATGGTGACCTTTGTTACTTTGGTCCCAGCTCTCTGCAGGTCATTCACCAGGTCCCCCCGTGTGGTTCTGGGATCTTTGCTCACCGTTCTCATGATCATTTTGACCCCACGGGATGAGATCTTGCGTGGAGCCCCAGATCGAGGGAGATTATCAGTGGTCTTGTATGTCTTCCATTTTCTGATGATTGCTCCCACAGTTGATTTTTTCACACCAAGCTGCTTGCCTATTGTAGATTCACTCTTCCCAGTCTGGTGCAGGTCTACAATACTTTTCCTGGTGTCCTTCGAAAGCTCTTTGGTCTTGGCCATGGCGGAGTTTGGAGTCTGACTGTTTGAGGCTGTGGACAGGTGTCTTTTGTACAGATGATGAGTTCAAACAGGTGCCATTCATACAGGTAACGAGTGGGGGACAGAAAAGCTTCTTACAGAAGACGTTACAGGTCTGTGAGAGCCAGAGATTTTCCTTGTTTGAGGTGACCAAATACTTATTTTCCACCCTAATTTACGAATAAATTCTTTACAAATCCTACCATGTGAATTCATGGATTTTTTTTCACATTCTTTCTCTCACAGTTGAAGTGTACCTCTGGTGCAAATTACTGACCTCTGTCATCATTTTAAGTGGGGGAACTTGCACAGTCGGTGGCTGACTAAATACTTTTTTTCCCCACTGTAGTTCATATACTTACATGCATATGTTCACATGTTCATATTGCTTCTCTAAATTGAATCACTTGACGTACCCATTTCATCTCTGTGGAGTGTGACCTCATCTCAAGTTTCCATAATCAAATTACTTTTTCCTGTTGAATGCTGCTCGTGTGACCCACACAGCTGCAGACCACTGAAGCTGGAAAAATTCATCATGTTTACAAGGATCTTTATTGACTCAACCAATGTCGTGACCCCAGGCCCTACTAAAGTGGTAAATTCAACAGTGTATTCATATTGCTGGAGGGTACAGTTTCTCTATTCCAAGAAAAGGAGCTTTGTAATACTACGAGTTTACATGGAGATTGTAGATCCATAACAAAGAGTTTTGACCCTGTGAAGTCCAAGTCACCCTAAACTGAAGCTCTCAGAATAAGTATGTTTTTAGTTTTATGATTATTGACCTATTAAATGTTTTATTTTTTCCTAAAAGGTCAATTGCTTGTGTCTAAAACAAAGGTTTGAGGGTTGGATAAACACAAGGTTAATCACTGGTAACATTTTTCACTTGGTTAATCAAAATAATAAAAACAGTTGTTGCAGTCGTCGATATATTCTGACCAGTAGTTCACCACCTCTGCTTTTATATGAAGATAAAGCATAGACATCAGAGTGCTGCTATTTTACTGGTGATGAAGACAAAAGCAGTGATGCTGAAAAATGACCTGACGACCCTGCCTTACCATAAAAGAGCCAGTCTATTTAACGTACTCAGGTTTTTTTCTACAAAATGTCGTGATTTTTTGAGCCTAGCGGTGGTTGTGCTACAACAACTCCTCCTTTTTTCAGCTGGGGTACAGCAGTAGGAAGTAAGGACAATGAATCGTAGGAAAAGTGTGTCAGCATAGCCAAAAACCATTTGGAATTTCAAATACAAAAAAAACTACGTATGTATTGCTGTCAATTATGATTTGGGTAAAACACACACACACACACACACACACACACACACACACACACACACACACACATATATTATATACATATAATAAAAAGTATTTATATAACGTAGTTTCCTTTATTTTTTCTCATTGACCTGGAACAATCTTTTGAAGAAGTCAAGATCAGCTTTTTTTGCTGCTCACTTCATGAATTGTAGACTCGGCTTCAGTCCAGTGACCATCCTCTGCCTTCTTTTAGTCTTCAAAACAAGAAGCCTCAGATTAGATTGCCTTTCCACCGCATGTTGCCATATTATATGCACTTTGCAGCCTTAGAAGACCAAGCAGAGAAAAGCCCTTTTGGCTGTTAATCTTGCCCAGCACACCCCATTGAAGCTGCAAGGGATTTCTCTGGTGGCTCCCTTATTTGTTTCATCATCAAAACCCTCTTTGGAAGGATTTGCTCCATTTGGCTGGACTCTACAGGAGAGAAAGAGAAAGAGGGTCTTTTGAAGGCAGAGGGAGAATGCAGAAGAAAATATTTTGAAAGAGTTTGGGGGAAAAATGTTGGGTCACTTTTTAACAAGTTGATCTTAACTGAAAAGATGTCTTGGCTCTTAAAACATGAGAAACAAAGAGGAAGTCATGGGTGAAAGGATCGAGAAGACGAGAAGACAAAGGAGGGAGAGGGAAAAGCCAGTCCTCAGTACAAAACAGATCTTGACAAGCAGAAAAACCAAGTCAGGACATCAACAACACAACTATGCTCTGCATCAATCGAAATTTTGAATGAGCAGTTAATTGTTCCTTTAACCCTCTGAGATCTAATCACACTAACAGATACTGCACTACCATTCAGTACTGTGTAAAAGTTTGAGCCACCCCTCATTTCATATGTTTTGCTTCCAAGGAGCCAGGCTTCTTGTCATTTTGTTTTTAAAGAGGATTACCTAAAGTGCTCTGAAGCTTTTCTTTGGCAACTTTCTGTTTTTTCATGTATTTTCAGTCCAGTCTTTAAACCTGAGCCATTTTAACAGGATCAAGCATAAAAAGGCACCTAACTCAAAGGCTGAACCAGTGTTGTGTCCACAAATACCAGAAGATCACATTTTGAATTGCATATTTGCCAATCACCAACAAGGTGACTGAGTTAATAATGCATCTTAGGAAGTGATAAATCGAAATTTGACATTTCAGTGTCTACAGACAGCACAAGCTGAGGCTCTATAATGGTTTGGTGGTATTGGGGATCTTGTCAAAATTGATGAACGTAGAAATATCCTCAGATTTTAATGTCAGTGGAAAATTCAAGCTGGTTTCTTGGACATGACAGTTAGTCCACTCTACTAAAATAACCTCCAGAGTCATCAGTTCTCAAATCAATATCACCTTTGAGATGTGGTAGAATGGGAGATTCTCAGCAAATCAATCAATCAGCAAATCTGCAGAAACTGTGTGACACCATTATGTCAATATGGACCAGCTTGTTGAGTCTATGCCATGAAGCATTAGAGCAGCTGTGAATGGATACAAGTTGATACAAGTTGTGTCTAAGAAGGATATTTGGAGAAGTCTGGGATGTCAGTGCTTTCAGTTGTAGGAAGGGTTATATTTCTTCTACTCTTTTTCTTGTTTGTTTTTCTCTGAGCATCTTTCCAGATTTTAATTATTTATGTTAATAATAATTCAATTACTATCATTTGTTTTTATTATATTTGTATTAAAATATAAAAATATGAGGGGTGGTCCAAGACTTGCACAGTACCATATTTGGTGATGTGTAATTTATCTTTTGTCTGAAAAAGACACAGTAGAGTTACGTCGTTGGACAACGACACAGTGTTTTTTTGTCTGTGTGGGGTTTTTGTGTGTGTGTGTGTGTACACCACCACAGTTGTAAATAAATCCAGATATAATTACAGTGCAGACCTTCAGCCTTAATCAAAGGAGTTTAACAAACTGTTGCATTAACTGTTCAGGTTACAGTCAGCATATGTATTAGTCCTCATTTTCACAAAATGGAACAAACTAACATACTGTTAAATATAAGGAATGTTTTGATGGATATTTTGTTTATTTTGCTTTTAATTGATGTTTTAACTCAGATGAAAATCCAAGTCTAGAATTCATGGACACCATCAAACACTGTTTCCTCCCTGGAGATAGTCTTTGAGGCTATCTCTACCTGCTGCTTATCTGTGCATCTGTTTGCATTCAGCTTTGTTTCAGGATCTGAAAAGCAAACTGTGCTGGGTGGCACACTCTCCTCATTTGTTTGCCTTGGGAAACTCTTGGGCTGGTTTTGCAATATGGATTGGTCATTTTCTGTTTTTACTGTGAATGCTGTCCAATCAGTTCAATTTGGTTGATTCTGTACTCTTTGTGTACGGGGCTATACGGTAAACTGCTCGACTGTACTCCAAGCAGAGCGTATAGCCCTGAATACTTCAGAATTCATTCAGCTAATTAGCTCAGCAGTCAATTCATAAACACCAGTGACCCACTTCCACTGTCAGCCATAACACTGCCTCCAGCATCTTTGATAGGTGATGTGGCACACTTTTTCCCCCAAATGTGCAGCCTCTTTTAAGGTGTTTTCTGTTAAAGTCTAATCAGGGCCATTTTCCAGAGGATTGATCCGCGACTACGCTGTGATGTTATACCTGTTGATCTGTAATCTGGAACATAACCTGCTTTGAAGCAGGTTATAAGAAGTGAAGCACCTTCATAGTACTGAAAGCCCAAGGTTAACACTGAAATTAAAAATCCTGCTTCATCGTGCAGGCTTTTCTCTTCTTGAGTGCAACAAGTAGTTTGTATTTTCTTGTGTATATGTTAATGAAGCTGGAAACTTGGACAGTGATACACCTACTGGATATTGTCAATGGGGCATTTGTTAGCCAAGGACAGGATACTGCAGTCATTCCCCTTAGTTGTCTCCCATTCTTGCCTTTTTGGTGTTGCTGAAGCCAAAGTCATCACTGTGATAATCACTCTAACTCTATATTTTAGGGTTACAGTAGGACTTCAGTTCAGTTGTGTTGTATTGTATTATATTCTCTTTGGGCCTCACATTGAGTTTTCATGAGAACAGCTACCAAACAAGTTCAACACTTGGAATCAAATCCAGATCTTTTATCCGTTTCATTTGTTAAGGAATAATAAGCTCGGAGTCTTCACCTTGAAACTGGTTGTCAGTTGCATGTCCAATTACTTTTGAGCATCTGCAAATTGGGTTTATTATTGGAGATATCTGGCATATATGATACCAGACAAAAGTTTGGTCACACCTTCTCATTTTATGCTTTTTCTTTATATTCATCACAGATTCTCACTGAAGGCATCAAAGCTATGAATGAGCACATGGAATTATGTAGTAAATAAAAAATTGTGAAATAACTCAAAAAATGTTTGATATTTTGGATTCTTTAAAGCAGCGGCCCTTTGCTTTGCTTACAGCTTTGCTCACTCTTGGCATTCTCTCCATGAGCTTCATGAGGTCGTCACCTGAAATGGTTTTCCAACAGTCTTGAAGGAATTCCCACAGATGCTGAGCACCCGCTGGTCCTTTTGCCTTCACTCTGTGATCCTGCGGAGGCCAGGCCATCTGATGCAGCACTCCATCACTCTCCTTCTTGGTCAAATAGCCCTCACACAGCCTGGAGGTGTGTTTGGGGTCATTGTGCTGTTGTTTTGGTAGCTACACTGCTTCAGTCTGCCTTCAATTTTGAATAAATCCCCAAAAGTGTTACCAGCAAAGCCCCCCCACACCATCACCACCTCCTCCATGCTTCACAGTGGGAACCATGCATGTAGAAACCAACGTTCACCTTTCTGTGTCGCACAAAGACACGGCGGATGGAACCAAAGATCTCAATTTTGTCTCATCAGACCAAAGCACAGATGTCCACTGGTCTAATGTCCACTCCTTGTGTTTGTCTTGGTCCAAACAAATCTCTTCTGCTTGTTACTTTTCCTTAGTTGTTGTTTCTTAGCAGCTATTTGACCATAAAGGCTCCTCTGAACAGCTGATGTAGAGATGTGTCTGCTACTGGAGCTCTGTGTGGCATTTATCTGGGCTCTAATCTGAGCTGCTGTTAACTTGTGATTTCTGAGGCTGGTGACTCGGATGAATGTATCCTCAGCAGCAGAGGAACTCTTGGTCTTCCTTTCCTGGGGCGTCCTCATGTGAGACAGTTTAATTGTAGAGCTTGATGGTTTTTGAGACTGCACACAAAACTGAAATGAACTGGATTGAATTGGATTTCAATGCTAAACAAGACAATAGCAAACTACACATAGTGTGTGCTACAACAAAATCATTTCATAATGAAGGGCTCTGGCTGCTAAACTGGCCTATCTATAGTCCAGACTTGTCATGTAAAAAACATTTCAGGGATTACTAAAACAAAAAACATAAAGAACAACAGCAAAGGATTCAGCATTTGAAATTCTTTAAGCAAGAAAGGAAAAATGTTTTGCTTTAAAGATGAAAGCAACTGCGCTCCACTGTTAACAAAATTCAGAATACTTTTTTAAAAGAAGAGGTGATGCAACACAGCTGTAAATATGCCCACATCCTAACAGTTTTGCTAAAAGCAAAAAAATATATATTACAGTCAGTTTTTATTAATTTTGTCAATACAAACTTATGAACTTGCATCTATATTTGGCAGTGCAGTAATTGCTTCTCATAAAAAAAAAAAAACGAGTGTTACAGTACATGATCAAGCTGTCATGTCAATGTCAAAATGTTTTCCATGTATCTGTGGCAACGCAACTCCGTTCCATCGCTATTAAATCTTTTACACTTATGACGTGAGGAGGAAGGGTGATATAGAGGCTTTTTCTTCTTGTTCCAGCAGCACCAAAAGATGGATGAGTCTCAGAAGAAGCACATGAGAGAGTGCAAAGAAGAAATGATGAGAGAGGAAGGGACAGAAAGAGGAAGCAGAGGAGAGAGAGATAGAGAGAGTCACCATTCTACCTAATGGAGCAGGCTTCTGCAATGCTTTCCTCCCTGATTACACCAATGACCAATTTTGAAGCAGTTTAAGAGCCATTTTGGGGGCTTTCTGTCTTTCTCTATCTTACTTGCCCTCACCCCCCTACCCCAACCCCATGTCCCTCCTCTTTCTTTAACCGGTTTCATTCCCATCTATAGCTTGCTATCTTTGCGTCTGTGTGTGCGTGTCCTCCAGTACCATACTCATTCATCTGTGAAGAAAAGCAAAGGGGGGGTGCGACATAGAAGCATATGCAGCAGCAGGAAGCAGAATGAGGTTTCCTAATGCTAACATTTCCCAGAGCACAGCTTGTCTGGTTGAAGAAATTATCTAATAGGTTGATTTAGACCCAAGAAGACACCTCCAGGGCTGAAAAAAATGAATCCAATGCAGAAGTGCAACAGACTGCAGTGCCTCTATTGGCTAGTTAGAGTATAAAGCTAGTTTATTTGCTGGAACAAAAACATATATAGATATAAATTAAAAATAATAACAATAATAATGCATGCAAACACAGAGGAGAAGTTGAGCTTAAAGACTAAACGGAGATGAGTTCTAACAGACAGTGATTAGCTCCAGTACAGTTGCTGTGTTAAGATGCCTGGCAGTCAAAGCTCAGTCAAAGTGGTCACATTCCTACTTTAAGCTTTGCCAGAAATCTGCTGGATGAGATAAAGTATCCAATTCAAATTCACTGGATTTCAGTAGTTTTATCATGGAAGTCTCTCAGCACTGACTCAGGATGGATGGAGCCTCAAGTGGCCATTTGGGGCGACTGCAGGATTCGGCACTTTATCAAGTACATCTTTTTGGATGCAGTTTGCTAGCCTTAGCGGCTGTGAATATATGGCTTCAGCTTGCTGACCAGTCTAGTTAGCATTACCTGATACATTCAACCTGCTTCAACCTCCCATCAGAACAGGTCACACCTGGCTCCAAACAAACAAACAACGGTGGTGGCTGAAATGCTAAATCTAAAGCACGCAGCTGATGCCACAGTGCTTATGTCCATCCCTGACATATGGTGCAGACTACATGAGATGCTGTCAAAAAAAAAAAAAACACAACTACGCACACCCTGTCTTTCTTTTACAATAATAGCTGAAAAGTCACTTTAGCTTTACACCATTTTCCTCACCAGCGCGAGGGACTAAAGAATGCAAGAATGAAAAGAGTTTGAACAAATGTTTGCAGAATGTGACTGATAGAGGGCTGACGAAGATGTCTGCAGATAGCACTGACTGCAGCAGTCACCTGCACCATGAGGGGAGGGGAGCTGCTGGTTTTGAATATCCCTACAATGGTTTGTGTTGCGAACAGTTCAGTACCACACCACAATGTGATGTTGTTAGAAGCACAGACTTGCATGTGTTATTGGTGCCATCAGTACATCATTGTCTCGAAGCTTTTCAATTGGCTTTTCATTCTGCTTGGATTCATCGTACACACAGCCAGTATATACACACACACACACAGCAGCTCATGCTGCAGTGTGAAGCTTCCCTCACCCTCTGTGCCAGATATGTCAGCAATAGAGTAATTGCACACCCATACCATGTGATAATGTCACAAGCTAGGCAAGCCTCTTTACTAAGTACAGAGGGAAGACCATTCAGTTTTCTCTCGTCCTTTCTTCACCTGTCATTAAGAGCTCCAGGTTTCACGAATCCTTTAGAACTGCTTTTTATAACAGAATAGTTAGAAAACATTTACATTTCTTTAATCCTTTACATGACTGTGGTAAGTGTGCACCGAACCTTTGTTTCTTCTTGCACCTTTTTAAACATGTTCATATAACACTTTGTTCTGTGCACTTGAGAAATTATACACTGCTCAAAAAATATAAAGAGCACCTTTAATGAGAGTACAGCATCGAGTCAGTTAAATTTCTCTGGTAAGTTAAGCAGCAGATGGGATTGTTCATCAGTTTCAACAGCATGCACACCAGAGAGGTGACAATGAGACAAACCCGAAAACAGGAATTTTGCCTGTGGATGCCACTCACATTTTTCCTTTTTTTTCTCTAGTTTTACATTTGGCTAGGGTCAGTGTCACTATTGGTAGCATGAGGCGATACCTGGACCCGGCACTGATTGCACAGGTAGCCTAACTCCTCATGGATGCCAGATGAATACATGCCATTGCCAACAGGTTTGCTTTGTGTGTCCTCACAGGAACATAGAGTCCAGGAGACTCCAGGAAAGTTAGGCAGAGTCAAAAAAGGTCAGAAATGCAGCAGTGGGACCAGTATCTGCTCCTTTGTTCGAGTAGAACAGGATCAGAACTACCAGAGCTAGAAAATGACCTCCAGCAGGTCATTGGTGTAAATGTCTCTGACCAAACAGACTTCATGAAAATGGGGGCCCAACATCCTGTAGTGGGCACTGTGCTCACTGCGTGGCACCATGGAGCCCAATTAGCATTTTCCATAAAATAGCAGAACTGGAACAGGACAGTGCTTTGATATGCTTTTATTCCCATGTGAAGCACTTTGACAATAAGTCAGTAAAATTTATTTATATAGCACTTTTTAAAACAGGAAGTTATTTCAGAGTAGAACAAAGAACATTTATCCTTGCACTCCATCACATGCTGGCCTGGCTCAACATCCATCTGTCGATCAAATCTAGCTTGCTCTGGCTCATATTTCATCAGCCTTCATATTAAAATGTGTGTAAACAATACATGTTGCCAGGCAACCTGGCATGATTATCACTGGAAAGATTAAGTTGTCTCCAGTTCAGGTACAACTGATTGTAGTTCTGAGAGCGTGACACAGCTACCACAGCGACAGTGAGCAAAACTCCCGTTCAACAGGAAGAAACCTCCAGCAGAACCAGACTAACGCTTCATATGTTCAGCTAATTATTCTACAGTTAAAGTGCCTTCTGGATGCCACTTATTTATTTACTTCTTTTTAATTTTTGTCTTTCTGGATGACATCGCTGACCTGCGATCGTGCCGATGCCTTTGAAATCACTGCCTGGCGAGCAGCAGAGAATTTGTCATTTGTCCCACGTTCGAGGATTCGACAGTCGTGTTTGTCGTCTTGAATTTGTGTTGAAATTTTAGAGTGAATATGATTTGTCATGTTTTTAGAGTATGACACCGTTTTTAGCCTTGAAGAGTCTGAAAAGCCTTTGACATATCACTCAGACTATCCTGGGAATCGGGAAAATACAGAGCTATTTATAATAAATGTTAATTAATATATTGATTAAAACATTTCTTTTTTAGATGTTGTAGATTTGTTGTCCCCCTTTCTGTTTTTGCTGCTCAGACTGGCATCAATCCTAATATAACATGAGGAGGATGGGATTTCCTTCTTCATCCTTTTCCATTTTGTGTTCTTTTACTTTGTCATATCTCAACTCCCATTTGTCATTCTTTGCTATGTTTGCACTTTTTTGCTCACTCGCTCTATATCTCCCTGTCTCTCACATGCACACACTCATTCATAGTGTCATCTGTGCTCGCTGTCACAGTTTGAAACATTTCTCCATCTGATCCCACCCATCTGTCTGCTTTTGTCCTCCTTTCTGACTCCCCTCTTCAATTTGTTATCACTTCATTCATTTCTTCACTCTTCCCTCACTGTACTTCTCTCTCTCTCTGTGTGTCCTTGGCTCACTTTCCCTCCCTGTATTGTCCTTACCGCCTTCTTTCTTTTCCAGCTTTTCCAGTGTAATAATAAGAGGGTGGTATAGAGGGACCACCGGGTCAGTCTGTCTTTTCCCTTCCTGTTGCTCTCGTATTCATCTCTCTGTGTGTTTCTTCCTTTAAAAACAGAGTATGGGGTGAACTAATTATACAGATGGCATTCATGTAGCCAGTTCCCATAGCGACAGCACAGTAGCAGCAAAGAGCAATGCAACATGGCTGTCAGTCAGAGACGGAGAGCTCCACCTCATTCACTGTAAAAGTAAGAGGACGAAGGTTAAATCAATGCATGTTTTTAGGGGTTAGTATCGATATAGAGTCAGCGGGCCTGTGGTGATAGTAAGATATCAATAAGAAGACGGCATCTGGCTTTTCACTAGCATACTACAGGATACAGCTTTTATTAAATTCCATGAAATTCTTTGTGACATTGTGATAAAATCATTTGTCAGAAGAAAACAACATTATTAAAGTTGACTGGGTGTAGTGAAAAGAATAATAGCTTTAGACATCTCCTGTAACAACAACAAAAAGACTAACTTACAGTGTTTTGGTGGAATGTATGGGATTCATAGTGAATAAGAAAAACAGAGGCTTCCACAAATAAGACTCACGTCAGTCTTTGTTGCCTTTATTTTACGACTCAGATAGTTATAAAGTGAAGTAAGGGTTCAAAAAAAAGGTCCATTTTGCCAACAACTCTTATTTTGTTCGTCTTTCCTCTGAGGTGAAAGTACTAAATACAGACAGACATCAAGATTCCAGCTCTTTGCTGAACAAGTATGTGCACGTCCAGGAAGAGCAACACATGTAAAGGTCAAATAGGGGTCAGGTGTTTTAAGACAATTGGATGAACAGCAGGTTTGCACAGTCGGTCACACTGTAAGAAAGCTAAATGCATCATGCTTCTAAATAGTGCCAGAAATAGTTTTACATGTACCCCTGGGCACATACAGCACTGTGTTTAGAGAGACATTTAAACTGTTCTCAATAAAAGAGCCAGTGAATAAAATACAACACCTGTGGGTCCCATAGTGAAAGAGAAGCACACAAGTGTAGTAAATGATTTGTTGCTCTATTACAGTGATGTCTCGGTTTTGCTCTGGATTCATGAAGAAATATCCAAGTGAGAGAGGAATTTAGAAAAATGTGTACTTGAGTATTCAAAACTGTCTTCTACAATCCCCTTATCTCCTTTGTCACTTTCTTCCTTGTAAGCTTTGATATTTTGGAGAGGGGCTTCAATTTAGGTGAAAAGCTCAGCAGGGAAACACACTGGCCTTTGTTATCAAGAGCTATTCTCTCTAGTTATTAAAGAGAATTTTGAAAGCATACAATTACAATGAAAGCAGCTGAACTGAATGTCTGAATGTCAGTCAAATTGTGAGTAACTGATATTCAGTCATTGACAAAGAAGAACAACACTTTGAAATGTTTCTTGGTGATGCCAGGAGGAGACACAGTGTTCCTAGAAAGCCATGGAAAGAAAAAAAGCTTAGTTTTGTTCATGTTTTACATCTTAGTGATGTAAGTTTCACAAAGCTTCTGGGGACTGTGATGGTGGGCAAAGAAGCACGTGGGCTTTTGTTTGTTAAAGAAGATGGCTGAACTGTTATTGTTGGACAGTGGCTGCACTGTTTGTACAGATTAACAGATGAAAACCATATGTATAAATGGCAATCTTGTTTTTACAATAATACTTTGACCAAATATGTGCTTTTCAAGTTCTTTCATGGAGAAGCTGTGAAGCTTATTTCTTTGGTAGCTACCGATAGATTAGACAGAGCTGATGAGCAAATGTTTTATTCCATCCAAAAATGGACAAAAGTCAGAAATTGCTTTGATCTGACAGTAACTCCTTAATGAGCCTCTCGTTACTGATATTGGGTTGGCACATGTGCACACACACACACACATCTGTTGCATATCGTGCTTGTTGGCCTTTCATTATCATGTTGCTCTCTTCAGCCGCTGTTACCCGCTGGGCTGGATGGACTCTGGCTGTCTCAGATTGAATCCTTGAGGATTTACAGACCAATTAGCCCACTGAAGCATAAAGATGAATGTAAACTGAGCGCCATGAGGTCAGCAACTCAGGCAGATCACTTACTTATGACTAATTACCGAAAAACTCTTTAAACCTTAAAAGAAAAGTGATCATCACACCAGGGACAGGAAACCGATCGGTGCTCATTTCTAATGAAGCTAACCCTGGAGCCCACCTGGGTCTCAATCACACAAATACCCCATAGATCAAAATGCTAATTGTATGCAAAGCAGATTGAATGTGCTGGCGAGAGTCATGTGTGGCCTTCTCACACACATTAATACAGAATTACAATTAATTAGGAAACCTGTTGTACTAAATGGCACTCTTGTGGTTAAAATAGTAACTTTATTCATATTTTCCACAGCCCATCATCACCAGAAACTGATACATATTTAATAATTGTGAATCACTGACATGGATGGAGTCTATAAAAACATGTCAGTGGTGAGAGGTCATGGTCCACGATGTTAGTGGCTAACAAGGTTGGAATATCACAGTGGGCATCTTATTCCTCACCATCTAATTTCCAGCCACACTTTAATCAGGAAACCAAAGTTTTGAAAATGTTTTGTTCACCACAATTTTCTGGGAACTCAATATCATTTATGTGGTGTGAAATCAGTTAACCAAACCATTGCTCCTATTTCTGATGTACATTTTGTTAACCTCTAATTAGCAAATGTTCAAATGCTAAGAACTTAAACTAAGCTAGTGTCAAGTAACAGTTCTGCTGTTGTGATACATCACATCTGTCTTTGACCTGGAAACTTTTTTGTCAGGACTCATTTCACTCTAATTTCTATTCCTTAAGCCATTCACCACCAAACCTCCTATAGTCCATGGACTATAATAAAATCAATGTTGCTTCCACTTATCAAAACTAAAGTTAATGCAGACAAATCTGGATCTTAACAGCCAGCACTAGGTAACCTCTGTGGCTGCAAATGGTTTGTCTCAGCAATGTTCTCCTTTTCATGGATATTCTCCTTTATTAGTCTCAATCACTAGTTTCAAGTCTTACTAAATAAAAGACTTGCTTGACAAATCACTCTTGTACATATATATATATGTATGGTAGAGCAGGTCATCTAGTAATTGTCTCCAGTCTGCATGTCTAAATATCTCTGGGCAAGATCATTTGTTCTCTGATATGTTTGTCAGAACATGAATGTGAGTAAGTGTTACATAGAAAGCACCCAAGTATGGACAATTGTGAATAGGTGAAAGAGGCATGTTATATAAAGTGCTTTGAGTGCCTGAGTAGATAAACCCTACGTACCACTCTATTACAGTCACCAGATTTCTTTTGGACTATACAGGTTAATGTTAACCAAAAACAGAAGCAGACTTTACACCATGAACACCATGTAAAACATCTGCGCACTAACATGTTTTCTATCGTCACCACACCTGAAGTTGAAAAGAGATACAGCAACGTTTCAATTTCTGCTAATTTACGGTCATTTTGGCTCATTAACCACAGATTTATCATCACTCTCATTAGTGCCATAGTGCAGTAAATTAAGCCATGAGTAAGTTATAGCAAATGATCTTATTTTGTAGAAATTAATGTGCTTTTATTTATGCGCTTGTGTAGATATTGAAGCCTCAAGCTTTCTGCATTTGGATAAAATATTTGATTATATTCTCAGCTGGGTGCTTACCCATATGTAAAACCTTCCAGCGTAATGTCTACTTTATATATTGTCACATTAATGATTATGCAAAAGTCATAACAATATACTCGAAATATTTCTAATAAAATAAAAAGTCTTTTTTTTTAAATTGCTGCTTCTGAAACAAGTCACTGCTCACTTGCACATCATATTTACAACATCCAGGGATCAAATGATCCGATGTGTCGCAGCACACACCCACTTAATGATTCAATTAACTAATAACATTTGGCCCATTGTTATGTTCATGCACATAAGGCATGGGAGAGGGAGAGAGAGATGTTTGTGAATATGTTAAATAGTAAGAAGCAGACGGTGTGTGACAGGTGCTGGGTAAGAACTTTATACAGTATCTATTGTCCATATGGAAGTGTATACATGCCAGCAGGTGTGCTTATATAAAGACTTATCTACTAGCTTCCCTTCTGTATGCAGCTATTTGCTGCACATCCTGCAGTGAACCTGAGAGTTGGTTAATTGCTTCCACGAGCAGCACGAGTCATTTGTTTGGACAAGGACAGCAGTCATTTCTTAGCTCTCAGAGGGCAGGCATTGTTCAGGTGTTACAGTAAAATAGTAAATACTCATATAATCAATACCCAATCTGAGATTCATGAACCATGAACATGGATTCCTAAATATATCTTCTCCACATTGACTGGTTGTGTGAAGTTGTCCTTAAATCTGTGATGTCATTTTAGCGCCTTAATGCTGAGCATCCCACCATCGAGTCCTCATTCACAGGGTGCCAAGGTGTCCTTTGCTCTCACTTACTTGATGGATAGTTAACAGCAATGATGAGACTGGTGTGACTTCTCAATGCATCACATGCAGATGGTTTGTTAGAAATATTTTTGTGACATTTTAACAAACTGGACACCCTGAAGAATTATTGTGGACGAGAAACTGCAAAATAAAACAGGACATAAACCACCAGGCTGGGTTGGTAGAAGTCACAGTCAGTCACACTGATTTATACCAATCCCATCCTTCCTGCTTTTTTTTATGCAGACTTTGCAAAAGGTCCTGTTTGAAGGATGGCACACCTGGTCCACTAGTGATGTGGGTGCATGGTGTGTCAAGGTAAAGATGTCAAATGTATGCATCAATGAGCAGCCAGCGTCTTTGACAAAACACGGGACTGGATACCTGAGAATGAGTTTGTGGGTTGAAATAAAAATATCAGGCAAAGAACTGACAAAGCTGGTAACACAACTGTACATTGTTTTGCTAATGACACATATTTTTAGCATAAAGGAAAACATAAAATCAGAGCAGATTGTGACTACGTTTGGACTTGTGGTGAAACACAACACTTTGAATATTGTTTTACTTTGAAGATGCTGAGCTAACTATCTTCTGTCAGATAAATAGCTGTTGAGTGAACGATGCTGCAGGAGTGATTTAGGAAGGTTCCTCTGATGTTTGGATACTTTATAGAAATGTGCAATTCTATGTTATTTAATATACATTCATCTTGTTGAGCAATCAAGCACCTCAATCAGCAAAACAAGAATCGTGCTATCAGAAGCTTTGAGTGTGCTAAATGAAGAAGTACCACAAGTCCTGTGGGTCATTTTCCCTGATTGGTGTTGATTAATAGACAAGTTGTCCAATCAGATGTTGAGCTCTCTCCTGAAAGCTTTTGATCCTTCACAATGATGCTTTTCATTTTGAAAAACACACCAGTTAGCTTCCAGTATGGTGACAAATCTATTTGAATATCATGTTACCAATTCAGCGGGACTGAACACCTTTATTGCTCTTCAGTTTCTACACCTGAACCCTAAACCTAACCAGCAAGTAAAATTAAGAGAGAGAATGTGGAGTGCAAATCACAACCTAGGCAGTAAAATTCTGCCAATCAGAGTTTAAAACAGGCTAGCATACCTCTGCCTGTTAACTTCATATTATCAAAATCTATCAAACATTCATAGCTATAAAACAATGCATCAAAGGATATGCTGTGTTTTATTTGGGGACACCAGTACCAGCTGGGATTAAAACTAGAATTCGATTTCCCAGTTCACCAAATATGTTGCACATTGTGGAGATGGCTGGTTAGCTCAGTGCATTCTGATATAGTCGTGTTGACAAGCTTAGCAAACTCCAAATCACCCTTCCAGGAGGTCAAAGGAATGTCAGTCACCTTCGAGGCTGCCAAAGCTCTCCTCTGCAGCGCCGCTGTCACATGCTTGCTCATCTGTAACTTTTCCAGAAACTTTCAAAATGTCAGTTTCACAACAGTACGGTTGAAGAAGAGGGCATAACTGTACTACTGACAATACAACTTATTTTGAAGTTTACCTTGGGTCCATTCCTGCACCAACCGTCACTTTCTCTGGTCTCAGCTGCCTCCCGTTTGTTACTGAGATGCAGCGTAGTGTTGTTCCAGGACTTTAGAATCAGAATCAGAATCAGAATCAGAAAGGGTTTTATTGCCAAATGTTGAGCAGGTTTACAACATTAAGAACATTTAATACTGACAGTTAGTACAGGAAGATTTAGAAAACACAGTTGCTGATGCTTTATGTGAAACACACTTTTTATGTGGGAGCAATGTTTGATTTTCAGTAAGAGGTTGTGTTATGAAATTTTATCTATAGGGTTATGACCCTATAGATAAAATTTCATAACACAACCCTCAGGCTCTGTCCTCATCACACAGGGGGATGTGACAACCCAATATTTCCTCTTCATTCATTGGTATTTGTGCTAGAATCCTCTCTCTCCTCCCTAAGTGTGTTTCGGTAATGATGGTGAAGCAGGTGGAGCCCTGGCATTGGTCCATTGACTCATGTTCACTCTAAAGGTCAGAGCAGTTTATCGCTCATATTTAGGACAGAGCATTAATTAACAGCTGTACTGTGGACGTTTTGGGGCTTAACTCTTACTTTGGTGCGTATTCAACATGAAACATTTTTGGATGAGAGCTAATGTTCTGAGATCAATTAGAGAACGGGGGCTTCCGGATGATGTGGGAATTGAGAAATTAAGCGGTATCCCCCTTTAACCAAAGCTTTTGAAATGGTCTTCCCTGGTGTATTGGTTTCTGTGTCAAACTGTAGAATCTAATGAATCCAGTGCAATTAAATCCCCATACTACTTTCTCTTATCTTTAATTTGACGGCTGACTTTTGTGGCGACCGCTGTTGTACAATCACACTCTAATTTTCCCCCAAAGCAAAATTTGCCCAGTCTCATGACACGCAGGCACCAATGATTAACTGTGAGCAATTACTATTTGAATAGGGGGCCTTCCTTGTCTTCTCCCTTTGCCCCATAAAAGACAGACTAGCTATTAATACGGAAACACGCCGGCGCCTTTGTGTGACCTGTCACTTTCAGTGGATTTCTCTATTCTGGAAACACCAGTCATCTTTAACTATCAGCATGAGTTAGAACACATTCAGTTGTAAGAACATACACAGAATAACATCTGAGAACAAGTCCTATTCATACCGGAGACAACTGGAGAGAGGGGGGAAGGATTGATTGTCTCAGAAACGCAGCTCATCAAACAATGCGGTTCACAAGTAGCAGCTCTGACTGATAAATGCAACAGCATCTCACTTCAACACTGACATTTGTCATCATCGTCTACCAGGATGTTTTCCTGGATATTATATACTTTTGAAGAGCCGGGGAGGATGATTTCAAGTGTAATTACGTTTCTCATCGTTGTCTTAAGCTTTTATGTCTTTTTCTTTTCTTTCTTTTCCTTCTTTTCCACTGGGCACTAGGAGGCATTTTCACAAGATGTTAACTACAAAAAGTGAAGAACAAGAGTGAAGTCACAGAAATGTGATAAAATAACATGTAAAACAAGATGCGGATAAAAGAAAAACATGTAATCCCAAAGTTTGATCCTGTTCATCTGGATGTTTCAGTGGGAGAAACATTTCATCGTCATCGAGGTGACTTCTTCAGTCTCAGCTGACTGCAGGTTTCCAAACAATGACTGAAAGCAGCACCACTCAATGAACAATGGGCTGTGAGGTCAGTTTATGATCATTAATATGCAAATGTTCATGATCACCGATCAAAGCCCACAGTTACCTGGATGAGCGATGAAACGTTTCTCCCTCTGAAACATCCAGATGAACAGAATCAAACTTTGGGATTTACTTACCTGGATGACTGAGCGTGCACCGAGATGAAGACATGTACGATTGTCTAGTTCAGCATTCAGGGACAAAGAGTATAATTATCAAAAAAATTAATCAACCACAGCATTTAACTGCTAAACTAATCGTTCTGTTCAGGAATAAAAGTAAATAACTGTAATTTCTTGTTTTAATTAAAAACATTGGTGCTCTTTACTATTTTTTCAGCTTTTTAGTAAAACAGTTATATGTTAACATGGAAATCATTATTTCAGTTAAAGTGCTTGCATACACCGTTCGCTTAAACATTACAGAAGTCTCATACATGGCGGCGCACGTAGTTGCAGCAGCTCAGTGTTCCACCGATCGATGCTATGTTTGGATAATTTTGTACGCCTTCCCACACTGGAAGTTCTACACAACATCCACTGTTTTAAAAAGGCATCATAAAAGACACCTCACATCCTGGCCACTCCCTGTTTGAACTGTTGCCCTCAGGCAGACGGTACAGCGCAAGGACTAATAGACTCAAACACAGCTGTTATCCAACTGCAATAACACATCTGAATGCTACAAAAAAATGTCCATCACGCCACTCTTGTGTTACTCTATGCCCGGTCTGAAGCATGTATGTGGGAATGTATGTGAATGTTTTACTGTTACGTCTTATTAGTATTTTAAGTATTCTATTTTATTTATTGAATTTTATTGATTTATTTATATTTTGATATTGCTAGGGATGATGCAATGATCGGGGAACATTCTTAATTTCGTTGTACCTGTGACAACGACAATAAAGTTTCTGATTCTGATCTGATAAACTTGTTAAGCACTGTATGCTATGACAAGCTGCTTACTAGATCTTATATGTGTGTATAACACCACAGAACTGTGCACCTTACTCCTGCTTTTACATGTCTGCACTGGGAGTTGTTCTTAGTGTATGAATGTGAGAGTGAATGAAAAGTGGTATTGTAAAGCGCTTTGGCTGCCTAGAAAAGCGCTATATAAATCCAATCCATTATTATTATTATTATTATTATTATTATTATTATTATTATTATTATTATTATTATTATTAGTCTCACTGTACATGGTATAATGAGTATAGTGACAATGAAAAGGATTCTACTCTATTATTTGTCCACATGTTCTTCTTGTGTGTCATATTTTCACAGAAACTGGACGCGGTGAGTTTTAAAAGGTTTATTGCAGAGCAGTGATGGTTGATCAGAAAGAGATAGCGACTCGGGGGAATGAGTCCACTGTGAGCGGAGAGGCAGAGTTAAGAGTGGGTTAGCGGTGAGGTTTGAAATGTACATTTGTACTTAAGTCAGAAATGAAATAACAACAGTTCATTAATGATAGAGACAGGTATGTCCTATGTTTTTATGAAAGGACACATCAGAATGCTGAGCAGCTACAAAACATTACATCTTTAAGATATTAGAGCAGCTGCTGTATGTACCATGCAAAGTCAAGCGTTTCATGCTCTCTCTATGAATTTTATTCAGCCATCCCTCCATCCCCGCAGCTCATGGGCCATTTTTGCCACAGGCTCCCGGGGCAACAGCCCAGATAAGGCCACACATTAAAGTGCTATTGAGTACCAAACAAGAGGACGGCAGCTCTGAGCCTTGGTCTGAAACGTTTCGTGGTCCCACGCACTAATGAAGATTTTAGACTTTTGCCTTGGGAGGCAGAATCATTAACAACATTTTAATTAATGTCAGAACCCTGAATCCAGAATACTAATTTAAGCTTCACACCCTGTTTTAGGATGACCACGAATTACAGGAGCTTTTTAAAATGCTGCCTGCCATTTAACGCGCCCATTGGCAACCGCATATCAGAACGCAGGACGTCAACGAAATTTTCTATCAGCATTAATCAAGAGAAATTATATGCAACACTGTATGAGTGTCTGAAAGTGACGCTCTTATTGCTTTTTAAGGGATTACAGTGTAAATGCACTTAGAGCCACGTCGTGATTCACAACATTATATCATAATACGATAAATTATACACAGTCACCATGCTAATTTAAATAAATTTGCTTTAAATTTGGACAGCACCCGCATGTTTTGTGTTTTGGCTGCACACTTCTATTACCTTTAATATGAAATGACATGATCATTATGAGGATAAAGTGCACACTGTCAGCTTTAATTTTGGGGATATTTTCCCACAGCATTGAAACACTCGTCTACATTCTTAAAGCACATTTTGTATCATCCTTTCACCAGATTTTGTGCCCTCTCTCCACATCTCATGAATACTGTATTGATCATGTCATTATTCATCATGTACGTAAACAGTTTTGTCAAGGGCTGCTAAACTGCTTTAAATTGCAAAATGACACATAAAGTATGTGCTGTTTAAAAACATTAGATAAGTGTTACTTCTGGAGTGCATTTGTTGTTTGACAAAATAAGTGAATGTAGTCACAGCTGAAATACTGTAAGGTCAAAACGAACAGCCTTGCACTCTATATGTGAGAGACGTCGAGAATTTACAATCTTTGCTGTCCAGCTCATAATTTTACTTCTATTTAATCAACATAGTAAACAGCCATGAAACACTGGCTTCTAAAAATTCTTAACTGCAACCCTGCAACACTGAAAGCAAGACGACTAAACACATTAAATCCTATATCCCATTTCATTGCAGTTATCCATCGCACCTTGGCCTGGAACTGGAAATCCCTCCTTCTGAGGGTGAAATGACACATACACTCAGGAGTCAAATCATTTGATCTATTGATTATACTGAGTTGATATGCATATCCCCCCTAACTCGAGGTTAGTAAAGGAATAGAAGAGTTGGAATTATGAGGAGGATCTCGTTCCCTCTTTCTTTCAAACAGCCTCAGATATCACTGTGAATACAAAGCACTTTGGAATGCAACTCCTCCAAAAAGGGCTGGTGGTGATATAATACCTTTCAAAGAAAAGCAATATTCGATTTTAGCCTCATAAATATGTTATTCGCTGGTTAATATTTAATCACAGAACAGTTTTAACATATTTAGTGGTGGCAAGGCCTCAGTGGGTTTGGGTGGGTTTCAGATAGTGACTTCTTAAGGCTGACCTATCGACAGTGTCTCGCAGTCTGGGAAATGGGGTGGAAAAAAAGAGAAGCTGCTTGACAGCCTGATGAAAAGATGACGGCGATGCCTCTCTGCTGCTCTCTCTGCAGCGTTAAACTCCTCCATCTCTGTCTGCCTGTCTCTCTCTCCCGTCAGCTTTCCTGTCTCCCTGGGCTCCCTTAATAAATATCTTCTCTCCAAACGTAACCCCTTCAACCTCTCCTTTTTCTGCTTCACTCAGTATATCCTTCTGTCCTCCTTATATGTCTTTTTCCTCCCTCCCCATTCTCACTCCGGCTTTTTAAAGTGCCAAACTCCCTCGGGGGGCCCTCCATGTCATTACTCCAGTCCTGGATTCAAAATGTCATTAAAGTCATTGCTTTAGTCAGAATTCATTTCAATTAGACCGAGTCACTCTGGGACTCCCTGCCTCCTCTCCTTTTTTGTCTCCTTGTCCTTTTCCTCTCCCTTTATTCTCAGGCACAAAAGATAAGAAGGTGACACTGATGACCCCAAATTATAGTACATTTCAGTTTACATAAGGTAGGCTGCGCTATATAACTGCATATTCTCTCACTGAGGCTCACAATCAGCCTACTTAAAAAAATTACACATTTAAAAAAGTCAAAGTGATGCTCAAAGCTATATGCATACATGTGTGAAACAAAACCAAACAAAAGATATTGGGGTTATTTGGTTACTTTTTTAGAGGGAAAAAATACCCCTCTATAATTTGCTGCCTCATTGTGGTGGTGGTGGTGGTGGGGAGGGGGGGGTTGTGCGTCCCAGTAATACCAGCGCTGTGTTATCAAGGCCTTTTGGCCTGGTAGGGTTTCCCAAGGCAAACTGAGGGGCCAGACAAAGAGTGACTCACATGACCCCAATGAAAAGTAAAAAAGTCAAGGCACCAGTTTACCTTGCCAACATTGAAATGGGTTGTTGCTGCGTGGGTCAGGCAGCAGTTAGCGGTGCAGACCCTGGCAGCTGCTGAGGCTGGCTGTGGAGCATTGCCTCGCTGGTGTGTGAGGTTGAGCAATATTAGCTAAATATAACTGGGGTCACCTTAACACACAGCTAGAAGTTGCCATTGGTGATAATCAAGAGGCTAAAGGTTATCACCTTGGTGGATGGCATCTTTTTATGGGTGGCCTTTTGTTGGCCTCATCGAGAGCGGCCGTTGGATGCACTGGAGCTGAGTGTGAAATGGAAGGAATGAGCATTAGTACAGTCCATCCGTACATCCAGTGGTCCGAGGACATGGTTCACGACCGGAAAAGGGCAGAGTGCCCACTCTGGGTTACACTCTAAGTAACAGCAGTGTTGCTGCTCCAAGTGGAGGAGTTTAAGTATCTCTGGGTCTTGTTCATGAATGAGGAGAGAGTGGAGAGAGTGACACGTCAAGCTTCAGTCTGCTGAAGAGAGATGAGCGTAACAGCGAACCTCTGATGCTGCTCCTCTACACTGATAGGAGGTAGCTGATTAGAACGCCTCCCAGCACATTCATCATGACCAAAGCTCTGAAGTGGCATCCACACAAGAGAAGAGTATGTGTTGTGATTAGAGCCCACAGGACGTCAGTGACACTCACTGCACTGTAACAATGGCAGTCCAAATACAGATGAGGGCAGGCAGCTGAAAAGATTTAAACTTTGATGCTAACTATTGAAGGAATGCAAGGTCGAGTGAAAAAAATTAAGTCATGGTTAGCAAAAGGTTTCAAAATCATACCCAGTTTACAGCTCTCACTTTGTGCATAAGACAAGCACCACTCTCAGAAAAACAGCCCAAGAGACTGATGCTGTGTATTCTAACAGTAATATGCCCAAGAAGACAGGCAGGCAAGACCTTCTCCTCCCAGAATGATGGTTAGCACATTTTGTGAAAGGAGAAGCCGTCTAAGTAAAAGCAATGAATAAAACTATCTGCCACTTGAGCCTCTAATTAAAGGTCGGGGCTCACTACAAGTGCAAGGAGTAATGGTATAAGTTCTGTGATGTGCCAACATGCCACAGATCTTCAAGTGTAATTTTTATATAGCTGACTGCAATATAATTCTTTCAAGTATATGGTCATAAACTGAAATGCTGCACAGATTCATGAGTAAAAGGTTTATGAACGTTATTACAATTCATCATATAGGACACGGTGGTCCCATGGAAAGGTCTGGGCTCACTGAAGTCTGTAGGATTCATCATCTTTTGCTGCATTAACAGTGCTTATGCTATAATGTAAATAAATAGTGTGTTAAAAGCAAATAGCCCTTCTGTTAATTATATAACTATAATCAGCATCATGTACTAAAAGTGTTAAGCATTAAAATATTTTATTGGGTAATGTGATGCTTTCTTTTCATCTACATAAGTCCTTAAAAAATTGTAAAACTGTAAAACATGTTGAAAGTAACATCTGCACACTGACGGCTTTGTCCAAGAATCAGTCCAAATAAAGACAGTTTTTCTTCTCTTTTTTATAGGTTCCAGTAAATGAAATTAATTGGCAACAAATTACTTAATACAAGTCAGATAAAAAGTAACGTACTGCCCTTTGAAAGGTAGTACGTTACTTGGAGAGTAGAAGTGTAAAACAGCCTCAAATGCTGAGTAATCAGCATCAGACTGACCAACGAAGCACTAAACTGCCTCCCTAAAACCAACCCACTAACATCTAATATTTAAATGGTTAATATTTAAGATATGTGAAAACATTACTTTTGGCAATGTTTTACATAAGTAAAAGCCTTGAGTGTGTCTGTGTGTGTGTGGGGGGGGGCATGCACTGACAATTGTTAAATAATTGTTAAGTAATTGTTAAATAATTGTCAGTGCAATTAAAAAAAATAATCTAAAAGAATTCAAAGAGAAAATCTGGAATACCAGATCATTTTAAAAAAGTAAGTAAATAAATAAATCCAGTGATGTAACAGGATGAAACAGTTGTTTTGTTCCACAATGTCATTTTTTAAAATTATGAAAATAAATTATTTAACACAATTGAATTCTGTTTATATCTGTTTATTTATTCTGTGGGCGCGTAGCATCTTCAGTGTGTGTGTGTGTGTGTCTTGCAGTGGCAGTAAAGAAGCTCAGCAGTGTTTGGTTTTGTCTTGATATCAGCAATAGCCTCCCATTAGTCATTTCTATTGCTGGGTTCCAGTGTGGGAGCAGTGACACCGGCAGAGGGAAAGAAAAGGTGAGAGATACTGTGGAAGAGGAAGAGGTGGAAGGGGAATAAGAGCAGCAAAAAGAGATAGATGAGAGCGATTTCAATGAGAGCGAGGTATCTGAAAGACACAGTTAAAAGAGAAAGATAAGGAAAGAAGGGTGACACAGCGGAGGAGCCGAAGAATAGAGATGAAAGTCAGGGAGAAAGAAGAGAAATGGGAAAGATACGGTGGATGACAGACAGAATGAAAGAGAAATACAGGAAGAGTGAGACAGTAGAGATGGGACAGAGAAAACAGTGCTGTGATGTCCAGGATGTAGACAAAGACGAGGCACAAAGAGAGGGCTCGCTGCTCACAGTTTGAAATGACAGAAACACACTGCTACCCATTTTCTCTGTTTGGAAATCCTCTCTTTTTTATGGGCACCCTCCCTTCCCTCCTCCTTTTTTATTCCTCATCATAATCTTATTATTTCCTCATTCTTCAGCCTTACCTGTTATTTCCACTACACCAATAAGTCATGGACACAGTACCTCCCCAAGTGTACTACAGACAGAGCTGCACTCTCATGGATAAGCCGAGGAGCAGCAATGACATCATTCTTTCATTCACATCAGTAGTGTTTTTTTTTTCATAACAACAGACTGAAAGTTAAAACAAACAAACAAAAATCTATTAAATGTTCTTATTTTTACTGTCTCAGCAGCAGATCACTGACAGCCTTTTCAGGGTTGGAGAAAAGATTTGTTCTTTTCTTTTGACTGAAAAAACTGAGCTACAATGACATCTGGGTACAGGACGGGTGATCAGGGTTCAGGTTAGGGTTCAGACTGAAGTTGACTTAGACCTGATAAGGTTATTTTACTTCTTTGCACTAATGAGGAAAAATGGAAGCATTTCTTTCTTATAGCTTGTAATGTAATACACTAACAGTTCCTATGGCAATGTCATTTATAAAGCACATTTCATTATTCTCACAGAAAATACAAAAAAAGGTTTATAAAGAAAAAATAAAAATAAATATTTTCAAAGAAGAAGAAAAACTGCACACACATACACACACAGTGAGAATAACATGGTTTTGACTCTGCTTTTGAATACCTAAAAACCCCAGGTCCATTTTATTTAATATCAAAACTGCCCATATATGAACAAAAATGACTGTGGCATATCTGTATGTGACTGTAATGGAGCTCCAAAAAGGGCAGCATGAAAAATCAAAACCAAACAAAGAAAAAGTCAAATATATAGTGTAAAAGAAAATCCTAATATAAAAGTATTTTACTGTGTATTTTACAGTTTTGTACTGTTCTTCTAGAATATCATTAAATTTACATAAATAGACTGTGATTTTACATTTCAAATGTAAATTAACGTAAAATCCCTGTCAATGTAATAAAACATAATTTTCTTGTTTTTTAAAATATATTAAATATTAAATATATATATTAAATATATATTTTAAAAAAATTAAATATGTCTGTACATATGCATATTTAGATTGTTAAAATACATTCACAAATGTATCATAATTTCACAAATATTTGTCCGTTATTTGAAAGATTGAACTGTTAAATTCAAATGTAATGCTATGGAAAAATATATAAAATGATTCTTATAAACTTTTTTTACATCAAATAATAATAATTATTATTATTGTTATTTAGGGTGATCGTGGCTCAAGAGTTGGCAGATCGTCTTGTAATCAGAAGATTGCCGGTTCGAGCCCCGGCTTGGACACTCTCAGTCATTGTGTCCTTGGGCAAGACACTTCACCTACTGGTGATGGCCAGAGGGGAATTATAAAGTAGAATTGTAAAGCACTTTGAGGGTCTCAAAAAGCACGATATGAATGCAATCCATTGTTATTTGAACCAGCTGTTAACTGTATATTTCTGTACATTTAAGTATTATTATTCATATTGCCGCATCCAATCTGTATTATTTACATGTGCATTTGCATACCTGTAGTGAACAATAGTTAATTATAATATATATGTTATATATTCACAGCTGTTTGCACACCTGTGAATCTAAGGGGATGGTTTCTTTCTAAGAATTCCCCTGTACTCTAGTCAGATGATCACAATGTTCAACCTCAATCAGCTGAAGCAAAAGGTTTTATTTGGCACTTTCTCAAGAGACCTGGCCAAGAAAGAGAAAAGTAGAGCACGCGGGGCAGGGGGCAACAGCTGTGAATGCTGTGTCACCACTAATAAGAACTGTGGTAGAGGTAAAGATGAAACAGCATCACCTGAAAGAGATGGTAAGACCAAAGAAATACTGTCGTAGGTTAAAGCACATCACAAAGGCACAGGGTGTGGAAGGGCCAACCCTCTCGAGATACACTGCTCATAAATGAGCCATTCCACAGACGAGAACGACATCACGGAGAAACATGTGACTTTACAACTATGTCTGGTTCACCTCTGGATCTGTCAGAGCATGCTATTAAAGTAAACTCTCTGACAGGTGCAAAGCCACAGATACAGTCAGGCCCAGCGTATTTGAGCTATGACTTAACAATGTTGCCTCTGTACACCACCACAATACATTTTAAATCAAACAGTTTTCAGAATGATTTTCAAGGTTAACAAGTCTTGAAATAATAAAGGCAGCTGTTACTTTTCCCAGCACGGGTAGCTGTTTAGTTTTCTACAGCATCTAATCACAAGTGCATGAGTGCTATCAGACTGCAGCACCGCGTCTCCTGAACTTTACCTGCACCTCACTGTCAAAGCAGAATTCTTAACATTTAAGATTTTACTCATTCGACTCATCAGTAACAATTTATCATCTTCCTTTACAAGCAGAGCAAAATTTAATATGAGGGATTAGGCGAGGTAGAGTGAATATGTTCGGCACAAAACATTAATCTGAGAACTTGACATAATTCAGAACAGGAGATAAGGGCTGTTCATATTAACTGAGGTATTTAATATTTGCAGATGATTATTAACCGTGTGCTGTTTATGAGAACCTGTGCAGCATAGTTCTTCTGTGGATGATGAGAAGTGCTGAGCAAATGTCATTTTCTGCTTCTTCCACATCTAACACTTTATTATCTTTCACTTTGATTTCTGAAGCTGTGATAAACAATGTCCAAGTGTGCCCGCAGTGGTACAGAATTCATTCCCCTCAAATTATGGATGGACTTCCATTAAAATGTCACCAGTCGTGGGACCAAAGGAGCCTTTGTATTTTGACTCTGAGTGAGAGTGGTCAGTGACCTGATGAAGAACATACAGGTCCTGCCTAAAATGTAAAAGAACTTCTTATCTTCACAGTAAGACCCCCCCCCCCCCCGACAAAGAAACCAACTCATTTTCCTGTCAACAGCTAGCTAATATAAACTGATGTATGTCTGCTGACCCCAACCAACCACATGACCTCATGCTGTTTTTACAATTTTACCTATAAGCACTTATTTCCTAAATCCAGCTTCACACACATTGCTACATGCATGTCAGTGTTTGAGAGCAGGGCTCCAACATGTACATTAGCCTTCATGTGTGTTTCATGTCCTTATTAATGAACACTAAAAATTTAAGACAACACCAGCAGACTTTAATGACCAGAAGTAATTGTTGTTTAAGATCAGAGTGTTGCTTACAGGAGGAATGAGACGTTCTGAAATAATCACCACGTGTTTGACCCTTTTTCACTTCATTTACTTTCTCTTTAGCCATTTTCTGTCTCGCCTTCAAGCTTCTGTTTCTCTTTTTTAGTCAGCTCAAAGGTTTTTACAAGCTGGACTTGAGCACGGGATTATGTCCACAGCATATTATGAAATTAAAGTTTTCTTAAGGTCTTAGGCAAACAGATCCATATAAGCTTAAGTATAATCCAGGCTCTTAAGATAATGCTGTTTTTATTTTCCATCAACTTAGTGGGCTTTTGGTCTTAGTTGCATGGACACAGGTCTTTTCATGAATCTGGTAAGTTATGTTTAGTTTCAGGTTTTTGGGTTTGTTTGTTTTTGCTTTTTTAGGTGTGCAGTGCATTGAAAAAGAAGGACTCCACTGGCTCCACATGTTGCCCTTTTACAGGCTTATTCCAAAGTCGATTAGCTTAATTTTTCAACACAAAATTCGAACACACAATACTCCATGATGATGACAAAGTAAAAAAAATGTTTGCTAAAGGAGGCATGGCATGGGAGTATGGTTACCTACTTTGAAATAAAACCAAACTGGGCTCTAGTCTTGTTACTGGGGGGCATTGCAAGACTTTCTTACTGTTTTTCTATCTTACTGTTACTTTTTAAAAATGTTTTGTTTTTAATGTTGCAAATCAAGGCCAGTTAAGTTACCATGTAAGTGACAAGTGTTATCTGATCATTTTAAGATTTTTTGACTTAATAATGTTTATTGTGTATACTATGATCCCCATTATGGTCAAAAACGTGGCCAAAGCTTTAACTTTAGGTTGGGCTCACCTCTGCTGCACGTGGTAAGTGTGCAATCTGTGCTTCAGTATCCCACTGAGTTCCTTCTGTGATCATGTCGAGTTTCAAAGCTTCTACATGGCAATAGCAAAATGCTCAATTCAAGGCTTAAAGCTGGACTGGACTAATCAATGCATGGTGTTGTGTATAAACATGATGGCCTTTCAGAATCACCCTGAAACGGCCACTAAGGAAGTTCAGTTTTTGGTATTTTCTGAACTACATTTTAAACTGGAGGTTGCTGATTTTAAAAAGCAAATTGTTTGATAAATAATAGATATAATATAAGAAATGAGGTCTTCATTTGAGTGTTTGTAAGGTCTAAGTGATAGCTCTACCCTAAAGCTGAACCCTAATGTTTTTTGAGACACATTATAATAGTTTTTCAAACATATCATTTAGAATCTCTGCCTGCCAAGACTTTTAAAAAGTACATATTCTTATATGTTAGGGTTAATATAATCGCAATGATGAATTACACTTCAGATTATCAAGCTTTCAATGAGAGGTGTCCTCTGTCTGGCTACCATCTTCTTCTCCTGTTGCTTTCTTTCTAATCTCCATGGAGTTCTTTGTTTTAGGAGCTTCTTTTGTCCAGACAGAGTTGGTTGGAATCTCATTAATCAAAAACAAAAAAAAGAAAGAAAAAAAAAGTTAAAGCAAAGAAAAACACCAGCAAAGCTGCCACACACACACACATGCAACACACCAAACAGCAAACCTGAATCACTTGGTGAAAATCACCACGGAGATAATTAGAGCAAAAACCTGATGAATATCTCTCACTGCAAGTCCCAAACAACACTGATTAGCAAGATCTTGGTCTCATAAACACACACAAAAAGAAACCAGAAAGCATATGCATATGAGTAAGTACACACAAACACGGTTATATTCTCAAAAACACACACACACAGTAAAGCCGTTTCCCCGTGAGCAGACGAGATACAACAGTCTGTGAACCAGTAAATCACTTTTCATCTCTTTTAATACGACTCTTCAGCTTTCTCACTTCTTTGTCCCCTCTTCTCTCATCTGTGTGTCACTCTGCTGCTCTGTCACTTTAAATAGCTTCTTCTTTCTTTTGCTGCTTCCTGCTCAGTCACCGAAATGCAACCCACTGCTAACATATGAAGTTAGCAGAGCAGTCATAATTAGTCTATAGAGCTAAAATAGAAGAAAGAAAGCAACAGAGACACAATGGAGAAAAATGTCTAAAGTAGGAATATTTAAAGAAGAGATGATTTGTGGTGGCTGCTCTCAGACTTTGTTACAAAGAACACACACTCAGTTGCAGTCAGCTCCTCGGAGAAATTAGCAGACTTCAAACAGAAAATGAGGAAAGAAAGAAAAAGGCTGTGCCTAGACGGTGCCAACCAATTAAAGCAGACTGCAAAGTGAGCTAGCAGACCTTGAATAATGTGTCGAGACACTGATAAAACACTCAGACATGTTTCTGTGCTGTTTTCAAGAGATGTTTAAAGGTGCTATGTATAGCAATATAGCTTCAACAGATCGTTACCACAATGCTAAACAAATAAGACCCAGGCCATTTAATCAGTAAGTTTACTGCTTACTTTATTTTAAAATACACAATAATATCCGTGCCTACAGTTTGCCCTCTTTGCATCTCTTCATCTTACAACAAACTTGAAGACATGCAGCTCTTTATTTTATGTAAATAGTATTAATTTCTCTTTTTTCTTTCTTTTTCTGTTTTTGATATGTGAAACTGAGAAACAACAACAATAACTTTGACTCATTATAGGTCCGTTTTTGTATTAACCCATGTTAAAATCACAGGTGCCCGTCATGGGACTGCTTATGACACACCTCCTTTTCCCCAGATTTGAAGGATGGGTCGGGTGTATCCTTCGTGGCCCACCATATCCCAGAATTCATAGTGCGGCCCAGCCAATTCCAGTTTCCAACAATAGCAGCTGCTACTAAGTTTTAATATTACTCTCATCACTCTTTCTGGGTCACAAAATACACTTTTAACATATTTTCAGGCTAGAATGTAACTGTGCAAACTTCAAATTGCTGCTCGGTTTATCAAGACATTGCATGTTTGCAAAAGTGCTCTGACGTTTTCGGAGACGTCTGTTACCCACCCGCTAGCCGGGGGGCTCAATGGTCACTCGAGCCGGCGAGAGCAGCGGACTCCCGGCTTCATTGTTTTCAACCCCCTTGTCTTTCACTACTCTAGTTAAACACAATATATAAGTCACTCAGATAACTCAAAAATGTAATCGTTTGACTTTTTTCAGTATTTTATTTGTTTCCGAGTAAATCGGTTTGGATGTGATCAAAGTTATTAGATTAGATTAAATAAAACTTTATTAATCCATCGGGTGGGTTCCTCCTTGGTTTTCACACAGCTGAATAAACATCAAACAGAAAACTGATTAAACAGAAGTGTGAGGCGGTCGAGAGTTTACGCCAGTGTCCTGTTATATTTTAGATAGCGAGGAGCAGACAGCTGAGTTTATTAAACTCCACCGAGACAGCGGTGACGGAGATCTGAAGGCTAGACCGTCCCATTTCACAGCCTCACACTTGTAGCCTTCTCAGCCTTCAAAGGACCCGGCCCACGTAGACCGCGTAGACCGGGTCCTCCGAAGGATGCGGCCTAGGTTTTGGGACACAGTTCTTGTGTGGGTGTGGTGTTCTTCTCCCTGCCTCCTCCTCTCATGCTCCTCCCATCCCTCTGTCATTCTTTCACTCTGCCCTCTCTCCAGGACAAAGCTTCTGTTCATTACCCTCGTCTGGCAGCTGGACCCAGTCAGCCATCACCTCTCTGAGATTATATAGGCTGGGGAAGAACTGTGTGGTTTTTTCCTGTCACTGTTGGAAAGGTCCCATTGTGTGTTTGTCCTGCCCGTGCCGTTAAGTGAGTAGTTGGGCCTGTGGGCCCTCGACAGCGCCTAATCGTGGTGTGGAGTTTTTTTTTTTGTTTGTTTGGTAGTTGCTTCCTTTTTTGTTTTTGACCTCTTCTTATCTTTTTGACCTTATTGATAAAGTGGCGTTGCTGACACCTTGTGTTAAGAGTATTTGCAAGACTCCAGTAGATCCCTGAAGCTGTGCTGTGGTATCTGGCAACAAGATGTTAGCAACTAGTCCTGTAATTTGTCAATGAATCTAAATGTGGAGGCTAAGTCAACACCTCAAACAAACCATTCCTAAACCGTCTTTGCTTTGTAGTAAAATCCACTGAAAGAGCCCACAGGGAACAGGGAATGCTGTTTCCATGAAAGGGTGTTTCATGGAAACGGCAACTTTTATCCTGTCTTCCTTCAACCAATCACAGCAGATGGCCCCGCCCCTCCCTGAGCCTTGTTCTGCCGGAGGTTTCTTCCTGTTAAAAGGGAGTTTTTCCTTCCCACTGTCGCCAAAGTGCTTGCTCATAGGGGGTCATATGACTGGTTTTCTCTGTATCTATTATTGTAGGGTCTACCTTACAATATAAAGCACTTTGAGGTGACTGTTGTTGTGATTTGGTGCTGTGTAAATAAAATTGAATTGAATTGAGGTCTACAGCAGGTAGGTGGTCAAAGTAACATCCACATGGACAGCAGGACCCTTCCAACCTTCTTCCAAGGCTCTTATGGTTACTGCTGGTGCTTTCAGCAGGGGACTGGGGTGAGGATGGGCACCCTGACTGGTTTGCAGGTTTGCAGCCCCATTCTGACATATCAAAAGGACAGTCAGTGCTATTCTCTTGTCATCTGTCAGTACTCATAATGTTATGTGGTGTATGTTGTGTGACTTTACTGTACCATACAGTAGTTGGTGCTGAGTTTCTTTTTTTTCTGCTGCATATAGTGTCAGGAGTGATATGTGACAGAGGGACAGTAGCAAGACTGAAAGGAAAGATTTACAAGCCAGGAGTGAGTCCTGCTATGATGAACGATTTGGACACAGTGACATTGACAAAAAGGAGGCAAAGCTGGAAGTGGCAGAGTTGACAATGTAAAGAGTTTCGTTGGGAGTGGATTAGAAATGAGTACATCAGAGGGGCACCTCAGGTTGAGCAGTTTGGAGACAAAGTTAAAGAGGCAACGCTGATATGGTGTGGGCATGTGCAGAGGAGGGATTAGACTACCAGGTGGGGGGAAATATCACAGAAAATTCATGGATGAAGTGAAGGAGGACACGTATAAGGTTGGTGTGACAGAAGATGCTAGAGATCGGATGAGATGGAGCCTGATGAACTGCAAGAAAATAGTTTCATATTTACTGGCTCGCTCTCTTAGTTTTAGCAGTGTTTTTGTATAATGTATAATCTATCCTCTGTTTTCCCTTCTATTGTCCCTGCCCTTTTTTAAAGCACTTAATAAACTAAGGACTAAAGAGAGAGCGGAGTCTTGTATGAATGAACCTAAAAACAGGTGCAGGTTAAACTTAAACCATCAGGTTGGTTTTATTTCCAAATATGTTTAGTATGACATTCACTTGCTGTTTTGGTTTTTATCTAGTTGGGTTTTGAAAGAGTTCATGAGACACCCATTCACCTGATCTTTAGATGTTCTGTGTTTTTGTTACAAGGCAATTTTGGGACATCTGTAGGGTAGCAAGGGCATGAATAGAAAATGAGTTTATTAAGGCATAATATTTAGGTTTTAGCCTATTTTAGGGTGTAGTTAGGGGAGGGGGCACCAAAGATTATTATAAGCACTCTATTTTTCTTCTCTTTGGTTTAAGCTAAAACATTTTGACACTTAGCAATGTTGACAGACAGTTGTTAACTAGCAACCCACTCGCAAGTAACTGGCAGCTCGAAATATCATGTGACAAGTTAGCTACTTAATGAAGGAAGTCAGATAGTATTTCAAGTTATTTACTGAGCAAGTGCTACACGTGAGTGAACGTTGAAACTAAGTTACATCTTTTGATATACTTAATTTAAAATGGACATCATGTATACAAAATATTTACATACATACATATGTGTGAATATCACACCATATATGTTTATCTCAGAGAGTTGAGGAAGTGTGTTATAAATATAAATTCACATTAACACTGGATATTTTTTTCTTTACATAAACTAAGATGTAACATTGATAGATACACTTACCACCAATGTTAATATAGTACAGAAATGATGTTATGAAAATCTCGTAGTACTCATCAATCTATTTCGAGATCACACACAGGCTTGTAATGAGAATACAAGCACGACAATTAGAAACTTGGGCAATTCCACATTTTCAATTAAAATTTGAAAGACAAAAGCCATTTAGCATTAATAACTGAGACACTCGCGGTCACAGCTAAGTCAAATCTTTCTTAATTAATTGTTCCCACATGAGTTTAGAGGGTCAAAAGTGTCCTCCAGTTAGGAAGCTATAATTGCCGATACTTAATTTAAATGGAGGGATGCCTATCGTGTATTTGTATGCTAATTGAAGCCATTGCATTGCTATCCTTGTGACATTAGTGTTCACGCTGTGTTAAAATGAGAACATTCGTTTGACACTTTCTTGGGTTAATAACCTTCCCGCCCTTTCTGTCATGTTTACTACATTGGCAAAGTTGAAGACACAGTATGCACTGAGTATGGAACAGTGACAAATCATTGATGACTAAGCTCAAACACAGATTCATAATCCATTAATAGAACTGGTTAAGCACGCCTCCAGATGGAGCTGCTTGACTCATACTGGAATAAACCAATCAGCCCTTGACTCAGTTCAAATTTTGGCATTTATAGGATTGTGTTTCGTGAATGGATGATGTCATCCAACAAATCTGAGCTGGATTTTTAAAAAAGACACCTGACATCTTTGGTTTTCATCACATGAAACCTGGTTTCTTACAGCTTCATTTAATTGCTGAATAACTAGTATTGTTCAACACCTCATCATTGCAGTAAGACATGAAGCTTTGAAGCCCCCCCGCAAAAAAAACCAAAAAAACCAAAAAAACATCAGTAACATTATTGTGTGCTGTTAAAGAATTAAAACGTGACAAGAAAAGACTAATCTTTCTGACAGAGGACAGATTTGAACCCTGCATTAGTGCTTTACCACTTAAGTAGTTGACACATCAGTTATCTGTAGGAGAGACACAGGCTAGATATGCCCAAAATTCAACATTTACTAATTAATGGTTTATTCAGAATCAAAATTCAAGGCAAAACTTAGCCACAACATTTTAACCATATGGCATCTGATTTGAATTTGTTCAGATGATCATTATCATTTTCAGCAACAAGCCTTGCTAAGGGAAATAGCGTGATTGCGTGATCTCCACAATCACATGACCTGTACCAAAGTGAGATGGTGTGGAATGAATTGGACTGAAGAGAGAAGAAAGCCCAGTGAACAGGAGCTTAGGATAATAGAATTAGAATTCAACTTTATTGTTACTGAGCATGTCACAAGTACAGACAACGAAATGCAGTTTGCATCCATCCAGAAAGTGCTTTAGCCATAATATAGATATATTACAAAAATATACATTAGCAATGATATATATGTATATGTATATATACATATACATACAGGGAGTGCAGAATTATTAGGCAAATGAGTATTTTGTCCACATCATCCTCTTCATGCATGTTGTCTTACTCCAAGCTGTATAGGCTCGAAAGCCTACTACCAATTAAGCATATTAGGTGATGTGCATCTCTGTAATGAGCAGTGTTGGTCAAGTTACTTGAAAAAAGTAATCAGTAACTAATTACTGATTACTTCCCCAAAAAGTAATCCCGTTACTTTACTGATTACTCATTTTCAAAAGTAATCAATTACTTAGTTACTTAGTTACTTTTTAAAAACACGATTTACAACCTGAAGAGGTGATGAAGCGATAGATCTTTCAGCCCAGTTCTACTTTTTCTGCATAATCCATCATACAAAATGTAATCAAATGGAAAATTATCTTTTTTTTAACTTGTTTTATCAGTTTTAATCTTTTAACTTTATGCATCAAGCAAAAATTTAATTATATGCAACATTCTCTGACTTGAATAAATCAGTTTAACATTTAAACCTATTTTCTGCACATTCCAGCACATAAAATAAAATATTTTTTGTGTTTACACTCAGTCTTTCAAATAGATGCAAGTAAAACACAGCAGAAAATAAATAAAGTCAAAGACTCAGCGGTCCTGTTGCTCTATTTTCACCTGTAAAGCAGGACTGCAGTAGGCGGAGGTTTACCCTGGTGCAGGTGTGCCGCGGTCAGTTGAAGAATCCGCGAGTTTCTCTGTGAATTTCCCATTACGTCGTTGCGCACTCGGTGCTTGTTTAGGGTTTTTTTTCGCTGTAAAAAGAAGTTTTCTTCCCACGCACAACGGACCCTAATGTTTTTGCTCATACTCTCTCCCACAATCGAGTAACGCAGCGTTCCTACGGGAAAGTAACGGTAATCTAATTAACGTTTTTGCAATAGTAATCCCTTACTTTACTCGTTACTTGAAAAAAGTAATCAGATTACAGTAACACGTTACTTGTAATGCGTTACTGCCCATCTCTGCTAACGTCTTATGCAAACTCTGTCATTCTGTTCTATAAGCAGGCCTGAGCTATGACAGAAACCACTCGGAGCTTCACGGATTAGTCCTAGTCTGTTTTCAAGTTGTAAAAGTTAAAGATTTGACTTGTTTGTACTCTGACCTTATTACTTTAAATTCCGGTCATATCAAATAAGAACATGGCACCATTGTAAGAGCAAATGTTCAGTGTTGGTCAAGTTACTTGAAAAAAGTAATCAGTAAATAATTACTGATTACTTCCCCAAAAAAGTAATGCTGTTACTTTACTGATTACTTATTTTCAAAAGTAATTAATTACTTAGTTACTTAGTTACTTTTTAAAAACACGATTTACAACCTGAAGAGGTGATAAAGCGATAGATCTTTCAGTCCAATTCTACTTTTTCTACATAATCCATCATACAAAATGTAATCAAATGGAAAAGTCTCTTTTTTTAACTTGTTTTATCAGTTTTAATCTTTTAACTTTATGCATCAAGCAAAAATTTAATTATATGCAACATTCTCTGAGTTGAATAAATTAGTTTAACATTTAAACCTATTTTCTGCACATTCCAGCACATAAAATAAAATATTTTTGTGTTTACACTCACTCTTTCAAATAGATGCAAGTAAAACACAGCAGAACATAAAGTCAAAGACTCAGCGGTCCTGTTGCTCTATTTTCACCTATTAAGCAGCACTGCGGTAGGCGGAGTTTTACCCTGGTGCAGGTGTGCCGCAGTCAGTTGAAGAATCCGCGAGTTTCTCTGTGAGTTTCCCATTATGTCGTTGCGCACTCGGTACTTGCTTGGAAGTTTAGGGGTTTTTTTCGCTGTAAAAAGAAGTTTTCTTTCCATGCACAACGGACGCTAATGTTTTTGTCACTTTTTATGGAATCAAACTCAAAGTAAGGTCAGTACTTCCACGCTTTAAATGCTGCACGCTCATACTCTCTCCCACAATCGATATGTGATCCATTGTTGATCTGTACACAGCTGTTGTCACTAACGGCGCACTCGCTTACGTCACTTTCGTGAGACATTCTCGCAAAGGAATCACGGTTTTAGTAACGCAGTAACGCAGCGTTCCTACGGGAAAGTAACGGTAATCTAATTACCGTTTTTGCAATAGTAATCCCTTACTTTACTCATTACTCGAAAAAAGTAATCAGATTACAGTAACGTGTTACAAGTAACGCGTTACTGCCCATCTCTGGTAATGAGAAGGGGTGTGGTCTAATGACATCAACACCCTATATCAGGTGTGCATAATTATTAGGCAACGTCCTTTCCTCTGGCAAAATGGGTCAAAAGGAGGACTTGACAGGCTCAGAAAAGTCAAAAATAGTGAGATATCTTGCAGAGGGATGCAGCAGTCTCAAAATTGCAAAGCTTCTGAAGCGTGATCATCGAACAATCAAGCGTTTCATTCAAAATAGTCAACAGGGTCGCAAGAAGCGTGTGGAAAAACCAAGGCGCAAAATAACTGCCCATGAACTGAGAAAAGTCGAGCGTGCAGCTGCCAAGATGCCACTTGCCACCAGTTTGGCCATATTTCAGAGCTGCAACATCACTGGAGTGCCCAAAAGCACAAGGTGTGCAATACTCAGAGACATGGCCAAGGTAAGAAAGGCTGAAAGACGACCACCACTGAACAAGACACAAGCTGAAACGTCAAGACTGGGCCAAGAAATATCTCAAGACTGATTTTTCTAAGGTTTTATGGACTGATGAAATGAGAGTGAGTCTTGATGGGCCAGATGGATGGGCCCGTGGCTGGATTGGTAAAGGGCAGAGAGCTCCAGTCCGACTCAGACGCCAGCAAGGTGGAGGTGGAGTACTGGTTTGGGCTGGTATCATCAAAGATGAGCTTGTGGGGCCTTTTTGGGTTGAGGATGGAGTCAAGCTCAACTCGCAGTCCTACTGCCAGTTTCCGGAAAACACCTTCTTCAAGCAGTGGTACAGGAAGAAGTCTGCATCCTTCAAGAAAAACATGATTTTCATGCAGGACAATGCTCCATCACACGCGTCCAAGTACTCCACAGCGTGGCTGGCAAGAAAGGGTATAAAAGAAGAAAAACTAATGACATGGCCACCTCGTTCACCTGATCTGAACCCCATTGAGAACCTGTGGTCCATCATCAAATGTGAGATTTACAAGGAGGGAAAACAGTACACCTCTCTGAACAGTGTCTGGGAGGCTGTGGTTGCTGCTGCACGCAATGTTGATGGTGAACAGATCAAAACAGTGACAGAATCCATGGATGGCAGGCTTTTGAGTGTCCTTGCAAAGAAAGGTGGCTATATTGGTCGCTGATTTGTTTTTGTTTTGTTTTTGAATGTCAGAAATGTATATTTGTGAATGTGGAGATGTTATATTGGTTTCACTGGTAAAAATAACTAATTGAAATGGGTATATATTTGTTTTTTGTTAAGTTTCCTAATAATTATGCACAGTAATAGTCACCTGCACACACAGATATCCCCCTAAAATAGCTAAAACTAAAGACAAACTACAAACTACTTCCAAAAACATTCAGCTTTGATATTAATGAGTTTTTTGGGTTCCTTGAGAACATGGTTGTTGTTCAATAATAAAATTATTCCTCAAAAATACAACTTGCCTAATAATTCTGCACTCCCTGTATGTACACTCCTCAGCCTCCCTGGGAAAGTCTGTGACAGGGTGCTGGAAAGGAGAGTTCGTCCGCTAGTCGAACCTCGGATACAGGACGAACAATGCGGTTTTCGTCCTAGTCGCGGAACACTGGACCAGCTCTTTATCCTCTCGAGGATACTTGAGGGTGCATGGGAGTTTGCCCAACCAGTCTACATGTGTTTTGTGGACTTGGAGAAGGCATTCGACCATGTCCCTCGGGGTGTCCTGTGGGAGGTGTTGTGGGAGTATGGGGTGTCTGGCCCATTGCTACGGGCCATTCGATCCCTATACAACCGTTGCAAGAGCTTGGTTCGCATTGCCGACAATAAGTCAGACTCGTTCCGGTGGGTGATGGGCTCCGCCAGGGCTGCCCTTTGTCTCCGGTTCTGTTCATAATTTTTATGGACAGGATTTCTAGGCGCAGCCAAGTGGCGGAGGGCTTTCGCTTTGGTGGCCTCAGAATCTCATCTCTGATTTTTGCGGATGATGTGGTTCTGTTGGCTTCATCGGGTGAGGTTCTCCAGCTCGCACTGGAACGGTTCGCAGCCGAGTGTGAAGCAGCGGGAATGAGGATCAGCACCTCCAAATCTGAGGCCATGGTTCTCAGCCGGAAAAGGGTGGAGTGCCCACTCCGGGTCGGGGATGAGTTCCTGTCCCAAGTGGAGGAGTTCAAGTATCTCGGGGTCTTGTTCGCGAGTGATGGGAGAAGGGAGCCGGAGATCGACAGACGGATTGGGGCTGCAGCTGCAGTAATGCAGACGCTGCACCGGTCCGTCGTGGTGAAGAGGGAGCTGAGTGTAAAAGCGAAGCTCTCAGTTTACCGGTCGATCTACGTCCCTACCCTCACCTATGGCCACGAGCTGTGGGCAGTGACCGAAAGAACGAGATCGCGGATACAAGCGGCAGAAATGAGCTTCCTCCGAAGGGTGGCTGGTCTCTCCCTTAGAGATAGGGTGAGAAGTTCGGCCATCCGGGAGGGGCTCAGAGTACAGCAGTTGCTGCTCCACATCGAAAGGAGCCAGCTGAGGTGGTTCAGGCATCTGACAAGGATGCCCCCTGGGCGCCTCCTGGGTGAGGTGTTCCAGGCATGTCCCACCGGGAGGAGGCCCCGGGGCAGACCCAGGACACGCTGGAGAGATTATATCTCTCGGCTGGCCTGGGAACGCCTTGGTGTTCCCCCGGATAAGCTGGAGGAGGTGGTTGGGGAGAGGGAGGTCTGGGCCTCTTTGCTTAGGCTTTATCCACTTTATCCGAGGCCGGGTCGCGGGGGGCGACCCGGCCTCGGATAAAGTGGATGAAGATGGATGGATAATATATGGGAACACCTTCACGACTGGAAGTGCTCCGGGTGACAGATTTGTGAAGCTTGTTGAGATGATGAAGAGTATGAAGGGTGTGCAAACAGAATCTGAAACATATTCTGCTTGTTTACATTTTCACAACACTTTCTTTTTAATTTTAACACATTTGCTATTTTTCTGCACTGTAAAAAAAAAACAGGAAAAAAAAAACCCTGATCTAAGGAGGCGTGTCAAAGTAAGAAACATTACAATACTAATATTGTACTAAGAAGCTGAATCATATAAACCAAATCCTAAGGAGTTATCACTGGGCTACAGTTAAGCCCACTGTATGAATATATTCACATCCTCGGGTTTCCTCTGTAACCACACATACACAGAGAATCAACTCCATTATCTTCAATTCTGAAGAAAACAAATCCATTTCATGGTGACATTAGTACTTTTTGAAAATGTCTTCTCTAAATGTATTCTCAGTTGAGTAACTAACTGTGCTCTTCTCGTCAAAGAGCAAGTTATGAGTCCAAGAGAGAAGGCGTGTGTTTTTGGATGAAGACACATGTCCTTTGGGTTCCCGGGGTTAACTTAGCTATTGACCTAACAATTTGCTATGTTTGGCAGATTCGAAAACGTTACCACGTGGAATGGAAAGTGTGTTTTTGGGTCAGTGGTTAGATTGGAAAAGTGAAGGGTTAGGAACACACCAGAGGGCAGTCCAATTACATGATTATACGGGGCCAGAACCCAATTACACTGAAGCCTCTGTTAGCATTTGTGCATTGCATGTATATGCTTTCAAGTTACAAAGAAGGAAATGGAAATGGAAACAATAGCAGACGGAGTCGACAATTTTTGTAGGCAATTTACCTCAATTGTAGCACAGTATTTGGCTCTCTTCTAGATCTGGACATCCCGTGTCTCTTTGTGTCAGGCGTTTGCTCAGTGCTGCTGGGTTATATAAGTGATTAGCAGGTCTTCCCTTTTTGATCCAAGGAGGCTATCCCCGAGTGTGGCTATCCCATACCGCTTACCCCAGGCTACTGTCAAGTTGTCACCATTTTTAAAGTTCCATTTTCACAAATCAAGCTACCTCTGTTCTTTTTTTGTCTTTATGTCTGCCTGAATCTTTGTCTTCCTTCACGAGAGCTCCTCTATTCTAACGCTTGTTTGCCTTTTCTCTCTTATTTTTTGTGCCTTCTACTTCATTTCTCTTCCTTCCACCGTAAAAGTCAGTTTTTTCTTCTGCTGCTAAATCTCAGCAGTCCTTCACACTGCTTGTTTCTTTTCCCTGTGATGTTGTTGCATGCATTTTCATAAGCGTATCAGCTCAGTTGATGGTAAATGAAACGTTTAGCAGTGTCGAGGCCTAACATTCTCTCGGCTCCTCTTGGCTACCATGTGAATGCCAAAGTAGAGCAGCTGATTGCATCACATTTGCCCTGGCCTTCATAAAAAGCCCTGCCGGAGTTGCAACATGGCATTGTTCCTACATGGCATTGTGTGATCAAGAGATCAGCCACACAGGCTTCAGTGAGAGTTTAGCCTCAAGGAAGTATTGGTAGCTGCTTGGTATGAATTACACCATGCATTCAGTATGAAAGAGGATAGATGTGAATTTTATTTTCCCTCTGCATGTTCCAGACCTCCCCACAGTGCTGCAACAATGCCCATATTTAGTTATGTATTCAGTGAAAGACGGCCTGCCTGTTCAGTGAGGTAATTCCACTTTTTTTCCTCAAAATACAGCACCACAAAGAAAAGGCTTCATTTGACTTTAATTCAGAAGGTAAGTGAATGTATCTCAGGTACCAAATTATACCTTATTAACTTCTTTCTAACACTGTTCTCTGTTTGGTCTCAAAGGCAATAACTCCTTCGAGTTGACATTATTCATTCCAACAACACGGGGGTTGTAATGGAGACCTAGGGTTCCATTACTGGGGGTTTCACGGTGCACATTAGTTCATAGATACTGAACACAGAATGTTGTTAGATAAATAGTTACTGATATCCATGACTTTCAGGTAAGCAGGCATGTTGAAGAATTCCTTTATGTTGACAGTTTGCAGAGTGGAGCTGAGAACGAGCGAAAAAAATGACTCCCATTCACATTAAAGAAGTATTTTGGGTTACAGTTAAAAGAGTGAGGAAGGCTCACGTCTACAGAATAAACCATTGTGCGTTAGTTCCAGCATCAGCTGTAAAAAAACAACAAACAAAAAAAAGATCAATCATACATGATTTTAAAATTTGCCTGCTCTCCTCTTTTCAAAAACAACGACCTTCCAGGAAAGAGAAAAACTCTGCCAAGAACAAATGCAGGGTGGATGACAATTGTCTTGCAATTCTCACCCCCACCCCACCCCCCAGTCACATGATCTCATCAATAGGGCTTTGGAGCGTGATGTCACGGGGGTGGGCGTGGAAAGGATTTTGGCCCGATCCGCCATTTTGGGGGTCTAAGTAAGGAGCGAAAGCATAGCCATGGTTCGTACTTGCTGTGTGGTCGGCTGCAATGTTCGATCTTACGACCGGCACGGGAATAAGTTTCGATTGTCTTTTTATGCTTTCCCAACCTGGAAGCAACATGAAGGAGCTCATG
The DNA here is from genome assembly GCF_057381915.1 of Diplotaxodon limnothrissa. Lineage (NCBI taxonomy): Eukaryota > Metazoa > Chordata > Actinopteri > Cichliformes > Cichlidae > Diplotaxodon > Diplotaxodon limnothrissa. Next base: position 20,220,048 of record NC_140597.1, read on the forward strand.
TATCGGATATTACCAAACGAAGGCGTCTAGCCTGGATAGCAGCCGTGAGACAAGCTGATATCAAGTTCTGTTACGTCTCCAGATATCAGTTGGTGTGCTCAAGACATTTTCATTCCGGTAAGTTCTAAATATGTTCACATCACACTTTATAGCTGAATAATATCATCGTTGGTGGTCTCGGAAGTTATAGAAATTGCGATCAAACATAGAATGGAGTGACTTGATTGGTTGATGTAAAGACAATAAATGAAATGAGACAGGAAGGACACAAATTGGCGTTAATAATTTACCCGATTATCAATGTGTTAATTTGCATGTACTTTACAATTATGGGCATATAATATGATAACGATATTTTAGCAGTTCAATGATAAATGTGTAACATTAATTATGGTGGGGGGTGGAAAATGGCTATTTCACTCGATGCACTCCAGCTGACTTCCTTTGACGACGTACTCAGAGTTTGGCGGCTTGAAAATAGCCAAATCTTGCACCCAGCCATTTGTAAATTGGATGTGCGCCTCCAGTGACTTGTAATTACGAAACTGGTTCGCTGTGTAAGCGCTTACTCCACAAACAAGATACGTGAAGATATCGGGGTAGGACAGTGGCGGTAAGTCGTCTGGGTCTTTACTCCACTGCCGTATTTCATATGGGTCCAGATTTGCGATGCACTCTATTTTTTTTCAAGTACCGCTGCTTCGCCTCTGGACGCAATCGGTCTCTATACCGTCCGTTTTCTTTTGAGCTGCTTTTAAGCATGTTTCTTGTCGTCGTCGTTCCAACACAGTGTGTTTGTTTTGATTCGTAGACCCCGAAAATGGAGCTGTGCTCCCACAATGCATTGCGGCGTGACGTCAACTCCAAAGCCCTATTAAGGGTTGTTTTTTTGTTTTTTTTTTGTCGATTTCCTCACCCTGGAGGATGACTTCACCGCGCAGATCACAGTGAATGTTACAAAAAAGATAACCATGCTCTAAACTCTACGACTAAAATGACTTTGAGTATTTGTCCTTTAAGTATTTTTAAATATAACGTATGCAAATATTTAGCTTATTATTTTTTGTGTTGGATTTAGTGATTAGTTTTTCGTGATGTTCTTTGTCAGTTAGTGAAATCCTCTTTCTGAAGCTTTTTACTGTCATCATGTCAGAATTTTAAAACCAGCCTTCATGAGAATGGAGGTGTGAGCAGCACTTCCTGCAGCTGTGCCCCCAAACCTAGGCCGCATTCTTCTGAGGCCGCATTTGAAAGCCGATTACGTCACAGCCAGGCGACAAAGGCCGACAAATGCGTCCTCCTTTTCCCCAGATTTGAAGGACGGGTCGGGTGTATCCTTCGTGGCCCAACCTATCCCAGAATTCGTAGCGTGGCCCAGCCAATTCCAGTTTCCAACAATGGCGGCTACTACTAAGTTTTAATATTACTCTCATTACTCTTTCAGGGTCACAAAATAAACCTTTAAGATATTTTCAGGCGAGAATGTAGCTGTAAACTTCAAATATCTGCTCGGTTTATCAAGACATCACATATTTGCAAAAGTGCTCCGACATTTTCGGAGACGTCTGTTACCCACCAGCTCGATAGCTGACCGGGAGGTCGAGGCTCACTAGAGAACAGCAAACTCCCGACACACACACCAAAATAAAAACAAGCAAGGTCGTTCGGGGAGGACCGTCTGACTGTGACACTCGGATAACTTAAAAATGTTATTGTGTGGCTTTTTTCACTGTTTTAGTTGTTCCTGAGTAAATCGGATTGGCTGAGATTAAAGTTCTAGTTTTCACACAGCTGAATAAACGTCAAACAGAAAACTGATTAAACAGAAATGTGAGATGGTCGAGAGTTTACTCCAGTGTCCTGTTATGCATTAGGAGCAGACGGCTGAGTTTATTAAACTCCACCGAGATGGTGGCACAAGTCTGAAGGCTAGACCATCCAATTTTACAGCCTCGCACTTCCGGCCTTCTCGCTCTTCGAAAGACCAACAGCCGTGAAGGCCGGGTCCTCCCAAGGATGACATCCATAAAATTTGAAACATTTAACAAGGTTTTCTTTGTTTAAGTTTGACTTGATGATAATGTCAAAATTTTAGTCCTTGTAACACATTTTGTGCTTTTCAACTTTTCAACAACTGTGCATAAACAGAGCAGATTTATACAGTTGTCTTTGTAGTGAACGGGACATAATGCATAACAGGATTACGAGTTTTTATTTTGACTTTGAACTACATGATCAGTGTGGGGCATTTACGGGTGACCGTTCACTCCCAGAGTGTTTAGATCTCTGCAGTATTATCTTTCCAAATCATTGATCAGAAACAGTCACATCCTAACTGTTTGCCCAAATACAAACAAATATAACCACCAGTAACACACTCAGAGACTTCCCATGCAAAAAATTTTTCCACTAATTTGTTCCTGTCACAACCCATAAACAAAAGCACTTCTGAAGTTGCCAACTAACATCAAGGCTGAAACAATAATTGTTGCCCATTGAGGGAGATTACATCACCATCTCCACCTCTCTACTTTTGAATGTAGAACAATAATTGCTAGCCTAAAGGAACTGTTAGCTGGTACCCTTTTGATTATAACTAAATCTGAAGACAAGTTCATGATCTAAACCTGAAGCCATGTGGTATAAGTTAAGAACAGCAAAGAGCAATATTTGAAATATAAATAACAATTTGCTGTTTTGTTTGTGGATTCAGCTGCAAAATAAAAAAAGGGTTCAGACAGACCAATCAAAGGGCTGCTTTGCCAGTTAGTGTTTCAATTGGAGATTATTCAAAGCATTCAAGGTTAATGACCTTAATAGGCTCACAAAACTTTTTATTAAGGACACAAGGCTTGTACGGGGTACAGCCTACCTTTTACTCTTCCAATGGCCTCATCCCGCTCGCCTTGCAGCCACCCACTGCCAAACCATCAGTTATGCCTTCTATGGAGTCTGAGTCAAAGCATCTTGGGAAATTAAGGGGACTGTAATGTGGCATCATCTAATAATTGCCACTTGTGGCTGTGTTCAGCTACAAACCCTTGGAAATGTTTCTACAGTAAAATGTGATATTCCCCTCTGAGAGTGAATAATAGGCTGCAAAGAAAGACCAACTTCTAAAAAAGTAAAGTAAATGAGGTTGTGAAGGTACAAGTACATTCTTTGATTGATGCCATTTTCAGGTCGATTACTCTCCTGATTTGGCCACCACTAATAGGGCCAAGGATAGCTTGAGAAGAGAGAGAGGAAAAACTGCCACAAAGAGGAGAGGAAGACAACTGGGGAGGAGGAACTGAAAGTCGTGGTGGGAGGCAGAAGGGCAGAAAAAGGCACAAGGCAAAAAAAAGGAGAGAGGGAGTTACAGAAACAGCTACCCAACAAGAGACAACATGGCACAGCCCAAACTTGGCCTAATAGGCCACCGCTACCTTGAGAAGTGTAAAGTAGGTCTGGACAGTGTGGGCTATTTGCAGACTGAGCGGTATTACACACCGTTAATAGGTTCAACCAGGGCTCCTCTCATTTATCAGAGAGAGTACAGACTCTCAGAGCAGGGAAGGCAAGGAGAGGAGGAGCATGAGTGATGGATGTAGGCAGACATCAGAGGGGGAAAATTTGGTTTCTCGGAGCAGAGGTGAATGTCTCAGAGCGAGAGCTCTCTTTTTCTTTCACTTCATCTACTACACAGTCATCTCATGCCTTTTCTCTTTTCCGTTTCACTTATAGATTTAAAGATTAAGCTTTTAATAATAATTGTCATTCCTACCCTCTAGTTTAGATTAATAAAGCAGGCAGAAACTTAAAAAATAAAAAATCGGACCCATCCCCCATCATGTAAGAGATAGTTTGTTTGATAAGGAAGTCAGTATATTCCATTATGGCTTAACAGAAATAAATTCTAACCATATTCTTATATAAAAATACAAAGTGCCATTTTTTTCCAATTTATGTACAAAAATTGCAGATTGAATGTGATGCTCTATCATCTGCCAACATAGAGTGATGTAAAAAAAAAAGTGAGTGAAGAAGAAACTGTGCATCATGGGAATCTCCCAGCAGCCTAAGCCTATAGTAGCAACCATTCAGGGTCACCTGATAAGGCCTTAACTACACGCTTCATCAAACAGTACATGTTGTTACAAAGAGTCTCAGGCTGCTCGAAACTCTCAGATTGTGACAGTTTTTCTACTTTTGGCTTTGTATGATGTGAAAGACAGCAGTTACCCCAGCTATGGTCCCAGCGCTGGCTGTGAGCACAGGAAGCATAAAAAAGAGGTTAACCTAAGTTTTTACCCTTTTACGTTCTTATAACATAAGCAGTCCTACCTCATTCCTGCCAAAGCTGAAAATCCCCCTCCCCCTGCACTATGTATGAATCAAATTTTAAGGTTGTCATGTTTTCATCATGTGCAATTGTGACAAAAAACCCTCAGTATTTCCATTTTTTCCTTCTCCTACAGTGGCAAAGAATCCTTCGAAGGATTGCAGGACTCAGTTCCTCATTCTGGACAACTCTAAAACAGAATTAATTCCCTCTGAGATCTTAAGCCTGGTTTGGTTTCACCACATTTTTTGTGTTGCATGCCAACTGTCACATCACCACACCCCTATCCCCATTTACACTGGTGTTTGTGGGTGAACTAGACTCAATTTAATCTTACCGCCTGTGTAACAAGGTGAAATGACACCAAAGCATTAACCACAGTCGTGACTGTTATGTAATGGGTTCTTTTTCAAAAAGTATCCAAATCCAACCTCTGCAATCAACGTGACTCACTGGGCTAATCCCAGAATGATCCCCATATTGCTCTCCAGCAAGTAACTCTGAACAAAGGTAGGTTATGCTGATGGGCATGAAACACGTTTGCTCAGCTAGGCATGAATCTGGACAAGGAGCAAAAGGCAAGGTGAGAGAGGCGATAATCTCAAACCCAAAAATGAAAAGCGTGCAGCCAAACGATGCAACCATCAAGGTAGTGCAACAATCTGACAGCAAATGATGAGAAGAGTTGGATTTAAATTTTGCAGGTAGGCAGAAGTAATGATCAGTCCACTTTAGCATAGGATACACTGGGACTGTCCTTTATGAAAGGAAAGGACAACATGCCATCCCACAATTCATTGCAATGGACCATCTGACCATTTATCAAAACAATCAACATAATAAAGAAGAAACATATTCACTCCATGTAGCGACTATTGCAACCACAGCAGACACAAGATAGGATTTTTTTTGGAACTAATTTGTGGTAAATTGTGTGCCAAAGACTTTTTAAATATTCCCCTCCTGAAAGGAAAACTCATAGAAATACATATTCCATGAGGCCAGTCGCTAAAATGCTTCTGCTCACAACTTTCAGTAGCATAATTGACACAATGCCACTTGAGGAAATCCCGTAGCTTTCCAACATCAAAACAGGGCTTTGTGCTGCTGCAGACTGTAACTAAATCTGGCTGAATGTGGTTTGTCTTCTTAAAAATTCCAATCTTTGTGATGAAGGGATATTTTTCACCGTTCTCATTTACATGACCTGTGTGAATCAGGGTTAGAACACATTGGGGTGATTTGTTAAAAGAGCCATATCGTAGTCTATCTTCTGAACGTTGTGGTTTCAACATGACAATCATCTGGACTTACACTGCTGGAGATTAGTGTAAGGTCCTTTGGATTCTTCCCCTTTCCTTATCAGTTCTCCTAACCACCTTTTCCTGACCTCAATGACATTTTCATCAGTGTCAATGTCATAAACAAAAAGAGGTGAAAAAAGGTCGACTCGACGTTAGAGATTACTGCAGAGCAGAGGGCTGATATGTTTGGTGCAACACACCGATGAAGGCTCTGTGAAAAAACACTGAAGAGAGAAAACCCAGGCAAAACCCCTCTTATATAATCCCATCTTAAATGGGCCCACAAAGTCAGACTATTTTAAATGATTACAAACTTGACATCCTTCATTGGAAAATAACTTTTCACACTAAATGTATTAGATATTAGATGTAAGGAGTGGACAGTTAAGGGAATGCCAGTTATATAGCAATAAAAGAAGACACGGTGGTGAAGCCCTTAAAAGAAAAACAGCACTTATGTACCAGTATAGGCAGGAGGGACTTTGTATCCAAATGGAAAAAGTGTCTGTTTGAGAGAACCGTTTAAAATAGCATACTGTTTGTACTCAAATCATTTCATGCATATTGAAAAGTGTATTATATTATATATAGTGTACAACAACATGCTGTGATATCAATAGAAGTGTAAAACGTCACAAGAATGGAGGATGTAATAAAGTATGTTATTAGAACTTACAAAGAAAATCCATTATTCTAGTAACGCGTCTGACTGTTACAGAAAAGTATAAAAATCAAGTGTCCTCTTATCAACGAGTACTGAAGAGAGAGGACACACACACACACACACACACACACACACACACACACACACACACTTTAAATGTAAAATAATCCTCAAAACACAATATTTGTTTGATGCGTGACTTTAGAATGAACTAAAAGTTTTAGATAGTCAAAGACCTAAAACCACATTTGGAAAAGAGAACAGATAAAGTATATTAGATGAAATGAGATAAACTAGAATAGATACACTAGAATAAACAGCAGAATTTGATAATGATAAAAATACCAGTTTGCTTTATGCTGTGAAAAACTGTTATTCAGCAACCTACAGACATGTCTCACATGCAATTTATTATTTTAAAATCAGTTCTTACTACTTCTATTGATTTTTATTTCTGTCTTCTTATCAGTACTCAAATAATATTAATGGTGATGGTTTGGATGGATTTGGTCACAAAAATTAATGTCAGCTTGAAATTAGTTGTAAAAAATCATGATTGCGTGCTCTTGATGGCTAAATGATAAAATGTGTAACAGAACATTTGTGCTCACTTGGGTCTAGTAGCCATAAGTCATAAGTCATGTTTTCATTTTAATGTCAATGTGCATTTATTTTTGGTTTTATTGTAAAATAAATATTGCATTGTAAATCCTTTTTTCTTTGACACATCCAAAGAGAATCCTCCATCTCTTTAGCTGCCAGACACTCTATGTTTAGCAGCTGGTAGCTGATTCATTGCAGACTCCTTGTACACTACCTGTGTACACAGAGTTTTGAGTGAATTAGCAGCAGCAGCTGGCTGTTGTGCCAAGGGACAACACTTTTATTTCACTCCCATTGCGTGTGTGTGTGTGTGTGTGTTTGTGTGTCTGTGTGTGTGTGTGTGAGGGAACAAAGAAAATCATCATTGTAATTGTTACACATTAAAAATTTACATTCTTTTCCTTCATTTTTGTCTTTTTCCAACATACATGGTGAGGGGAGGGTTAGCATTACCACCAAGGATGAGGGTCGAAGTGTTAGTGATGACCTAAAGTGATGTCAAAGCTCAAACACTGTACAGTAAAGAAAAAAGACGTAACCGTATAATGAACAGCGGCGTTGCCTTATATTCCAAACTGTAAATTGTTTCTGAAGTGTGAGGTTCTGGGAGGATCCTGGGCTCAAGGTTTGCTGCAGGGTCACTAAAACAAAATGAAATGAACCAACATGAGAGAAATAAGTAGCAGGATAATGTGGAAGCAATGTTTAGTCAGTCTCTCCATTTGTTCCTTTTCCTCGGATGATTTGCAATCTGAGATGTTTATCTGCTCTAGTTTTTCCAACTGTCCTTTCCATTATCTGTATGTGACTGTTAAAAGATTTGGGATACATCTGAGATACTTTGACAGGGTTAAAGTAACATTTGAAAGCAGGATTAGCTAGTTTAGCCTCTTAAAAGCCACTATGTTACTGCTGTGGACCACCTATTTAAGGTTACATTAGACTAAATTTAAAAGGAAAAGCAGAGCTGTAAGAGTAGGGAAACATTATCCTTCTGTAACCTCAACTAAAAGCCAATCTATAGCTTTCCTTCTCTGGGATTGGCTCCAGCCCACCGCCAACCTGTCCAGCATAATGAGCCCAGTGTGCAGTCGGCACAAAACAGTAAAACCTGGACAGTCTATCACGTAGCTCAAACCTGACTCAAATATCTGCAGAAGTAAATGGCATAAATCAAACTGTCAGTAATCATTCATGCCAATAACAGAAGTGTAGGAGTCTTCATCTGGTGCGTCTTATATCAATGATATCTGGTGTGTCTTTCATAACACTACAGATTTTGACATTTTTCTTCATGGATAAAAAAAGATCTCATCAGTGTATTTGGAAGCATTTGTTGAGGTTTGTTTAGCAGAGCCGTTGCAGAATTTTAAGACATCGTCCTCTTTACTGACTGCTTTTCCATTAAACTGCATGAAATGTTTCATATGTGAATGACCAACTCAGTCTTAGATGCCTATTTCACATTTACAAAGCATGGCAAAATGTGCTTTCACATAGACAAACAAACTACTTTTACAACCCCATTAAAAAGGATTATTGAAATATGCTTTATGCATTTTTCTGTATTACTCATGCAGCTGATTGAGAAAGTAAAAGCAGCATAGCCACTTAATTTTTACTCATGTGCTTTTATGTGTTCTTCTTGATCAAATACTGCTTATTTTGCTTAACCTTTTATATTAACGAAGGATGAAAAGAACTGGGAAAAATTCAAAATTTCAACTCAAAGGCAGTCCTAAGTCTTCAGTTCCCACCAACCATCACTTTGAAATGCTTTAAATATTTAAGTTGATGATCATCTCGCTCCGATTCCAAGATGGCGCCGCGGATGGCAGCCTCGGTACTGCGCTCTCTCGCACTTTTCTTGTTTCTGCTGTGCTTGAGAGCCACCATCTACCGGAACCAAATTCCCTGTATGTGTCTGCACATATATTTGGCCAATAAACACGATTCTGATTCTGAATTGTATAAAAGGCCCCAAAGTTCACAGAATAATTCTATTGGTGTTTATAAGTTTATATAAGTTTATCTACTGTTCATTGAATATTCAACCCTCTGTTACAGTGGGGCAAAAAAGTATTTAGTCAGCCACTGACTGTGCAAGTTCCCCCACTTAAAATGATGACAGAGGTCAGTAATTTGCACCAGAGGTACACTTCAACTGTGAGAGACAGAATGTGAAAAAAAAATCCATGAATTCACATGGTAGGATTTGTAAAGAATTTATTCGTAAATTAGGGTGGAAAATAAGTATTTGGTCACCTCAAACAAGGAAAATCTCTGGCTCTCACAGACCTGTAACGTCTTCTGTAAGAAGCTTTTCTGTCCCCCACTCGTTACCTGTATGAATGACACCTGTTTGAACTCATCATCTGTATAAAAGACACCTGTCCACAGCCTCAAACAGTCAGACTCCAAACTCCGCCATGGCCAAGACCAAAGAACTTTCGAAGGACACCAGGAAAAGTATTGTAGACCTGCACCAGACTGGGAAGAGTGAATCTACAATAGGCAAGCAGCTTGGTGTGAAAAAATCAACTGTGGGAGCAATCATCAGAAAATGGAAGACATACAAGACCACTGATAATCTCCCTCGATCTGGGGCTCCACGCAAGATCTCATCCCGTGGGGTCAAAATGATCATGAGAACGGTGAGCAAAGATCCCAGAACCACACGGGGGGACCTGGTGAATGACCTGCAGAGAGCTGGGACCAAAGTAACAAAGGTCACCATCAGTAACACACTACAACGGCAGGGAATCAAATCCCGCAGTGCCAGACGTGTTCCGCTGCTGAAGCCAGTGCATGTCCAGGCCCGTCTGAAGTTTGCCAGAGAGCACATGGATGATACAGCAGAGGATTGGGAGAATGTCATGTGGTCAGATGAAACCAAAGTAGAACCTTTTGGTATAAACTCAACTCGTCGTGTTTGGAGGAAGAAGAATACTGAGTTGCATCCCAAGAACACCATACCTACTGTGAAGCATGGGGGTGGAAACATCATGCTATGGGGCTGTTTTTCTGCCAAGGGGACAGGACGACTGATCCGTGTTAAGAACAGAATGAATGGGGCCATGTATCGTGAGATTTTGAGCCAAAACCTCCTTCCATCAGTGAGAACTTTGAAGATGAAACGAGGCTGGGTCTTCCAACATGACAATGATCCAAAACACACCGCCCGGGCAACAAAGGAGTGGCTCCGTAAGAAGCATTTGAAAGTCCTGGAGTGGCCTAGCCAGTCTCCAGACCTCAACCCCATAGAAAATCTGTGGCGGGAGTTGAAAGTCCGTGTTGCTCGGCGACAGCCCCAAAACATCACTGCTCTCGAGAAGATCTGCATGGAGGAATGGGCCAAAATACCAGCTACTGTGTGTGCAAACCTGGTAAAGACCTATAGTAAACGTTGGACCTCTGTTATTGCCAACAATGTTATGTTACAAAGTATTGCGTTGTATTTTTGTTATTGACCAAATACTTATTTTCCACCCTGATTTACGAATAAATTCTTTACAAATCCTACCATGTGGATTCATGGATTTTTTTTTCACATTCTGTCTCTCACAGTTGAAGTGTACACAGCAAATCCAGCATGTCCAAATTAACACTGTCGGATTTGATTTCAACACTATTAAAGTGTCTATATGGGTCCACACCAGAGAGTGTTAATTTAACTATTTTTGGAGAGTTGGTACGTTAACTCTGATTTAGTGTTAAACACCAAATCTGTCTGGAGTTGATCATTTAACACTTGGTGTTAAGAGTTTATATATTAACTCTCAAAGAGTATTTTAGTTTAACTACGTAAGAGTTATCTTCTAATTCATTCTAAAAAGCGGGAATTTTACTGTTCTGAACTTCTAGAAATTTCTTTTGGAAATAAACATTTACTAAAAAGACGCAATGGTTTTTGAAAAACATTTATTCTGAACTGTGCACGACAATTTCAAAGCATTTTCTGAAAGATGTAACAGTGTACATGTTCTCACTTTCATTAGAATTTTGTTTATCAAAAGGTCTGACATGGTAAATGCAAATAACAGCATTCTCATCACTTATTTCTTCAATACAATATGCATGTCCTTCATTCATCCCTTTGTGGAACTTCAACGCACTTCTGCTCTCCCCCATATTCCATCTTCACAAGCATATCCTGTGCGGAGATTGAATAAAAATTAGTTGACACTAATTAATGGCACAAATAATCCAGTAAACAATTGCAGCACAGTAAAAAAAAAAAAGAAAAAAAAAAAAGGAATCCTCTCTGAGCCATTGCTTGTGTAAAGTATTTTCCCAAAAGACAAGGACACAGGCAACAGGTAATACTGAACTAAATGTAAAACCTCAACCTTTTTCATTTTTTTTTTTCCGCCTGTCCCATTTGGTTCTTTAGCCATCAGAATTGTTGTCTGAAGACCAACAAGGATATCCAATGGATTTACTTTGCCAAATGGATCATCGTGGCATTGCCGTATTGGTCCATTTGGTCGATCTTTGTTTTTATTATTTATTATATTTTATTTTCAGATGTTACAGACGGGACAGACATGAGTGAAGGATAGGAAAGGGAGAAAGAAAGAGGAAAGAAAGGAAAAACAGAAGGGGAGAGGGACAGTGAGAAAGGGGGGGAGAAAAAGAATAAAAATCTCCTGGATCACCTGTTGAGAGAAGAATAGAAAACAAGCAAAAAAAAGACAAAAAAACAAAACAAAGCAACATACTAAACACAACACCATCGCATTAATCTAGCTAAGTGTAAACAGCAGTAAATACTAAATATTCAATGTTGTTGTGCAGCACGCAGGACAGATGTGCTTCGAAGTAGCAGCCAAGAAAGGTGTAATTTGGGTCTACGAGCAGTGAACACCCGTGTGCATACCTGTGGTAAATGGTAAATGGTAAATGGCCTGCATTTGTATAGCGCTTTTCTAGTCCATAGGACCCCAAAGCGCTTTACACTACATTCAATCATTCACCCATCCACACACACATTCACACACTGGCGATGGCAAGCTACATTGTAGCCACAGCTGCCCTGGGGCGCACTGACAGAGGCGAGGCTGCCGGACACAGGCGCCACCGGGCCCTCTGTCCAATCAGCGCGCTTGTATTCCAAAGGTTTCTCCATGTAACGATCTGCTAGGGAGTGTGGGGGGGCCACAGCCCCGTCCTCCAGGGTGTGAAGCAGGTATGGAGGAGATCAAAACTCCAGACATCCAGAGGCCCCCAGAACACAAGAGACCATGGAAGACCAACAGAGGGGCAGCCGCGCCACTGTTCCAGTAAGAGCTGAGGAGAGTCCCAGATGAGGGTTCACTCAGCAGCCGCGGAGCAGAAGCCAGGGGGAGTTGCAGTGATGCGCCCATGAGCTCCGCCGGCCACCAGCTGTGCCTGAGTGACCGAGCCCCAGGCCGAGAGGCCGGGGGCACCCCACCCCCGAAGGGGCCCGAGCGAGCCCCAGGCTCCAGGCCCCGATAAGCGGCCGCCAAGGAGTGAGCCGGTGTGTACCTGGACGCCCACCCCCAGACACAAAGAACCACCAACGCACCGACACCTGAGGGAGTCCGCCACCGGCAGGGGAAGTGGTGGTAGGTGGAGATAGGCCTCCAAACCTTGGAGGGCCTGAGGTGTCCCCAGAGAGGTGGCGTCTGATACCCAGCCTGACATATAGACACAGACATACAGGCACACACAGACACAAACATCCATTCCCCCCCTCATGCTCTCATATGCACTCACTCCACACTCAACCAACGTGGAGACAGACATAAAGAGACGCTGTACACACGATCACACTCCCCAAGCGTACTCTACAAACCGGGTCTAGGTGCCCCCGCCCCTGGAGGGGGGAACTGCACCCAGACCCAGGTGGTGTTACCCTTTTCCCTGCGGTGGGGAGAGGCAGACCACCCCGACTCCGTAGCAGCAGGGAGGCCCCACACCCCAGACCGCAGTCGGACGGCCAACTCCACCTAGCCCTCCCGCTCCAGCAGGCCGCAGAGAATGGGGGTGGGAGAAGACTCCAAACCTCCCTCCACCCTCTCATTGTAGTGTTGATGCATGTGTGTTCTAAGGTGCAATTAAAACCCAGGAGGGCATGGAGCTACCTGCCAAGGAGCAGCAGGTAAGCACATAGTCCCTCCTGATAGCCCTCAATGTCTAAGTGTATTTAAAATTGAGAGGTGGGCAACGACGCCAGGGGTGAGGTGGTAATGGTAATTTGGACTCCGTGATTGTGCCCACCCCCAAGATCCTATATGTATGTGTAATGAGAGTGTGAATAATGTGAATGTCTAAGTTGTGGGATAAAATTGAGGCAGAGGCAGCCAGAAGGGGACAGAGGGGGGGGGGGGGGGTAGCCTCCTCTGCACCCTGGTGACATACCCCTACTCCAAGGCCCTGCATGTGTGGGTGGTTGTGGTGGAGCGGGAAGAGGGAGGCAGCTGGAGATGGGGAGGGAAGGAAGGGAAGGGCAGGTAACCCCTCCCTGGGGCCAGCTCCCCCGCTGACCCCAGTAGGCACTCCCACACTCCGCGACCCGCCAGGGAAAGGGGGCCCAGGCCCATCCAGACCGGGGCCCAGTGCAGCAGCGCCTCCCGGCCCCACAGAGCCCGGGACAGTCCACCCAACCCCACCACAGAGAAAACTGCACCCACCCCACCATCCACTCATCTTCCAGACTACATAAGACAGTAAACGCCCAGGCTGAGATCTTCCTCCACCTCTCCTGTATCTCCCCCTCCTGCAGAGAGAGTTCCTGAAGAGAGGAAAGCTCCAGCAAGATGTGACCATCTCCCCCACCAGTTGAAGAGCCCCCCAGGCGGTTCGACACACCGGCGGCACCCCGCTCCAGGGCCGGGCCCCCATGCACCCACCCGCCCACAACCCCGGCAACACACCAACCAGGACCCAAGCCCCCGAGGCCCGGCCCGGGCCCCAGCCCAGAGACGGAGCGCCCCCAGAACCTCACGCCCATCCCGGACCCACCCAGGGCCAGCCATGCTACCAGGTCAGTAACCCACGTCCGTCAGCACAGATCCTCCCCTAGCCCCGCTGCACGCAGCCGCGAGGAAACTGTCACCTGAGAGCCAACAGAGCCCCCAACCGGACATGACCGCTATCCCGGGTTGAGCCCCCCAAGGAAGATGCCTCCGGGGAACCCCCCGACGCCCTAAGCCTGTCCCTACCCCCACACCAATCATAACAGTGAAGGCGGGACCAAACTATGACCCCCCACCCCCACTAGGTGATGGAGCTGATAAAAGGAGTCCAGAGCAATTGATCTGATGTGGTGGCAGAGGCTGTGTCAAGACTAATGTAATCTAATAGATAATTTCTATATTGGTTAGAATTAAGATTATTTTTATTTTTCCAGTTCATGAGGACTGTTTTCTTGGCTATGCATAGGGCAGTGAAAATCATATGGGCTATATTCTTTTCTGAAGTGACATTATCTAAGCTGCCCAGTAAACACACTGAGGGGGAAGTTGGAATGTTACATTTCAGACACTTTGATAAGTCTTCACATATCTCGCGCCAAAACTTTTGCACTGGTAGACAGAACCAAAGAGCGTGGATGTAATTGTCTGGTGTATTGCCTTGACAGTGTGAGCAGTTGTTGGAAGATGTAAAGCCCATCTTGAACATCCGATGACCTGTAAAGTGCACTCTATGTAGTATTTTGTATTGTATTAATTGCAGACTGGGATTTTTAATTAATTTAAAGGTTTTTAAGCAAATCTGAGACCAGAAGTTTTGGTCTAAGCTGACTGATAAATCTGCTTCCCACTTTGCAATAGGAAGGGATATTGATTCATCTAATTTAGAAAGTGTTCTGTATATTTTAGATAATAATTTGGGGGATTTAAGAGTAAGAAAATGTGCCGCACTTAGTGGTGTTTGTAATTCAACTTGACTGAGGTTAAATTTCTTTTTTACTATGGATTTAATTTGTTGATATTCTAAAAATCTTGTCTTGTTGATCCCATATTGTGCAACTAGTCTGTCAAATGGAATAAATGCTGTTCCCTCTAATATATGTTCTAAGTATTTAATTCCTTTACAACTCCATTCTGGGAAATTAATCATATTATTGTTTTGTAATATGTCAGGGTTATTCCAGATAGGTGTACGTTTGCATGGGATTAATGAAGACTCTGTTATTTTTAGAAACTCCCACCATGCTGTCAGAGAAAAGCTGATGTTGATACTTTTAAAGCATTCATGTCTTTTGATGTTTGAGCTAATAAATGGTAGGTCTGAAATTTCTAGATCCTTGCATAGTGCCTGTTCAACATCTAGCCAGGGCTCAACTAAGAAGGTATGTTTTAACCATTCTGAGATGAACTGAAGCCTGTTGGCTAAGAAGTATTGGTGAAAATTAGGCAGATCTAATCCTCCTCTATCCTTGGTTCTTTGTAGCGTTTTTAAGCTGATACGCGGGGGTTTATCTTTCCAAAGGAATTTGGAAATATATGAATCCAGAGATCTGAACCAATCTTGTGATGGTTTGTTAGGGATCATCAAAAATAAGTAATTTATTTTTGGCAAGATCATCATTTTTATAGTGGCGACCCTTCCCATGAGTGATATGGGTAAAGATTTCCATCTAGTCAGATCGCCTTCTACTTTCTTTAGAAGTGGGATGTGGTTTAATTTAGTTGGTCTGAAAGCTTAGGAGAGACATTAATACCTAAATATTTAATATTTCCGGATTGCAGTGGGGCAGAGGAAGAATTATGGAAGGAGCAGTTAATGGGGAGAACTGTAGATTTTGGCCAGTTAATTGAATAATCTGAAACTCTTGAAAACCAGTTTATTAAAGTAATTACCTCAGAGAGGTTGGTTTGTGTGTTTTGCAGAAAAAGCAACACATCATCCGCATAGAGACTGATTTTATGTTCTATGTTCTTACATTTTATGCCCTTAATTGTTGTAGCCTGTCTAAATGCTGCTGCTAGAGGTTCGATAAAAATTGCAAAAAGTGAAGGGGAGAGTGGGCATCCCTGTCTGGTGCCCCTCAGGAGACAGAAGCTGGACGATGTCTGGTCATTTGTTCTGATACGAGCTGTTGGGGAATTGTATAATATTCTTATCCAGTTTATGAAAGAGTTTCCAAAACCAAATTTGTGTAAAGTTGCGAATAAAAATTTCCAGTTAACTCTGTCAAATGCTTTTTCTGCATCTAGAGATAATATTATGGTTTCGATGTTTTTATCGTATGAGTAGTCTATTAAATTAAGTAATCTACGAGTGTTTGTTGAGGAGTGCCGACCTTTTATGAAACCAGTTTGGTCAGGATGAATTAAGAGGGGGGTCATTTTCTCTAATCTCTTTGAGAGAGCTTTGCAGATTATTTTAAGGTCTACATTTAAAAGAGAAATTGGACGATAGCTTGAGGGAAATAAAGGGTCTTTGCCTGGTTTTAGCAGGAGACTAATGTTGGCAGAATTCATATTTGGTGGTAGTCTGCCATTTTCCTCGATTTCCTGCAACATGCCGTGGAATACTGGTGCCAAAATTATCCAGAATTCTTTGTAGAATTCTGCAAGGAAGCCGTCTGGACCTGGAGCCTTATTATTGGGCATACTTATCAGGGCTTCCTGGAGTTCACTTGGCGTCAGTGGCGAATCCAGTTCCATTGCTTGACTGTCTAGTAATTTTGGAAGAGTTACGTTGTCAAGAAACAGATCAATTTCATTTTTAGATGGGTTCATTTGTGGTGAGTATAAAGTTTCATAGAAATCCCTAAAAATGTTGTTTATTCTTCCAGGATCATATATTGTGTTCCCCGATAAATCTTTAGCAGCACATATAGTTGTTTTTTCTTTATTTATTTTTAGCTGGTTAGCTAGAAATCGACCTGATTTGTTACTGTGTTCAAAATTCTGCAAGCGAAGTCTTTGTATAAGGAATTGTGTTTTTTTATTAATAATTTCATTTAATTCTAGTTTTGTTTTGCATATTTTGTTCAATGTTTCCTGATCTTGGTTGCACGCGTAGGCTTCTTCTAGTGATTTGATGTTTGTTTTCTTCTTTCTTTTTGTGTGATGAGAAAGAAATTATTTTACCTCTCATCACAGCTTTCCCTGCTTCCCATAGAACAGAAGCAGATATTCCGGGAGTGTCATTAAAGTCTAAATATGAAGTCCATTCCTTTTTAAAATATTTAATAAAGTCTTCATCTTTAAGTAGTGATATATTAAATCTCCAGTTTTTTCTTGGCGTAGTGTTATTCTTGTGCATTAGTGTTAAAGATAAAGATAAGATACCTAAACCGTGTGCACAAAACTCTGGAGGGATCTATGCTAACGTAGAATCCAGTCAGGACGTCAGCTACTGCTGTTTGCTCGTTTTTATTTTTTATTTTTTATGGGCGATCGTTTTCAGGCTTCAAGTAGCACCATTATACCAACATTTCACATTCTAGACATTGTTTTAGGTGTATTTGACCAAAAGTTTGACTGAAAATTCACATGCAAGCTTTTTTTCAAGGCTGTGGTATTTGCCCGCAGACAATACCTTTCAGCTAGCTAAAACAGAATATTATGCTATCACCGAGCAACATGGCTAATGCCTTTCACACAGCTTTGTCTCAACTCCAAAGAGCCACAGAAGTAAAAGCTCATAATAATAATGGAAATAATCTTTGAAAAAATGACTTACCAAGCATGGCAAACAACTCAAATATGTAGAGCAAAATGTTCTGAAACGGCTTCACTTCAGCTTCGATTGGAGCCGTGCTGGGGGCGGAGTCTGTGAATTTACTGTATTGGTGTCATAGCCCCTGTAGGAGTTCAGAGTTAAGAGGTCAAGAGTTAATGTTTCCATTGTAACACCTCCAGATTTGACAGAGAAACACTCATTTTTAACACTCGGTTTTAACTACTATCATTTTACACCTCAGAGTTACATTAAAAGAATGTGACTCTGCTTAGAGTAAAATTAACTCTACTTTTGCAAGAAGACTATTAACACCAAAACATTTAACACTTTTGAATTTGGTGTATACCTCTGGTGCAAATTACTGACCTCTGACATCATTTTAGGTGGGGGAACTTGCACAATCGGTGGCTGACTAAATACTTTTTTGCCCCACTGTATTTTGGGCCAGCCCACCGTTTGGTGACATCATCCAGTTAGTAAGGTGGGCAGTTTAATGTCGAATGAGCAGTGTTGGTCTGGTGGGGGTGCACTGATTCCTGTGGGATGTTATGTGTGCGTGAATGATGAGTGAGTATTAACCTGTGTTGCATTTTGCCTTTGTTTGTGTTGATACTGACACATAGAGTGAGCAGTTTGAAGTGTTCTATATTGTTCTGATCTATAAATGGTTATGTTAATTATATTGTGTTATGTCCAGTGTTGGGTAAGTCACTTTAAAATAGTAACTTAGTTACATTACTAGTTACTTCTCTCAAAAGTAACTCAGTTACTTCAAGTTACTCGTTACTTTCAAAGTAACTAGTTACTAGGGAAAGTAACTTTGGTTTTACTCAGAATTCTCTTGTTAATGTGTTGCTTCCATAACTTTGCCAGTCTTCTAGCTTGCTTACTTGCCACAAGTGCACTGTGCCACCTACCAATAGAAAGGAAAAGATAATGTGCATATTTCCATGAGAGAAATCCCACGCCTGGACCGTCTTTGACTACTGCCATGATTCTAGCCTACGTCACAGCGTCATGTGCGCCTTTTACATCCAACACAAAAACTGCAGTCGTGGTGCTTTCGATTGTACTCAGAACTTGGAAATTCTGCCTTCTGAATAGGAAGATGTAGGCAACACCAGACTGCAGATGAGCTGCATACAGGGCTGGACTGGGACAGAAAATTGGCCCGGGCATTTTGACTAGAGACCGGCCCACCATTATAGGAAAAATCATAAAGCCTTTGAATGAAAATAAACACTGTTGTGACAGTGATGTTCACTGTTTTGATGGTATATATGCATCAATCTATCAATCGTTTGTTGTAAGATTCAGATAATTATTTTTTAAAAGCTAGACATTTTAAATGAGAATAAGAAAGAAAAGTATTTCTTTGTGCCCCCCTTTCCCTGTTAATGCCCTACATGCCCCCCTGGCAACACTTTGCTAGATCTGCACCTGCACAGTTACCAGCTGTCAGCTACCTAAAAAAGGATCCTGGGGTTATTTGTCTCTCAGAAACAGTTCATAACTTCCCTTCAACTCATTCATGTCACCTAAAAGGTAAACCTGTTTCTCCATCACCTGTTCAGCTCTGATGATTCAGTAAGGACATCTCCTGGTTTCATCTTCATGTTTCCCTCTCACCAGATAACCAAACCATATCATGACCAGCAGCTTTACAGCTGTGGCTCCAGCAAACATCAGCTGATACTAGAAATTAATATTAAATAAATTCTAACAATAGCTGATCAAGCTTAAACGTGCTGCTGTTGTTTACCGGGACATCCGCTGGTTTCCTCTTTCGGTGCAAAGTGAGCGATAAACAAACAAGAGAGCCGATCAGCTGATCATTGATCAGTTTTCATGATTGAAGCAGAAACGGGAGAGGGAGGGGGAGAGGATGAGAGAAGAAGAGGCAGCTGTGCAGCAAAGACACAGAATAACTCCAGCTTTGTGTCTTTTTCATTGTAGCTGAATTACGGGACAAACTGTTCCTTTTCACCTCAATAAGAAACGCGTAATATTTTCTCTGAATACCAGGCGGGACGGGTTGGCAACTCTAATAACTTATGAACAAAATAAAGTTCAACATCATTAACTTCATAGCACCCACCCAGCTGTATAGAAACTCCGTCATGCTAGCTAGCACGCAGTATGGAAAAAGTCAGAATAACGAAAATAAACTCCACCTAGACTTGGTTCATATCTGACCCAGAGAGACTGCAGGTCATAACTTCTTACCTGAAGTTCAGTTCACACTTGGACCGGCGGCCGCCTCGGGTCTCTCTTCCTTCTGCGTCCCTTTTCCTTCATCCACCTGCTGGCCTCCACCACTTGCTAATGTTACTGAATCTGTGGAAGCTCCGCGATAGCCACCACACGAAGTAACGAGTAACGACCCTATCTAAATCCCAGTAACGAGTAACGCGTTCCTGATTTTGGCATAATAACTAGTTACCGTGCTCGTTACCACAATAATAACGTAGTTACTGTAACGCGTTACTTAATAACGCGTTAGTCCCAACACTGGTTATGTCTCTATCTGAATATGCCACTTATCTATTCACCTTATTTATTATTTCTTTGTATTGTTTATTTCCTTTGTAGAAAACCACACACACGCAACTGTTTTTAAAGCCACAGGAATTGAGTTGTGACAATAAAATGCCTCAAACCGAAACTCAAGCTCCTCCTTTCATACTCAGGGACAATTAAGCCTTAAGTGGTGTTCTGGCCGACACACCGGGGTGCTAAAGCCTGAATCAGTGCCACAATTGTGCCTATCCCTGATATCTCCACTACACCAATGTTAAGCCTAATGCTAGTATGAGGCATTCACCCTTTGGCTACGCATCACTTTTCGATGTCCTTGCAGGATTTTAATAATGCATTTTCCAATGAATGTCATTTTGGAAATACAGGTAGTTGGTGAGGGAGTGTCAGGCCTCATTGCAGGTGTCTTCACAGGCATAGCAGACCATCAACAACTGATGCTCTCTCGTCTTGCACTGTTTGTTGTTTTTGTTTTCTTCTGTGCTCACCGATGACGTCACAGTCTGAACTCTAACCTTCCAGAAATAGTAAAACTAAAATAATTGACTGAAAATGTATCCAAAAATAAAACACAATTACATCAGTATACTCCTTAAAGATTTTCCAGAGATTGGTGAAATGTCAGTTTTCTAACCACTCTTAGATTGCAACACAAACAGTCTCCATCATTGTCCCTGAAGGCCCCTAAAGGGAAGTGATGGAGCCATTTTAATTGAGCTGCCAGCTTTGACAGAGAGACAAGATTATTTTAGGGGCATGTTAAACCATTTGCTTTATTTTACTCACTGACTGTTTTTATGTAGTGATGCACAATAAAAAGTGGTCTTTTGCCTCCTTTGGCATTTACATAGACACATATGGAAATGCATAGTCGAGTAAAGGACGTTACCTTTTGATGCTTTTTGATAACATTTTGGAGGAAAGGTTCATGTAGCTTCTTTTTATGGGTGTAATTTTCTGGTAGCTGGCCCATGGAGTTTTTGGCTGCTTTTAATCGTACGTCCAGGTAAGTAAAGTGAATGTTTTCTAATGAGTCTCTTTGTGCCTTCCCTGCCCAAAAGAGGAATATTCACCAGATTTAGCATATTTTACAAAAAGATCTTCCCCATGCCAAGGCTGTTTGCCCTCACAGCGCACTGCTGCGTGCACCGTATTCTGCCAACCCACCCACACAACTCACACACGGTTTTCAAATGCCAGTTTTACCTTCTACTAAAAGAGTTTTCTGAGTGAAAACAATAAAGTAACCAACTACTTGATATCAGTAAAAATCAAATGTCATGTTTTGTTTTGATAGTCAAGTGATAAAACAGTCACTGGCTATTTTCTGCTATTCCATAGTACGATGAGTGTGCTAGCCTCAACGTTTACGGCTCGACACTGCCTCTGTGTTCCCACAAACAGACAGATGCTAGTGTTACACACTGAAGGACGACAGGGTTCATTCAGGTGCACATGAAGATTTATTGCGCTGAAACACAGCAAAACAATTCAGTGTTACTGGCGGCTTCCATTGTAATAACTGGCCTGCGTTACTTTTGTGACATTACGTGTAATGGCCACATATTAATCAGCCCTTAACACACAGAGAAAATGACCAGTAAACAATAGACAACATAACATGTACTGGCTGGTCTATTTCCTATAACTTTAACTGAAACCAGCTAACAGTTTCCTTTCACCTTACTGATGGAACAACACGGTTACAGAGATTAATGCAGGAGGCTAACATGACTTAGCTAGCGCACAAATGTTACTAGCATCACCCACAGATAACGTGAAACAACTCCCTTATTCGCTCACATTAAACACCATATAAACAAGAATTACACTCCAAACATGTTAAATAAGCATCAACTTTACATAAATTTATGTAGTTCTCGTATATTGCTCTCACCTGAAACACAGCAAAACAATTCAGTGTTACTGGCGGCTTCCATTGTAATAACTGGCCTGCGTTACTTTTGTGAAGGATTATTTTGCCAGTTACCCTTTTGGCTGAGCCGCCACTGCCACCTACTGGCGAAACTAAATATTGCCCTAGCATCACATCAGGTGGGAGCAAATGAGCTTTTCGCTCTGTGTTATGATGCAAACTATTGTCACAACAAATAGCAAAAAAAGATGATGGGGGTGGGCACGAACACATAAGCAACACATCTGAGACTTGTTCTTAATTCTCAAAATACTCAGGGCGCCACACTAGCACCGTTAAATTAGCTAATAAATCTTTGCAGGGCTACCGTTGCTTTTTTTGAATCTTGAAAAACAAAAAGACAAATAAAGAACCAAAAGTCAGAACTCAATACTCCCATCCCAGTAAAAACTATTAGTATGAACAATTTTGTCAAACCTTGATGTACATTTGGATGAGACGGTGTTAAATTTAACAACACTAGCAAGCTGCATTCATGAACTGTATTAGCATAGTAAAGACCAGAAAAGGTGCAAAGACTTTATTTACATATTCTGGATGAATAGGCCGAACACAGAACACTTGTCCATGTAATAACTGTGGACATGTGTTCTTCTCGCTCTCTTCTGCTCTGAGTCTTTGGCCAAACAAGTATTAACCCTCTGAGCTCTAAGTGCTCATCAGTGATTTGATCAACGCTAAATCTAATTCTAACACTAACTTTTGCCTTTTTAAGTATATTTTTTCTTCCAAATCAATGGAAAAAAGTTACTGTCAGACATGGATGGGGTTGTCACCAATGAAAACACAGAGCTCACAGGTTTCATGTCAGCCAGTGATATTTTCCAGGTGTTACTGTTACTATTGTTCAGGATTTTGTCCAACAGTGCTTGGTGTTCAAATTGTGCAGCATGAAACAGCATACAGGGGAAAAACAGTGTAGTGTACGGATTTATGTGTGAAGGTAAAGTAACCTGATTAAGACTGGTCTGACAGGAAATGAGCAACATGGCTGCTAGAGGTACAGGCAAAGTCATACAGACAATAGTCAGTTAGCCTCAATATTTGAACTAAATTAATGTCAAAAGTATTTTCTTGGATGATGTCGGCCCACCCTTCTAAGCCATAACAGTTTCAACTCTTCTGGGAGAACTTGCACACAGTTTAGGAGCGAGTTTTTGACCATTCTTCCAGAAGTTCCTTTGTGAGATCAGACACTGATGTTGGATGAAAAGGTTTGGCTCACAGGCCTCGCTCTAATTCATCCCAAAGCTGTTCTATTAGGCTGAGGTCTGGACTCTGTGGAAGCAGGTTTAGTGATGGGCTCTTCTTGACAGGCCTGCACAAAGTTGGAGCGTGACATTTTCCAAAATGAATTGCTTTCATTGGAGCTAAGGTGGTAAGCCCAAATCCTGAAAAACAACCCCACACCATAACTCCTCCTCCACCAAACTTTACACTTGGTACAATGCACAATGCAGTATCCTAGCAACCACCAAACCCAGACTCGTCTGATTGCCAGCAGAGAAGCATGCTTAAGCAACAATTAAGCATTAATCCCTGTCTCTCTTCCACAGCATGTCTTTATCCTGTCTTCCTTCTCTCACCCCAACCAATCACAGCAGATGGCCCCGCCCCTCCCTGAGCCTGGTTCTGCTGGAGGTTTCTTCCTGCTAAAAGGGAGTTTTTCCTTCCCACTGTCGCCAAAGTGCTTGCTCATAGGGGATCATATGATTGTTGGGTTTTTCTCTGTATCTATTATTGTACGATCTACTGTACACTATAAAGCACCCTGAGGCGTTGTGATTTGGCGCTGTATAAATAAAATTGAATTGAACTGAATTGAATTGAAATGTCAATCCAGAGAACACGTCTCCAGACCTCAAGAGACCACTGGAGACGTATGTAACACCACTGCATCCTACACTTTGCATCGAGCATTGTGAGGTAAGTGATAACTTCAAAATGTGTTGTATAACTTGATGAACTCAACATGTGGGGGTTTTCAACAGCTTAAGAATAATAATAATTGAAACATTGGTGAATGGTAATCTTGACACTTTATGGTGTGGGGAGAAGAATATTTTGTTCCAGCTGGATGCAGACCATAATCATGTTTTAGCATTAAATTCATCCACGACTACCTGACCCTAGTATTGGGGTTATGACTGGGTTTAGTTCTGCCACATGCCAAATGAACTAAACTAGATACATTTCTAATGAAGCTGATCATTTTGTCTTTATACACGGAGAAGCTGCATTCAGCTTTTATGCTCCTTATATCTGGAACAAACTCCCAGAAAGCCTCAGATCAGCTGAAACACTCAGTTTATTTAAATCCAGGTTGAAGACTCACCTGTTCTCAGCTGCATTTGAATAAAGCACCAAATCCACACTTTTAAGCTTAAATTTCAAAACTTACATTTAACTACTGATTTTATCTATTGTTCTGATTTTATCTGTTTTGATTTTATATACTGTTTTGTTTGTTTGTTGATTAGTTTGTTTGTTTGCTTGTTTTAATCAATTTTAAATCATGCGTTTTATTTGTTTTTGTTTCTAATGTCTCTGTAAAGCACTTTGAATCACCTTGTTGTTGAATTGTACTATACAAATAAACTTGCCTTGCCTTGCCTTGCCTTTATAGGTTTTCTTTTAAAAGCTTCTATTTGGGATGGTAGGCCCTGCCATTGGGTGACCTGGTGGATATTCAAAGTTTAAACTGTACTTCCTGATATTGCCAACAAGATTAGATTTTGTAGAAATATTTCATAGCAGGAAATTCTAGAAATGAGCTGATTAACTGAGGGAATTACAAAATAGATGTTTGTTCTGAACCCTGGCTTCTGGTTTGATATTTGGTCCTAATTGAAATTCCCTATCTCTGGGATGTTTTCACACGGAAATGAATAGAAAGCTGCATTCGTTATGCGTTTGTTTTTCCTTGTTTTCTGCTTTCGCCTACCAGGGGAGGTAGTTTGGTATAAAAATACAGTTATAGATGCAATCAGACTGTGTGTTCAGAGGGCTGCAGAGACTGAGAGTGTTACTGTGTGTACATTTTGGAGGGGTGATAGAAAAGGTCGAGGGCAGTTATGTAAAAATTGGACTCAGGTGGCAACAGAATTTTGTTTGTGTGCCAACAGATGGAGAATTTTCACACTTACACCAAACCGAACCCAGCAAATGTAACACACAAACGCACACATCATCAACAACACATCTTTAACTGAAATCTTTTGGTACTTCTTGACTTGTTCACTTTATTTCCTGAATTTAAGCAATAATGAAAAGGAAGTACCGTCATTTAGACTAAAGATGGGTTAACACGTGCACCAAGGGTTTACAACAATCCTATTATAAAAGCACAGAGAAGTCATTATGCGTTTACTGCTGGCTCATTAAAAAACAACTCATATTTCACAACACAGGTCATCTTTCCTTCCTCTACTTCTCTAGTGCCAGCATGATGAATAAATGCTCCTCAAATGCATAATTAAAAGTTTATCATTTTAAATGTACCTGCTGACAGAGCTTTGGAACCAACAGGGACATAAATAATTCATGCACACCTCTTTGAGTCTGAGGTATATTAGACACACACCCACAGATTTGTTTGGTGTTTACAAAACCCATCATTTAGGTGTAAATATGTTCACTGCCCTCTGACTGATGACTAACAGTGCTGCAGGATCTTAAATGGCACTTTTATCAACAGAGTGTAGGCCGAGCTCATGATAATGATCACCTGTTTGGCAACACAGCAATCAGGCCAGACGGGTTTAAAAGGAAAAACAACAGAAACATGCAAACAGCAGGTGAACATAAAAAATGACACAGAGAGAAATCCAAATCCAAACGAGTGACATGACAAATGAAAATCTTTCAGTTATTTTTGTTTTTGCAGCTGCTGGATGGTATGGCATTAAGTTGCCAGTCAAAGTCAAGGTAGCCTCGGGTTTTGCTCAGAGAAATCATTTAGCATTGTTTAACCCTGCATGGATAATTTATCATGGGAATATTATTAAAAAAAACACTCCATAACAACCGTTAGAGGATAATAATGAACAATGAAGGTGAAAAGCAACAAAAAAGAATAGAAAAAACTATTCAATTACAGGAGACAATAAAAGCCGTCCTATGCAGCATTTTGCTACCAGTGACGACTGCGACACTGCAGCTCGGGACTGTCCGAGTGGAATGTGCTCAACGCTGAACTGATGTCACATATATAATGTTCCTACATTATATGTAGTATGATGATAAATGATTACGTGCTGCATGATTTATTGACATGCAGGATTTACTAGCTTCACCAGAGTCTCATGTTCACATACCTTATTACTAACTGACAGCTAACTGGTCTTTGCAGGTCCCAACAAATCTTGGTGTGATCCCAGTTCTGCTACTGTGCTACACGAGTAAAAGCTGAAAATATTCAACTTTAATAACATTTTCCTTAAAAAATCTCAATCAATCAATCAATCGTGGGATTAGATTCACTGGTGGGTCTCAATGGCCTCTTGGTGGTGCAAAGCCTTTGTTTAGATATTCTTGATGAATAGGCCGAACACAGAACACTGTAACATCCTGTAATAACTGTGGACTTGTGTTCTTCTTGCTCTCTTCTGCTCCCAGTCTTTGGCCAAACAACTATTAACCCTCTGAGATAAGATTCCTTAATAAGATTTCCCTTAAAGAAATCTTAACAATCAATCAGTCATGGGATTAGACTATATTTACTGGTGAGTCTCAATAGCCTCTTACAGGAAGCTCTGCCAATGATTGCTAAAACTTGTAATTACTCAAAGTTTAAATAACATTGATCTGTATTTTTCATAAGGTACTGATCTGTAAGGAACTGATCGTTTAGGCACTAAGCTTTGCTGTGTTTTTATATTTAAAACACAATCTTTATGTAGCAGCTTTGTTGTGCCAGAAATCAAGGCAAAACAACAGCGTCCCCTGTGGTAGTCAGTAGTGTTTTAGTGCCATTTCTCAGTGCGATATTTTAAGAACCAGAGCATGAAATGTACAAAAGTCAAAACACATTCAATAAGAATGCTTAAGAAACTGGAGTAATGAAGAAATCTGCTACGACAACCTGGACGTGTCGAAGTAAACTGACCAAAGTATATTTGGTTTAATGTCGTCTGAGATTGGTAACAGTTTGGATTATGTAACACACTGAAAAACAATAATTCCTTAAAGGGTTAAATGAATTTGTAGATTTGTAGACTAGACTACATGCAAACTGAAAGCTAAAGGCAAGACAGTGGAAATATGCAAATGAAACTTACCAAACAAGAAACAAACAAACAAAAACAGCTCTAGGCTGCATAAACAAAAGCCCACAAGAGTTCAAACATGCATTTAGTATGAACATCCTGATCTAACATCTGAATTATTGGCTGTGTGGGAAACTGACAGACAACACAAACAGGCTAACAGTTACATATGCTGTCAGAAAAATAAATAAATAAATAAATAAATAAAATAAATAAATAAATAAATAAATAAATAAATATATATATATATATATATATATATATATATATATATATATATATATATATGAGTATATGAGTTCAGTTTAGCCCAAAGCCTCCTAATTAATAGAATTATTCAATTTAATTTAAAAGAAAGAAGGCAACAGTGCAGAGAAAACACGTCATTTTTATCTTGGGAAAAATGTTTTAGGAGAAATATACGATCTAAAAATTACCTTGAACAAGCAAATAGTGCTTTATTATGAACAGACAGAGTGTGTGTGTCGGGGGGGGGGGGGGGACTCTAGTGAAATAGTGCCAACTTCTCATTTTCAGTGCTGTTCACTGGGAGGTGCCTGCTCACCTCATCAGGAGCCTCAGAGGAAATCCTTCCAACATGTTTGGTTTTAACTGAAATAAATCTATTGGGAATCGTTCCAACTAAAATATAGTTACTACAACTCTAAGAGGATAATAATAATGGATTGGATTTATATAGCGCTTTACAATACCACTATTCATTCACTCACTGGTGGAGGCAGCTACAGTTGTAGCCACAGCTGCCCTGGGGCAGACTGACAGAAGCGAGGCTGCCATATCGCGCCATCGGCCCCTCTGGCCAACACCAGTAGGCAAGTAGGGTAAAGTGTCTTGGCCAAGGACACAACGACCAGGACAGAGAGCCCAGGGATCGAACCGGCGACCTTCCGGTTACAGATGCGATTCCCAACCCCCTGAGCCACGGTCGCTCTAAGAGGATGTAAGTACCACCTTCTTCTGTGTCAGTCAATATATATTAGCTAGCAGTTCAATAGCAAACTTGTCACTGATGCCTTTTAAATTATTAGAAAGAATATAAAATAGTTGCCATTTTAATTCATTATTTGTTATTTCATTTATCTTTGATTGACTGAACACTAGTTTGTTTTATTTAAGTCAGAGACAGAAGACCATGTCTATAAGTCTATAAATGTTTTAGCATGCTAGAGAATAACACCTGCACACCTGAGCTGAACACAGCTTTACCTGAACTGCAGAGCCAATCAAGTGGCTACTGTCATGACCCTGTGCCTTCTCGGCTGACTCTGTATGGGCACAAGTGTTTTTGTTGTGCTGCATCTCTCTCACCTCCCGCGCACTGCGCTCTACCGGGGTGGAGTCATGACGGCTCCAGCCCCTGGCTCGGACACC
This sequence comes from Diplotaxodon limnothrissa, assembly GCF_057381915.1. NCBI lineage: Eukaryota > Metazoa > Chordata > Actinopteri > Cichliformes > Cichlidae > Diplotaxodon > Diplotaxodon limnothrissa. Next base: position 20,248,741 of record NC_140597.1, read on the forward strand.
TGCAAACAATCATCTCATCCACTTCTTAAGGCGGCTGCTGAGAGTGCTTCTTCGCTGGATTACTGTGTAACACTCGTCAGTGTCATCGCCAATCTGAGCTTTTTCCCGAGTTTCTTTCGTGCCACAACTTACCTGTTTTTCCTCCCTGTGTTAGATTTCTCGCCAGCCTGAGGACCGCCGTTTGGTGAGCTAAAAGCCGGAGTCCGAGCTACCTGAGCTTCAGTGAAGGATTGTGTACATAGCCATCCCCTTCCCGTGCCTGTGTTCCCCGGAGACCCTCTTCCTGTGCCCCCTCACCTGTATATATCCGCACCTGGTGTCTGTGTGTAAATAAATTGTGAACTTAAGTGACGGTCTGCCTCCGAGTCTCTCCTGAGCCTGACAGCTACACAGTATTAGCTGAGAGGTCTCTGTAGGTAGAGATAAAGTTTTACAGCAACAAGTCCAGGAAGAGGTGTCAAAAGGGTTGGTAATATGAGCACAAAGGAAATAGTGCATTATTGTATTATTACAGTGGGTAAGGATATATAGGAACATGGGGAAATGGATTCATAATAGTTGTTACTACAGCAAAGTGATTACCTACAGTCTGTATCCAGACATCCATCCATTCTTTCTCTTCCGCTTATCCTTAGGATCAGGGTCACGGGGGGCCTGGAGCCAACTACCCAGCTACCATAGGGTATAACCTGGACAGAGCCAGTCTCATGCAGGGCTAACACAAAGAGACAGACAACCAGTTATGATCAGAATCACCAGTTAACCGAACTCCTGGTATTGTATAGATAAAAAGTAATTATTAAACGTAAAGAACAGACTCCTAACTAAATATAACTAACATTTTAAACATGCGTTATATAATGTTTTTGGACATATTTCACCCTCCATGACCTCAGTACATATTTTGAGAGTAAAGTTCTCTGACGCTGCTTCAGAATTCTAAAGACCTTTTCATACTTTGGGCCATTTTAGTTCTTTAGAATAGGCTCATAAAAAGTCATTCTACATGTTAGGTGTTTTCTATTAACAACACATATATATGTGAACATGAACAGACTAGTACAGACTGATATAGATTTATATAAATACAGGTAAAGCATACTCTTGTCTCAACTACATGCATAGTCACTTCAAAAGCCAATTTGGCTCCAGGAAAACGATGTTCCACAGGCTTACTTTGAAGGTCGTGTGTGTATGTGACAAAAAGATTTGAATATTTCTGTACCGATCTATAACGCATGCAGTGTGCTCGTTCTGATAATGTCTTTCCAGATTACATTTTTTGAACCCTTTGCTTATGTCTTGGTGCAATTCAAAGACATGGCTGTTAGGTTAATTGTTGATTCTAGATTGTCCCTGTATGCATAGCTGGACCATCCCGGTGGGCTGATGGTGATTTTTCGTTTTTTATGGGCTGATGTTTTGTTTTGTTTATAATGAAAGGTGGTGGTTTGGCGAGATGTTGGCAAATGTGTAAAAATAACTCAATTGTGTGGTGGTGGCTATGACGGAGCTTCCACAGATTCAGTAACATTAGCAAGTGGTGGAGGCCAGCACATGGATGAGGGAAAGGGGAGGCAGGAGGAGGAGAGACCCGAGGCGGCCGCGGGTCCGAGTGTCAGGTGAGAAGTTATGACCTGCAGTCTATCTGTGTCAGCTAAAAACCATGTTTAGGTGGAGTTTATTTTCATTGTGCTGACTTTTAATAGTCAGTTACAATAACTAGTACTGTGTACTAGCTAGCATGACGGAGTTTCTAGATTAGATTAGATGAAACTTTATTAATCCCTCAGGTGGGTTCCTCCGGGAAATTCAGTTTCCAGTAGCAAAGCACCGAAAGAAGTTGCATGTTACAGATACATTAAGGGGAATGAGAGTAAGGATATAAGCATAAATACACCATATATACACATATACACATATATAGATACAGAATATACAATATGGATAAATAGGATTGCTCATTTGAGTGAGTATATTGCACAGTGATTATTGCACAGTCAAATATAAGAAAAAAAGACATAACAAAAACAAAAAACAAATATTGCGAATATTGCACAGTGTAGAAAAGCACCTACAGCTCAGTTGTTCCCGCCTCCCTTATCCCCCTGTTTCTCCTCCCTCTCCCCTCCAGTGAGGAGTTAAACAGTCTGATGGCGTGTGGGACAAAGGAGTTTTTAAGTCTGTTGGTTTTTGACTTTGGGAGAAGCAGCCTGTCGCTCAATAGGCTCCTCTGATTGTTTACGACCGTGTGCAGAGGAGGCCCAGCATTGTTCATAATGTCCATCAGTTTCTTTAAGGTCCTCTTCTCTGCCACTGTCACCATAGTGTCCAGCTTCATGCCGATACAGCTGGGTGGCTGCTATGATGTTACTGATAGTGAACTTTATTTTATTAATAAGGTTAGTTAGTAGAGTTCCCAACCGTCCCGTAAAAAATGGAATCGTCCCGTATTCAGAGAAAATATTAATATTACTTCTCTCATTCTCTCCCCCTCCCTCTCCTGTTGCCACTTCGATCATGAAACTGATCAATGATCAGTTGATCAGCTTTTCTCTCCTGTTTGTTTATCGGCCACTTTGCGCCAGAAAGAGGAAACCAGCGGATAAACAACAGCAGCTCGTTTAAGGTTGATAAGCTTTTGTTAGAATTTATTTAATATTACTTTCTAGTATCAGCTGATGCATGGGCGTCACTTTGTGCTGAACATTGGGGGGGGGGGGGGTGTGTCAAGATCCCTGTCTAAATAAATAAATAAATCTGGATGAATTCCCAGATTAAACATTTAAATATTTTGCTGGTAATACCTGAAATGAGTAACGACAATCAACAGCCTATTTATGTAAGATAATTCATAATTTTATTGGGGGGGGGGGGGGGGGGGGGGGATATTGGCTGGGCCTGATTATTAAAGAGGGTGTGGAGGGGTGTCATAACTCCTCTGGAAATCTTTTTGTCTCCTTTCACTTTTTAAAGGTTGCCAAGATAGAAAAAAATATTTTGCCCTGCCTGCTGTTTATTAATGTGGTAAATAAACTGTTTATCACTAAATCTGTCATTGATTATTTTTAATATCCAGTAATGATCATGTCTCACCTCCAGTCTTCTCTGTCTTAATGTCAGGGTTCCACCATGTGTTGTAGGTAGTTCAGGAGATTAAACAGTACTTAGCAGAAACCCAAAAAACTGCTTGGTCGAGTTAGAATACCAGGATAGGGAGGATGGTGTAGGTTTAAGTTAGAGTGATACAAATATACCAACGAGACAGTGTACATCACTGTCACAACAGCGTTTTTTTTCTTTCAAAGGCTTTATGGTTTTTCCTATAATGGTGGGCCAGTCTTTAGTCCAAATGGCTGGGCTTTTTTTGTTCCAGTCCAGCCCTGCCTCTATGTAAGGTTAAAAAAAGCAAAGATGAAGTGCTGTTAGTGTGTAGAATAAAGTACTGTATGAACATATGGTTAAAAATTTGATTTGAGGTCAATGCAGGTCTGCACTTCGAGTGGTCAGTAAAACTGGGAAGGGTGCTATATAGATGTCAGTACATTATTCATAATGAGTTTTAGTCAAAGCCACTGGGAGCTGCTAGAGATGCTGCAGCTGTGGAGCCTCGGGTCTGAGACTCTTGGAGTTTCTGAACACAAATATTTAGTTGTTTTTTTTCCTTCCTCAACATGAATTTTACAGTGTTGCTTTGTGTTGCTGAACACGTGTTTTCATCAGTGTGCTCTCAAATATATACTGATTAAAAGGCAAAAAGTCAACAGATGGAGGCTGGAATGTCGGTGAAGTCGTGGTGGAAGAGTAAGTCATATTTCACACCAGGTTTTTTATAATATTCCTTTGGGTATTTTCTGTGTATGACCTTTACCAAATAAAAGAAAAGAGCACAGAGGCTGTTATACCCCGTGGTCTTTACCCTCTGTCATGTGCCCATCATATTCCATATTTTCTCACGGTATATTTCTTTCTTTCTTGCACCTGTACATCAAGGACTGGGGACAAAAGATAAATACTTCAACATCACAGTGCAGAATCTTCTACTCCAGTATAACTAAAAGATTTAGCTGTCAGATGGCTTTAGACCTCAAATTTGAAGAGCCGGGCACACAGCAGTCTGGGAGAGGAAGATATCTCAGAATATGAGGATAATTTAGAAATCTATTCAGAGTATTTAGTTTCTGAAAGTGAATTTGAAGGTGGCCTTCACTTGGAATATGCACCACAAGGAGCACTGCAGAGCAGCCAAACACGAGCCGCTCAGAAAATAATAATGGATATGAGGGAAGACGTGTTTTTGGTGACCAGTGGAAAGAGAGGGACATCTGATCATGGATTGAGCACTTAATGTGAATTTGTTTTCTACAGATGGTCTGAATGTTTGTATCTTGGCGAGATGCTGGCAAAGTAGGCATTTGCATGCCTACTTTGGCATCCTCATCCTAATCCTTGTTGGTTTCTACAAGTAAGGAGGAAAGTCCACTGGAACAGTACCTGCATTGCCAACATTAACATTACAGTTTTCAATTGGGACTCTTGAAAGAAAGCAGACAGTGGTTGGAACAATCAGGAAAAGTAAGCAAGAGCCTCCATCTGCAGTTCTCACTGTGAAGAAAAGGACTGTCCAGTCTCCAGCTTTTATGTTCACAGTCAACACTGACCAACCAAGCTGCTGGCCTGCTACAGATGTCAAAGAAGAACGCTACGGTAGCCACTCATAATCTTTTACAGCACGCTGGATACCTCAGCCTGTAATGGGTTCACACTCTGGATGGCAGTCAATCTCAACTGAAACCAAAGGAAGCTCCAAAGAAGATGACTTTTCCTTGAGGAGCTAGGCAAGGAACTGGTGACACCGCACATCCAGAGGAGACAACATGTGCCCAGGGTCCCAGATTCCCTAACTACAGTTAGGAGAATGGTAGCGACTCCAGCTGTTGCACCTGCACGCCTCACACGACCACAGCCTCAAGCTTCTGAAGTTAGTGTCCTGTGGCAAATGTATCATATGTGTGTGTGTGTGTGTGTGTGTGTGTGTGTGTGTGTGTGTGTGTGTGTGTGTGTGTGTGTGTGTGTGTGTGTTCAAGTAAATAATATAAATCCTGAGCTAGAGTTATGGTCCTTTCACTTGTGTTTGTTTCTTGGACAGTGTTTTGCTTCCCTTTTCTTTTTTAATAACCTAACAATCACTAATTCTATAAGGCAAAGGCAGTTTCACATGACCTCCTCCTCTCGTCCGCTCTATATGTACAATGTGCTCCAGGCAATGAAAGACAGCTGCAACTAACTGCAATGTCTATAGGCCAACACTGAAGCTGACATGTTCCCACATGCCTAATTAATAACATAACAGTGTAGTGTTACATTTTATAAAGTAACTAACATTGTGTTTTACAGCATTATTTCTGTCCATATAATGGGATCACAGTTATTCAGCAACCTTGTCTCAGGACACGTAAGCATGAATTCATCACATCTTATCTGGAAATGAAACTGACTTGGAACTGGTTTGTGGAAAATACACACATCACCTCAACATAATTACTTTTTATGGTAATGTCTTTAGCTCTCCTGGAATTATAAGGCCAGATGTAATATCCTCTTAAGCAGAAGAGATTTATGTATTTGTGTATATTGTTAAATTATTGTTTTGGTACCCCAAATACTAATTACTTGTGCTTATTTTTAATCTGTTTTACAGGCACGGGGGAGTTTTTATTTTTCTAGGGCACACATATGCACTCTCTCTCTCACATACACAAACAAAATCATGTTTCTACAAACTGACATATGAAAAACCTGACTACACGCACGCACACACACACACACACACACACACACACACACACACACACACACACACACACACACACACACACACACACAGAAGCTCTGTTTACCTGATGCAGTACTTTTTAATTTCCCTCCCACCAGCCAGTTGTCACTGAGGGTGACATAAATGGATTTATCACCCCTTCATTCCAGTACAAGGACATGGAGTCATTCGCTGAGCGATGTGCAAACACACAAGCAACTCATTCTTATGAGGTAAGCTCCCTCATCCTCTCTTTGGTTTTCTGGTTTACTCACGCACATGTAGTGTACACTTGTGGCTGCAGGCATGAGCTTGAGTACTCCAACTGAGCAATTATATAAGTCATTTGTTCTTTCTGTCTGAAACAGGCCCTGTAAGTGTTCCTTAAGTGACATATGTGTAAGCTCAGGCAGGGTTAGACACAATACATGCCAATTTTACAATAATGGATTGGTTTCAAATACACCATTTCCAGTTTTCTTGTTTTTTTAATAGTGTTTGAGAAATTTTATTATTTTATTATTTATTTATTAATATTTTCTAAGACCCTATCATCATATGAGCTGAGTGAGGCAAGGCTACAACTCTAATGAGACTCCTGCACCCAATATGCAGGAGTCTCAGGTGGAGCTGGACTCAAAAACACTTTATTATGAACAAGAACTTAAACCAGGGAGATACTCAGAAACAACTAGACTATGAAACACCAAACAAATAGAACACACAGCTGAAGAGGCATGAGGGAGATCGCAACAACAGAGAGAAAAAGTCACACACAATATATACACAAGAGGGAATCAGGACAGAGAAGAATCATCTGGGAAGCACAGCTGGACATAATCTAACTCATCTGAACATGATGTATGCAGGGCAAGTGACTATCAGAATAAAACAGGAAACAGATGGCCCAGACACAGGAAGACATGGGAAACCAACACTGTGATGAGACTGACTGAATACAGAGAACGAGGGAGAGAGCGAGAGGGAGGGACAGAGAGTGAGAGACAGTAGACAAAGACTAAGACACACAAACTTGACAAAAAAGAGAACAAACTGGGACATGACTGGGGAAACTGAGCAGGAAGAAATAGAAAACTATAAGACTGCAAATAGAATTCCTTACAAAAGCCAAATACAAGAATACAAAACTAAGAACACTCTTGACTTAGAAAAGAAATCACAACTCAAGCACTGGGTCGAAGACCGAGGACCATGACACCTATAAGGACTCATATAACTTCCCCAGCCCCTAACACCCATTAACCCACAGGTATCAAACTGCAGTCCTCGAGGGCCGGTGTCCTGAAACTTGTCCATGTATCCCTGCTGCAACACACCTGAATACAATTATTAGCTCATTAGCAAGACTCTACAGAACCTGTCTGCATGCTGAGGTGGCAATTTAGCCATTCAATTCATGTTACATCAGCTCATGAGTGAAAGAATACGGTGGAATAAACGTACTTTTCAAAAATGTGGATGTACCTACATTTATTTAAGTGTACTTGAGTGGAGTTAGGGGTTTCCACCTCAGCAGACAGTCAAGTTCTATAGAGTCTTGCTAATGACTTAATAATTGTATTCAGGTTTGTTGCAGCAGGGACGCATCCAAAACCTCCAGGACAGCAGCCCCCAAGGACTGGAGTGTGACACCCCTGCATATCCCATTAACACAGCCACTCCTAATTTGTTTAAGTGGCTACAGAAATGGATGTTTGGATGGGTATTTGCCAAGTTCCATGTCTTGGTTAAAGGTTGTGACACTAACATAGTGCATGCTGTGAATAGACAACAGAAAAGATGCATGTAGCTTGAGGTGCTGAAAAGTATGACATGCAAACCTGCATTCTCACTAATGGCCACCTTCTTTTTTTCCTTCAGAGTAGGACATTACAAACCAACTGATATGTAGAGTCTATGAAACTGAACAGTTTATATTACCCGCTCACACAAATTATCAATGGTGTTGATGACACTAACTCTAACCATATACTCAGAATACATTGTTTAGATTGTTCATATATTTTTTCTCTTTGGCAGTCAGGGAACAAAGAAAAGAATCTGAACCACTGCTGGTGGTCTACGTGTCCTATGACATGACTTTGTGCATATATCATTTGTAAGTAATATAATGGCTACATTAGCAGTGCAGTTTGATATTGCAATCAGCACACAAAAAGATACTGTGGACTTATATGACAGTAAATCTAACATTTCAGTCACGCAGGCTTTCATTGGATTACTTTCAGGTTGACAATAAGCTGCAAACCTAATTTCCCCAGACATGGGAAAATGCTCTGCTTGGAATAATAATTTGTTTGTTTTGTTTTTCCACAACAAAGTTCACCAACTTTAATCAATTACCTCATTGCTGGTCATTCCATTGTCAAGATACGAGTGCTGAGAGCCTGAGGTTTTCCTGTCACACTTACACTTTGCATAGTTTGTACACTGATTCTTTCCAAAATAGAACTTCAGAGACCTTTAATATGCACTGACCACATGCTGGCTTTCATAGTGTACATTTGAGAACAGATTTGCTACAAACCTGTTAGTACAACTGACTGCAAAACCAAAGGTTTTCGCTCAGAACCCTTCAATTATGAAGAAAGGCAAAACTTGTTTTGGGGAAAAAGTAAATTGCCAGTTGCCAAAACTTATGAAAACACTTACAAATGTATTTATTAATTCCCTAAACTCTAGTCCAGTGTCCACCAATAATGCATTTATTAACCCTGTGATGTCAAAGTGTATGTGATCGTCAAGATTCCATATCCTGTAAATTCCACAAAAACTGAAAGGAAAAATAAAGAAACGAGCCTACTCCAAACAGTATCAGGTCTGTGCAGGAGAGATTGATATAGCAATAAAGAAGAACTGGACTCTGGACCAGGATAAACTGTATGCATGGAGGATTGAATGGATGTGCTGGTGGATCCCCATCGCTTTACAAGCCATTTACAGTGTTTGCAGGGTTCACATGACCAAATGTTTCATCTGAACCTTGTCGCCTTCTTCTCTCAGTGGTCTTAATGTTCTGGCTGTTCAGTGTATAGTGAAACTAAAGGTGCTATTATAATTAAGAACACAGGACTAATTAAAGTTCCATACTTTTTCGCCTCTGTCATAAATCACAAAGAGATCCATTCACACTGTGGCTGATTGAAAAATGCATTGTAGAGCTCAAAGATTGATCGCAAGATACTTCATTAATGATTTCTTATTAGCAGACAAATATCATACCCAAGCTGAAGTGAAAGATCACTTATTGCTTTACACACATTTGCAGTCTACTGAAATGTCCACTGATGCAGGTGAAGGTTGAATGTCTGCATCATGATGATAAACCATCATGTTTCCTTTGCTACGACTCATCTGCTTTCTGTAACAACGTCAGGTTGTGTAGATGCAGATACCAATTCAAATAAGTAAGAGAGCATATTCAATTTCAATTCAACTTTATTTATACAGCGCCAAATCACAACAGCAGTCGCCTAAAGGCGCTTTATATTGTAAGTTAGACCATACGATAGTACACACAGAGAAAAGCCCAACAATCACGTGACCCCTTATAAGCAGGCAGGTCATATGCCAAGGTCTGTTGTATGCAACAGTATGTATTTATAGTACTGTGTCTTGGTGAGTAAAAGGTCTCAGCGTTCTCCCTTTATGTCCATTCACTGTTTGTAGATTAGTGTTTCAAGGATGGTGTTAGTAACAGCCAAGACTTACAGGAAAGAAAGGTCATATTCTTTAAGTGACTGTTAGGTTTGTAACGTAAACCTATTCGCTGGAACGTTAAGGACAATTTGCTACACAGCAAAAAGCAAGACACAAGTCACCAAAGTTCTTTGGGTCACTCATGCATGAGGGAGGCCTGCCTGGAGCCAAGTGTCGTTCCACCCACTTGACCTCCGTCAGAGACTCTCAGCCAGGTTCCCCATAGCACTCCTTTTATTGTGGTTACATGAATATGCATAGGGTCATTAACATATAACATCTTACATAGGTATACATGTGAACAAAGAATACTGTGTGTGTGTGTGTGGGGTCAGAGTGTGACCCCATAAAGACTTCCCTAAACCTGCTGGTCTGGAAGTCCAGCAGTTCATCTAAACAAAAGGCACTTAGCCTAAAACAGATATAGCTATGTTTATCCTACCATAAAACAATAAGACAAGGTACGACCGCTTCCCATGCTCCCAGGATGTAGGTGTGAATGCCAGAACACTGTGGAATGCACACCAAGCCTTTGCAGCCTGCTAAAGATCACACATCCTATCACTACACAATTGATTATACACTTCTAAGCATATATGGTTAAATATTTAAGTGCGCATGCGCCAACCAGCGTGCAGCCTGTTACAGTCGCTCCTGCTTTTCTCTTAGTTTAGCTCTTTTTTCTTACGTATTCTTTTTTTTTTTCTGACTTGTATTTTCCTCCGTTTTCTATCTCTTACTCAATCATGTGGATTGAGAGAGTTTTTGTTCTTCTGGTGGCCGTGGAACTGTTACTTTTATCATGGAACGGGACCGCGGCACATCTCCTACACGCACGGACTGTTTACTCCAGAGATCAGCTGATCGCCCTGATGCCGGCCGGCTCGCTGGCCAGGCCCGCAGAAGTGCCCGCAGAAGTACCAGCTGAAATTTGGAGGAAAACACATCGGGGATGCAGAGGTCAAGGACAGAAGAGAAGAAAAAAGGTGACGGTGAGACAGCGGAGGCTCGAAGCGAGGAGGAGGTTTAAACCGTGTCTGCCGTCTATCGTGATGGGAAATGTGCGATCGTTGGCAAGTAAAATCGACGAGCTCTCAGCACTGGTACGGAGTCAGAGGGAATACCGAGAGTGTAGCCTGATGTGTTTCACCGAATCATGGCTGCACCAGGTCATTCCCGATGAGAATGCTTCCGTGGAAGGCTTCCACACTGTTCGGGCGGACAGGGACAGCATCGCTAGCGGTAAGCGTAAAGGAGGTGGGCTTGCTGTTTTAGTTAACAACCGGTGGTGTAACCCTGCCAACATAACAATCAAAGAAAGGATTTGTTGCCCGGACACTGAACTGTGTGCTGTTGGACTCAGGCCGTATTATTTACCCAGGGAATTCTCTCACGTCATCTTGGTGGCTGTTTATGTTCCCCCCTCTGCTAACCCCACAGCTGCATGTGACACTATCCACTCTGCCATAGCTCGGCTACAGACTCAGCACCCGAGTGCCTTTATTGTGATCTCGGGTGACTTCAACCATGTATCACTGGACAATACACTACCAACATTCAAACAATATGTGGACTGTCCCACCAGGGGAGAGAAAACTTTAGACTTACTGTATGCTAACGTCAAGGATGCATACAGCTCCTCCTCCCTCCCCCCACTTGGTAGGTCAGATCATAACCTGATTCACCTCACCCCCCGCTATGTGCCAATTGTGAGGAGGGAACCTGTGACCACCAGGACTGTTAGGAGGTGGTCAGAGGAGGCAATAGCGGAACTACAGGGCTGTTTCGAGGTGACCGACTGGGAAACACTCTGTGAGCCTCACGCCGAGGACATCAATGGGCTTACTGAGTGTATCACAGACTACATAACTTTCTGCACCGACTCCACTGTTCCAGCTCAGACTGTTCATTGTTACCCAAATAACAAGCCGTGGGTGACTAAGGACATCAAAGCCCTCCTCAACAACAAGAAGAGGGCTTTCAGAGGGGGCAACAAAGAGGAGGTGAGGAAGGTCCAGGTGTTACTAAAGGACAAGATCAGAGAGGCTAAGGACAATTACAGGAGGAAGCTGGAGTGGAAACTCCAGCAGAACAGCATGAGAGAGGTGTGGAGGGGCATGAAGACCATCACTGGATTCAGGCCAACCAACAGCAGGGGAGCTGAGGGAGGTGAGAATAGAGCCGACGAGTTGAATCTGTTTTTCAATAGATTCGACACCACAGTGTCTGCTCCCACCCCCACAACCTCACCTGCAGTCAGCCTGGAATCCAGAGCCACACCACTGTGTCAGCCTCTCTCTTCACATGTTGCCTCCTGTGAGATTCCTGACACCCCTCCCCCACCCATCACCTTCACTCAATACCAGGTTGAGATGCAAATGAGGAGACTTCACTCAGGCAAGTCTGCTGGACCAGACGGAGTGAGTCCCCTTGTCCTCAAGGCCTGTGCCCCCCAGCTGTGTGGAGTCTTTCATAAACTGTTTATGCTGAGTCTGAGTCTGCAGAGGGTCCCGGTGATGTGGAAGACATCATGCCTCGTCCCTGTACCAAAGACGCCTCGTCCCAGTGGCCCCCAGGATTACAGGCCCGTGGCACTGACCTCCCACATCATGAAGACCCTGGAAAGGCTCATCCTGGACCAGCTGCGACCCATAGTAAGACCACATCTGGATCCCCTTCAGTTCGCTTATCAGCCTCGTCTCGGAACAGAGGACGCCATCATCTACCTGCTCAATCGTGTCTACACCCATCTGGACCAGCCGGCGAGCACTGTGAGGGTCATGTTTTTTGACTTTTCCAGTGCTTTCAACACCATCAGGCCGACCCTCCTGGGTGATAAGTTAGCAGCGATGCAGGTGGATGCTTCTCTGGTGTCCTGGATTGTTGATTACCTGACAGGAAGACCACAATATGTACGTCTCCCACAGTGTGTGTCTGACAAGGTGATTAGCAACACAGGGGCACCACAGGGGACTGTCCTCTCCCCCTTCCTCTTCACCCTCTACACCACAGACTTCAGCCACTGCACAGAGACCTGCCATCTTCAGAAGTTTTCTGATGACTCTGCGGTGGTTGGATGCATCAGCAGGGATGATGAGACAGAGTACCGGGCTGTGGTCGACTCCTTTGTCACGTGGTGTGAGCAGAATCATCTGCAGCTCAACGTGGCAAAGACCAAGGAACTGATCGTGGACTTCAGGAAGACCAGGAAACACTTGACCCCTGTTTCAATCCAGGGGGTCAGTGTTGACATTGTGGAGGACTATAAATACCTTGGAGTACACATTGACAATAAACTGGACTGGGCTAAAAACACCACAGCACTTTACAGGAAGGGCCAGAGTCGTCTCTATTTTTTGAGGCGACTGAGGTCCTTCAACATCTGCCAGAAAATGCTGAGGATTTTCTATGAGTCTGTGGTGGCCAGTGCGATCCTCTATGCTGTTGCATGCTGGGGGAGCAGGCTGAGGGTCGCAGATGCCAACAGACTTAATAAACTGATCCGTAAGGCCAGCAATGTTGTGGGGATGGAGCTGGACTCCCTCAAGGTGGTGTCGGAGAGGCGGATGCTGTCCAAGATAAAGACAATGTTGGATAACACCTCCCACCCACTCCATGACATGTTGGTCAGTCACAGGAGCTCGTTCAGTGAGAGACTGAGATTACCGAAAAGCACCACTGAACGACACAGGAAATCATTCCTGCCTGTGGCCATCTCCCTGTACAACGCATCCACTTAACACACTGTTTGCTGCTACAACTACACATGTTTCTTTTCCAAATATTTATTTATAAGTGACTTATGTATGTATGTATGTATATATATATGTATATATTGTACTATTCTTAGTTAGCGTATTGTCTGTCTTGTCTTAATGTTGGTTTAAAATGGAGCACTGTAACAAAAAATAATTTCCCCCAGGGATCAATAAAGTATTCTGATTCTGATTCTGATTCTGATTTCCTAATACAAATGACAATAATAAAATCTAAACCCATCAGTGACCTTTCATAACTGCACACAGTTTATTCTTCTTGCATACAGCAAGAATGCAACACCATGTAAAGGAGTTTTTATTATTTGTTGTCAAGTCAGACCTTCGACAGCATGTTAATAAACCAGTAAAATGTTTGATATTAAAAAAAATGTATTAATATATAAACAGTTTTATACAGTACGGTGTGAATGGATCTTCTTGTTATTGTTTGTTACTCATTATCTTCCCATTTAGTCTATTGTCAAGAAACCTCTAGTGGCTATGGCACACAAAAATAAATGACGAAGCAGCCTTTGGGGTTAAATATTATAGAAATATTAGAAAGTGACTGAAACTGCAGTTCCTTTTATGGCCACTTGTGGCCGGTTCCAAAAGTGAGTCTCCCATGTTAAGATGCCACTAAACAGCATTGAAAAGTGTGTTTGCAGCCTAATATCTGTTTTAGCGACTATGGAACTTTTCCCATTCGTATCAATAAGGCATGTGCTTAAGTAGAAGTGTCTGTAGCACAATATTAGTGTGCTACAGACAGGTGTAGCTAACAGCTGGCTGCTAGACCTCAATTCTGCTAATTTGTTTCACTGATTGTTTCCTTATTGGAACATTTCTAAAGGAATTATCTGATAAATATGATGAAGAAAGACGTCTGTGCTACATTTCCACTTAATGGAATTGTAGCATTTTATTAGTCCACAACCTATAATAGAATAGCCCTTTATAATCAATGTATATGTATAAAGAAATTTTACTTACCACTAATTAGCTGATATGTCTGTGTGTTACACCCATACAGCTGATGGATGTAGCTCGTTATCCAAGCATAGCATTAGCTGATTATTATCTTATCATCCATTGGTCAAAAACAATAATAACTTGGCTCCAAAAAACAAAAATCAAACTTAGGTGTTTTCAGAACTCGACCACTCAGACTTCTGAAAAGAGTTGGTGACATCACTGAAGCGTCCTCTATCGCCTATATGCAAACTGGTGGCTGAACTCAGAAACCTGTTAACCAAGAACATTGAGACTTACAGCATGTCTGTTTTTAGCCCAAAGGATATTGAACACTGAGGTGGTTACAGCATAATGTTGTTCTTGAATCTTAATAATGGTCGTGACAAATGAATGGGTGACATCATGGTAGGTACATCCATTTTTTATACTGTCTATGGCTACAAGGGAAGTGCTACAGGCTTTTTAGATTCTAGGTTCAAGTGTTTTGATTTGCTCAGTCACCAGGCCTTTTTGTTCACTCATATAAGAATCATAGTTATATTGTGGTAAAATAACTGGTCCAATAAATGTTGCATTCAGTAGTTTTATTACTATCAAAAGCTGTCATTGATTTCAAAGTTGACACTTTTATGTATTAGTTTGTGTAATATCATGCCATATTATGCTTGTTTTTAGTAACTTGCAGCATCATGCAGAAGAAATGTGTCATGTTGGCACAGGCACAGTTTTGGGTTTTAGATGAACTGTTTAGCAAAAGTGACTTCTGTTCAGAAATATGTGCTTGGATGATTGAATAACCTCCTATTTAACAGACATGAGGGAGCAGTTTTTTGTTTGTTTTTCCAAAAGAATAATGCCTATGGATCTAAATCTAGTTGACTGTGATGCAAGAAGACCGTCACATTAATCTGTTGTAGGCACATATGCACACTTTAGTCATCTCGGTGATGTCAGCGGGTTGAGGAGAAAGAAAGAATAGCTGAAGACTCAGTTCTCATAGAAATCTTTCCTGGGAGCTACCAAATGAGGCAGAGAAGGTGGGTGGGGTGGACGGGTCAGGAGAGGCAGCTGTTATGTCCCGGTCTAGGGGTACAGGAGCCCAATATAAGGGTTAAAAGGAAAGCGACCCCGCCCTGGTCCCCGAAGCCATAACTCCACCCTCTGTATCTCCGGGGTGAGCAAAGGCCAAAATAACAAACAAAACAAGCCAAAACTTGTGTGAAACAAAAACCAAACAAAAGACAAGAGCTATCCCTAACTCCTTAATTGAATAAACAAGAGAAAAAGTAGGAAAACAATAAAGCAGTTCACTCTTCTGCTTCAGTGCTTATTTATAAGTGAACGCATATCTACACACTATATACAAAACTTAACAATTCTCTGAAGTCACACGCACAAATTTGTCATAGATGGTTTGGACAGGTCTGCTGCTGCTGTCAGTTGTTGTCAGGGGACAACTGCTGGAGAGGGTTTTTAAAACAGCCAATTGATGATGGAACCAATCAGAAGCTGCCAGCTCTCCAATCAGGAAGGACCTGCAGAGACTCTTAAAGGTACAGGACTCACATGTGGGACAGAATCCATCCACTGTGATCCAAAATATGACCAGGGCTGTAACAGTAGCAAAGAAAGATGCAAAATGTTACATTTCTGTGATAAATGTGACATTTATTGTTCTAAAACAGATAAAAGATAGGAGTAGTAAGATACAGAGGTATTAACAAACAGCAAACAAAAGGTAAAGGCGCAAAAAGAAACTGAGGAAAGACAACAGAACTACACTCAACATTATTAAATATTATTATTCGTTTTAAATTAACTAATTGTAGCGGTACAATTCCAGCAGCATGTGGGATAAAAGTACCTTATGTCAAATAAGTAAGTATGTTCTCAGAGGAACTGTTTGAATGTTTTATCTAAATTACTCTTAAAGACTGAGATTAGTTCAGACTTCCCTCTTTTGGTTATTCTAGTTGAATTTTTGGTTCAGTTTTCTTGTTTAGTGCCAGCTGAGTTTAATATTTACTGTTTTACTCCAGGTTTTAATAAAAGGTCATTTGATGTTACTCGTAGATGTCAGCCTTGTGGTTTGGTGAACTATGATAACAAATCTTTTAATTTCTGTTAAATTATATCAACAAGACTTCCTGCAATTAATTTCAGATGTAAAGACTCAAAGTAGTCTAGTAGTATTTCTTGGAAGTACTTGTTTTAGCTTCCAAATCATGAGTTGTGCAACTTGAAGAAGCCTTGTAACCTTTAGAATTGTTGTGAAAGGTCAACATGAGTACTCTCCAAAATGTCTCCATGTTAGAAGAAAGGTCTGGATCAAAACTTAAAAAACTGGATCAGGCTGAAAGGTCAAGTATATGTTGAGACCAGTATAGTTTTTCCTTACCTGCTGTGGTCAGGAGCTTACATACATGCATCATGGATCATTTTGGGCTGTTAATGATTTCTGTGATTTGCTCAAACCCAGGCTTGAATGATTGTACAGTAACCATCTTTAATGAATGATTTTCTGTAATCTGAAGCATACACACAAATATTTGGATATGTACACCTTTTTGTTAAACATTTTCGGATTGACTCAGCTTGCTTGGAACTCCGGTCGAGCAGGTACTAAAAATGCACCTGCTATCAGGTCTACCAACTAATGGAACACCCTAAAAGCAAAGTCGAGCCGAGCGGATGCTAGTGGAAAAGGAAAGAGTCAACAAAGACAGAGTGGTTCTGTTTGGAACGTTAACAGCATTGAATTATTGGTGTCAAACTGTTATCTCTCTGTAGAGTTGAGGGACATTCACATTACACCTTTTTTTCTTAACCTTACCACAGACTAAGAGCATCTGTAACCATTGTAACTGTAGACAAAAGATAATGACAGCCAAGGAAGGAGTAGAAAAACGAGAAACACAAACATGTGATGGAAGTAGACTGAAATGTTTTTAGCTTTTCTTGAATAAAATTGAAAACAACTGAAGCGGTGAAAATGAAACTATTACACTAAAACTAATTCAACATCAGGTGTCAAAGCGCTGAGGTACATTGTAATGAATCTCAAGTCCTAATCGAATTCACGACAGGAGGTGGATATGAAGTAGGCACACAGCGTCAACAGCAAATTAAAATGGGAGGAGATCAGAAAACAGCAAAGCTTTTAGCTTGTGATAACTCGCAAAGATGAAGAAGGGAAACTAGAACCATTCTATGATCTCTCCAAGTTTAAACGTTAAGACTTTTTGATGGTATTTAAAAGTCAGAACTCACTCCAGGAAGAGTGTTTCATTATAGGCTCATCTTTTTAGAAAATAACAAAATCAATGCATCCAGCATCCAACGATATGTTGCACAATTTGGACTGAACAAAAATCCTAATGGCTCGTATGAAGGTTCTCGTTCTCTCTGCAGTTGAGGCCAGCGTTGAGAGAGAGTTTACAGTAAGCTGAAAAATCATGAATCCAGCATAACAACCAATAATAGCAAAGGCTGCAAAAGGTCAGGGTGCAGCTCCCTGCGTGAAACGAAACAAACCAAGACTGAAAATAGACATCAGGCTTGAGGGAAAGAAATGAAATGAAGAGAGGGAACAACAGCAGCAGAGACTGAGAGAAAGAGAGAGTGACAAATGAAATAGAAATCCAGAGGAGGAAAGAGTTATAAGGTGTTTGGCTTGATGATTCATTTGTGTGTTTAAACCTATTTTACTCCGCCGACCCTGTTCATTCGCCAACAACAATAGGCGGTAATTTCCCCAGTGTTGATAAATTACACGGCTCTCTCTGCAAGCAGAACGCACTGCTGTACTATTATGAGAAAAGGCAAATGCTACTTTAAAAAGAGGGAGAAAGCGCAAGAGGCTGAGAAAAAGATGCATGAGAAGAAAGAATAATACAGATGGAAGTAGACATATTTGGGCTTGTTATTTGATGCTCGAACCCTACTTCTATCGCTAGATCAAGGAAAAAAGCGATGTAGGGAGGACAGAAACAAAGGAAAGGCAGGTGCTGGCTGTTAATCTGGAACAAGAAAATGGAAGGGAGAATGACAAAGAGGAGAAGATGTACCAAATTGAGTGGGTGTGCTAATTACTAACCACTCACTACCAGAAACATCAAAGCACGAGAGACAATAGGAGACAACAGGGACTATTTTAAATCCAACTGTGCTTCTGAACCCCCCTACGCACCACCAGTCCACCAACACATACACACACAGACACACACACAGAATATTACGATGGCTGAGAGCATAATTAAAACGCCTCAAGGCAGTTGGGAAGGTGTTTCAGTCGGGGTGTGCGTGTGAGTGTCTTTGCATCGCAGACATCGTGGGATCATATCATCATAGCTTACCTTTGCAGTATGTCTGCCTACCCCTAATCCACCCTGTGTAGTATCTGTGGTTGTATTTCTTGTCTGTTTGTTCATTTATACCTTCTTTGAGTGGTAACAACAGCAGTGGAGACTGAGCGAAAGAGAGAGGGGCAAAGTGAAACAGAACTCCAGAGGAGGAAAGAGATGCCACAACTGCATGCCCTAACCTCCGTGAATAAGAAATAATATAATATAGCTATGGAAATTGTTACACCCCGGCCTAGGCAACCGGCGTGAAACGCAGGAAAATAAAAATAAGGAAAAAAAACACACGACAAAAAAACCCACTAAGGCTCTCCACCAAATTCCCAAAAAGGAAGTGTCTCAAAACGAAAGTATTGACAAAACCCATTTACAGCTATTTACAACAAACTATTTATTTACAACACGGGGAAAGATCGCAACCATGACATACTGAAACACAAGGCTTAAATACATAGAAGGAGCAATCAGGGAATGGACCACAGGAGGGAAACACAGCTGGGGCAAATTAGACCTGACGAGACAAGGAAACGTAAACTGAACACACTAAGATAACACAGACTTTCAAAGTAAAGCAGGAAATACATGACAGTCACGCAAAAAAACAAAAAACTGACAACACCGAAACGTAACATTTCCCCCCCACCCAAAAATCAAACATGTAACCCCAAGTGAAAAGTTTGATCCAGACAGATGAAGCCGATGAAGGCTGGAGCGGTCCCACGGACCCTCCAGCAGACGATGAAGGCTGGAGCGGCCCCTCGGACCCTCCAGCGAAGGCGGATGAAGGCTGGAGCGGTCCCTCGGACCCTCCAGCGGAGACGGACGGCGGAAGCGAAGGCAGACGAAGCTGATGAAGGCTGGAGCGGTCCCACTGACCCTCCAGCAGACGACGAAGGCTGGAGCGGTCCCTCGGACCCTCCAGCGAAGGCGGATGAAGGCTGGAGCGGTCCCACGGACCCTCCAGCAGACGACGAAGACTGGTGCGGTCCCCCGGACCCTCCAGCAAAGGCGGATGAAGGCTGGAGCGGTCCCTCGGACCCTCCAGCGAAGGCGGATGGCTGAAGCGAAGGCAGACGAAGCTGATGAAGGCTGGAGCGGCCCCACCGACCCTCCAGCAGACGACGAAGGCTGGAGCGGTCCCACAGACCCTCCAGCGAAGGCGGATGAAGGCTGGAGCGGTCCCTCGGACCCTCCAGCAGACGACAAAGGCTAGGGCGGTCCCCGGACCCCCCAGCGAAGGCAATCCCGGACGAGTCCCCATATGTTACACCCTAGCCTAAGCAACTGGCGTGCAACGCAGGAAAATAAAAATAAGGAAAAAACACACGACAAAAAAACCCACTAAGGCTCTCCACCAAATTCCCAAAACGGAAGTGTCTCAAAACGAAAGTATTGACAAAACCCATTTACAGCTATTTACAACAAACTATTTATTTACAACACGGGGGGAGATCGCAACCATGACATACTGAAACACAAGGCTTAAATACATAGAAGGAGCAATCAGGGAATGGACCACAGGAGGGAAACACAGCTGGGGCAAATTAGACCTGACGAGACAAGGAAACGTAAACTGAACACACTAAGATAACACAGACTTTCAAAGTAAAGCAGGAAATACATGACAGTCACGCAAAAAAACAAAAAACTGACAACACCGAAACGTAACAAAATATAAAAATCAATGAATATAAATGTAATTACCAAACGACTTTATTTCCATGTGTCCACTCTTAACTTTGTGAAAAAAAAACCCTCCACAGCACTGCTTTTGTTAACGACTCCTTAGATTATCTTCAGGTTTCTGCTTTTCATAAACTGTTACTAAACACTATCTTGCCAAAAGTATTTCAGGTGTTCGAGTCACTTCCATGACAACAGGAAGCGATGCACCTGGGCATGCAGACTGCTTTAACAGACATTTGGGAAAAAGTGTGTTGTTCTCAGGAGCTCAGCGGTACCATGATAGTCATAAAATTTCCTCACTATTAAATAATGAAGCACAGTGCGCAGAGGTCAACAACATTCTACAGAGACAGTTGATACAGACATCCAAACTTTATGTGGTCTTCAGATTAGCTCAAGAACAGTTCAAGAGAGCTTCACTGAATGGGTTCCCATAGCTGAGCAGCTGCATCCAAACCTTTCATCACCGAGTACAATGCCAACCAATGCATGCAGTGGTGCAAGGCACACCATCACTGGGCTCTAGAGCAATGGAGATGTGTTCTCCGGTGTAACACATCACGCTTCTCCATTTGGCAATCCAATGGACGAGTCTGGGTTCGGTGGTTGCCAGGACAACGGCACTTGTCTGACTGCACTGTCAGGAGTTGGGCTCAACCCCTTAGTTCCAGTGAAAGGAACTCTCAGTGCTTCAGGCATCCTCAACAATTTCATCTTCCCAGCTTTGTGGGAACATTTTGGACATGGCCCCAACCTGATCCAAAATGAGTGTGCACCATTGCCCAAACCAAGGTCTATAAAGGTGTGGACGAGCTTGACTGGCCTGAACAGAGTCCTGATATCAATTTGGTAGAACACCTCTGTGAGGAATTAGAGCTGAGACTGTGAGCATGTCACGACTGGGTGGCCAGACACAGGTAAGTGGACTCAAATGCAGACACCACACGGAGGCTCGGAGGTATAGTGCAAACGAACAATTTATTTGGCACTCAAAAAATGGCACACCATGGAGGAGGTAAAAGAAACAAAAATGTTAATCATGAACTAAGGGCGAGAGGGAAAACATAAACCTCTGAACATTGGCTACCTACTAACATAAAGTTTCTGATTATGGTACTAAGAATCTGTAGCTACAAACACACTGTGATTAGCAAGGGCTAGCAGATAAGCTGTTACCAGGAATGCTGAGAAAGTAAACAAGTCTTGGCTAGACCATTTCCAAAATAATTGTTAAACCAAATAAACAAGAATCACACTGCGTGTGCAGCAGCACAGCCAAAAGGAAATAGTCTCTTTATTGGGCTGGGCACGTTATTTGGGATTTTCCGGAGCAGCATACAAGGTACAGGGTAACAGGGTTTCTCTGAGTCATTGTCTGGGTTGACGGCGAGGCTAAGAGGGGATTAGTGGTCCGAGTGAGGCTAAACCAGTTCCTGTACACTCACTGTGAAGTGTAGGGCTTGGAGGCAGGCAGGTGAATAGCGCCGAGAATAGTAGCAGTCCAGCAACGGGGAGCTGAGTGGTTACAGGCAGCAAGATCCAATCCACTGTGAAGGTGGGTTAGCTGACGTTCCAGCAAGGAATGTTTGAGAACGCTGGTCTTAAGAGCCTCCCAGCAAATTACACACAGGTGCCACAAACGAGGGGTGTAGTGACTCTGCCCAGTGATGGATTTACTGGCACGCAGGAAATCCCAACACTCACCCGAACCATGACAGAGCAAGCCTTTATTGGCTGACCTCACAAATGAGCTTCTGGAAGAATTCTCCTAAATTCCTATTAACACACTCCTAAACCTTGTGGGAAGTGTTCAAGATTGCTTTGTGACTGCACACCAACTACTTTCAAAAGATTCAACCCTATGTCCTGTTTGTCAGTCGCAAAAAAGTGTTTTGGTCATTTGTTTCTCTTGAATGTGCACTCTGCTTCTCCTTTCATCTGTATTTGTAACTGCATCGGATTACAAATGCAATGTGCTACGCCCTGACCTGCACAAGTCTAATGGTATTGATGTATTGAGGTCTATTCGTTTATATTGAGTGGGAGAAGGTAGTTTTCAGTTTTCACAAGAGCAAAGGCAGAGGTTAACGCACAGTATTGGTCCTGCGATGCAGTCTTCACACCTTCAACTAATTAACATGTAATAAAAGACGACAAATATTTAACTCAATCTGGCACCGCACAGCAGAGGTGAGCTCAGTGATTTTTTACTTCATTTATTATCTTGTTCCTTTGTCTTTTTTATACACAGTACTGATTAGCTGTTGTAGCAGCTTCTAAACATTGTGAAATCCTCATTCATCAGAGCGCATCCTTGCTTTTCCTGTTATATGTTGTAAGCATTGGTATATTTTAAGACCTCATAGAACCCTGTAATCCTAAAAGAGCACTGCACTCTCACACTGCAGGCTTACTTGTTGTTCTTAAAGTATTTAAAAGCAGAATGGGAGGCAGAGCCTTCAGTTTTCAGGAACCAGCTTCCAGTTTGGATTCAGGAGACACCGAGACTTTCATCCTTTTACTCATCTTGTCACCCTGTGTTTTTATACACTAGTACTATACTCCATAATTAGCAATTATTAAACTCTCTCATTCTTTCATATAGTTTTGTCTCTGTTCTCTTCTCTGTCCCCTCACCCCCAACCAGTAACAGCAGATGACACCCCCCCCCCCCCTCCCCCGGTTTATCAGAGGATTCTTCCTGTTGAAAGGGAGTTTTTCCATCCCACTGTCACAAAGTGCTTGCTCATAGTAGGCCATGTAATTACACTGTTAGACTTTTCATCGCTACTTTACGGTAACATACTGGCGTCACTGTTGCCAGCGTCATACCGTGACGTCGTGTTACGGTAGCTTACCGTTCTGCAGGATGATACCGTTTTTTGCTGGTGTGGTATAATACTCTTGGACAAATTATGGTAACGCACCGTAGCCTTTTAGTAAGATACCGTTATGTCGTAAATTACGTCAACAGAGTAACATCATACTGTGATTAAGAAATTGGTATACTACCGTTTATTCACGGTATGTCACTGTAAGCCCGCTTCAAGGTAATAAACTGCAATATATTAACCAGTAACTTACCGTTATCACGCATCATCAGTACCAAAAATATTCATCTCTGCTAGAGGACACCGTGTCCCAACAGGCGGTCATTTAATGTTTAACAGGTCGTAATTTACCGTAATTTCAGTTAACAGTAACATACTGTAAGAGACTGGAGGGTTCCAAAAAAATTGGATGGATGGATGGATAGATAGATAGATACACACGCACACACAAAATATAATTCATGTGCTTTACACCATTTTATTTCAATTCTGATTTTTCCCTGCTGAAATACACATTTCCAAAATCAAAAACTGAAAAGAACTGAAAACATATTTTCATTGAGGAAGCACTTGTTTTTACTAAACCATGTAATCCATTATT
Organism: Diplotaxodon limnothrissa; assembly: GCF_057381915.1. Classification (NCBI taxonomy): domain Eukaryota; kingdom Metazoa; phylum Chordata; class Actinopteri; order Cichliformes; family Cichlidae; genus Diplotaxodon; species Diplotaxodon limnothrissa. The sequence goes on from NC_140597.1 coordinate 20,272,488, forward strand.
TTCTCTGATGGTTGTACAAACAATAAAAATATTATGTCATATCCATATCATGGCAGACAACATATGCTCAAGGTTTTGGGTTTTCTTATTCATATTTTGTAGGGTCTTAAACCTACAATGTGAAGTGCCTTGGCATTCATTTTGTTGGCACCATACAAATAAACTGAATTGTAATGAATATAATATCAAGCCCCACACTTCTGCCTTTATATACACTTTGTCCAAAATACTGGCTCACACCACCAAATCATTGCACAAAACAGGGTCCACAACGACATGGATGAGCGTGTGTGGTGTGAAGGAACTTGACTGACCTACACTGAACCCTGATCTTGCTTTGTGGACTGAGTTCATTGATTTGTAGGGTGAGCCAATACATGTGTCAATTAAAGTGTAAGTAGCTGAAATAATTTTTAACAAACAGGTAAAAGCAGGAAAAAAAACATCAACACTGTTGCACTCAAAAAACCTATTGGACAGAGACAGCGTCTTGCAAGAGTGGCAAGAGAGCTTGTCTTCATTGTTGCTCGTCTTGTGTAAATGTCCAGAAAGCATGGGCCATGGATCATCTGTGGAGACATGGGTAACAACACATTGGTCACTTAAATTATACAAGAAATTCACTAAAATGGCAAAAACAGTTACCTAATTTGAAGTTCTCCACTCAAATTCAGTAGGCCGCTGGAGGAAAGTTGTGACACAAGGGTTAATGTGAACAACCTTTCGCTTCACAGTGGTCCCAGTCTTTCTGCTTGTCCCAACCTTGGAGGTACATTTTGTTCCCTCTTCAGGGTTTATCCTTACAAAAAGCCTTGCACACGCTGACTCTTGGTATTACCAAAGAAGACTGACATTGCATCAGCAAAGGTGTTCTCTTTGTCCAGCTCAACAATTACACGCCCCTCTGCACTCACCATCCAGCAGGTGGCGGTCATTGAACTTTGACCTTAAATGTACAGGGGCAACATGTTGTCATTATGCAACATAAAATAATTTCAATACTTCACTTCTGCACACTGTCTAGATAGTCATAAAGCAAATAGCTACATACAGTTAATTATTAATGGCCTTATGTACATAAGTCCGTTTTACCATATTATAATTGTACATAATTGGGAATTATTCTGCCCATTAAACACACCTAACAAAGAGTCAACCCAGTTAAGTTACCGGAGATGAATCAACTGTATGGTTATTTTGGAGTTTATAGTTTGTGCTGCTGTTAAACTTTACAGTATTGACTTCAGTATTTCTGCTGTTGGTGTAGCTAGACTACTATGTTGATCAGTAATATGTAATGTGGAATTTGATATTGTTACTTTGCTGGATTCACTGAGACACATGTCCAACAACTTTGGTTTATAAAGGAAATTACAGAAATTTGAGCTAACAAAACAGAGACTGGTTACCTGTGTCCATGAAAAGCTCCTGTGCCAAACAGAAATTTTAATATGGTCTAATCAGCTCTATTTCATAAATGACTTCTTACCAAACATAATCAGCCTTGGGGTGCTTGGCAGGCTTTTAACATGCAAACTGAACAATATAAATTTGCGTGCACTGAAGCCACAAAATTTAGAAATACACATAGTTGCAAAAAGTTCAGTGACCAATTACCTTTCCTAAATGGCAAAAAATAAGAGTATTGTCAATAGGGACCAATTCCCAGTTTTTACATGATCAAAATTATTCACAAAAGGCTTCAATAAACAGAAAATGTGTGCCGACAATAGAACAGTGCACAAAAATGAAAAGATATTTGAGCTCGACGCTTTAATGGGTTTAACATGACTTAGTCAGCACTCCGCACCGTACAGGTAGTACAAGCACAACTGAAAACACTGACCAGCTAACAGCTTTAAGCATTTGGCCGCAACCTCGGTAGTTCACCGATTCACCTGTTGCAAACGTCCAAGTTTCTATCAAGTCTCATAAATCCACCGGCAACTATAACCTTTTGAGTCTCCACATTCATAGATATTGACATTTTGTCAATATTACCTCTGACTACTTTTTCACATGTTAACGGTCTCATCATCACTCTGTGCTGCAGCAAACTGGATCTGTGGCACAGAATAGTTGATGGCCATGTTGTTCTCCTGCTTTGCAGCTTTGTTTGAGTCTGAATTGCGGCTTAAACGTGCAAAACTAAGAGAAGCAGATCAATATTTTCTTCTTGTTGTTATTTAATGGTGGTTGGCAACCAGCGAAAGGAGCATTAACCACCTCGAGCAATATTTTGTATCCCCATGTTGTTTTGAAAGTGAATACCCGACGTGTGCGTCATACGTCACGTTGTACGTCAGGTGAAGGTGTGGTGTCGGCTATCGCGCCTGTCACATTACAAAGCTTTAAAAACGTAACAATCGCTTTAAAAAAACAACCCAACGCGCTAAACATGAACAAACATAAACACCCGTGTTACATTATCACGTATATCCAGGACATCTCTTCTGAACCAAGACGAAGTGGTGCTACAAAGGAATTATTTCTTTAGGAGAGCGTATTTAATAGCAGTCTGGCCTGCAACAAAATGCACCGCTAAAAATACAGTTTCTGCTTGTCCCAGAATTTATTAATTTTGAGAGTGAAGTTGTAGGACTGATGCTGGTTAGTGGTGTAGGTTTCATGGATGTGACACCTTAACTTGTGTAAAATGACGACCAGAGCATATTATTAGGTCAGTTGACTGTAGTTAGGCAGAGGTGTCTTAAAAAGTACCACCTTATAAAAAACAAATGAAGGTCCAGTATAAGAAAGAATAAGAAGAGAAAAAAGGAACACCCTGCTAAATGAAGTCATTTTTAAACATTACTCTAAATGTAGCCATTAGTTTTTGTTGCTGGCCATACACAAAACAAGTATACTTCAATTATATTTCCTAAGTATACCTTACCTAGTATGTATACTAATAATGCTTCTTGGGACTATATTATATTGTACTATATTACAAGTATACTATTAATTAATAATATTAATAATGTTTCACATTGTTTGAATAAACAAATACATTTATTAATATATGAGGTTCCATTCAGCTCAAGGAATTAAATTTTAGTGTGGCTGCAACTTACTCCTTAAGTTAAAAATTGTGCTGTATATTGTAGTTTATATGTTATACTACTTTCACAGTGAATCGCATTTTATAGTAATACACTCTGAATGAGGATTTAAGTAATTACTCTTAGATCTACAGTAGAAAACAACAGAAATCCGGATGGTGTAATAGTATAATCTCAGTAACATCACCAATTGTTACATTTGCTGTATTTTACAGCTGTTTCCATGAGTACGGTGAGTTACCGTAAAAATAATGTAATCTCATGGAACTTTCCTACAAATACATGCAAATTACAGTACTAAACTGCTAACATCCTTTAGAGTTTTTTACTGTTGATTTTGCAGTACTAAGCTATGGAAATTACTGCAAAGGCTAACAGTGTATTGTAAAGACCCTGCAAACTTAGAAAGAAACCCCAACTAAACAGCACCTCGTTGTTGTTCTGATTGATACTATATAAATAAAACTAAATTGAATTGACCTGAAAATTCATCAGCGAGCTCAAATCTGTTTGCTGTGAATTCCCCTAAGCTGTTAAATTATATCTTTTTCTTTAGATGCAGTGTGTGAAGTTCCATGGTGGGCATGCCACGTCTAGCAGGACATTTTTATCTGTCAGATGCCTGAATTGAAAATAACAGTTTTGCAGAATTTCACAGCCTCCCCCAAATGAGACTGTAGTGGCTCAGTAAAATAAATAGATAAATAAATAAATAAAGGTCTAAATCTGTCATTACAACAATACTGCCAGCTATACTTTCTGAGTAGCTCATCATAATGTGCCAGCACCTTGTTTTTTCTCATGGTCCCTGTGGCTTAGGAGTTATTATTATACAATAAACTGGGACAAAATCCAACATAGGCTTAAAATGTGTCCTACAAAGGTTATGAAATGCTTATAGTCATTTTCAAACAGGCTCAGCATGATCACACCAAGGCTCTGGTAGCTGAAAAGATGTATTTAAGTCTTCATTGCCAATATGGGGGAAAACTTCTAATAATAACTGGCTTTTAAAATAAAATCTTTTCTTATTACTGATAGACTCAGGTATCTCTGTTCATTACTTTTCAATGTTTGCAGCTTAAGCCCTTGATGTGATTCTTTCTAATGACACTGTGGCTTAAAACATTACATGCTGTCTTTCTTGTATACTTTCTCGATAACTTCATATTTGAGAGAATGAAGTCAATTCATGCAAAATATAAAATACCTAAAACTGAATATGAGTCTATATGTGGAACAGGAACACTGTTTGGTGTATTCAAAGCTACAATAATAGATATACATTGCAGAACTCTTGGCTTGCAGTAAGACTTTGACTTGCTTTAAAAATTTAAAGTTGAATGAAAAAAAAAGGTGCAAAAAACAGCTACACTGTAAAAAAAAGATTGATATTTTGTGTCACAGCGCTGTTCTGCGACCTCTCTATCCATTATACGGGATGCACAAGGTGGGAACAGCAGCACCAACTGCGACCACAGACGGCACCAATGAAAACAGATATTACACTAATGAAGTCAGACACTGCATGAGAGGAGGGACTGGGGTAGAGATGGGTTGCAAGGCAGCTTGCAAAGTGACAGCAATGGTGGGCGGGCTGATAACAGCTATCACTGTTCATGTTACAGAGCTAAAAAAAATTAAAGGAAAATTTTGAAAACAGGTGAAAGCTCAGTGTGGGGAAAATAAATCACGTTGGAATGGGTAACATGTTAGGAACAAAAAGATGCTGCATAGTTTGATGCAAACTGAAATTCTGAATCTGCAGGGTGGTGAATTCAAAGACTTAAAGCAGGCTTTGCCCTGTGTATGCATGCCTGACAATGTCAGAGTGTGACATTGTCAGTAATCAGTATCAATGGAGTCCTTCATCCTCCAGGAAATACTTCCAGTGCTTATTCTTTTGGATTTCTGTGTGGCTAAGTGATTTTATACATCTGCAGGAATGGGACAGAAAACAATTATATTTAAATTTAAGAACGCCAACTAAATCTGAATGCAGTTCAGCTGCACTGAACCATCGAGTTTTAATAGGCATGGTTCATTCACTCCACTGCTGTTGTAGCAAATACAAAGTCTTTTCTCTACACATCACTTATGTAATCTCTTCACACGTCAGTCTTTTGTCAACTTGTAGCCTGTCGAGTGGTCGATTGCTAACTTGACATCAAAAGACTGAAGGAAATCATTCAGTGTCAAACATGATTTTTAGGATCTTTTATGAGAGTCTTGCTCTATTTTGCTGTAAACAGTGCAAAGTAGTAAAAGTCCTAAAAACTGTCCTCTGAGAGTCTGTCTCCTGTGGCTTCAACATCATGTTTTATGCACAAGTTAAATACATTTCCTGGGTGAGGTAGGAACAGATCGTTAGAGAGCATATACCCTGTGTCTGTTTGCATGTGTGTGAGTGTGCACACTTGTGGTTACCATATGCTAATTGCTCCAACAGTTGTGCAATACAATACTACAGACCTGCTTTAGGTGGGCTAAAAAAACAGCACTTTGATAATGAGCATCATCAAGCTGTGTGTGTCAGCATGTGTGCTGAAATACGAATGCACCACTAGGGAAATCTCTCTTGTGTGTTATCATGCTCCCTAAGGGGGATAACTGTGGCATCAGAGCAAGTGTCATATAGATGTAGACTGTATAGAATGTACAAGAAAAACATTCTCTTAAATTTTCTTTTAATTTTTATTTCACCTCCTTACAGAATTTAATTAACAAATGAATTCATTTTTATATGAGGAAATATCTTTGAATGACTTTATAGGCCAAATACACAGACATATGCACACAATCAGTCATATTCTAATAAAGGTCAGCTGGTACAATTTATCTCATAATCATGACCCGAGCTGAGAATCAAGTCAATTTCATGTACCTGACTAATCTTCAGCAGTTGATTCTGTTCATCTGGACGTAGCGTTTTCGTAGCTACGTCATGACTCCAGATGAACAGAATCAACTGTTGGAGATTTACTTACCTGGATGATAGACGATACCTGGCTAATATTAAAAACAGTTCTAATAACACAAACTTTACAACTTAAAAATCACAAAACACAATAAATATGTGTTTATTGTGCTTTATGTGCAAGGTGCAATAAAGGTTCATATCTGGAAGACTTGCTTATCCGCTGAATTGGAAATCACAGATATCACCTACGAGTGTGACAGCAAAGCCAGCATTGCATTTTCTTGCTTTTTGTTCTTGACTGAAAAGAAATCCAGTCAAGAAGAGGTTTTTTTTTGTACCTTTGGATGGCGTTTCAAAGTACTGCCTATCACAAAGCACATCTTTAGACTGCAGATAGATAACACGTTCTAAACAGGCCCATTCGGCCATGCACCACTCTGACTCTATATTACACAGCTGTCACAGGACTTGCCTCTGGCCAGCAGTTACAAACACATAACGCCTGAGAGAGTTGTTGTGGAGCAGAAAACAGCTGCATTTATCATTAACTTATGTAAAACAGTTAGCACACTGCAGACCAATAGCCAGCCTGCAATGTCAACGCAATACCTGTAAATTGTTTAGCTTTCCTCATGTAAGAGGAATACCCTCTCACTTTTATCCACTTTCCCCATCGATGCAGATCCATCAAGGAAAAAAGTCAGCAGTCAACAAACAGGGATTTCTCATGTGCTTTCAAACCTTATCTGCCAAGGCCAAAGATGCAGTGGGTGGAGAACCTTCAGTTTCTAAGGTTTGAAGTGACACTCACAGCTTAGCAAGGCTTGAATAGCACTGAATAAAATGCTAGCACTAAAAAGAGAGAACAAACAGTGCAGATGCAGACTGTAGTGAAAGGGCTTCATCCACAGCTTTCAGAACAGCCGGTTTCTCATGCTGCTGACTTTTGTTTCGTCCTCTCTTTCTACATTCTAGTAAAACCAGGAAGTAGATGAAGATAATGTGAAACGGGACAAGTTATTTGGAGGTTTTACTGTGCATGTTTTGCGATGTTTTATCTGTTTAATATTTTAATATTGTATATTGGGTTTGTTTGTATGAGTTCTATTGCATGTTTTTATCTTATTTAATTGAACAACTGTCCTGTAAAGACTCCACCCCTATCTGATTACTAACTTGATTTCACCTGAGAGGTACCAGAGAGGCCAATAAGAGGGCTGGGTAGACGACAGAAAGGAGCGCTTTTTGAAGACGAGTGAGGAAGAAAAGCTTTGCTTTGAGGAGTTGCGATCGAAGGCTAGATGCTGAGTGCCTCGGCTTCGGGCTGGAGGCTCGAGAGAGAGTGACCGGAGTGACTGAGAAGCCGAGCCAGAGATATGGAGAGAAGGCTTGGGCTGTAGAGCTGTGATTGACGGCTGCGCTTGAAGGCTAGAGGCTGAGGGCCTCGGCTTCGGGCTGGAGGCTCGAGACAGATGAGACCGGAGAGGACCAGCGCACAGAGCGCCAGTGCACAGAGGACCAGCGCGCAGATCGCCAGCGGGGAGTGACAACACCAGCGGGGAGAGCGGAGACAGCACCAGCCGGCTGTGCCGATTTGCAGTTTTAAAGAAGCGGCGGGCGGAGTTGAGAGCTCTGCCCACCCGAGGTAAGTCTCTGACTTATCCCTTTTTTATGAAATAAAACTGTCTAGAAGAATAGTGACTGCCGCTCCTCCCTTTCTCCAGCATATCGGGACGCGAATGCGGAAAGGAAGGAGAGGACTCCGCTAGGTTTCCCTTTTTATACTACTTCGCTGGATTTCTTAGCTCCCTGGGACTTTTAGGTCGTGGCGCAGGCCACTGGACTTTTAATGTTGTGTTTTATTGATTTTTATTGTGTTACCCCTTGGCCAAGGTTGTTTTAATTCATTTTACATTTTTAACTATTTAAATATAATAAATTATATTTTAATTATACAGTTTTTAATGTGTGCTTTCCCTTGGCGGCTCCACTGCTCAATCCGGTTGGAGATAGATTTTCTTCCTTCGCACAAAACCCACTGTGGAAGTAAAACCAGCCTTCCGCCTCCGTTACAATAACATTACAACATTACTACCACTGCAATGAAGTATTCAACCAATGGTCTTTGCAGCAAGTGCGTAAAATCCTGTGAGGATAGACTTTCTCTTGTTGTTGAGATGAACTTTTACACATCACCACACCACCTGTCACAGTGTGCCCAAGCAGACTGTATGAATTTGTGAAGAGTGGACACAAAGAAATGTGGAACAAAACACGAGTATTACCCAAAGGCGAGCCGTTTAATAACGCTGATAAAAAGACACAAGCAAGGGGCAAAACTAAACATGAACCTAAACTGGGTGAACTAACATTCAACATGAAGAATCCTGATATTAACAAACCTGGATATGACTACAAGAGACCATGCAACATGGTGTGACTCAGCAGACAACCAGACAAAGACTGAATGAAGAAACACAGACTAAATACACACAGGAGGATAATGAGGGAAGTGGAAACACCTGGAGAAACAGCTGACACACATGAACATTAAGACGTCACAGGGGAAGAGTAAAACTAAACACACTGAACATAGAAACACAAGACCTCCAAAATAAAACAGGAAACACGACATGACCAGACAAGTTTGACAACGGTCGTGTCCAAATTCATGGGCTGCATCCTCCTCAGAAGGTCGGGTAGGCTGGAAGTAAACGGCTGGGGAAATTGGACGGTCTAGCCTTCTGATTAGCGTCAGCGCTGTCTCGGAGGAGTTTAATAAACTCAGCCGTCTGCTCCTTGCTATCTAAAATATAACAGGACACTGGCGTAAATTCTCGACCGTCTCACACTTCTGTTTAATCAATTTTCTGTTAGACGTTTATTCAGCTGTGTAAAAATCCCGGAGGAACCCACCCGGGGGATTAATAAAGTTTTATTTTATCTAATCTAATCTAATAACTTTAATCTCAGCCAAACCGATTTACTCACGAACAAATAAAACACTGAAAAAAGCCCAACAATAACATTTTTAGCTTGTCTAAGTGACTTATATATTACGTTTAACCTGAGTAGCGAAACTCCGCGGTGATCTGAAAATGATGTACCGGGAGTTGTGCCGTTCTCGGCCGCATCAGTGACCCTCGAGCTCCCGGTTTGCTATCGAGCTGCTGGGTAGCAGATGCTCCGAAAACGTCGAAGCACTTTTGCAAATATGCGGTATCTTGATAAACCGAGCAGATATTTGATGTTTACACAGCTACTTTCTCGCCTGAAAATATGTTAAAAGTTTATTTTGTGACCCAGAAAGATTAGTAAGAGTAATTTTAAAACCGCCATTGTTGGAAACTGGAGTTTGGCTGGGCCGCGCTATGAATTCTGGGATATGGTAGGCCACGAAGGACACACCCGACCCATACTTCAAATTCGGGGAAAAGGAGGACGCATTTGTCGGCTGCATTCGGAGGAGTCTACGAATTTGGACAGCCTTCGGCGTGTCGCTGTGACGTAATCGGTCTACAAATGCAGCCTCAGGAGGATGCAGCCCATGAATTTGGACATGACCAACATGAAACACAAAGCTGTGAAACACATGATTGGGGAGGAAATATGACACGTCAACCAGGGGCCATGGGTAACAATATGGCCTAAACTAAACGCAACTAAACCCTAAATAATAATAACACAACAAAACTCTTATCATAAACTTAACCTAAGAACATCAAAAATACAATATAAACTCAAAGGCTGCTGGGCCATAGGCCCCGCCCCTGACACTGCCTCTTGAACTTTGTTCATCTTTCGTCTTTATCCAGTCTTTGTTTGTTTTTTAACATTATCTCTTTTATTGAGAAAGCAATTGACCATAACAGTAGTATGGCTTGTTACACTGTCTTTGCTTTCACATTTTTAAACTTGTAATTGAAAAGAAAAAAATAAGAAAAAAGTTAGTTTAACAGCTTTTGGTTTTTGTTCATGCATGGGCACGTTTGCATCCTTTGAATTATTGGTAGTTCAGCAAACCCTTTGTTATAGCAGGTGCATGTGCTTGTCTGATGTTGTGGCTTAACCAGTGATAGTCATCCCGATGGGAATTACTCAAAACAATAAGCAATAAAACTAACATATTAAATACAAATAAAAATATTCCTCTGATTGGTAAAATTTTCTCCTGACCTGGTTACAAACCATCTGTATTAAACTACCGATGACAGATCCATATTCGAGGGTTGTTCAGGGTCAGCTTGCTTTGGCTTCGTGTTGCTGCTGAAGCATCTGTTATCTTCCTGCCTTCCAATTTCAACCTTCTATTTCACCGTCTCTACCTTTTAAGTGACTCAAACTTTCTAACTTACTGCTGTTATCATTGCACCGCCTGAGTTCTGTTCAAGACTTCCCTTTTAGTATTTTTTGCCCTCTTCTGTCACTTCATATCTTTATCTAAAGTGCTGTGTGTTCTTCATGGCAATATCTTTCTCTTGGCCTTTCTGCCTTTCCCACCTTTACACTGTGAGACAACAAAATCAATCTCAAGGCCTCCCTCAATAACGGTGTGTAGTTTGTCCTGTGATTTTGCTATTCTCTTCAGGCTCAGTGAAGGGAGATGGAGCCATGGACAAAACCAAAACCAACAAATAAGAGTTTATATTTATGCCATCTTGGTATGAATGGCTAAATGGAAGATGGAGTGTGTGTGTCAAGTGTCTTGGCTGCACATTGTCCCTCAGGCCGTGACATTTATCAGCATACTGGCCAGTCAGATATGTTATTTGCTTCAGTGACATATTCATAGTTTGGAGTTGCTTTGTATTTATCTGTCAGTTGAGGCTGAAATAATGAAGTTCAGCTCAGTTCACTTGGTGCATTATTGTTATTATGACACAGCAGTCCCATAAACTTCCTTAGCAGAGGGTGACAGAATGAATTACACTCATACCAGAACAATGGCAATCAATTATGTGCAGATTATCTACACGCAGTGTCATATTTTTTTCTGTATTGTTTCCCTTTTCCATTAATTCGCAGCAGTAATTAAATTTCCCAGCTTCAGTATGTAGGGTTTTTTTGCCTCTCAGTATGCTGACAACATGCATCAGACAGCTTAGAGAGTGGTCATGTTGGGTAATAATTACATTTGAAATTCTAGATTTATGGACTGTCACCTCCTCCAGATCCTTTACCACCACCCTACGCTTATGCAGGTGGTGTAGCAGTCACCAATGAGTGGGGATGCTGCTCTTACAGCAGAGGACGTTGAGGGCATATACAGCTTTTCACCCTGTGATATCTGGGTCCCACCAGTCCCACCATGACTGTGAATTGGATAAGAATTGGAGAAAATATATGCATGGAAGGATTTTATCAATTATTTTTTGTAGGAAGACCAGGGGGGCGATAAGAAAATGTCATTCAACAAAATACATCATTAACCCATAAAATTCTGTTTTATAAAAGCAGAAAATTAAGAACATTGCTGTTATCAAATAAACAGAATGGCTGGCAATATTCTTTTTTGCTTTTTGTTGGTATTTTGCCTTTTCCCACCATGATGATCCCAGGAGAATAACTGATTACTGGATATAAAGCAATGATGTGAAGCTAAAAGCAAGTATTTAGTTTATAAATGGCATTTGTCAGCTCAGTTTGTTAGCATTAGATCACAGTTCAGCACTCCACTCTCTATGCTAAATGAGGTCACCACTGGCTCTTAAAAATGACCATGGTGGCAGTCAAAATGTTAACTTTGATGTTTTAGAACAGCGGTCCCCAACTTCCGGGTCACGGACCGGTACCAGTCCGTTTGTTGTTTGGTACAGAGCCACAAGAGTTGTGACTCGGGCATGAAATTTATGGTTTTCAGGGGTTTCATCAGTTTTTAGCTTTATTTTTTTTTTATCATTTTACACTTTAAAAGTTTAAAATATTTAAAATAAACCGGTCTGTGGTTCAAAAAAGGTTGGAGACCGCTGCTTTAGAAAACAGTCATTCCTATACAGTCGAAGACTGGAAATCAGGAGTGATTCTTTATGTAAATAGTCCTCATTCCACCTGTGTCAATACGCCATTAAAATCATTGCTGATTTATAATTAATGTTCCCATTATTAAGTTATTTGTGTTCATTATTTCCTTCAACTTCATGTTATAATATATTACAAAGCATATGCTTATCTTTAAAAAAACAAAAAACCCACCCATTTCAAAGTGACTCCAATCTTTTGAGTAGTAGTGTACAGCTTATAATATATGACACTGCATATATGACTGAATAACTCAGTCCATACTTATCTGTGCTATTTTCCAATCCATCTCTTTTTAAAATACCCAGCACAGGACCAAAGTGCTGTACAATAAATAAGTTAAGAACAATAGAATAAAACAAAACAGTAAAAAATAAAAAAACATAACACATAAAAAATTAAAACAGCCCTTTATTTTAAAAAAGAAATCTGGCCCTGTTGCCAACAGGCAGTCAGTTGTGTTTCTTATAAATGCTGTTTGATGTATTAAGTAGAAGAGAAACCGTAAAGACAATAAATGGAAACACTAAGGGAGCCAAACACAGACTGACTGTAAATATGAGTGATGTAAAATTAGAGACAAAAAAAGTCAACAAAGGCCAGTTTATCTCACTTACTTTGTGTTTGGCTGAGTGAGATGGATGCATTCACCAGCGACCTCACTCCTGAAACAAACAAAGCACCTGAGACATTCATCCATCTGTGCCATTCTGGAACCAGCAGACTGAGAGACTGGCGTCTCTACGTTTAGCTTAGGCAATGGTTAAAGCCAAGATATCATCTGCCCTTTCTAGAGCTCCGCGCAAATCCATAGAGGACTGAATCAGAATCAGAATCAGAATACTTTATTGATCCCTGGGGGAAATTATTTTTTGTTACAGTGCTCCATTTTAAACCAACATTAAGACAAGACAGACAATACGCTAACTAAGAATAGTACAATATATACATATATATACATACATACATACATAAGTCACTTATAAATAAATATTTGGAAAAGAAACGTGTAGTTGTAGCAGCAAACAGTGTGTTAAGTGGATGCGTTGTACAGGGAGATGGCCACAGGCAGGAATGATTTCCTGTGTCGTTCAGTGGTGCTTTTCGGTAATCTCAGTCTCTCACTGAACGAGCTCCTGTGACTGACCAACATGTCATGGAGTGGGTGGGAGGTGTTATCCAACATTGTCTTTATCTTGGACAGCATCCGCCTCTCCGACACCACCTTGAGGGAGTCCAGCTCCATCCCCACAACATTGCTGGCCTTACGGATCAGTTTATTAAGTCTGTTGGCATCTGCGACCCTCAGCCTGCTCCCCCAGCATGCAACAGCATAGAGGATCGCACTGGCCACCACAGACTCATAGAAAATCCTCAGCATTTTCTGGCAGATGTTGAAGGACCTCAGTCGCCTCAGTCGACTGTGACAATTATCGACAATCGATGTCTATTTACCTGCCATTCACACTCACTGAATACTGGTGTCCGAAAAAAGTCAATATCTACTTTCTTTTATTTTAATAAAAGGCAGTGTGCGTACGTGAATAGTTGTTTTTTTTCTCACAAAGACAAACAGACAATATAATGCAATCGTTAAACCGATTTGCAGATATGTGAATGATGATACCTGTAAAACAAGGTCACTGGGCCATTTGGATAGTAAAAGACAGCAGTACACAGGGACGTTTGTTACACTTTCAGTTCTCTCCTACTCTCACTTGTGATTTACCAGAACAGTGGGAACTGTATTTCAGTACTTGTATAAGCTTAAAGGGTAAAAATGTGCTCGACCTTAACTCAACCACCAGTGTGACTAACACGGTGTTCTCTTATTGTGTCTGTGTTCATTTTAAAATTTCCAGTTCAATTCAGTTGAATTCTTTTCAGATCTGTTTGTATAGTTCAGTTCACAACAACAGTTACATTATATTGTGCCTTATACTGTAAAGCCCTACAACATTTTAGAGAAACTGTTTGCAACTGTGGGCAGGAAGAACAGCCTTTGTCAGAAGGAAAGCACCGAAAAAACCCAAATCAGCGAGACGAGCCTTTAACTGAGAATGGTTGGGAGGTAAACGGAAAGAGAAGAGCGAGAAATTATTAAATAAAAAAGAACAAATTATTCAATTATTAATTATTAAATTGTTTTTAATCAGATCATTTTGCAGCCCTGGAAATGTTACAGCTGTGAGTAACCCAACATTTTAACGCAGAATTAAAGAGCACCTGAAATCTAAAGTTTCTATGACTTTTGCTTCTGAAAACAGTGAGCAGAACACCTCATCTTATATGTTTACATGTATAAAATGAGGCTTTTCAATCTTTTTTGGACCAGGGACACCTGAAACTTCAAAGGACCTTCTCATAATCCTGACATGGATTTACCTGACTGTAGTACCGTATTTCCCGGACTACAAAGCGCACCTGAATATTAGCCGCACAAGCTAAAATCAGGGGAAAATCCTGTTTTGTACATACATTAGCCGCACCTGACTAAAAGCCGCAGGTGTTTCAATGTTGACTTATCATATGTAATAGAATATGCACAAAGCGAATTGTCAGGAAAGAGATGGCTGTTTGGAGACACACCCCTTTTATTAATATTTTGAAAAACAAGTTATGGGTACATATTGCACATGTACTGTGCTTCATAAATGAGTAACAAATGAAGTACATAACAATAACCTACAGCACACCAGAAAAATAGATTCGGACTACCTTTTAGGCTCAGGTGCAGTGACACAACTTCAACAAGAAGAAAAGTCAGTCATTCACCACCATCTTCCTGCGCACTAAAACCACCAAAGTCCTCTTCTCCAGTGTCGGATACGAACAGGCTCAGGATGTCTAAGTCATCCACTCTCAGCTTCTTTCCTTCGTTGTCACTTTCAAAACCAAAGAAATCCTCGTTGTCAGTGTCAGAGTCGAACACCCTCTGAAGGGCCGTGGCGGTGTCCTCCTCTTCATCATGCAGCAGTCCAGCCCTTCGAAATCCGCTGGTGATGGTGGATGTTTTCACACTTTTCCATGCTGTCAGAATCCACTGGTGGAGTTGAGCATAACTTGCTTTTCGCAAGTTTATCGCCGCTGGTCATCCACGCCTCCCGCTGAATGCGTAGCGCTACTTTGAAGTTTGTTTTTCGCGCTACTTGTACGGCACTATGTTACCTGGCGGATGGACATGTGACCAACATACCACTCTTGAACCCCGATCCTTCCGCCAGGCAACGTAGTGCCGTACAACAGCGGAACAAACAAAACAAATCCTCTTACGATATCACGAAAATCATGGACAATCCATAGAAAAGTCGCACCTGACTAAAAGCCGCAGGGTTCAAAGCTTGTGCAAAAAGTAGCGGCTTATAGCCCGACAATTACGGTAAGTTTCCATTGCACCTAAAGAGCTACGAGTGGTTTCATGGCAGCTTGACATGATGTGTCCGTTTCTGACGGACACGATTTGCCTGTTTCCCACCTGTGCCTGCATCTTGAGGACCTCCTGGCTGTTGTTTGTAGCATGTGATGGTCCCGAAACCATACCTTAAGAAACCTATCGCTAAGATCATAGGCAACAAAAAAAAGGCAGTAATACATTGTGCTTTCTGTGGCTACTTCATAAGAAACCATTGTGTGTTTCCAGTTGATGATTTTAATTTGATCTAGCAGCAGGAGGAAATGTTGGGTTAGCTCTCCCACTAACCCGTGACAGCTTTCAAAGAACAGTCAATAGTGAGGCTGAGATTACTGATATTAGTCCTGCATCATTTCCTGTAAAACCACTGCGTCTACACTAACAGCAGAAGCTACTCCACAGAGATCCTGATATAATGTAAATGCACAATCCCTATTGCTTAAAAAGGTCTCACTATTCCAATTTAAAATAGATGCATTATTATGTTACCCAGTTAGCAAACCACAAACCACTGTGAGCTACATTCTAGGAGCTGTATTTGGTGCCTTTTGTGTCAAATAAAATCAATTAAACTTTTTTTTAAATCCTATTCTATCACTTGTACAAATTTGTGGCTTTGTTGCTGCAGAATGGAAGGAGTGAAAACGCCGTTTAAATCCTTCTGTGAGCGATTGAGGTTCAGGTTCCCTGAAATTAAATGAGACAAATTCTCATTTATCCTTTGCATCGTAGGTCATTTATACTTTAAAACATTCTAAATGGCCTCTTTTTCCCTCTCAGATGGGAATGATTTTTCTTATCTGAAATCGCTGGCTTCTTGCTTACATCATACTTTATTATAAGCACAAAACAGAAGCATATATGTACTGCAGTTTTAAACGCATTGTGATGAGTTTGGGCTTTTATGTAGGTTTGTTGGTAGTCAAGCCACCACAGCTCATTTCTGCAAAATTATGACCAGTGATTTAAGTCTTTATTAAAACTCGAGTTATAGGCTCCTAACATGAGTAGGCATGGTTCAAAGAAATAGCTGTCTTGCATCAGTTTATTAGAACTGCTTTTGCTTTTGACCAGTTCTTTACTCTCACAGGTCATCATGTTTCATACCACTACCCTGAAAAGACCAAGACACAGATCCCTGGATATTGAAAAGAAGAACTGAATAAAACTTGGTATTTGAGACTTCACTGTTTGCATTATTTCTCATTGAATGACATGGCTGTGACCTGTCTGCACCCTGTGTTGCCCATTCTCAAGGCAATAAAGTGAAAGAGTGAAGGACGTGGTCCCTTGAACTGCTGTGTGCCACCAATAATACTGTGCAGAAGTGAGAGGCAGATACTTTCATTCAAGATCTTTATGTTAACAAAATTCTGTTGGTGTCAGAATCAGAATACTTTATTAATCCCTATGGAAATGATGTAATACATAGTAATGCTATAGTACATAAAATTCTGGGTTTACAGGTCATCAGTTCATCTTTTGTATATCTTTGTTTTGTCTTCACAAATGTCTGTTTATAGAAGCTCCTGAAAGTCAAACTGGATACATTGCAATCTGTTTTTTAGTAGATTCCATTTTTGTTGGTACTTTGACAAGAGAGGGAATGAAGACTTTGCTTATTTCTGTCCAGTGGCCTGCCCATTCTCTTGGCTCTTTAATCTTTACATTTGTTTTCTAGTTCAACAAGTTTTGATGGTGAACCACAAGATGCAAGTTGCTTGGATCAACAATAGTGGAAGTATGATGGGATTTCTGGCTGTTTTTAGAGAACCGGCTCTTTCAGTTCGGCTCACTAAAGAGAGTCGGCTCTTTCGGCTCCGAACCGGCACTTCAGGTTGTTTTGTTGCTTTAATTAATTTATTATTAACAATAATATAAAATTATGCACAAAAGCAATTACTAATTTAAAAAAAAGTGGTTTTATTTATATATGTTTATACATAAATATATGAGGTGGCGCCTAGAGACAAAACACGTACAAACTTCCAAAACACATTTCTAGAGTTAACTGAACTTCCAAAACAGAGCTACCTAGATCACTCAAATTACACAATTGAAAGCATGAAAGAATGTGTGTATTGTGTGTATTTATACACAGGCACTCATATATATTCAAATAATTTAAAAAAAAGTTCATTTACCACACACCAAATCCGGTCGTTGGTACTTGCTGGCTTGTGTAGCCACTAGGTAACAAAAAGCTCAACACTGCCCCTAGCATCCTGGAGCACTTCTGTTGTCCTTTGTATGTGGTTTGAGTTTTTACGTGTTTTGGAGTTTGTACGTGTTTTGGAGATTGTACGTGCTTCAGAGTTCGTACGTGACTTGAAGTTTTTATGTGCTTTGTCTGTAGGGGCCACCGTAAATATACTTTTATTTATTCACTCCACATAAAATGTAATAAATAAATCATATAATACAAAAATCTATTAGTCACATTTCAACTTTTAACTATTTAAATTTTTAGCTTTTTCCTTTTACAAATTTAAAGTGAAACAACACAAAACACTGCAAACCACAACACAATTAAATATAAATTAAAATATGAAAACAAAAAGAACATGCATATTCTCTGTCATATGAATCTGCATGAATAAACTTTCTGAATCCTTTATCATCTGCAACTGAAAATAGTTGTGGATGATTACTATACCTTTCTAATGTGACGTTGTTGTCCCTGGCTCTCTTTCTCTGCCTCCTGCTCTGTTCCTGTGCTACTGAGTGTAACTAACGCCCCTTCCCCCTCTTCCCAGCGTAAAGCACAAGGCTCGCGTGCTGAGTGAAGCGGAAAAAAAGTGCGAGAGAGAGGGTGAGAGAAAGAAGAAAAAAAAACCCCACGGCTCGCGATAAGAAGCCAGCTCGTGTCGTTCACGTCAAAGACCCGGCTCTAAGAGCCATTTCGTTCGCGACCGACCCATCACTAAGTGGAAGACATTTTTGGTTGTTTCAGTTTCTGCAGTGACCTAATACAAGGTGATTAAATCAGCTGTTTTTGTGAGTTTTGTCAAGAGTGCAGGAGGAGCGCGACCTGTAGGGAAACAGCAGCCTTATTAATGGGTACTATGCCATGCTGAAACAAGGAGATTATTATTTTAGTCTGTTCAAGAAATGTTAATATTATAGTCAAGTCATCTTTATTTATATAGCACATTTAAAAGACATCAAGTGTCGGCCAAAGTGCTGAACAGAGGGATGATATAATAAAAATAATTAAAATAGATAAGATGAAAATATTATAGAAACATTGTAAGACATTCATGTATGTTTGTAAAAAATATGTTTACATGCAAATATGCAAATACATATACAAAAATGTACACATTCACACACAAGCACACATACGTGAACATAAAATACATGCACACGTGTCTACACATGCAAACGTCATCCAATGAGATAAAAGACCAGAATAGCTAAAACAGAATAAAAGAGGTGTCAGAGAAATCCGAAAGCCTTAGAAAATAGGAAGGGCTTCAGATTCGATTTGAAGACTTCCAAGGATGAAGAGGATTTTATTAAAGGGGGAAGGTTGTTCCAGAGTTTTGGGGCGCCAATGGAGAAAGCCCTGTCACCTCTAGATTTGAACTAGGAGCATGGAACTAATAACAGCATCTGACTGGAGGAGCGCAGAGTTTGAGTGGGTCGGTGTGGGCTAAGAAGATCTGAAATGTAACCTGGAGCCAAACCATGGAGAGCTTTAAAAACAAATAATAAAACCTTAAAATCAATTCTATATTTAACTGGCAATCAAAGTAGAGATGTGAGTATTGCAGTAATAGTCTCTCTCTTTCTGGTACCCATCAGGAGCCTTGCGGCTGCATTTTGAACAAGTTGCAGGTGGTCAGGCTTGAGTGACAGATGCCTAAGTAGAGAGAGTTACAGTAGTCAAGATGTGATGATAGGAAATCTTGGATAACAGTTTCCAGGTCTTCAGATTACAGGATATTTTTGAGTTTAGAAACGCTCCTGAGTTGGAAAAAACTGCCACGAACAACTGGATTTATTTGCTTGTCCAGCTTGAGGGTAGAATCAAAGATGAAACCAAGGTTTTTTATGTGGGGATGTACATTAGCTGATAATGGGCCCAAATTGTTTCTTATAAGACTAACAGAGTCCTGCTTACCGAAAATTATCATGTCGGTTTTGTCGTGATTTAATTTGAGAAAGTTCAGAGACATCCAGCAATGTATGTCGCTAAGACAATCTGAGACTTTCTGCAGCGTACTATCAGCACCTGGTTTTAGAGAGAGGTAGACCTGTGTATCATCTGCATAAGTGTGACAGGAAATCTGGTGTTTCTGAAAAATGGAGCCTAATGCGAGCATGTATAAGGAGAACAAGACAGGGCCCAGAATAGAGCCCTGAGGTATTCCACAAGTGAGTGTAGCTGGGGAAGAGTATTTGTTACCCAGCATCACAGAGGCGGATCTGCTCTCCAGGTAAGAGGCAAACCATTTTAGAGCAGAGCCTTGAATGCCGACACATCTTTAGACGGTTTAATAGGATTGTGTGGTCGACAGTGTCAAATGCTGCACTCAGGTGTAAAAGAATTAAAACTGTACTTTTTCCAGAGTCACCAGTTAAAAGCACATCATTGAACACCTTCAGTAGAGACCCTGTGCTGTGGAAGACTCTGAAACCAGACTGATATTTATCCAGAATATTATGTGTGTCTAAGAATGAGGAAAGTTGGTGGAGGACGACTTTCTCAAGAACCTTAGACAACAATAGCAGCTTAGAGATTTGTCGAAAATTGCCAAGAACTGACGGGTCTAAACCAGGTTTTTTAGAAGTGGCTGAACAACAGTTTGTTTAAACGAATGAGGAACAGTTCCATTTGAGATGCTGCTATTTACAATAGCGAGGATGTTAGGGCCGACTGTCTTCAGCACATCTCTGAGAAATGGTGTAGGCAACACATCCAAGGGGCACATAGTTGGTTTCATGTGCATTATTATATCAGTAAGATGGGATAATGAAACTGGTTTAAATTTGAAAAAGAATGAACATCTAGGTGGTTCATAAGGGTCTTGGGATGGGAGCGGGATATGTGCTCTGATATTATCAATGTTTTCAGTAAAGAACTTTTGTGTGAGGCAGTCTCAGATATGGCTGAAGTGGTGCGATGCAGGATAGAGTTGATTGTGTTGAATAGAACTTTAGGATTACCAGACTTCTTAGTAATGATCTTGGAGAAATAATTTACTCTTTCTACCTTGATGGTGCGCTGATAGTTATTTAAACAATCTCTAAACACTTGGTAAGAAACGTGGAGCTTATCTTTCTTCCATTTTTGTTCTGCTTTCCTGCCTGACGGCACGAGTGACCTTATTTAGCCAAGGCTGAGTTTTACATTTTTGCCGTCTATATTTTAGAGCAATTTAGTCCATTATGTTGGTACAAGCAGAATTAAAACATGCAAGTAGCTCATCAGGATTATTGCAATGAAGAGAACTTTCATCAGAGGTGGCTAAAGATGCAGCAAAGGCAGCTGAGAATTGGGGAGCAGTTTCAGGTGTTATAGGGCATATAAGAGAGGGGGCCTGGGTTTGTTTAGAGGATGAGTGAGGAATTGGAATATTAAACAAAATAAAATTATGATCAGATGGACACACATCAGTCACCTCAACGCTGAACACTGAGAGCCCAGATGACAAGATGAGGTCTAGAGTGTGGCCCTGCTTGTGTGTAGGGCAGACTGGGTCAGGTTAAATGAGTCCAAGAGTTGTGAAAATTCCCTAACCAAAGGTTTGGAGGGCAACACATATGGATATTGAAGTCACCAAGGATTAGAAGCCTATCAGTGGTTGGCAGTGTCACAGATAGAAAATCAGAAAATTCATGAATGAAGTCTTTGTTAAGGTGAGGAGGCCTATAAACTAGAGCACAGAGTACAGGAGAGCACAGATCCAGCATAAACAGTGGCAAATCAAAACTGGTGTAGTCACTTCTGGGTAGCATTCTGCATTTAAAGTGATCTCTGAAAACTGTTGCTAAGCCGCCTCCATGACGGCAGGTCCTAGGTGTGTTAAGGAAGTTATAGTTTTCAGGAGTGAATTCCACAAAAGCAGCTAGATCATCAGTAGGTAGCCAAGTTTCAGTAATAAAAAGAAAGTCCAAGCCATGAGAGACAAACAGGTCACGGTATATGAAAGTCTTGTTCACCATGGACCTTGCATTGATTAATGCCAATTTAAGTGGTGAAGAATCCGAGACTGAATGTGTGACAGCACCAAGTGGTACAAATTCCAGATGCTGAAAATTGGTGGTGTTGGCACCTCTGTTTTTCCTGTCCAGTCTAGTTGGGAGACGACGGGAAGGTGTCCAGATCGATGGTATTTGGTGAGAAAGTCCGTTTCCTACAGGATGATTATACACATGCAGATCATGATGGCAGCCCCGGTGAAGCGTGGACGGCGAGTTATCCCCAAAGCAACACAGCGTGCATAAGTTTGGGGAGGCAGCCGAGTCCTCGTGTTAAGATGTTACATGTACGATGTTACATGTAAGATGTAATGATGTTAAGATATAATAGTCATGAGAGGCATTTTTCTGTTATTTGTAGTTTAGTTTTGAGTTATGACTTTCATCCAGTGCAAAAGAGTGTCTCTGAACCCGAAGAATATCCTGATAGAGGACAGTTTTAAAATTAATGAGTGAAAGGCGATCCAGCGAGAATGCCAAATATAACCACAGCCTAGGCTCACAGAAATATGTGTGACAGGAGTTTTAGGTCACAAGCCGGTTACTTTATTTCTAAAGCAAAGGCTTAACCACTTAGGACCTGGTGTGGACATCATATTTTGGGTTATTTAGACTAAAATACTCAATTTTGCTCTACATGGGCCTGATATCCACTTAGGAGGACATTATACTGCTACTGTTCTATCAAAATTTTAAACGAATATCCTCAAATGTGGCTCCTATTTTTCTTAAAAACAAAAATAAGGTAAAAAAAAAAATTCTGGTAATTCTTTGTTTTTACATTTATTGGTCCCCAATATGCCCAAATATCAAAGAGAAATTAACAATGCATGTCGTGGAAGAGTTCGGGTCTTAGGAGGTTAAAGCTATGACATGCCTTTATAGTTTTGTGTGGAAGGTATGGGGTTGGACACATGGCAGTTTATCAGAATAGAAATGGAACTTTGAAATGTTGCAAACTAGTATGTTTTAATTCAGGTTTAAGTTTTTTCTAATTTTAACTAACTAACTCAGTTTCCAAACTTCTTTTGCTAGGCCCCCCCTTTGTTTTACAAGAAAAATCCCCCCCCACCACCACCACCAAAACCCCCGCGCACAAACACATCCTCAAAACACACACGCCCATATTTTGTTTTTAAACTCCGTTGCGGTTTATTTCACACCTCAAACATTTAGTAAACAATTAAACAAATAAGAGTACACTGCAATAAATTACAGGTAGTAATAAAATACACTACTAACTCTTTTACGCTACGTCCACACCTACACGGGTATTTTTGAAAACGCAGCTGTTTCGTCCACACGTAAACGGCGTTTGGAATCACCGAAAATGGAGATTTTTTTAAACTCCTTTTTTTGCGTTTACGTGTGGACGAGGAATACAGAGTTCGTCACGGAACGTCAAAGGTATGTGCCTTTTTTCATGTCAAGCTGTGCGCCACGTTATTGTTTAGATGAGATGAATTGCAGAATGGCAGATAGAGACGAAATACTGTTAATCTGAGTATCTGCAGGTTTTACACGCTTACATACACACAGTACTGTCTCTCCATTTAGAAAGACAGAGGCGTCACGATGAGATTATTTTACTTGTAGATGTTTTTTTCCTGTGTAATAATGTTCAACATTGCTATCAATACATTTTTCAAAAAATGCCTCTGTGCAAAATGGGTTTAACATAAACAACTGTGGGATACTGTTTGTCTGTGATTTGAACAACCCAGCGCTGCTGTCGATGAAGGGGAAACCAATTCTCAGTGTTGGGGAGTAACGGAATACATGTACCGCCGTTACATATTTAAAATACAAAATATGAGTAACTGTATTCCGTTACAGTTACCGTTTAAAAAGGTGGTATTCAGAATACAGTTACTTTGTTGAAATAAATGGATTACACTGCGGTACTTTCCTGTTTCATTTTGTCGCGGGTCAGGACTGTTTGGGTTTTGTTTGACAGCTACGTTCTGTTGTTCCAGGCGGCAGCGCTACGGTTGCCATGGTCACAGGGCGACGCTCTCTCTCTCTCTCTGCGACTGTGTGTTTCCTAGGTGAGAGCGCCTTTTCGTTGTTGTTGTTGTTGTTGTTGTGCTAAGCTAACAGGCAGAATGCTACAAGCATAGCTCTAAAGAATGTAGCATCATCAGAATCAGAATCAGAATGGGTTTTATTGCCAAATGTTGAGCAGGTTTACAACATTAGGAAATTGCTGCGGTGCTTCAGTGCAAACATGCTGTCATAAATTGCGCTTAAATAGACATGAAAAAATAAAAGTAAGAATAAGAATTAAAAGTGCTAAGTAGATAGATATATACATGAGTGCAGGTGGTGATCAGTGCCAAAACATGGAATCATGCAGTCAACACAGCGTAGGGTCATGTGTTAGTGGTGGGAACAGTCATACGGTTATTGTTCATGTGTCCAACAGCAGAGGGGAAGAAACTGTTCTTGTGGCGAGAGGTTCTGGTGCGAATGGACCGGAGCCTCCTGCCTGAGGGGAGCAGGTCAAACAGACTGTATCCAGGGTGAGAAGGGTCAGCTGAGATCCGAGCTGCACGCCGCAGTGTCCTGGAGGTGTACAGGTCCTGCAGAGATGGGAGTCTACAGCCAATCACCTTCTCAGCAGAGCGCACAACACGCTGCAGTCTCTGTTTGTCCCTGATAGTGGCTCCAGCGTACCACACGGTGATGGAGGAGGTGAGGATGGACTCGATGATTGCGGTGTAGAATTGCATCATCGTCCGTGTTGGCAGGTTGAATTTCTTCAGCTGCCTCAGGAAGTACATCCTCTGCTGGGCTTTCTTGATGACGGAGGTGATGGTGGGCTCCCACTTCAGGTCCTGGGTGATGGTGGTACCCAGGAAGCGGAATGAGTCCACAGAGGTGATGGGGGTGTCAGTCAGGATGATGGGGGGGAGTGGGGCTGTGTGCTTCCTGAAGTCCACAATAATCTCCACTGTCTTCTGGGCATTCAGCACCAGGTTGTTGTGGCTGCACCAAGACACCAGACGTTCAACCTCCCTCCTGTAGGCAGACTCATCCCCGTCCGAGATGAGCCCAATAACGGTGGTGTCATCTGCAAACTTGATTAGCTTGACAGACTGGTGGGTGGAGGTGCAGGAGTTGGTGTACAGGGAGAAGAGCAGAGGAGAAAGAACACAGCCCTGAGGGGAGCCGGTGCTGATGGTCCGAGAGTCCGAGACATTCTTTCCGAGCCTCACATGCTGCTTCCTGTCCGTCAGGAAGTCAGTGATCCACCAGCAGATGGGATCAGGCACATTCATCTGGGAAAGCTTGCCTCGGAGATGGTCTGGAAGGATGGTGTTGAAGGCAGAGCTGAAGTCCACAAACAGGATCCTGGCGTAGGTTCCTGGGGAGTCCAGATGCTGCAGGATGAAGTGTAGGGCCATGTTGATGGCGTCATCTACAGACCTGTTGGCTCTGTATGCAAACTGCAGGGGGTCCAGGAGGGGGGCCATGAGGGTCTTGAGATGGGAGAGAACTAGGCGCTCAAATGACTTCATGACCACAGATGTCAGAGCCACGGGTCTTTAGTCATTTAGTCCAGTGATCCTAGGTTTCTTGGGGACAGGGATTATGGTAGAGGACTTGAAGCAGGCAGGCACATGACATGCCTGCAGTGAGGAGTTGAAAATGCCAGAAAACACTGGGGCCAGCTCGTTTGCACAGTGTCTGAGGGTGGCAGGAGACACACCGTCTGGGCCGGGAGCTTTTCGAGCATTCAGACTCTTGAACTGCTTCCTCACATCTGCTTCATGAATATGAAGAGTTGTGGTGGGAGGAGGTGGTGTGAAATCCTCTTTTGTCTGGGGTGAGGAGGGGGGTGTTGTAGGTGAACAGTTTGAAGGTGGTGGTGGGTCTATGGAGGGGGGAGAGGTGGGGGAATTAGTGTCTAAAGTGTCTCTATTGTTGGGGCCGTTGGAGGTGTGAAGGCTGCCCGATGGCTCGTCAAAACGGCAGTAAAAGTCGTTAAGGGTGTTGGCCAAGAACAAGTCATCAGTGGAGTGGGGGGTTTTAGGCTTGTAGTTTGTGATATTCCTAAAACCTTTCCACACAGAGGCCGAATCATTCTCTGAGATCTGCTGCTGCATCTTCTCAGAGTGCTGATGTTTAGCAATGTCCACTTCTTTAGTGAACCTGTACTTGGCCTCTCTGTAGCAGTCCCTGTCTCCGCTTCTGAACGCCTTTCTCTTTTCCAGCCACAGCTTTTTGAGTTTAGGAGTGTAGTGTAGTCAGTGTAGTCCATGTTGCAGAGAGAATGGACTGCCATACACGTTATGGGTCTGTGAGCGCGAGGAGGGAGAGAGAAAAAGGGGAGTGGAAAGGTAGGAGTTGTCATCGAGGAAAAACGGGAGCTGGAAGCATGTAAATATAATAATAACCACTTCAGCCAAGCTATTAAGACTCGACTGTACACCGTGTTCGTGTTTTCCTCCGAAAACAATAAGTTCCGTTGGAGCAGCCTTTCAACGCCTCTCTCTGTCTCTCGCAAGAAAAGTTGACCCACACAACAAAGTAAAGCTAGTTTTCGGCTACGAGCCGATAGGGACCCCGCCGTATTAGTCAGAGGTCCCTTTACTACAGTTCGGAGTCGCGGACCTTCAGTAATAGTAATAAATCACACGGCAATAGTACATTCACGTTGTTGTAAAAAGCATGATAAATATATTAAGTAATCCAAAGTATTCAGAATACGTTACTGTCATTGAGTAACGTAACGGAATACGTTACAGAATACATTTTGGGGCATGTATTCTGTATTCTGTAATGGAATACATTTTAAAAGTAACCTTCCCAACACTGCCAATTCTGCAGGGGAGACCTACCTCGGCACTTGTGCAGGTGAAGCCAAAGGGAAGATTTGCTTCACCATATTTTCTAGTCTTTGGCTTGGAAGGAAGTTGGTTAGGAAAAATATTTGGCAATGCTTCATCCCCTGCTTTGCGTTTGTGTGGGAGCCCCGTCAAAAACCTGTCAATTATGCTAGCAGTGTCCAAGAGTTCTTTTTTTTTTTTTTTTTTTTTCATACCGCCCCTGCAATGGCTCTGTCCACACTTTGGGAACCTCTGAACTAACTAATTAACTAATTTTAACTAATTACTGATTACTTCTCCAAAGAAATAATCCTGTCACTTTACCGATTACTTATTTTCAAAAGTAATTCGTTGCTTACTTTTTAGACACATGATCCACAACCTGAATACACAAGTAACAGTAATCTAATTACTTTTTTTGCAATGGTAATCCCTTACATTATCCGTTATTTGAAAAAAGTAATCAGATTATGTGTTACTGCCCATCTCTAGCTCCGAGTGGCAAAAATTTTGTCATCATGCATTTTAGAAATCAAATACATTTAAACCTATTTTGGGATTATCTCTAATCCACACAGGGTCAAAATTATGCAGTTAAATATATGCAGACACCTGCACTAATATTTGGTTAAACATTTCTAAGCAAATTGAACCTTAACGAGACACTTTTGGTAGTCATCGACAGGCTTCTGGCATAATTCTAGCCAGGTATTTGTCCACTCTCCTTGGCAGATTTCATGCACATAATGAGTGTATGTAAATTTCTTACCACAACTGTACGTATGCTAAAGAATAAGCTAAAATGCATCTCACACTTGTATTTACGAAAATAACACATTGTGTGCTGTGGCTCGGTTTCACACTCATGTTTTACAGATCCTTTGGAGAACACAAGATCATTGAAAAAGTTATTCACACACCAAGGCACACATTAAAATAAAAATGGATGCAGAAACACAAACATACATAGGTCGACTCTTCAATGAAAAGAGCTGCTGGCATAAACAAAACCAGCACACAAAATGCACGGAGGAGTGAAGCACATGCATGAAAGCAGGACACTAACTCTGTTTGACAGAGCAGAGTGTGTGTGTGTGTGTGTGTGTGTGTGTGTGTGTGTGTGCACACGTGAACCTGCTGTGAGTGCAATTGAGGTTCTAAGGTCACAAGCCTTAAAGAAATACTTCACTTCAAACTAAAGACACCCCCCTGAGAGAACACACACACATACACACACACGTCTCAGAAGTAGTTTAAGCCAGCAGACATCTGCAAATAGGACTCAGAAAAGAAAAGGGAAAGATGAATGGAGAGGAAATGGTAGCAGAGAAGAAAAAAGGAAGAATGGAAAGGTGAAAAAAGTTCAAGTGTTGGTGGGGGAAGTAAGAACATCAGCTTAACCCTTTAGAGCCGATCGGAGCGGACACGCTCTGTTTTGCGTAACTATTTTTAAATCCCGGTAGCACTGCAACCACGTAAGCTAGCGCAAAAATTTTTTTTGCATATGAAACCGAAGGAGTTGTACTTACATCTTATGCCATCAGCTTGTCCTAGGTCACGGTTTCCTTCCACATAAAGCTTTGCAAAAACTGCATAAAAAGCGCTTGCAGGAACAAAAACATAATATTCCAGAAACACGCTTTGCCGATCCGATCAGCTGTCCATAACACTTCCTATGTTGGAATAGACGTCAGCGCGAACTTTTGCATTTCCGCCATTACCTGCCCGAAACCGGAAGTGACGTCATTTTCGCGGAAATGTAGTCTTTTTTACCATCAGGGCCTAAGGGCCTATACGGGTCTTTTTAAAAGTTATCTTTGACTTTATGACTTTCTGTGTCGTTTCTGGGATGCTTAGGACTCATATTGCACTGCTGGAAATAGTTTATTTTTATGCATATGCTGCTTTTTTGCAAATTTGCACTATAATATTTATTTTCGTTTTTCCTGCAGTGTATAAAAATTGGTGTATTTCAAAAATAAAACTATGAAGACACTCAAAATAAATTTCCTGTGGTGGGAACCTATTTTGTGCAACTTTTTTGTATTTACAGTTTTGAGGGATAAGCCTCTTAAATTTCTCTAACTACAAATATATGTTAAAAAAGCAAAAATGATTTTCAATTTTTTTGTAGTTTATTGCACTTTGTTGCAATTTATGTAATTACTATGCACTTAATGAATACATATTATTAAAATCTGGGCTATAATGGTTGTATTGATGTATAGCAACTTGAAATGCTCCCAAAAATGGCTCCACAGCATGTAAAAATATAATATAAGCTCTGGCGGACTTGGTTCTAAGGTAGGTCTTAAAGGGTTAATGGAAAAAACACTACAAAACGACAATGATGGCAGCAGCTGGACAAACATCAGATATGCACCTTATAGTGCACATCAAGCTGTATGCCAAAAGTGAACGAGACATTACACTGATCCACACCAGCAGAACATACAGCAAGGACACTGGAATGTCATTCGGATTGGAGAAGTGTAGTCGGATGGTAACGAAGAGAAGGGTAGTCAGAACTGAGGGGATCAAACTACCAGAAGGCGACACTGCAGACATAGAGGGCAGCTACAAGTACCTGTCTTGATGGAGAAATCTGGATGGAAAGACAGCACAGAGGCACTAATCATGGCAGCACAGGAACAAGGTCTGAGCACAAAATCCATAGAGGCTGGGGTCTATCACACCAGGCAAGACCCCAGGTGCAGGCTGTGTAAAGATGCCCCAGAGACAATCCAGCACATAACAGAAGGGTGCAAGATGCTAGCAGGCAGGGCATACATGGAACGCCATAACCAAGTGGCCGGCATAGTGTACAGGAACATCTGTGCCGAGTATAACCTGGAAGTCCCGAGGTCAAAATGGGAGACGCCCCCAAGGGTGGTGGAGAATGACCGAGCTAAGATCCTGTGGGAGTTATATGCAACCAACCGGACATAATGGTGGTGAATAAGTGGAGGAAGCCGGCCGTAGTGATAGATGTAGCAGTCCCGAATGACAGCAACATTAGGAAGAAGGAAGACAAGAAACTCAAGAGATACCAAGGGCTCAGAGAAGAGCTCGAGGGGATGTGGAGGGTGAAGGTGACGGTGGTCCCAGTGGTCATCAGAGCATTCAGTGCAGTGATTCCCAAGCTAGGCGAGTGGCTCCAGCAGATCCCGGGAACAACATCGGAGATCTCTGTCCAGAAGAGCGCAGTCCTGGGAACAGCTAAGATACTGCGCAGGACCCTCAAGCTCCCAGGCCTCTGGTAGAGGACCCGAGCTTGGAGGACAGACTGCCTAGGAGGTACACCAGGAGTGAGAGGGGAATTTTTTAATTTCAGGTATGTTTGTTGTCTCAGTTGTAGTTACATGGCAGTAGCAACAGCCCTACAGCATGCAATTGCATAATATAAATCTGTTACAATTATAACTTACCAGTATGACACAGTCATAATCACATGCCTTAAGGCGACTGTTGTTGCTGATTTGGTACTATATGAATAAAGAATATATAGATTTTCCAAGATGTTGTTGAAGGTAATGTTTTTCCTTCTTTCATTTCAAGAACTGAAAAATCTTACTCAATTTTGGTCATATGTACTTTTTTTGTCATTTTACAACACAGCAGCTCACCATTCTACTGAATTTTTAATGTCCACAATTTGACTAACAAACCCAAAAGCAACATATACATCTATATAGTCCATTATCAAGATTGATTTTCGTGAACAATGGTCCCATGATACATTGCACTCATGAAAAAAAAATCCCAAACTCTGTTAAAACCAACGGTTTGGGTAGTTCTGACCCAACATACAGGCTTTTATCTTACTTTCAATGCAGATTATGGCTTTTAATGGTGAATAATCATACATACAGCATAATGCAATATGTATAATTGTGGGGTCGGCTGTGACTTACAAGATAGGGTGATTTTCCTAAAGGTTGGTGTATTGGTGTCACATTTGGGCACTATATTTCAACTGGTGTGTGTGTGTGTGCGTGGAATAACAAAAAGCCCTTGAAATCACAGTATTAAGCACTGTATGAATGTGTGGGTGAATGGGGCTTCTCTTGCTTGTTTTGCTCGTTAGAGTAGAAAAAACATTATATGAATACAGATCCATTTAAAATTCTCTTAACTGATTGTTCACATGGGTAAATTAGTGTTTTCAGTCTCTAATTGGAATCCTGACATTGTGTATGTGTGCTATTAGCATGTTGTTCCTGTAACATCATATTTGTAGTGCTCCAGGACCATCATTGCAGCTAATCAGTTACATTATTGTGAACTCATAGGTCAGGAGCTCAGGGGGAACAGTCTGTCCTGCAATATTTGTGTGGCAAAACAATTGCCACAAATGTGTGGTGGATACAAGGACCAAACCGAGGACCTGTAAAATTTGGGGGCGTGTCTTGCATGAAAGCAAGAGTAAATACTGAAATTTTATTTTAGACTTCAAATACCAGCGTTGATCAAGGAGCAGACATGCATACATGTTACACATGAGCAGTACAAGTTGCTTCAACTTAGAATATGACTGTACACTTACAGGAGACTTCGTTTGTTACACATTACTGTTACTGGGTTGGATAATCTTTTTGCATTAAGGACTGCTTTAATTCTTTTTTGGCATAGCTGCAAAAGAGTGCTGGAAACATTCCTCAGACATTTGGTCCATACTGACATGACAGCATTACATAGTTGACGCAGACTTGTCAGCTGCCCAGGCAATATCTGAATCTTCCCTTCTGCCATATCACAAAGATGCTCTATTGGATTGAGATCTTGTGATTGTGGAGGCTACTGTGAATTCACTGTCATGTTCATGACACCACTTTGAGGTCATTTTGATTTCAGCTTTGTGACATAGTGTGTTAGTCTGCTGGAGGCAGTCATCAGAAAATGGGTACAATGTGGTGATAAAGGGATGGACATGCTAAGCAAGAATACTCAATCTTATTGTGTCATTTAAACCATGCTCAGTTGAGACTGAGGGGCCCAAAATGTGCAAAGGAAATATCACCTACATCACCAGCACCAGTCCGAACTGCTGATTCACTGGAACGTGAATGATATTTACTGCATTTTCTTGTTTTCTGACCATTCTCCATAACTACAGATGGTTATGCAGGAAAATCCCAACAGATCAGCAATTTTGGAAATACTCAGACTCAGACCAACCAGCAACTGTGGCATGTTCAGAATAAATCACCTTTCTTTTACATTTTGATGATTTATTTGAACTTCAATAGTTGTCTTGACTGTCTACGTGCCCCAGTGCTTTGAGTTGCTGTCATGTGACTGGTTGATTAGATACGTGTTAACACAAACCATTGAACTGGTGTACCTAACAAAGGGGTCATTGACAGTGCTTTCAAACAGTCTTGGTCCATGAGTTTAGTTTGTTTCACATTTCATTTGCTAACTGCCCCACTAGCACAAATTCATCATAAGACTATCACAAGAAAACATAACTTAGAGACCAAATGTGCTGTGTGTGAAAACACCATTATTCTAACTGGAATAAATTGGATTTGATAATGAAGCTATCATGCTTGTCAGACGAGCTATCCTGATTATCTCATCGTTTTACTCCCCAAAACAGTAAATTGGTGAATGAAAAGACAAGTGTCTCTGCATGCTCAGCATCCAGAGGCAAACAAATTAATGAACATGTTTAATTCTAACCAAAGAAAGTAATGAGGGCTGATCAAGAGAATAGCTTTTATCAGAGAGTTACCACTGATGTTTGAGTGGTTAAGACACAAAAACCTGCGTGTGTGCGATCAGGCCTGTCAGGCAAACCTGAAATGGGGAAGTGGCCAGAAAGAGACAAACAACCAGTTTACAGACTTTGAATTTCATAACATGATTTTTTTCAGATATCTGTGGGAATATGTATAACTGCCTTGTAAAATGTTCAGCATGTAGTGAATTTTATTGTGACTACTGGTAGACCAGTTGACTGGAGGGTTGGTAATGAAATGCAGAACATCAGTTAGTAATG
Organism: Diplotaxodon limnothrissa; assembly: GCF_057381915.1. Taxonomy (NCBI): domain Eukaryota; kingdom Metazoa; phylum Chordata; class Actinopteri; order Cichliformes; family Cichlidae; genus Diplotaxodon; species Diplotaxodon limnothrissa. The sequence continues at coordinate 20,304,943 of NC_140597.1, forward strand.
TTTAAGGCTGACTCCTCTAGCCTTGTTGACGAAAATTGAAGAAGGGTTTGTTTAGGGGTCATTTCTTTGGACTTCCACTGTTAATTGGCACTCATTTGGGAGCTAAAGGGAATTGGCCAAACCCAGAGGTGAGCTCTTCCCATAAAAACTTTGATGGCATTACACCTTGGTCCCAAATTGTGTTTATCTTTCAGCTTGGTCTTGTCCTCCAGTATTTCTAGAGTTATTTTAGTGAGCGATGAGACAATAAAAAAGTGGCATGCCAAGACAATAATAAATTTAACATTTAAATATGAAAGCATTTAGTTGCTGTAGTAATGAAACAGTTAAATGTAATGCATGTATCTGTTTTCTTAAGCATTTATCACTCTGGCTTACCTCAGTGATGGACTTGAAACTTGTTGAGTACTTTGCCTCTTTTCAAAGTTTGGATAAGTGTTCAAATTAGACCATGTATAGTACAGACCTCTTACTCCCGTGTACAACATCGTGTCACGATTTAAAGGAATTAAATTAAATAGATTGTAACATTTACCTGAATCCACCTATTCAGTGTTTTTTATAAGACGAGTGGGTGTGACTGTGATGGATTTAAGCAACTTCAAGCTCTTGTGTTTATTTTCTTCTTCAGATCACCATGGGGTCGATTGGAGATGACAGCAGCATGTTGCTGATTGACACAGGGTGCTGAAAAATGCAAATTAGTCTACTGTAACTCAAAATCTGGTGATTTGTTTGTACTTGAACTAAAAGGCTGAACACATTCAAGTCACCTCAGGGACAAGAAAACCTTTACGAGCTCTTGGTAAGCATCTATGACCAGTGTGAATTAAGTGCTGATGTTCTGGAAAAAGTTGACTTGAAAGCTTTCATTTTTGTAATATTTTTTATTGCCATCTGTTCTTTCGTTTGGGACCTTGTGATTTGGACTGAGGTAAGTCCGTCACTGAACTGTCATCTTCCAGCATAATCTCACTGGTCACTGTGGTAAAATGACAAAGGTGGAAAAAAGAGGAGAGAAAAGTGCTTTACATTGTAAGGTAGACCCTACAATAATAGATACAGAGAAAAACCCAACAATCATATGACCCCATATAAGCAAGCTCTTTGGTGACAGTGGGAAGGAAAAACTCCCTTTTAACAGGAAGAAACCTCCAGAAGAACCAGGCTCAGGGAGGGGGTGAGAGAAGGAAGACAGGATAAAGACATGCTGTGGAAGAGAGACAGAGATTAATAACAGATATGATTCAATGCAGAGAGGTCTATTAAAACATAGTGTGTCAGAATCAGAATCGTGTTTATTGGCCAAGTATATGTGCAGACACATACAGGGAATTTGGTTCCGGTAGATGGTGGCTCTCAAGCACAGCAATGTAAATCACACACACACACACACACCACACACACACACACACACACGTGTCTATATATACACATTACACATACATACACAAAGCTGTGTAAACCAACTATAAATAACGAATCTAAACTTATATACATAAAATACAGAAATGAATGAGGTGGAATGAATACTACAAAATGTACATAAGGTGCAGCTGCAGTCTGGCAGTGGGAGCAGTGTGACAGGTCAACTGTTAAGAAGGGAGATGGCGAGGGGAAGGAAACTGTTCCTGTGTCGGGTGGTCCTGGTCTGCAGGCTTCTGTACCGTCTGCCAGAGGGCAGCAGATCAAAAAGTCTGTGTGCAGGGTGTGAGGGGTCTGTGATGATGTTCCCTGCCCGTTTCCTGGTTCTTGAGAGGTACAGATCCTGGATGGAGGGCAGGGGGGTGCCGATGATCCTTTCTGCTGCCCGTACAGTCCGCTGCAGTCTGCTCCTGTCCTGTTTAGTGGCTGCTCCATACCAGACTGTGATGGAGGAGCACAGGACAGACTCAATGACCGCAGTGTAGAACTGGATCAGCAGCTCCTGTGGAAGACTGTACTTCCCCAGTTGTCTCAGGAAGTACATCCTCTGGAGGGTCTTTTTGAGGATGGAGTTGATGTTGGTCTCCCACTTCAGGTCCTGGGAGATGGTTGTACCCAGGAACTTGAAGGTCTTCACAGTTGACACAGGGCTGTCTGATATGGTGAGGGGGAGCAGAGTTGAGGGATGTCTCCGGAAGTCCACTGTCATCTCTACAGTCTTAAGAGTGTTCAGCTCCAGATTGTGCTGACTGCACCAGAGTACCAGCCGCTCAACTTCTTGCCGGTATGCAGACTCATCACCATCTTGAATGAGGCCAATGACAGTGGTGTCACCTGCAAACTTTAGGAGTTTGACAGCCGAGTTCTTGGAGGTGCAGTCGTTAATGTAGAGGGTGAACAGTAGTGGTGAGAGGACACATCCTTGAGGGGCACCAATACTGAGGGACCGGGTTTCAGAGGTGATCTCCCCCAGCCTCACTTGTTGCTTTCTGTCTGTCAGGAAGCTGGTGATCCACTGACAGGTAGCTGGTGACACGCTGAGCTGGGAGAGTTTGGAGGAAAGAAGTTCAGGCACAATGGTGTTAAAAGCCGAACTAAAGTCCACAAACAGGACCCTGGCATAAGTTCCCGGGCGGTCAAGGTGTTGCAGGATGTAATGCAGCCCCATGTTCACTGCATCATCCACCGACCTGTTTGCCCGGTAGGCAAACTACAGAGGGTCCAGCTGGTGGCCTGTAATGTCTTTCAGATGGGCTAACACCAGTCGTTCGAAGGATTTCATGACCACAGACGTCAAGGCGACAGGTCTGTAGTCATTCAGTCCTGTGATGGTGGGTTTCTTGGGAACAGGGATGATGGTGGAGCGTTTGAAGCAGGAGGGAACTTAACACAGCTCCAGGGATCTGTTGAAGATGCGAGTAAAGATGGGAGCCAGCTGTTCAGAAGAAGAAACACCCAGTGCATCATGGGAATCCCCCAGCAGCCTACAGCAGCATAACTAAGGGAGAATTCAGGGTCACCTGGTCCAGCCCTAACTATATGCTTTAGCAAAAAGGAAAGCCTAATCTTAAAAGTAGAGACAGTGTATCTCAGGCTTTTCAGGGAGTTTTTAGGACTTCCTGTCATGGTCCTGGGTCATTTTGGCCCAGCGTTTTGTGTTTCCTTGAAGTTCATTTTTGTGCTTTGTGTTTATTCTGATTTTGTATTGGTTTAGGGTTGAACCTGTAGTTTGGTGTGTGTATTCAGCCCTACCTGTGTCTGTCCTTGGTGCTCTGTTCATGTCCCCGTGTTGTGTTGTAAATCAGTCTGTGTGTTCCTGCTTTACTTTGAAGGCTCATGTTCTGGATTTCCTATTCTATTTTGAAGGTCTGTGTCTGTTGTCATTGTGTTCAGCTTGTGTCCTCCGGTCCTCATGTGTATTAGGTTCAGCTGTTCTTCCCTCCTGTGTGTGATTACCTGATTACCTTGTGTGTGTATATTTAGTGGGTGTCGGTCTGTGTTCATTGTCGGCTCGTCTGCGTTCTATGGTGTTCCTGTCTCTGCGTCTCTCTGCCCCGCACCCCTTTTGTATGGTCTCAAGTTTGTCATTTAGTTCTCCCAGTTTAGGTTTCTTCAGTTGTTTTGTCATGCCTCACTGCCTGTTTCTGCCATTGTCACTTTGTAAATAAACATCACTCGTATCATCAGTCACTGCTGCATTTTGGGTCCTCCCTTTCCTCCACACCACACGGCTCACTCCGCCAGCCGTGACAGTACGAGCCGACCAAACATGGACCCAGCAGCTTTGTCTGGAGAGAGCGACCTCGCACGCATCCAACGCCTGATGGACTGGGTAACCCACACCACCAACGCAAGGGCACAAGTGGTGGGGTTAAAAGCCATCGAAGCAATCCTGGAAGAAAATCCCTACCTCTGCCAGCTTAAGGGAGTTTCAGGCTTAATTTGCAACCTGCATAAAGCCCGGGGGGTGGTGCGAGCTCGGGAATCCACAGACTTTGTCCAGCAGCAGCGGATTACGGCCACCCCGGAACAGCCACGTCAGCTTCTCCCGCCGGAGGTTTGGCCCGGCCCGCCGGAGGTTTTGCCCGGCCCGCCGGAGGTTTTGCCCGGGAGGAAGCGACGATCGCGCCGTCGGCGCGTCACCCCACAGCCAGATATTGGAACTTCAGAACTGCCGGCCGTGGTGAGTGAGAAGGACCCTTTTTCTGTCTTGGACTGTGGAACAGTTTATCCAGGGACTTTGTTTGGTGCAGCAGACAACAAGGAGAACTGTGTGTTGCTTGCTCATTCTCCTGCTGAGCTGTCTTTACCTCGTTTAGCTGCACAGCCACAAGCAACTCGGACTCCGGTATCTCCGCTAGCCCAGTCATTCATGCCGTCTCCGTCTTCACAGACTCCCTCTGTACGGGAGGCTGCGCTTGTGCCTCCCATTTTTGACTCTTTTTCTAGTACGTATTATTTGCAGAGAGACAAACACGTTAAAAATGCAATCGTTCCTCAACAGCTGGCTAGTTTAGAGACTGCTACTTGCTCCAGGGCCTCACCAGAGGTTAAGTTACAGCCCTCAGCTGACTCTGGACCCCTGGAGGCTAAGAACCCAGCTGAGAACTGCACCCGGCTGTCGCTGCCTGAGCAGGGTCGGTGCTCCGCGCAGCTGCAGTCTGTTTTGTCCCTGCCAGAGGCCCGTGCGCCTGCTGGTTCTGTTCTGTCTCTGCCAGAGGCCCGTGCGCCTGCTGGTTCCGTTCTGTCCCTGCCAGAGGTCTCCGTGCCTGCTGGTTCTGTTGCGTCCCTGCCAGAGGTCTCCGTGCCTGCTGGTTCTGTTGCGTCCCTGCCAGAGGCCCGCGTGCCTGCTGGTTCTGTTGCGTCCCTGCCAGAGGCCCGTGTGCCTGCCCGTGTGCCTGCTGGTTCTGTTGCGTTCCTGCCAGAGGCCCGTGTGCCTGCTGGTTCTGTTCTGTGTGTGCCAGGGGCTCCAGTGCCCACTGGGTCTGAGACTGTTTTTGCTGGGGGGCCCGAGGAGCCCGTCCAGCCTTCTGCCTCGTCAGCTGGGGGGCCCGAGGAGCCCGTCCAGCCATCAGCTGCAGTCTCATCACCAGCTGCAGTCTCATCACCAGCTGCAGTCTCATCTGCGTCATCGTCCTCGCCTGGTCCGGCCTCCGTGTCGTCATCCACGCCGCCGCCTGGTCCGGCCTCGGCTCCGCCTTCGTCTGATCCTGCGGTTGCCACACCGCCGTCGGAGCCAGCTCGACCCGTTCTGCCTCGCCTCTGCCGGCCGTTTTCCGGGCCTCTAAGATGGCATCACGGCCTTCGGGGGCGGCCTCCGGAAAGAGTTCGTCGCCGCCGCTGGCATCGCGGCCGTCCTCCGGACCTGCTCGGTGGCCACCACTACCTTCCAAGTGGTCGGCCTCCAGAACTGTTTGCCCGTCGCCGCCGTTGCCGTGTGCACGGTCGGCCCCCAGAACTGTTTGCCCGTCGCCGCCGTTGCCGTGTGCACGGTCGGCCCCCAGAACTGTTTGCCCGTCGCCGCCGTTGCTGTGTGCACGGTCGGCCCCCTGAACTGCCTCCACTCCGCCACCGCTGCCTTCCGCTCGGTCGGCTTTTGGATCTGTGTCAGCCTCCGGGCCGGCCTCCTGAACTGTGTTTTGTCCTTGTGCTCCGGCATGTGTGTTTGTTTTGGACAGGTCACTTGGTTCGCTGGGGCTTGTTTTTGTTCGGTGTTGGTCCCTCCGTCCTGGGCCCCCGCCGCCCGCCCTGGGTTGGTCATCTGTTTTTGTTTTGGGCTGTCTGGAGTCAGCCCTTGGAGGGGGGGTACTGTCATGGTCCTGGGTCATTTTGGCCCAGCGTTTTGTGTTTCCTTGAAGTTCATTTTTGTGCTTTGTGTTTATTCTGATTTTGTATTGGTTTAGGGTTGAACCTGTAGTTTGGTGTGTGTATTCAGCCCTACCTGTGTCTGTCCTTGGTGCTCTGTTCATGTCCCCGTGTTGTGTTGTAAATCAGTCTGTGTGTTCCTGCTTTACTTTGAAGGCTCATGTTCTGGATTTCCTATTCTATTTTGAAGGTCTGTGTCTGTTGTCATTGTGTTCAGCTTGTGTCCTCCGGTCCTCATGTGTATTAGGTTCAGCTGTTCTTCCCTCCTGTGTGTGATTACCTGATTACCTTGTGTGTGTATATTTAGTGGGTGTCGGTCTGTGTTCATTGTCGGCTCGTCTGCGTTCTATGGTGTTCCTGTCTCTGCGTCTCTCTGCCCCGCACCCCTTTTGTATGGTCTCAGGTTTGTCATTTAGTTCTCCCAGTTTAGGTTTCTTCAGTTGTTTTGTCATGCCTCACTGCCTGTTTCTGCCATTGTCACTTTGTAAATAAACATCACTCGTATCATCAGTCACTGCTGCATTTTGGGTCCTCCCTTTCCTCCACACCACACGGCTCACTCCGCCAGCCGTGACACTTCCTGATAATAATGAATTACAGTAGTCCAGCCTGGAAGTAATAAATGCATGAACTAGTTTTTCAGCATCACTCTGAGACAGGATATTTTTAATTTTCAAGATGTTGCACAAATGGAAGAAAGCAGTCTTACATATTTGTTTAATATGTGCGTTGAAGGAGTTGTCCTAGTCAAAAATGACTCCAAGGTTCCTCACAGTGTTACTGGAGGCCAAGGTAATGCCATCCAGAGTAAGAATCTGGTTAGATACCATATTTCTAAGATTTCCCTCTGTGTGCATGTGTGAGATGATCGTGGACAGGACGATGCGGATGATCACCCACATGCATCTGATAAGCAATCACCATCTCCTTCTTAAGGCGGTGGTTGACAGCCAATCATTGCTGGACCTTCCTTGTTGAAATGCCTGCTCAGCCCAGTGACATCTGACCGTGTTTCTTGTGATTTCTGGCAGTGTGTTTCACTATGCACAGGTCTTCCCTGGTGTTCAGTCCTGGTGAATGGTGACCAAGGGTGCTCCTGTGTTGTGAGTTGTGTCATTTTTCAGGTTGGATATATGGATTTCTGCCCATGCACAGTCCCTCCCTCTGGATTAACATTTGACTGAAATTTGTGTTGTTTTTGTTATTTATAGGTCCCATGTCTGAGTCCAGCTCACCTGCTCAGGATGTGAAATCTGGACTTTTTATTTTAGATTATTTAATTGACTGAGTAAATCACAGAGCACAAAATTCAGAGCTCACTGAACAAATCTGTTAACAGTCTGAACATGGATCAAAAGTTGAACTTGGCCTTATCAAAAATAGCCAGTTTAGAATTTTCAATCATAGAAACCTTGGAACCAATGTACGTAATATGGTAGACATTGGAAAACAATGATCATGGTCACTCACACTAAACCAGTTCTGGCACCTACTGCATAAACTCATCCTTGACTCTCTTTCTCTGTCCTTTACTGCGCCTCCAGCCACTGGATTTTTGTCCCATCATGCAATCTTTTATTCCAGCTCTCACCCTCTCTCCAGCTCTCTACAGTCAATGGTAATTAAAGTGGTCAGGGCCATTCCATTATCGGAGGGTGGGAGACTTACTCAAAGGCCGCCGAGATCAAAATGAAAACCAATTAGTGCTGGCTTCTGTCCTTTTATAATGTATTGAGAGACAGCTGGCTTATTGTTTGCCCTCTGTCATTCTCTAAATACAGAGAGCACCAATTGCGAGAGTTCTCAGGTTGGTTTGGGGTTAAGGAAGAAAAGGTGGAAATCTAGCTGGGAATTGACAAGATGTCTCTATCTGCTGTCATCAACGAGGGGCTTGTAGGGCCATATACGTACTGAAGGGCCACGAATAAAGTCTTTATCTAAGATACTTTAATGTTCAATCCTAGGGTGTTGTGACCTTAGCCATTATGTTACAGGTAAAGGGTCAGGACAAGAAAAATTAAGGAAATTGTGCTAAAGGAAGAAGATTTGATGTGAATTTGAAGGCGTAACACATTAAGACAATTTATTCATGTATTTGGGACTTGGGACTTCCGGCGCCCCCCGTGTGCGGCAGCCTGTTACAGCAGCTCTGCTCATTCTGAGTTTCTTTCTTTCTTATCTTTTCTTCTCGTAATTTTTTATAACTAACGTATCAGTAATTAGACTCTGCAACCATGTTCTACCGTTTTGTGCTAGTTCTGGTCGTTTTTCTTAGTTTATTTCTACTTTTTTCACGCGTGTCTGGGGACCCAGAGCAGGGATCCTTTGTTTACAGTAAGGATCAGCTGTTAGCGCTGCGTCCCGCAGCGGTACTGCCGGCGGACAGACCCGACATTCCCAGCGAGCTGAGGAGGAAAAGACGGGGGTGTCGTGCTGGGAAGGAGCGCCGTCGCCGTCGTCGGGAACTGAGGAGGATTAATGGCAAGAAGGCAGCGGGCCCAGATGGCATCAGCTCGAGGGTCGTCAGGTCCTGCGCGGACCAACTGTGTGGGGTGATGGAGCACCTCTTCAACCTGAGCCTGAGGTTGGGAAGAGTCCCACAGCTCTGGAAAACCTCCTGTGTTGTACCAGTGCCAAAGACTTCACGCCCCGAGGACCTCAACAGCTACAGGCCGGTGGCTCTGACATCCCACCTGATGAAGACCCTGGAGCGGTTGGTCCTGGCTCAGCTTCGGCGCCTAACAAGCTCATCACTGGACCCACTTCAGTTTGCCTACCAGCCTGGCATTGGAGCGGATGATGCCGTCATTCACCTCCTACATCGTTCCCTCGCTCACCTGGAGACCGCTGGAAGCACTGTGAGAATCATGTTCTTTGATTTCTCCAGTGCCTTCAACACTATTCTTCCCTCGGTTCTGAAGGACAAGCTGGAGAACTCTGGAGTGGACCATCACCTCACTACCTGGATTTTGGACTACCTCACCGACCGACCACAGTATGTGAGGACTCAGGGCTGTGTGTCGGACAGGGTCGTCTGCAGTACGGGGGCCCCACAGGGAACGGTTCTGGCTCAGTTCCTCTTCACCATCTACACTGCAGACTTCTCCCACAATTCCACCCAGTGCTTCCTGCAGAAGTTCTCTGATGACTCTAGTAGTCGGCCTCATCACTGATGGGGACGACAAGGAGTACAGAGGACTGACTCAAGACTTTGTGGACTGGTGCCAGCTGAACTACCTCCAGATCAACGCCAGTAAAACCAAGGAGCTGGTGGTAGACTTCCGCAGGCACAAGCATTCTCCACTGCAACCACTGAACATCCAGGGTATGGACATTGAGGCTGTGGACAGCTACAGGTACCTTGGTGTTCATCTGAACAACAGACTGGACTGGACTCATAACTCAGACGCCCTCTACAGGAAAGGGCAGAGCAGGCTGTACCTGCTGCGGAGACTCAGGTCGTTTGGGGTGGAGGGCCCACTCCTGAAGACCTTCTATGACTCTGTGGTGGCTTCTGCTATCTTTTATGGTGTGGTCTGCTGGGGCGGCAGCATCTCTGCTGGGGACAGGAAGAGACTGAACAGGGTGATCCGAAGGGCCAGCTCTGTTCTAGGATGCCCTCTGGACCCAGTGGAGGTGGTGAGTGACAGGAGAATGGCGGCTAAGCTGTCATCCCTGTTGGACAACGTCTCCCACCCCATGCAGCAGACTGTGACAGCACTGAGCAGCTCCTTCAGTGGGAGACTGCGGCACCCACGGTGTGGGACGGAGAGATTTCGCAGGTCTTTCCTCCCCACTGCTGTCAGACTCCACAACAAAGACTTTAACTGAACAAACACACACATCCACACATGTGCAATAACACTAAGTGCAATAATCTTTTCTGGCATCGTTGTATTTTTACTCAGTTGTATATAGCATTCGTATTCTATTTTTATCTTATTGTATATTTTTATTCTATTTTATTCTACTGTATATAGTATATTATTTTTGTCACGGCGACGGATGGCCGGTACTGAATAGGACCCAGGTGCAGAAACCCAGAGCGGAGACGGTAGATGATTTAATAGTTTATTACGGTTAAGTGCAAGGGGAACAAAAAAAAGGGAAACGTGGCAAAGACAGAAAATGACGAGACGTGGAGCCTTGGTGTGGCGTGCCCAGGGGAACGTGGCTAGGGCGAGGGAACGAGGCCTGAGAAGTGGAACGGAGCTGAGTGGGGAACAGTCACACTGAGGGGAGAGGATATAGAAGTTAGGCAGGTAGTGAAGGCAGCTCAGAAGTGGCCAGTATAAGAGCAGCAATTCTTACTTTGCAGTTAGGGACCTGGAGTGTTTGAGAGGGGGATGATGAAGATCCAGGGGAGGCTGAGTGGCGTGGAAAGGCTGACCTGAGATCCGGGGCTCCAGATGGAGTGTGATGGCAGGAGGGCAGGCAGGTGAGGCACAGAGGGATTTCCAAAATGATCACTAGGTATTCCGAGTCCGGAGGTGGAGTGAGCCAGGGTGGGTACAGCGACTGTAGCACAAAAGAGTCTTAGTTAGTAAGATGAATCACAGCGAGAACTTGAAACACAAGACCTGTTACCAACATGGGTTGATGACGAACTGGCAGTGAGTGAACATCGATGTGTGGTTTAAATCCCTCTGGCTTGATAGCCTGCAATAGGCTCCAGGTGTGCAGGAGCTGGAGTTGGCCCTGCCCAGGGGCGGATCCCAGGTCAGTTCAGGAGCCTAATGGAAACTCCAGCCACCCACCGTAGACCATGACAGTACCCCCCCCTCAAGGGACGCCACCCGGCGGCCGACCGGTCCCCAGCCCGCGACGTGACCTGAAAAAAATCAGAGACAAGAGCAGGATCAAGGATAAACGAGCGAGGAACCCAGGCACGTTCCTCAGGCCCATACCCCTCCCAGTCCACCAAAAACTGGCGACCCCGACCACGGCGACGGACGTCAACGATCCGCTGAACCGTATAGGCCGGATGACCATCGATGAGCCGGGCGGGCGGAGGGGGGTCGGAAGGCGGGCACAGCACGCTGGACAGCACAGGCCTGACTTGGGAAACATGAAAAACCGGGTGAATCCGCAGACTGGGAGGAAGCTCGAGCTTCACAGCAGAGGGCGAGATGACCGAGTGGATGACATACGGCCCAATAAACCGAGGAGCCAGCTTGCGGGAGGAAACTTTAAGGGGAACATCCTTAGCCGACAGCCACACCTTCTGCCCTGGAGCGTACCGAGGAGCTGGCGACCGTAGACGATCTGCATAGCGGCAGTGGCGGGCAGCAGCTTTCTTCAGTGCCTCCTGGGTCCGAGTCCAGACGCGGCGGCAGCGCTGGAGATGGTGCTGGACGGAAGCGGTGGTTGTGGAGGCCGGCGCCGCTACAGCTGAGGTGAATGTAGCACTGGAAGCAGCCACCGGTTGAGGTGAGGGAAACGCAGCACTTCTCTGCTGCAGTGGCGACATGGACATGGAGACAGGTGAGAGACTGAATAAGCCGACTCTTACTCCTGTAGCCGGTGAAGGAAGAGCTGCATCACCGCAGGGCTGGTGTGATTCAGCCTGCACACTGGGCACCTGCTCAGACGATGATGGTGAGGCAGAGGAGATCGTGGCTGTAGCAAACTTCTTTAAATTTGAAGGCAGGCAGTCCATAAAACCTGGGTTAGCCGTGGCTATCCGGGTCAACTGAGCCCGAATAGCCTCCTTCTCCTCCCCCTGCTTCCCTGCACAGGAGATAATCCAAAGTCCACGAAGCTGTGTAACACGAATCTTGAATTCAAAAAAGTCACTGAAATAAATGTCCGCTGGGTCCAGCATGGTCAGGTCGTTCTGTCACAGTCTGGCGAGAGCAGACTGTATGTATTGTGAAGAGTGGACCCAAAATGCAGACACCAAGGAACTTGGATCAAAACTTGAGTATCAACAAAAAGCGAGCCGTTTAATGAGGCTGGCAGAAAAGGTACAAATAAAGGGCAAGGCAAACAGAAATAAAACTAACATTAACCTAAACTGGGAGAACTAAACAAACAACATGGAAAAACCCGGACATGAAACCTAGAAACATGGCATGGAGAACATGGCGTGAACAACAGACGACCTGACAATCACACACTGAAAACAGAGGACTTAAATACACAGGAGGTGATTAGGGGAAGTGGAGACACATGAGGAAACAGCTGGCACACATGAACATAATGACGTCACAGTGGGAGAGTAAAACTGAACATGATGAACACAGAACACCAGACCTCTTCACAATAAAACAGGAAACATAATGAGACATAGACATGACAACCCGAACTTGACAACGTAAGACACAGACATGAAACGCATGAAGAGCAGGGGAGATTTAACATGGTTGGAAACACGAGGGGAAAATAATAACTAGAAACACTTAGGCATAATAATACAAACTTGATAACAAATAAACTTAGGAAACCTGATAAGCTTAAACATACACTATGAACATCAAAAGAACTGAAACTCAAAACACTGGGTCATAAGACCCAGGACCGTGACAATTTTATTCTATTCTGTACAGCTGTGTACTGTATTTATTCTTATTGTATTCTAATTTTTGCGTCATAACTTTTGCACTGTCCACTTCCTGCTGTGACAAAACAAATTTCCCACGTGTGGGACTAATAAAGGTTATCTTATCTTATCTTATCTTATCTTAAATGTCTGTTGGTGCTATACTTCATATAGCTCTAACATTGTCTCATATTATTAAAAAAAAATAAATCTGTGGTTTTAAATGCCTTCTTAAAAAGCTAAGACTACCTACCTATCACCTGTGACAGCTGTCAATAGGCTCACTGGATCATGATTAGATGATGAACAAGTAGTAAATGTAATTGTGGAATTGTACTGCAGATATTTGTATCACAGTGATCCTGGTTTCAGGTTGTTATACTGCAATCAGTCCAGTGATTACTGCAATAGTTATGTTGGGACTGGCAGACTGATACTGCAACATCAGTGCCAAACTGCTAGTGTGCTAAAAATATCAAGGCAAAACTGTAGCTTAGCATTTTTAATTGACACCAGACATCTAGGAAGTATGGTGTGCCATGATGCTTTTTAATTCTGTTGGAAGGACACCTTTGGCCATCGTGTGGTTAGTAAATAAAGCTGTCTCTGTCAATATGCTTGGCAGAAAAAGGCAGATTTCAAACAGTGTGGTCATTTTGGTCAGGTTTAGATGGTCGAAAGTGTCATTTCTATTGTCATTCAAGAGCACAAATTACTGCCATCGTTAGCTTTTTTGACTATGAGTCCGTTTGTCTTGCTGGCCAATATCAAGTCCTGCTGCTTACTTTTCCAAAGCTTTACATTGCTTCCTCGCGCTCAGATCTGTTTTTCCATTCTTGTCCTCTGCTGGAATAAAAATTAGCTCAGTTGTCACAGATCAATGAAACCGTGCCAACTGCCTGTCCATTAGAGACCTTGGATGAAAGCCAGTATGCTTAATGTGTAGTTGATTAAAGGAATACCCTGACTCTTGGGCAAACAAGACCTTTGATTAAATTATTATGATCTAATGCTAGGACTGGTGACAGGTTTACCTTTGTGTCATTTATATTAAGTGCTGTTACACCTCTTAGATAATGTAAAGATACAAATAAACCTTATTTAAAAATCAATATTTGCGGTAGCATTTTATTCTATATGCAAAATGTAGGCTGCTTCTGCTGAGACAGTAAATTAGATGTACTTAGACTCATGTCCAAGAACACCTAAAACAATTAAGTAACCAACCTCTGATCTAAGCCAGTGTCCAATGAGACTATTAGATAAAGATTTGGACAAAGATTGTATTTAAAATAAATAGATAAAAACTTTTATGGTCTGCTGCTCGGGCTGAAGTAAAAATCTGGGCGTGCCATGGATGAAGACTTTTGATCTGTCTCAAAGTGATTCAGGCAAACCGTCAGGTGACTCAGGAGGGGAACATGGTGGTCTACTCAGATTTATATAGTATAGTGCGATATGGGTGCTGCTGACCTCCTTAATCCTCAGAGAAGTCTGTACAGGAAGCATAATCTCGGGACGAGGGAACGACCGGGTGCAAGATCACTGAAGTAGTTAAACAACTCCTTAGTGGAAGGGCCGCTGGGTTGGATGATGAGTTCCATAACCCCTTCAGTGTTGTAGAGCTGTGTTGACATGCCTCTGCAGTATCACATCTGGGGCTGTGCATTTGGACTGGCAGACTGGGGTGGTGTGAATCACAGTCCTCAGTATCCCTGGGAAGGTTTATGCTAGGGTACTGGGGAGGAGTGATGATCAGTTGAATCTCAGATTCATGAGGAACAATGGTGTTTTTGTCCTGGTTGAGGAACACTGTCAGTCTCCTGCTTCCCTCTAATAAAGAGCTGGTCCAGACAGGTTGGGGCCGTGTTTGCAGTGACACACAGCCGGTGAGGTATTCCAGCGGCCCTGGCCAATCTGGTTGAGCCCAAAGATCGACCTGGCGATGAAGATTCATCTGCTCAACTCCATCATTATACCCACTGCCATCTATGCGTGGAGAACATCATCCAGAATCACCAAAACACTCAGTGTGGCCTAACAGCGATGGCTAAGACTGATCCTGTGGGTTGCTTACCTGGACCATGTCACCAATGACGAAATCCACCACTGGACTGCCAAAAATCCCCTCCATGACATTATGACTCAATGGCGTATGCGCTTTGGAGATCACATTCTACGGCAACTCCTGCACTGACTGCCCAAGATCGCCATCACGTGGAACCCACTCCATGGAAGACGCCAGGGAGTCTCCGAACAACAGAAAACAACAGAGGTAGAGGACTTTCATCGATGATCTACGCATGCGATGAGGCTGAAGCAGCTTGTAGCCCAATGCACCAAATGGTGCAAGTTTCTAATATTTTAAATTCTGTAATTCTTTTAGACAACAACTATAAGTTAGTGTTTCGTAGACATCTGCAGAACAGTAATAGAGGTTTTAGAGGTATAGTCACACAAAATTTACTAAAAATATACCAAAATATAGTCACGAAAAGGACCATCTCGAGGTTCTGTTTTGAATTACTGTTGTGAATTCTGTCGCTCAGGCATTCCCCAAATTAGATTTCGGAGGATAAATTCATGATAACTAGCCCTCTCAACTACAATAACCTTCATGAAAAAACCTCCAAAACAAGCAGGGTTGGTTTTCTCAAACAAAGGTATTTGTCAAAATAAGCAACATTTGCACATAATCCATTCATTCTAATTGCTTGGCTTTGCCTTGAAATTTGTTTGGTATTTAGCACTGAGTCACAGTTAAATCTAAACTGGCTGAGAAGTGACAACCTGTTCAAGCACAAAAGGTATTTTTATTTTTTGGACTGACTTGGAAGGTAAGAAGCTGATTGAATTGGAAGAAAATTGGGTCACGGTTATTATGGAGATTGAGTCATCAGTCTTTTTGAGACTTTTGTGTCCCCCGAGTGCTTTGCAAATCGATTTACAGCTGGAAGTGGTCAGTATTTCCTTCAATAGCAGTTGGTATTGGTAAATGTGAGCATGCATATATCTTTAATGGACTCAATCTGAAAACAAGCTGAGGTCATGATAAGGAAAAAGATGGAGTACTCATTTGTTTAGGGTCTTCCTCTGGCTCATCAGTTGACTTAGGCAGTGAAGGCAAAAGTGGCCAGCAGTCCTGTAAATGAGGTTTCACAAAACATGTCGTCATAAATCACTGTTTGTGTTACTGAAGCCTGCAGAGTGTTATAAATAAAGTGGTTGAAGGATCTATCCTCTTTCCTTCTATAACTTCAGTCTTGTTATGTAGTCACTTATTTACCTGAGTGGGTAAAATACACCAAGCTCTCATTCTTCTAATTAAGCTCTTAATTGGTTCAATAATTAGTTTCTTCACATGTGCAGTGTGGTTTTCATTATGGTGCTTTAACACCGAATGCAAATCGCAGGTTTGGTGCTGCACAATTACGTAAAGTCATTTATGTAATGAGGCAAATTAAGGCAAATGCACATGTTATCACACAAATACAAGTGAATCTATGAAACCCAGATTAAAATAACAAACCAATAAGGTGGGATTCTCCCACAGACTTAGGAATGTCTTCTGATGCCATGAAATCAGAAATAGAGGAAATGTTTATTAACACTTTTTGTCTCCTTTTTAAACTTTATTTTATTTCACTTACTGAATGTTTAAGCTGAGGTACCAAAAACCACTTGGTTAGATTTACGTTTGAGTTCAAATGTGCCTTTAAAAAAAAAAAAAAAAGACAGAAAAAAGTTTGTACCAAGCAATCTCTCTTATATCCATCCATACGTGAACAGTTGGAAGCACAGTCCATTTCTGTACAGAGGTAATGTGGTGGGTCATGGCACTGAAGACAAAGGGCTCGCTGCTTCTCTGATAGATACGAGCAGCTTTACAATAATGGCACTTAAATGAAACGAGGTTTTGTTTTGAGAAATAGGACGTCAGTCAGTGGTCCTACTTCCCCAGTCATAGATTACTTTGCAATGGAGGCTCATATTGACCTTTACAATTTAATTCTGTGTTTCTCACTGTTTGTGTAAGAATTAGACTTTGTTCAGTAACCTCATAGTTCATACGTTACAGTATTTAGTCTGCTAGTTGACAGCAAATTGAAAAACGGAGATACCAGCCACGTGTTTGGGTAGGATTCATTTACCTTTAACTGTTCACAAATAGAGGGCACAAAATATTTAAGTGAAAAGATCCTTGTAATAACATAACCAGAGTTTTTGTTTTGTTGTGTGGTCAGTCACGTGCATGTATTTTCTGCTATTCATGAATCTCCCAAGTGCTATTGTGGTGATTGCTTGCTGGGATGGATTTTACGAACTGATTTCATTTGATTACTTGTCAAAGAAGAGTTTAGTGTCTGATTATTTAAATACTACTTTAAAGGTTTTCCATCCTGTTTTGGCACTTTCAGCTGAGACTCTTGATTACTCGTTATCTCATGTGCTGACGAGCCTACTTCAATCAAAAGTTTAATTTATATCCATCAAAACCAATTTGAAAAGCAGAGTTCGTTACAATTGACAGCAGTTTAAAAAGTTGCAGATAATACATGAAACTTGAAGCAAATGAGCTTTGTGGAAATTACTGCAAACGAAATGAACATTTCACACACGTGCACACAAAAGAAATGAAGGAAATATGCTTCTTGACTTTAACACAGACATGTAAAAACGCAACTTACAGTTTAAATAAATAAATAAAAGCAAAATAATAATTACATACATTGCAGATGCACTTACAAGCAGACTGATATAGGCAGAGGGAGGAAAAAAGTGCATTGCTCAGCGGTTGCAGTTGCCTTTGGCCTGCAGACATGGAGAGGGTTGAAATTCATCAGTCACACTCTGGCAGGAGCCTCAAGTTTGTGTGTGTGTGTGTTTATGAAAGTGTGCGACTCTGTTTAAGTGTTTTGAAATGTGCAGATCTCTGCATAACATTATATGAGTGTGTGCAATATGTGAGTGGCTGTTCACCTGCAGGTATGCGAGCCTGCATGCACACACACCTGCATGAAAGCAGCCGTGCATGAGGGGGAGTTAATCCCAGTGAGTGTATGAATGTTATTTGTGAGAAAATGCAGTTCTGTTTATGAGTGGTTTTTCATACATGTGTGTGAGTGTATGCGTTTAAATGTAGGTATTGTGAGTGCTGAAGTTTCATTTTCATACACACTTTAGTCCCATATGGATTTTTTCTTTTTTTTTTCTTTTTCAGAGGCACCCAGGTGAGATGATGCAATAAAAATAATAGTAATTGTTTTGATCCATTCCAAAGCACACATGAATTTTTCACACAGAAATCCAGTGACTCTCTTTCTGAAAGAGAAATTACACGCGTGGGCCATTTTATTAGGTGGACCAGTTCAATTTTTCATTAAGTTAAATGTCTAATCCAACACATGGCAGTGACTCCGTGTTTTTAAGCATGTAAACATGGACAAAACATCCTGCTGAAGTCCAAACTGAGCATCATTCATTTAGTGATTTAAGAGACTTTTGATATGTCACAGCTTTGTATGTGTTTGTGTTTCAAAAACTGCAGACATGTCAGACTGTTTTAAACTGATAGGAAGGGAACAGAATCCCAAATAACCACTCAGTATAACCGTGGTATGCAGAAGAGCATACCACGGTTTTTATTGTTATCTCGGTTTCCCTGGGTCTTTCTCATTTTGTAGTTGTGTGTCTTACTTTGAAAGAAATATTTACATGTTACCATAGCGACCAGAGAGCATTAAGGGGCAGAGAGGAGGATGTTACTCTCAGTGTTGTTGGTGCATTTCAGGAGGATGCTGCTAATAAAGTTACACAATTAAACATGTTGTAGTTGTGTGTCTTATTTTGAAAGAAATATTTACATGTTACCATAGCAACCAGAGAGCATTAAGGAGCAGAGAGGAGGATGTCACTCTCAGTGTTGTTGGTGCATTTCAGGAGGATGCTGCTAATAAAGTTACACAATTAAACAGTGAATTTACATTTATTATTATGTTTACAAATACCACAGTTTTTGTCTTGGTCGTATCATTTTATTTTGTTCTATTTATCCGAGACACCTTAAAGCTGGTCCATGAAAATATTGTTGGACATTAAACCGTCTGTGGTGCAGAAAAGGTTGGGAACTGGTGATTTAAAGCACTTTATACAACATGCCTCATTCACCCATTCATACACTTATTGTACGTGTATGAATGGGTGTAGTGTTCCTGTTGGAATTAACAGAACAATGCAAGCTTCTGCTTTTTTGCCCATTTTAAAACAGATTTAAACAGATTTTCTTTGGCAGCCCATGCAGCACGAGTGTCTACCATGTATTTCTCTTTGGGTACAGTTTCAGATTCCATATGTGTGTTTTGTGTGAGTGTGAGCATCCGTGTGTACGTTTCCATAGGGAGCTCCACCTCGGGCTGTCGGACTGAGTTTCTATCTTCTATACAAGCAAAGGTTAGCTCTCCCTGGAAAAACCCACTGTCAAATTGGCCTTTAAAATCACGCACACACACAGATGGTGTTATGTGCACACAAAGAACATCCCCAGAAATATGAATTCACAGGTGTGTACAGCCAGCTTTGTTTGACAGATAAAAGTTTGGAGAAAAACTATGGCTGACATTTGAAAATGCTGTCATTTGCAAGGCAGGACATGGATATATAAAAGTGCACCTCCAAGACCTGAAATCACACTAAACTTGTTTTAGACAACTCCGGCTGGTTTCTTCCTCACCTTCAATTCATTTTTTTGTACTCATTTGTTCCATTTGCTGCTTTTTAACAGTGTGTAAACTTTCTGTGCCTTTTTTCCCATTCTTTATTTCATGGATTGTCCTCAAGCCATGGTTTTTGCCTTCTCTTCATCACCATGACAACTAAATAAGATGGCGCCGGTGAGGTCGGCTGCCGTCACGACTGCTCCGACCACTTTTTCTTTGTCTTTGTTTTTTAAGTTAGTTTTCAGCGTTTCTAAATCGGCAAAATCATCACCATTGGGTACATTAGGTATGATAGTGACACTCTTGTTTCTATTGGTATACAATGTACTCACAATTCGAAGTTCTTAACTCCGGATCCGAGCTGGCCGAGTGAGATCTCGAGGGAGAACAAAGGGAAGCGGCGGCGGCCTAGAGGGAAGCGAGCCGGCGTCAGGAACAGGCTGAGAGCTCGTGCACACCGCACACCTCTGCCTAGCATCCTGCTCGCCAACGTCCAGTCACTGGAGAACAAGCTTGACGACCTCAGGGCCAGGATAAAGTTCCAGAGAGACATTCGGGACTGCAATCTCCTCTGCTTCACCGAGACATGGCTGAACCCAGCGGTGCCGGACCACGCCATCCAGCCGGCCGAGTTCTTCTCGGTTCACCGCATGGACAGGACACGGGACTCGGGGAAGTCAAGGGGAGGCGGCGTGTGTTTAATGGTGAACAACAACTGGTGCAACAGTGCGAACGTTGTTCCTCTCACACGCTCCTGCACACCAAATCTGGAACTACTGTCCATCATGTGTCGTCCTTTTTATCTACCTCGGGAATTTACATCGGTCATTGTAAGTGCCGTTTATATTCCACCACAAGCGGACACGGTCACCGCCTTATGCGAGCTGCATGAGGCACTCACACAGCACCAGACAAAACACCGGGACGCTGCGCTTATTGTGACGGGGGACTTTAATAGCGCCAACCTCAAACGCGCAGCGCCGAACTTTTATCAACACATCACCTGCCCCACCAGGGGTGAAAGGACACTGGACCACTGCTACACTACGGTCAAGGACGGCTACAAGGCACAATCCCGCCCTCCGTTTGGCAAATCTGATCACGCCGCCATCTTCCTCTTGCCAAAATACAAACAAAGGCTGAAACAGGAAGTTCCGGTTCAGAGGAAGGTCGCGCGCTGGACGGATCAATCGGTGGCCGCGTTACAGGACGCACTCGATGACGCAGACTGGGGCATGTTCAGAAACAGCTCCGACGATGACGTCAACGTGTTTACGGAAGCGGTTGTGGGATTCATCGGGAAACTAGCGGATGATACCGTGGAGACAAAGACTATCACAACGTTTCCCAACCAGAAGCCGTGGGTGGATAAAACCATCCGCGACGCTCTGAGATCCCGCACCGCTGCCTACAACACGGGACTCACAACGGGGGACATGGACCCCTACAAAGCCGCGTCATATAACGTGCGGAGGGCGGTGAAAGAGGCGAAGCAGCGCTACGGGAGGAAACTAGAGTCACAACTCCAACAGAGTGACTCTAGGAGCCTGTGGCGGGGACTAAGGACAATAACGGACTATAAAGCACCAACAACCGGTATGACGAACGCGGCCGTGACTCTGGCAGACGAGCTGAACACTTTCTATGCTCGCTTCGAGGCTGCAGCTAAGGTCTCCAACAATGCTAGTGTTAGCGGCGCTAACGGCTGCAGACAGGAAGATACTGCCAGCACCGGAAACGTGCTCGTCATCTCCGAGCATGAAGTAAGGAGAGCCTTCAAAAGAGTGAACACCAGGAAAGCAGCAGGACCAGACGGCATCCCAGGTCGTATCCTCAGAGACTGCGCATACCAGCTAGCTCCTGTGTTCACTGAGATATTCAACATCTCTCTATCTCAGTCGGTGATCCCCACATGCTTCAAAGAGTCCATCATTGTTCCTGTCCCGAAGAAACCCCACCCTGCTTCTCTCAATGACTATCGCCCTGTAGCCCTCACCTCAGTAGTGATGAAGTGTTTTGAACGCCTGGTCAGAGACTTCATCATTTCTTCACTACCAGACACACTGGACCCACTACAGTTCGCTTACCGTCCAAATCGTTCCACAGACGATGCCATCTCTCATCTCCTCCACACATCACTCACTCACTTGGACACTAGAAGGGGGAATTATGTTAAAATGCTCTTCATAGACTACAGCTCTGCATTTAACACCATAATTCCCTCCACACTCACCACCAAGCTGGAGCATCTGGGACTCAGCTCATCTATGTGTCTGTGGATCTCCAACTTCCTAACTGGCAGACCACAGGCAGTAAGGATGGGCGGACATGTCTCAGCCTCCACCACTCTCAGCACTGGAGCCCCCCAGGGGTGTGTTCTGAGCCCCCTGCTGTACTCTTTGTACACATATGACTGTGTGGCCACTACCAGCTCCACCACCATCATCAAGTTTGCTGACGACACCGTCGTGGTGGGCCTGATCTCTGATAACAACGAGACGGCCTACCTGAAGGAGATTAGGAATCTGGAGAACTGGTGCCAGAGGAACAACCTCCTTCTAAACGTCAGTAAAACAAAGGAGCTGATAGTGGACTTCAGCACTAAGCAGGAGAGGAACTACCAGACCCCCGTCATCAACGAGTGCCCAGTGGAGAGAGTGGACAGCTTCAAATACCTCGGAGTTCACATCACGCAGGACCTGTCATGGTCCTGTCACATCAACACCGTGGTGAAAAAGGCCCGACAGCGTCTCTACCACCTCAGACGCTTGAGAGACTTCCAACTGCCCTCCAAGGTGCTCAGGAACTTTTACTCGTGCACCATAGAGAGCATCCTGACGGGACACATCTTAACCTGGTTCGGGAACAGCACCATGCAGGACAGACGAGCTCTACAGAGGGTTGTGCGGTCAGCTGAGCGCACCATCCGCTCCGAGCTCCCTGACCTGCACTCAATCTACAGCAGGCGGTGCTGGACCAAGGCCAGGAAGATCGTGAAGGACCTCAGCCATCCCAACAACAGACTGTTCTCTCTGCTGAGGTCAGGAAAGCGATTCCGCTCCCTGAAGACCAACACAGAGAGACTGAGGAGGAGCTTCTTCCCGCAGGCGATACGGTCTCTCAATCACACCACCACACAGTACTGACCCACACATGGTTCTTACACACACATTGGACTTTCTGGACATTGTTTTTGCACAACACTGGTCACTATATTCTTCATTTCCGGTTAATACTTGTACAGCTGCTGTTATTGTGTATATATTTATTTATATTTAGATTTCTTCATACATTCTTATATAGTTCTATATTGTGTATTCTGTTGTACAGTTATTTTATTTTCAACTTTAATTTATATATTTTATCTTATTCTTTCCCAGTTAAATTTACCCTTCATTCTAATTTGTGTTGTACAGTTATTTCATTTTTAACCTTAATTTATATTTTATTCCTTCCTAGTTAAATTTACCCTTTTTAATTTTTCATATTTATTTCCTATCTTATTCATAGCCTTTTCCTTTTTGTTTTCTTTAGGTCACGAGCAGTTGTCCAAGCATTTCACTACATATCGTACTGTGTATGACTGTGTACGTGACAAATAAAATTTGAATTTGAATTTGAATTTAAATTAGGAAAGGGGGAGGTAGAGTGCACTTAATCAATAGGAGGTTTAGCTTAAAAGATGCTTACTGGATTTATAGAACATACTTATCTGTACTCATATGCATGTCTGCTTTCATTTGTGTGTGTATCATATGTTTTTCTTGTACTGTAGCTATTTGTTAGTGCTTGCTAGCTAGCTTGGCCTTGGGAAGACTAATAGCTCCCCCGTCCATTGCTTCAGTGTTTAGTACTCTTCAGGGCACATTAGCTAATTGTCAATAATGCTGCTAATTACCATTAGCCTTTTCAGGTATATCTGCAGACGCCCACAAACAAGCATATACTGAAATATTTGTATGTGAGTTTGCACACAAGCTTAAATATTAATTGGTACATTTACCCACCACACACCATCAGTGAACACTGTCCATATAATCACCACCTGCCAGTAATAAGCCCAAGGATAATTATCAGACACAGGTCAACCGTGTCACCTCTGTCATTATGCTGAGGTCATTAATATGAAGTTAAGCACACAGCAGATTGTGTGTTTATGTGTGTGGGAGGGGGTGCAAAATAGACAAGAAGAGAGGCAAAGAGAAAGGGACAAAGGGTGGTGATGCAATTGACTGGCAACATAACAGCTCCAACAACTGAAACAAAAATCCAAAGCTTTGTTCTCAGAAGACAGAAAAATAATTTCTTTACTTTAATCTTTAATTAATCCCGTGAGGTCTAAGTGTTGATCTATAAGTCTTGATCTGTGATGTGAATAAAACCTTAGAAGGAGAAAATCCTTCTAACCATGAATTTCACAAGGATATGTGGAACAACCAAAGTGCAGAAATCAGCCTCAACAGCTGAAATGAAAAACTAAAATGTTTCTCTAGGAAATCCTCCTGATATTCATTGTTGATGTCACTTTGTAAAAAAAACATTTAAGAGGGTGATACATTTCAAACTAAGCACACCTTGCCCTGCATGGCCTGATGGCAGTGGTCTCCAAAAAAACAGGATAATGTCAAACCTATACGTTTCTCTGAGCTCAGTAAAGCCTATCCTGATCAGAAGGGGACTTCTACACACTTATGTCCACAGATATCACCCACTGGTGAACATTAAAGGCATTGTTGCGATGTCCGCTCGATGTCTCTTGGTCACTGTAAAATGCTGGCTGGATACAGTTTTCCGACCTGCAAGCTACGTCCATCTTTTATCTATGGGCTCTACAGACATCTCAAAGAGCACTCACTTCCATTGACTTGACTTCATGTTGATGCATCGCACATCCATGGGATGTGGTGCATAATGTACATGATGCTGCCAGAGAATCTGATGCCAGACACCACTGAACAAACCCAGAGGTATCTTGTTCACACACCTCTGTTTTGAGAAAGACAAGGCTACATAAGAACCTCCAATCTTGTTAAAGGATGAAAGGATTGGTGGTTTATGCAAGCTGTGAGCTTCCACAACTGGAAGAGTTCTGGAGTTCTATTGAGAAATGCAATGGAGTAGAATAGACCCAGAAAACGATAGGAGTCTGCTATCCCACACATACAAATAGCATATTAATTCCATTTTAGCAGTTTGTATTTGTTGAGCAGCCTGATACCATTTTCATTCCATCCCCCCTACATCAATCTGGTTCAAGAGAGGCTTTAACAAGATGTGTTATCTACATTGTCCCCACTAAATTTGGATAGACAAATAACTAGATTTTCTCTTTCATGAGAAAATAGTGCTTTGACTTGAATGGAATTAAATTGGGGTAAAGCAAAGACCGAGTACAGAAGATAACTATCAGTGTGAGAAAAGGAACAAAATGAGATAAGAAATTAAAAAGATTTCCTCAAGGGCTCTTTTCCCCGCAGTCCAATCCTTTTTCACTTAGCGATTAGACTATTGTGTCCATCAATACTGTGTGGCTCAGAGGAAGAGAGGAAAAAGAAGAATGATTGGGTCTCAGCAGCTCTCGACAATGCTCTGTTTGCTCACTTCAGGACCATTTTGTGTTGAGGTGATTCTGGTTCCTCAGCATTTAATCAATACAAACTTATATGACTTAAATTCATTCTTTGAACCAAGACTGAAAATTTTAAGGAGTTATACCCTTTGGAATAGAGGTGCAGTAGGAGTCAATTATTGATGCAGTGTACATGGTTGGAACCGTTAGTGTACAGTAACTCTCTAAATGCAGTCTCACTAATTTCTAAAGAAGAAATCTGATGAACACAGAATACTTAAACATAGATTATTGAAAAGTGTCATTTATAAGTAGGTTAATTGCTGATTTAATTTAAAGCTCACATGTATGGTAAATGGCCTGCATTTGTATAGCGCTTTACACTACCTTCAGTCATTCACACACTGGTGATGGCAGCTACATTGTAGGCGCACTGACAGAGGTGAGGCTGCCGGACACTGGCACTACCAGGCCCTCTGACCACCACCAGTAGGCAAACATGGGGTTAGTATCTTGCCCAAGGATATTTGGCATGCAGCCTGGGATCGAACCACCAACCTTCTTATTAGTGGCTGACCTGCTCTGCCACCTGAGCTACAGCCACCCCCGAATAAGTATATGGCCCCTGGCCTCAGAAGAAGTGAGCCAGCTTCCTACAAGCAAATTCAAGCGTGCCAGCACCCACAGACGATTGGCGGGCTGGGAACCCGTGCCAGCCCTCCTGCATGTAAATGTGACAATCCACACAGACAATTGGCTGCCTGAGGACCAGTGGTTTACACCTCCAGGGAAAAGGACCAGTCAGCAACTGATTGTTCTACAAAAAGCTGATGAACATTCATTCAGGAGCTGCTGCTTTGGACTCAATGTGCAGTTCGACCCACATGCTTCTGTCTGAGCCTTGTCGTGAAACTCTGTCTAATGTGTGGAATTGGTTTGGATCGTGTTACTGCCCGTGAGGCTAGCTTTAATTTTTATTCGTACATGAGCAAGTTCTTTTTATATTGGTTATTTGCCTTGTGGTTTGCTATCGGTTTTTCAGTTCTGAGTTTTTTTCTGTAAATAAAACTTTGCCTTAAGTGATCTCCCCTCTGGGGGTCTCGTTTACGTTACCTCCCCTGTCCCCTAGCAGAGCTGGGTCGTAACATAAGTGGGAGCTTGTCCAGGATCCTTTTCGCAAAGTGATTCCCAGTTTCCAGAAATGTGAAAGCGTGTTTGCTTTAGAGTAGCCTTTTGCGGCAGAGCCTAAGTGCTATGTTGGCTGCATTTTGTTTGGAGCACTTTTTAGAAGCCCCATCTATTGAGCTCATTAACCCTTTAAGACCTACCATAGAACCAAGTCCGCCAGAGCTTATATTATATTTTTACATGCTGTGGAGCCATTTTTGGGAGCATTTCAAGTTGCTATACATCAATGCAACCATTATAGCCCAGATTTTAATAATATGTATTCATTAAGTGCATAGTAATTACATAAATTGCAAAAAAAGTGCAATAGACTACAAAAAAATTGAAAATCGTTTTTGCTTTTTTTAACATATATTTGTAGTTAGAGAAATTTAAGAGGCTTATCCCTCAAAACTGTAAATACAAAAAAGTTGCACAAAATAGTTTCCCACCACAGGAAATTTATTTTGAGTGTCTTCATAGTTTTATTTTTGAAATACACCAATTTTTATACACTGCAGGAAAAACGAAAATAAATATTATAGTGCAAATTTGCAAAAAAGCAGCATATGCATAAATATAAACTATTTCCAGCAGTGCAATATGAGTCCTAAGCATCCCAGAAACGACACAGAAAGTCATAAAGTCAAAGATAACTTTTAAAAAGACCAGTATAGGCCCTTAGGCCCTGATGGTAAAAAAGACTACATTTCCGCGAAAATGACGTCACTTCCGGTTTCGGGCAGGTAATGGCGGAAATGCAAAAGTTCGCGCTGACGTCTATTCCAACGTAGGAAGTGTTATGAACAGCTGATCGGATCGGCAAAGCGTGTTTCTGGAATATTATGTTTTTGTTCCTGCAAGCGCTTTTTATGCAGTTTTTGCAAAGCTTTATGTGGAAGGAAACCGTGACCGAGGACAAGCTGATGGCATAAGATGTAAGTACAACTCCTCCGGTTTCATATGCAAAAAAAATTTTTGCGCTAGCTTACGTGGTTGCAGTGCTACCGGGATTTAAAAATAGTTATGCAAAACAGAGCGTGCCCGCTCCGATCGGCTCTAAAGGGTTAATAGTTGCCGCAAGTGTGATTTGCTGCAAATTGTGGGCCACCTTAAGCTGACTGGTCCCTTTCCCTGGAGGTGTAAACCACTGGTCCTCAGGCAGCCAATTGTCTGTGTGGATTGTCACATTTACATGCAGGAGGGCTGGCACGGGTTCCCAGCCAGCCAATCGTCTGTAGGTGCTGGCATGCTTGAATTTGCTTGTAGGAAGCTGGCTCACTTCTTCTGAGGCCAGGGGCCGTAACAATGACCCATTAGTAGTATTTAAGTAAAACACAAGACCATTCAGTTCAAGAGGGGTCAGGTTGAACTGAAGGACATGCCATTTCATTCTTTTGGCCTCTGCTTCTCTGGAATATCTCTTTAGCCTAGTGGCCATAGTTGTGAGCCTGTGCTTGACAGTTTCTAAAGCAGGGATGTCAGACTCATTTCACATCGTGGCCCACATACAGACCATTTTAATCTTAAGTGGGCCAGACCAGTGAAACTCTCTTTTCTGTCAGGATACACAAGTTTAACTGCACATTTAATCCTGGAGATCTCTTAGTGTAAGAAGAAGTACAATTACAGCAGCGTGTCATCTTTCTACACTACAGAGGAACACTGCTGTAGGAAATGAAAGAAATCTGTCAGGTGCACTCTTTGGGCGTAAAAAGACATAAAGCTGAAAATTATAGGAAACGTTCTGACAGGTAGACTGTCCTTGAATTATGAAAATGAAACTTTTTATTAATTAACAGAAAATGTACATTTTTTTTAATTGACCATACCATTTACCATTGTGCCCTGCGACAGATGAGTGACCTGTCCAGGGTTTACCCTGCCTCTCACTGGGTGAGACCCTTAGACGGCTGGGATAGGCCCCAGCCCCCTCCCCATGACCCTGAAGGGATAGACCTGGATGGACCTATTTTATTAAAAAAAAATCATATTATACAATAAAAAACACTTTTCTGTAATTGAATTGTTTATCCATTAATTAAATATTTCAGTGTGGGTGACTGTGGGAGAGATCGTCATCAGTAAGAAAACCTGCAAAAATTAAGAAAATACAGTTAAAAGCCTCAAATTTATGCCCTCCTTCACAATTTTCAAAGCAGTCCAGCAGATCTCCAGCTTCAGTAGCTACCTCCCACTGAGAAATATTTTTAATACAAAAATATATAACAAGTTCAATCTGACCCCTCTGTGTTTTACATAAGTAATACTTTTGTCTGTGTGTCAGTCGATAAAACAAAAACAAAAAATTCTTTCAGGAAGCACCACAAGACATTAGGAACGTGCAAAACACACAAGGCTGGATGCAAGGAGAAGTGAGTGGCTGTTGTTGGACCCTGTAGACAGAGAGCTGCTGCAGACTTCCTGTAGTGTGATTCCTGGCATCAGACCTTAACAGGAATCACTACAAACTAATTAAGCTGGTTTCAACCTTAACTGTTAGACAAAGAATGCAAAAAGTAAATGTCTGCAATAACTTCCACTCATTTTGGAGAAAGCAAGAGGAGTGAATTATATTCCCTGGCCAGAAACAACATTCCTCCTCTAGCTGCTATGGATATGGATCAGATGAGGAAGTAGGGATTCCAAACTCTTCTGGTCAATTGTCCATGCTCAAGCAGGGAAAGACTGCAATTTATAGATGTTGTTTAACCATCAGTAATCCTCTGCTACTCCTTGTTTTATAATTCACCTGCAAACCTTTGGTATAATCCTTTCTTCCAGGTGATCTGTATTCTCATAGCAAGCTCCACAAAAGCAACTCCAAAGGTTTATTCTGTTCATCTGGACATAGCATTTTCTGGGAGAAACGTTTCTTCACTCATCCAAGTGACGACTTCAGTTTCAGCTGGTTGCAGGTTTCCCCAATCTTATAAATAGTACATTTGCATACTACTTACCTGGATGATTGAGCATGCATCAAGACGTTTATTATTAACAAACACTTTTTATATTCTTTTACAAACTCTACTCCCCAGCTGCACAACACTTACTGTACATCCTGTTTTAAACTGTGTGTATACTGTGACCCAGCCGACTTCCTATTCATTTTATTTCTCTCATTCAGAATAATTGTGAATTACGTGTAAATATTTCTGAAATCTTTACTTCATAAACTCTCCCAGGGCTAAATGTTAAGTCCCTTATTTGGACAGTCCCATGTGGATGAGGCTTTGGATGAGCTCCATCCATGATGGTTCGAAGTCTCTCATCTATACGGTTGCTGATCCCCTCCCTCTGGCTATTCTTTGAATCTTATACTCCCTGCTCACCCTTTCCATCATCTCCATCTGCTTCTAACTGCTGTTCTTCCTCAGCCTCCTCTGCCACTGCTTTATTCTCACTCATCTCCACTTCATCCTCTTCCTTCTCACTTGAAGCTTCATCTCCTGGGCTGAAGTCAAGAAAATGTGCACAGGGATTTATAAATTATTTAGTCACAATATTGTTGCAGTTAAGTTGATGTCAGCAGGTTTCCGATTCTCCGCTGTAGAGAAAATAAACTCTCCAAGTAACAACAACAACAAAGAGAGCTGGTTATAAACTAGCATTCAGAACCACAATTCAGACTAGAGTAAACACTCTTCTCCTGTGATAAACATTCACACATCATGAGAATTCATTAGCAACAGACTGACTCTAATGACATTAGCTCAACTTGAAAGAGAGCTTCACACAGGGCATCTTGGACAGCTGTGAGGTAAACAGTGATCTATGCTTGTCAGAGCATTTGAAGTGGCTCAATAAAAGTCAGATATTTCAAAATGTTTGATTGACAGATATCTGTACTCTTCATTCTTTATACCGTACAGTTACACACACACATGTTAACCCACACAAAGACAGACAAAGATAAATGTACAAAGACACACATCCGCATCCTCCCACCCTCAGATGTGGATAAAAATCTTTTGCAGTCAATGACTGTCAGCAGACTTCTATCCATCCACATCCTCAAATGCTGTTTTGTCCCTTGAGATGCTTTAGCAGGCCTGTACTGTAGCCAGCTTCACTTGTTGCTTGTTTGAGGGTCACTCTGCCTTCAGTTTTGGCTTCCATGACTGAAAAACATGTTCTATTGGGTTGCAAACAGCAGAATTCATAGTAGAATATCCCATTTCTTTGTTTTGAGAAACTTTTGGTTGCCTTGGTGATATGCATATGGTCATTATCCAATCATTCAGCCTGAGCAGAGAGCATAGCCCCGTACATTTCTGAATTCATCCTGTGATTTCTGTTGGCACTGCTGCCACACAGCAAGAAGATTCTGGGTTGTTGTTGTTTTGTCTCTCAGATAAAAACTCCAAGGGCTTTTTGTTTCCATGTATCAGTTAAGAGTGACAGACCTATTCCCAGGAGAATGTACAGTGTAAAAACAAGAATGTACCCAATGTTAAACAATGTTTAGATTCCTTTTGTATTGTTACAGGTTTGAGTTTTAAGATTGCTATTTTTCAGGTACAAACCATGAGAGCACAAACAGGCATCCTTTAACAAGCAGTACTTTCAAACGTACATTAAGTTATTTTAGTTTCTAAGAGGTCTGAGTGATCACCTTTTGTTCAGTTGCTTCATGAATTTCAATTTTGCAGGAATGCCCACTTGAGTCAGAGAGCAGCTCTACAATTCTTTGCACCCTGCATATAAAAGGTGACATGAGGACATCTTCAAAATAACATGACAGACAAGAAAAGCTGACAAACACATTCAGAAATACAGTAATTCAGTTTTCATCACTTGCTTTTTATATTTAAATATTTTTATGCCAAGTAAATATGTGAACAAAACAACATGCAGATTAAAACAAACTGTTAAAACATTAACTGTTTCAAGTTAATATCTTTTACAGAATACAGCACAACAGTCGTGAGCTAGGACAGTCAATATTCAACATTCTGTTACAGTTATTTTTTTTTTATAGTAGGTTAATCTTTCTTTGTGCATGCTCCAGCCTGCCGCCGCATGAAGTATTTTTCCCCTTGAACAGCACAATAGAGTGAAGTTGGTGATAGAAAACCTGGCCAGACACGGCACTCATCACAAGCATTTCCTATCTGGTGATATGATGAAGTCAAGAGTGTGAGACTGGTTGCTCCCCACTGAAGGTGAGACACACCAGTGGCAATATTTGTATAACTGAAAAAAAAATAAACCAGCCAAACTAAGCTGAGCTCATAAATGAGCGCATCACCTTAAACATGAATTGATGTGTTTCCTTTTTCCTGTACACGACTATCAGTGTAACCTTGTCACAATTTTGCAAAGCTGTACGTAGGCTGGCTGGAGAACATTCACCTTCATTGCAGGATCATTTCCTGTAAAAGACATTTCACAATAAAACTAAATAATGACCAGTGCTGGTCAAGTTACTTGAAAAAAGTAATCAGTAATTAATTACTGATTACCTCCCCAAAAAAGTAATCCCGTTACTTTACTGATTACTTATTTTCAAAAGTAATTAATTACTTAGTTACTTAGTTACTTTTTAAAAACACGATTTACAACCTGAATAGGTGATAAAGGATAGCTCTTTCAGCCCAATTCTACTTTTTCTACATAATCCATCATACAAAATGTAATCAAATTGAAAAGTCGCTTTTTAAAACTTGTTTTATCAGTTTTAATCTTTTAACTTTATGCATCAAGCAAAAAATTTTATTATATGCAACATTCTCTGACTGGAAGAAATTTGTTTAATATTTAAACCTATTTTCTGCACATTCCAGCACATTATATATATATATATATATATATATATATATATATATATATATATATATATATATATATATATATATATATATATTTTTTACACTCACTCTTTCAGATGCAAGTAAAACACAGCAGAAAAATAAATAAAGTCAAAGACTAGCGGTCCTTTTGCTCTATTTTCACCTGTAAAGCAGGAGTGGCGTAGGCGGAGGATTACCCTGGTGCAGGTGTGCCGCAGCGGTCAGTGGAAGAATCCGCGAGTTTCTCTGTGAGTTTCCCATTGTCGTAGCTACTCGGTGCTTGCTTGGAAGTTTAGGGGTTTTTTCGCTGTAAAAAGAAGTTTTCTTCCCACACACAACGGACGCTAATGTTTTTGTCACTTTTTATGGAATCAAACTTAAAGTAAGGTCAGTACTTCCACGCTTTAAACGCTGCATGCTCATACTCTCTCCCACAATCGATATATTATCCATTGTTGATCTGCACACTGTCATGAGACATTCTTGCAAAAAAATCACGGTTTTAGTAACGCAGTAATGCAGCGTTCCTACGGGAAAGTAACGGTAATCTAATTACCGTTTTTGCAATAGTAATCCCTTACTTTACTCGTTACTTGAAAAAAGTAATCTGATTACAGTTACTACCCATCTCTGATAATGACCATGAGCAGTTTAAACACATTTTCTGCAGATTCCCTGCAATTAAATGACAAGGATAACAAGGATGTTTCAGTATTTCCTGCATGACCAGGTGAACCCAATAGCATTTAAAGGATCATTAAATTAATGGTACGTATCAAATAAAAATTGTTCACAAACAGACAGATCTTTGAAAATAACAGCTACCTCACCTGTCAGGGTTTTAAGTATTGGCTGAGTTTCTTCCTGTTTTGCCATGTGCTCAGTAAGCCGTACAAAACCTAATTAAAATAGTATTTCCCTCCTTACCAAGGTTTTAATTTTTTAAAGACGCAAAAAATAAATGTTATTAAACATGCCTGATCATTTAAAAAAACAGGCCTTCATTTGTGTCACTGGAGCAGTTGTTAAAAGTTGTTGTTAAAAGAGTTTTCTTTGCATTTCACTCTGTAATATTTAAGGATGCACAGAATTTGAGATACTTCTAAGGTCTCGCCGGCTGCTCATTACAAAAATATGATATTCAAAAGACTACAATCATCACCCTCAGTCCTGTTTTGCAGCTTTTCTTTGCATTTCAGAACTTTGGCAGAATATTGACTCCATCACATTATTCATGAGCCTCTAAGGAAGGCACATAAAAACCAAGATAGCATACAGAAATTTAAAGTGGTGATTCATTTTTGTATGGAGGGCAGATTCTCTCTTTCTTCCCTCTTCTCTCTTCCTATGTCCCTCTCTCTTTCTCTCATTACCTCTGCGCTTCATATCTGCATGAGAATTGCATATCAGTAGCTCACAGAGACAGTATTGTAGCTTCCTATGAGGCCCACAGAATATTCAGATAGCCTCCAGGAAGTCATTTTAATGTTGGGCTGGCATATATTTACAAGGTGAAGAAAACATAGAAAGAGGATGAAAGACAAGAAAGCAGAAAGGAAAGGAAAACAACATACCAGAACAAGACACCATAAACAGGGTGACTGTAGCTGTCTTACATCAACAATCTGCTAATATGGCATGCTATTTGAATTGGAAGCAAATGTATTGCGTAGAAAAGCACAGAAAAAATTCAATTATAGTAGAAAGATTAGTAAATGAGCAGGCAAACACTTCTTTGTAACTCAATTGATGGATTCTATCCTGTTCCAGGTCATTGTACTGGTATTGAGGATGGTTTATATTTTTATTAGATAAATGTAGGTCATTGTTTTTTCCCTTTTAAACAATGGACATTAAAATGTAACCACAGACGTGTAATATTATACAGCACTTAAAGACAGAGAGTATTCTTCAAGAGTATCCTCACAACTTTATTAGTTTAGAAAACAAGATGTTCAATATATTCAAAGTTCCCAGAACAGTGGCGGTCTACAGTCACTGCATTTTTGCAGCAGCTATCATTTATATAGATGCTCTCACAGGAGTTGCTGTTCCCATCATGAGGCCTGCTAACTCAATAGCAGAATCTGATATGGATGGCTGCAGCACAATGCAACAATCACAGAAACATTTGTTGGCTGCATTCTGTAACCTCAGTTTGTTGATTTTGTTTACTATGAATCTGGCGCTGGAGAAGAAAAGGCTTGGGAGGAGTGGCTTGAATAGTTATCCATTTTTCTGTGGTAGTGGACCAGCCCTGCATCCTTTGTTTTATGTATGAACTCTGGAATGCCATGCAAGTGGTGATAGTCCACCATAATAATCCTTTCACTGCATAATCCCAAACTCAGAAGATCCTGGTGACTGTACGTAGATTCTACCAAACATACAGTTGTAGGTCCAAGCAAAAACACCACAACCACACGTTTACACACAGTGAAGAAAGCACAGAGAGTGTTTATGGATGTCACCATCTTGCAAAAGAATAGAATGGATATCAACCCAAAATCTAAAAAAAAACCCAACAACCACAAAACAAACAAACAAAACAAACAAACAAAAAGACTTTATATACGTTGTATATTGATTTGCATGTCATTGTGACTGAAATGAGATCTTGCGTGGAGCTCCAGTCTGAGGGCAATTGATGGTCATTTTATATTTCTAACATGTCAGAATAATCTCCTGACCAAGCTTCTTGCTGATGGTGTTGTAGCCCATTTGTAAAAGTCTACAATCTTGTCCGTGACATGCTTTGACAGCTCTGTGGTCTTTCCCACTGTGGCGGATAGACTGAAATGAAAGAAACTGATTCTGAGCTGAGATCAGGAGTATGTGTAATTGATTGATTTATTGTAGTCTGTGCGACACACGGGCACACATCCAGTCTGTGGGAATCAGAATACTTGCCAGGAGGACAATGACATGCAAATCAATTCATAACTTTTATGCAATGTGCTTTTTTTTAGGTTGATTCTGTCTCTCTCTATTAAAATTAAACTGCCATAACAATTAGAGACTATTCTAAGATTCTGAGAGAATTAATTCTCCTGCTGAATTTGCAAATTAGCTCACTTACACTGTATCGTCAACCAAATGGTCCATGACAAGCTGACTCTGAACTGCAGTTTTGGGATAGATGAGTGTAGTTATTTGCTGATAAAAGACCATATCACACTCCTGTATAACATTCTCCCTTTCCATGTTTACAACTGGTGACCACTTGTCCAACGAGTTAAAGCTTGTGGAAATCAATTCAATTCAATTCAATTTTATTTATACAGCGCCAAATCACAACAACAGTCACCCCAAGGCGCTTTATATTGTACAGTAGATCATATAATAATACATACAGAGAAAAACCCAACAATCATATGACCCCCTATGAGCAAGCACTTTGGCGACAGTGGGAAGGAAAAACTCCCTTTTAACAGGAAGAAACCTCCTGCAGAACCAGGCGCAGGGAGGGGCGGGGCCATCTGCTGTGATTGGTTGGTGATCAGAGAATCAGCAAACTTAATTCTTGCAGTGTTTCTTCTTTCTCATGCACAAGGGTGACAACAGGCATGATATACTGCCTGTGACCTAATAATATTGATATAAGCTTCAACTGAAAAACCTAGAGTGACTGGGTGGTTTTTGTTTTTAAACCTAAGCAAGTATTTATATTTCTCAATTCTAAATGAGTTGTGGTGCCCAAGGCAAACCAAATAAACTTAGATTGTCAATGTACAGTTGCTTGCACACTGAAATTTGGAAGCAAGACCACAAAGGTGTGAAACTAAAGAAAACAATATACAAGAAAGAAGAAGAACAAAAATTATAAGAACACTATGTAGACCATACATGATGTAGGTGTCATAATAAAATATAATAAATAATGAATAAGGGTGGATATGGTCGTTCAGGAAATTGTGCCGAAATATTGCACAGGAAGGGCAGAATACTGTCCGGAAACAAAAAGAAACACATGCACAAAAAATAGTAATAATAATAATAAATAGCAAGTAGCAGCAACAGAATGATTGTAAGAAACTCTCAGTTTGCATTAAGAGTTCTGACAGCCCACGGGTAGAAGCTGATCTTTAGTCTGTTGGTTTTAAACCTGATGGATCTGAACCTTTTTCCAGAGGGCAGGATGTTGAATAGGTGGTGGTTAGGATGGAGGCGGCCTTTTATAATTGCTCCGGCTCTGGAGAGACATCTACAGCTGGCAATGGAGTCCAGGGAGGAGAGTGGACAGCCGGTCACCTTCTCTGCAGTTCTGATGACCCTCTGGAGTCTGTTCTTATCTCTCACCAGGGATGGCGAGCACCAGCACACTCTCGATTGTTGCTCGATAGAAGAACACTAGGAGGTCAGTCTGCAGCCTGTTCCATCCACAGGAAATGGAGGCGCTGCTGGGCTTTATTCACCAGGGCTCATGTGTTTGTGGTCCAAGATACTTCCTCGGAAATGTGAGTACCGAGGAACTTAAAGGAGGGACCCTCGCCACATAGTCACCTTTTATAGAGAGGGGAGGGGGGATCAGTTCTTGTCTTGTGGAAGTCCATGACCACTTCCTTTGTTTTCTGGGTGTTTAGGGTGAGGTTATTGTAGGTACACCATTCTGACAGTCTCTGTAACCTCATCTCTGTAGGCGGTGTCGTCATCGTTGGATATGAGCCCCATCAGAGTGCTGTCATCTGCAAATTTGATGATGATGTTGCAGGGGTAGGGGTGCTGAGTGACAGGGTGGATGATCTCTGGTTGCCAACCTTGACTGATTGTGAACGGTCTGTGAGAAAGTTTTTGATCCATGCACATGTGGGGGGAGTCCAAGTTTACCAGCTTGTCTATAAGGATGTCTGGGATGCTGGTATTAAAAGCCAACCTGAAATCAATGAAGAGCATCCTTACTGAAGTCCCAGGATTCTCCAGGTGATGCAGAGCAGAGTGGAGGGTGGTGGAAACTGCATCCTCTGTGGATAGGCAAACTGGTGGGGGTCGAAGCTGGGTGGGACGCAGTCCTTTATGTGCTTTAGAACCAGCTTCTCACAGCACTTTGCAACCCTTGGTGCCAGTGTGATGGGTCTGTAGTCACTGAGGCCACTGATGGTGGTGGACTTGGGGTCTGAGGCTATTGTTGCTAATTTCAGGCAGTGAGGGACATGTGTCAGGGGGAGTTTAAATAGTAAAACATTTCAAAACAGAGAACAAATCACACAAAAGACAGTGTGAAAATGATAAGTTCCTGTGATTGACGTCAGTCCCCACCCACCCTTACACACCACAACAAATGTAGACTTTTTAATATTGTTATGAAATTGCATGTTCATGTGTTTGTCTTGTGCTGGTGATATATCTTTTTATGTTAATTCAGCTGTGCCAGGGCCCTGCTCCGATTGGTGTGTGGATACACCGCCCCGACGTGACTGGTTCCAGCTGGAGGACCCGCCCATTAAAAGGAGACTGGAGCGCTACGGCGGGAGAGGTCCTCGTGTTTCTCCTCATGACCCAGCAGTGTTCCTGTGGCAGCCGCTGGCTGCAGTGCGGCTTAAAAGTTGTGGAAGTGGAGTGGGTAGGGGTGAGCTGCCGTTTCTTTTGATCACCCGTTTTCTCCTGTTTTGAATTGGTTGAGGAGGTCAGACTCTGTCTTTATTTTTGACTTTGTTTTGGTAAGGTCAGGGGTGCGGGATTTGTGTAGATTTGTTTTGTTTATTGTTTTGGCCTTGGCTCACCCTGAAGTGTTGACACTCCCGTTTTGTTCTTCCTTTCTTCCACATTGTAAATAAATCACATTATAACGAACGGATTTGTTTCCTGTGGCTGCTTGGGTCTTGGGGGGGAAGCGAGTGTCTCACTCATGTTATTGCCTGGCCCTAGACGGGTCGTAGATGAAAAGTTAACAATTTAAAAGAAAAATGGAGGAAGACTTTCTGCGACTTATTATTAGTATCCATCAAACAAACAGTCCCTAATAATTCGAGACTACAAAGTCCTAAAGAAGAGGTGAACATGTGTTTTAACAGCAAGTTTCTCATAACTTTAATTATGTTTAATGTTTATATTCAGTGGGATACTTTTTAAATTATCTGCAACAACTAAACAGAGACGAGGTTCTCTAAATCCACAGGAAGATGTATGCACTTCAATAATTTGATCACAGGATTTTCAACAAATAGGTCCTTTTAAGTGTAGCTCAGCCGGATATCTTTTGCTCCACTTTACTTTGTCTTTTCATCTTCCCAAAGAAGACAGCTTAGGAGGGACTGGGAAGCAGAATAATATCAGTGGAAGAGTCATGCTCATCTGTAACAAAGAGAAAACGCTCTTTTTTCAGAAGACTACCTCTTCTTTTCAAAAGAAGAGGTAGTCTGTTTAAAGACATGCTCTCTTCTTTTTGTATAGCCTGGTTTAAACTAGATCCACAGGGAAGGGGAAGAAAGGGGGAGAGCAGAGAGCACGCGCTAAGAAAAAGAAGAGATTTAAAGAAGAAAAAACTCGAAGAAAGTGGGAGAGAGAGAAAACGAGAGTACTTGTGAATGTGAGAAAAAATAATGAAAGAGTGAATTACAGAGCAAAGATACAAAGGAAAAAAAAGTGAGTGATGAGGACAGAAGAGAGAGGCTGAGAATGAAGATAAGTAAATCCATTTCGTCTTTGATTTGACTCAATATCTCGACACTATTTTTAAGGCAATCACAGGAGAGGAAGAGGTGACGGGTGTAAGAAGAGGTAGACATGAGAGCAAGAGACTGTTTGTCATAAAAAAGAGAGAGAAAAGCTTTCAAAATGTCTCCAGGTTTGAGAAAACACTGATATCGACTGCCTTTTGTGGAATACCCTGAAGCTTTTTCAATTGGGAAGTGAAACTACAGCTCCAACCTTACCCCGAAAAACAATTTAGACTTTATTGTAACACCTGGCCCAAGGCTGTTTTCTCCCGCCTTTGATTTATAGTTCCAGCTCTTTTTGAATTAATTGATAACCCTTTCCACAACATGTCAGGATATCGCGAAACATCTGAAGAAGCTTTGCATAAAAGTTGAAAAGGTTTTCTACAGATTACTCAATTAACTGGTCAAAATCTACAGTTCTACCGATTAATTGCTCCCTCCATAATTCCTCTTCTACACCACTGCAATCGGGAAATATAAAATATTTAGGTATTAATGTTTCTCCCAAGCTTGCAGATCTAACTAAATTAAACCATATCCCACTTTTAAAGAAGGTAGAAGATGATCTGGCTAGATGGAAATGTCTACCCATATCACTCATGGGAAGGGTTGCCACTATAAAAATGATGGTCTTACCAAAAATAAATTATTTATTCTCAATGATCCCAACTAAACCGCCACAAGATTGGTTCAGATCTCTAGATTCATGTATGTCCAAATTCCTTTGGAAAAATAAACCCCCACGTATAAGCTTAAAAACACTACAAAAGACCAAGGATAAAGGAGGACTAGAACTGCCTAACTTTCAGCACTACTTCTTAGCCAACAGGCTTCAGTTTATCTCAGGATGGCTAAAACACACCCTCTTAGATGAACCTTGGCTAGATGTAGAACAAGCACTCTGCAATAATCTAGAGATCTCAGACCTACCATTTATCAGCTCAAACATCCAACGACATGAATGCTTTAAAAGCATCAACATCAGCTCTTCTCTGACAGGATGGTGGGAGTTTCTAAAATTGACGGCGTCTTCATTAATCCCATGCAAACGTACACCTATCTGGAACAACCCTGACATATTACAAAACAATAATATGATAAACTTTTCAGATTGGAGTGATAAAGGAATCAAATATTTAGAACATATACTAGAAGGAACAGAATTTATTTCATTTGATGGACTAGTTACACAATATGGGATCAATAAGAAAAGATTTTTAGAATATCAACAAATTAAATCCATAGTAAAAAAGAAATTTAAACCGGGTCAAGTTGAACTACAAACACCACCAAGTGTGGTTCAATTTCTTACTCTTAAACCCCCCAAATTACTATCCAAAATATACAGAATGCTTTCTAAAACAGATGAATCAATATCACTTCCTATTGCAAAATGGGAAGCGGATTTATCAGTTAACTTAGACCTAAACTTCTGGTCTCAGATTTGCTTAAAAACCTTTCATCTAATTAGAAATCCCAGTCTTCAATTAATTCAATACAAAATATTACATAGAGTGCACTATACAGATCATCGGATGTTCAAGATGGGCTTTACGTCTACCAACAACTGCTCACACTGCCAAACCAATTCACCGGACAATTATATCCACGCTCTTTGGTTCGGTCCACCAGTTCAGAAGTTTTGGCGCGAGATATGTGAAGACTTATCGAAGTGTCTGAAATGTAACATTCCAACTTCCCCCTTAGTGTGTTTGTTGGGCAGCTTAGATAATGTCACTTCAGAAAAGAATATAGCCCATATGGTTTTCACTGCCCTATGCATAGCCAAGAAAACAGTCCTCATGAACTGGAAAAATAAAAATAATCTTAATTCTAACCAATATAGAAATTATCTATTAGATTACATTAGTCTTGACACAGCCTCTGCCACCACATCAGATCAATTGCTCTGGGCTCCTTTGATCAGCTCCATCACCTAGTGGGGGTGGGGGGTCATAGTTTGGTCCCGCCTTCACTGTTGTGATTGGTGTGGGGGTAGGGACAGGCTTAGGGCGTCGGGGGGTTCCCCGGAGGCATCTTCCTTGGGGGGCTCAACCCGGGGTAGCGGTCATGTCCGGTTAGGGGCTCTGTTGGCTCTCAGGTGACTGTTTCCTCGCGGCTGCGTGCAGCGGGGCTAGGGGAGGGTCTGTGCTGACGGACGTGGGTTACTGACCTGGTAGCCTGGCTGCCCCTGGGTGGGTCCGGGATGGGCGTGAGGTTCTGGGGGCGCTCCGTCTCTGGGCTGGGACCCGGACCGGGCCTCGGGGGCTTGGGTCCTGGTTGGTGTGTTGCCGGGGTTGTGGGCGGGTGGGTGCATGGGGGCCCGGCCCTGGAGCAGGGTGCCGCCGGTGCATCGAGCCACCTGGGGGGCTCTTCAACTGGTGGGGGAGATTGTCACATCTTGCAGGAGCTTTCCTCTCCTCAGGAGCTCCCTCTGCAGGAGGGGGAGATACAGGAGAGGTGGAGGAAGATCTCAGCCTGGGTGTTTATTGTCTTATGTAGTCTGGAAGATGAGTGGATGGTGGGGTGGGTGCAGTTTTCTCTGTGGTGGGGTTGGGTGGACTGTCCCGGGCTCTGTGGGGCCGGGCGGCGCTGCTGCACTGGGCCCCGGTCTGGATGGGCCTGGGCCCCCTTTCCCTGGCGGGTCCCGGAGTGTGGGGGTGCCTACTGGGGTCAGCGGGGGAGCTGGCCCCAGGGAGGGGTCACTTGCCCCTCCCTTCCTTCCCTCCCCATCTCCAGCTGCCTCCCTCTTCCCGCTCCACCACAACCACCCACACATGCAGGGCCTTGGAGTAGGGGTATGTCACCAGGGTGCAGAGGAGGCTACCCCCCCCCCCCCCCCCCCCGTCCCCCTCTGGCTGCCTCTGCCTCAATTTTATCCCACAACTTAGACATTCACATTACTCACACTCTCATTACACATACATATAGGATCTTGGGGGTGGGCACGATACACGGAGTCCAAAGTACCATCAGGGTGTACACCCCACCCCTGGCATCGTTGCCCACCTCTCAATTTTAAATACACATAGACATTGAGGGCTAGCAGGAGGGACCATGCGCTTACCTGCTGCTCTCTGGCAGGTAGCTCCAAGCCCTCCTGGGTTTTAAATGCACCTTAAAACACACATGCATCAACACTACAATGAGCGGCTGGAGGGAGGTTTGGAGTCTTCTCTCACCCCCATTCTCTGCGACCTGCTGGAGCAGGGGGGCTAGGAGGAGGAGTTGGCCGTCCGACTGCGGTCTGGAGTGTGGAGCCTTCCTGCTGCTGTGGAGTCGGGGCGGTCTACCTCCCCCCACCGCAGGGAAAAGGGAAACACCACCTGGGTCTGGGTGCAGTTCCCCCCTCCAGGGGCGGGGG
The DNA here is from genome assembly GCF_057381915.1 of Diplotaxodon limnothrissa. Taxonomy (NCBI): domain Eukaryota; kingdom Metazoa; phylum Chordata; class Actinopteri; order Cichliformes; family Cichlidae; genus Diplotaxodon; species Diplotaxodon limnothrissa. The sequence continues at coordinate 20,346,541 of NC_140597.1, forward strand.
CACCTAGACCCGGTTTGTAGAGTACGCTTGGGGAGTGTGATCGTGTGTACAACGTCTCTTTATGTCTGTCTCCACGTTGGTTGAGTGTGGAGTAAGTGCATATGAGAGCATGAGGGTGGGAATGGATGTTTGTATCTGTGTGTGCCTGTATGTCTGTGTCTATATGTCAGGTTGGGTGTCAGGCGCCACCTCTCTGGGGACATCTCAGGACCTCCAAGGTTTGGAGGCCTATCTCCCCCTACCACCACTTCCCCTGCCAGTGGCGGACCCCCTCAGACATCGGTGCGTTGGTGGTTCTTTGTGTCCGGGGGTGGGCGTCCAGGTACACACCGGCTCACTCCTTGGCGGCCGCTTATCGGGGCCTGGAGGCTGGGGCTCGCTCGGGCCACTTCGGAGGTGGGGTGCCCCCGGCCTCTCGGCCTGGGGCTCGGTCACTCAGGCGCAGCTGGCTGCCGGCGGAGCTCACGGGCGCGTCACTGCAACTCCCCCTGGCTTCTGCTCCGCGGCTGCTGAGTGAGCCCTCATCTGGGACTCTCCTCAGCTCTTTCCGGGACAGTGGCGCAGCTGCCCCTCTGTTGGTCTTCCTTGGTCTCTTGTGTTCTGGGGGCCTCTGGATGTCTGGAGTTTTGATCTCCTCCACACCTGCTTCATGCCCTGGAGGACGGGGCTGTGGCCCCCCCACACCCTCTAGCAGATTATTACATGAAGGAACCTTTTAAAAAACAAAAAACAAGCGCGTCCATGCTCACAGGTGTACACACGGGTGATCACACCCACAAACTACACCCTTTTTGGCTCCTACCTCAAAGCACACTGTGTTCTGTTGATCTTATGTGCTGCACAATAATGTTTAACATTTAGTATTTACTGTCATATTCCCATATATCATTGTGATGTTGTTTATTCTATTACTCTTGTTCTCTTCTGCTTGCTTTCTTTTTTCTTTCTCAGCAGGTGACCCAGGTGATTGATATATGCATTTTTTTTCTCTGCCCGTTCTGTTGGTTTTTGTCTTTTGCCCTTCTCCCCCGTCCCTCTTCTCAGCTGTTTCCCTTTCCCTCTTTCTTTCTCCCCTTCTTTCCCCCAGTCAAGTCTGTCCCGTATTCAGTAAGTGAAAATAAAATAAACAATAAAAGGTGAATCAAATGGACCATTACGGCAAGGCTGGGATGGTCAGTTTGGTAAAGTAAATCCGTTGGGCATCTTTCTTTGCCTTTAGACAACAATTCTGAGGGCAAAAGAGCCAAACGGGACAGGCAAAAAAAAAAAAAAAGAAAAAAAAAAGAAAAAAGAGAAAAGGTTTTCTACAACTGAGGAAGCTTAATGTGGCGCTTTAGACTCAGGTCTTTATGTCTCCAGCTGACTTACTGTCAAAATGAGCCTGGTTCTGCCAGAAGTTTCTTCCTGTTAAAAGGGAGTTTTTTCTTCCTACTGTCGTCACGTTCTTGCCCATTATCTGGTCGTTTGGGTTTTCTCTTTATATTGTGAGTGTCTTGAGTTGTGATTAGCGCTATATAAAAAAAAAAATATATATATATACTGAATTCAAAGTTGTCGCAATCTAAATAAAAGATATCAAAGTAGTATATTTAACCCTAAACTATCTCAGACTCATTGTTTTAAAAGAAATAATAAATTGATTGTAGAGCTTTGTCTATCATGTAGTTCATCACCTCATAAGACGATTGTGAGTTCTGGATCTCAGATTCTGTTGCTTCAGCTCCAGTTTCATCTTGAACCAATTCCGGTTTGAGATAAATAAGGATTATTTTAAATGGTGAGTCATGCAAAGCTCCTCCAGTCGAGTCTGAAAATAGACATCAGGAGCATGAAATGAGCGTAACAGGTCCCCTTTTAAGCTGATATTCAAACTTGAAAAGAGGTCAAGTTTGACCTACAACAACCTAACAGACATGTTGCTCCCTGACTGATAGATATGTGTTTGACTGGTTACACTGGAAACAGCTCTTCCCTTAATTCCAAGACAGGGCTCTTTCCTGTAATATGCTCCACTGTTTGAACATCTTCACACCATCTTGATGAGAGACAGACAGTGTGTGGGTTGTAAGTGTCTGCATGTCTGAGGCTGAACTTTAAAAATCCAACTACTTTCAGCCAAGTTGGAAAGAAAAATCCAGCTCTGATCTCCAGCATTCGCCATTTTAATCAACTGAGAACAAGATCCAAGCACAGGCAGACCCGGCAAGATGCACGATCGCAGATGGCAGAAAAGTTTGAAGTAATAAAACCGACGAGCGGGAACAAGGCAAACCCATTCCCCCTGTCAAATTGGACATGATTTGATTCCATGCTTTCCACAAAGAGAACTCCAAAGGTCATTCATGTTTGTAACCAAGGGAAAGCATTTCCATGAAGATCCTGACACATTCTGTGAAAGCCTTTCTACTGCATAGGTTTCACAGAAAATATGAGTTGTTTCACCAGGGGCTATGCGTAATAAGAAACTCTCATTGTGCAATGTAATCATTTTTCCACCAGCAAGTCTGCCACAGTGTCTCGTTATACACGCACTATATTGTGTAGAAATAACCTGTTTCTCATTAGCGTACTGGGAAATGCCACGGTTTGGGCTTTGCTGATACATTTGCTCTGTGTTTAGTTGAAAGCCTCGGGCTCTAAACACAATGTCAGGACAAGATTCGCCAGCTAAATTTAAAAACATGTTGTGGATGAAAACAACAGCAATGAACAGGATTGCTTTTACTGACTCTTGTCCACATCTGCACTTTAAAGTCTCTGTGGCAGTACGATTCTGCACGAAACACTGAGAACCGCATTGATTTGATACCAGCTGATCACAGGCTTATTGCACAGGTTAATCAACACAAAGTATATTTTTCTCTGATTCAGCCTTCCAGAGTTTAATGAAACCAATGTTCGACCGACTTCTTGATAAGATTAGCCTTGTTTTCATCAGCCAGCTGTTGCAACACTCCCCAGACAATCCAGAGAAGTTTATCCGACCCAATCAAAAGTACCTGCCCGGCGCTGCTTCATTTGTTTTCCATTAAAGCAATATTTCTCTGCACTTTAATACTGACACAGTGTGATAGTATTGATATCTTGCATCTTTGAAGTCAAGTTGCAGGTCTCTGTTGATGGATTTGCCCAGTTTTTATTATTGTGAATTCAATTTTTTGCTCTTTTTTTATTAAAGTAAATGCATTATTTAGATCTTGATTTTATTCTGGGAATAATGCTGACCGTGCACTCTGTTTCCAAGCGGTGCATCATATATTTACAAAATCACTTTCTCTGGGGAGCTACAAGCAGCAGTCATGTCGCAAAGTGTTAGTAACTTAGCAGCACCACAGAGGGACACACAGTATGGAATACAGCGCCAATCCCTGGAAGAAGAAAAATGAACAAGCAAACAAGAAAATAAAAAAAGGCAATCTGAGCTTCATATATTTACATAAGTATTACATAAGATCAAGTATTTGGGGGTTGTTCTTGATAAGACTCTGTCCTTTGAGTCTCATCGTGCTGCTACAGTGAAAAAGGTTCAACAAAGACTGTTTAAGGAGGTTGAGAGGTTTTAATTTTTCAACTGAAATGACTCTTTTTTACAAAAGTTTTATTGAATCTGTTTTAACCTTCTGTATCATTGCCTGGTGTGGTAATATGTCCCTGAATAATAAGACCAGACTTAGTAACCTGGTTATAGTGGCTGGTCAGATTTCAGGGAGATCTCAGGTCCAGCTCGTGGACTTTTATAACAGGCAGGTGCTGAGGAAGGCGAACTCTGTCCTGTTTTGTTCAGTTCATCCTCTCTTTAATGATTTTCAACTGCTTCCATCAGGTTGTCGTTATAAAGTGCCTGCAGTGAAGACAAAGAACACCTACTGCTATTATCATGGTTAATAACACTAAACCATAAGTGTTGTTGCCATTGCACACTGCACTTTTGTTGATGATAAAATTTTGATTGTTTTCTCAGGGCTTATTTTTTATTTTATGTGTGTATGTCTTGTGTTTGTTTGTGTGTTTTTTTCATATGTCTCTATGGACATTCTGCAAATCAATGTCCCATTGGGCACAATAAAGTTACCATTGACCATTGAAGTGATACAAATCAGTGCTATTGACCTTTTTAATGTGATTATCAAAACTGTCACGGTTTCTGACACTGCATTTCAGAGACAGGGATGATAAATTTGAGCAGATTTTCTGTCCTTAACTTTTTGGACCAAGCTCTGTGTTTGCATATGAACGATTACATGGTTATATTATGATTCTTTATGATGGCACTAAGTAGGAGCACGTAAAGGTTAAAGAGTAATGTACCAAGAACTGACCCTTGAGGAACCCCAGACTGATTTTTTGTTTGTGCAGCTCTAAAGCAACTAATAACACATCTTTACCGTACAGGTATGATGAGAATCAGGTGAGAACCTGACCTGAATGAAAACATGATCAACAGTGTTATTACTAATTACTGATTCATTTAGTAGCTGGTGATTATACGTCCTGTTTCATTCGGTGCAGGTGTCACTACATTTCTGAAGCCACAACCAAAAGAAAGAATAAAAAAGGTCCTTCACTTGACTGATCAGTATATTCTTCCAGACTTCAGATTTTACAGGAGAGAACGTGGCTGAGCTGTAGTTGTGATCTTGTCATTTCTTCGTGCACTCACAAATACTCAAAAATGTCAGCACACTAAGGTGAATTATGGAGTTCCACAGGGTGGTTCTGTTTACATTATACATGCTTCCCTTAGGCAGTATCATCAGAAGGCATAACATACTAGCACACACTGAGGTAAGCAGCTGTTCTTGGAGTGGGTGGTGTGCGTTTGAATCTTTTAGAGGAGGGGTAGCTCAGCAGGTAGAGTGTTTGCCCCATGATTGGACAGTCAGTGATTGGACAGTCAGTGGTTGAGGTACTGTTTCTACACACTGCTTCACTGAGTGAATGGGTTAATGCAGAGGACTAAGCAGTTTCCTATGGGATTAATAAAGTGTACATTATTATTATTGTACTTTTGATTGCTATGCAGATGATATCCAACTTTATCTATCCAATAGGCCAGATGACACAGACTAGTTAGTTAAACTGCAGGAATATTTTAAAGACCAAAAATGCAGATGACCTGTAATTTCCTGCTTCTAAATTTAGATAAAACTGAGATCATCGTACTCGGCCATAAAAGTATTGGCAACAGAGTGTATACCCTGGTCTCCAGTAACACTGTTTTTGACCATAATATGTCCTTCATTAAGCAAATATATAAGACTGATTTATTGCAATATGTACAATATGTCTAAAATTAGAAACATCCTTTTTCAGAGTGAAGCTGAAAAATTAGTTCATACTTTACATCATTATTATTGGGTTCTTTTAAAAGCTCCCTGGAAAGCTTTCAGTTGATCCAAAATGCTAGCGTGCTGATAGAGTCTAGACAATCGTATTGCTCCTAGTTTGGCTCCTCTTCATTAGCTTCCTGTTAAATCCAGAATCTAATTTTAAATCCTTCTCCTCACATACAAGCTCACACAAAGACTATGGAGGTATCTTTTAGAGGGGATGCACACAGGCAATGAAAACACTCAAAAAAAGAAAAAAGATCTTTTTGAAAATGCTTCCAATGTGAGACTATGGCCTCAAGCTGCAGCTGCCCCTACAGTGACATTTCACATGACCTTTTCAGTAAGTGTCACTGGGAGAACATTGCCTGTGGTGATTTGTAGTACTACATTTTAGGACTTTACACAATTACTGTGTGTTTAAGCCTCGACACATTCCTTGGCCTGCACTTGGGAAGATAATTGACTATCTTACTTAAAACGTGTGAATGTCAAAAGTGTTCATCATGGCTCCTTCTGACAGCACTGACACATACGTTTACGTTTTACAAGTCACACACTGGACTGTCAGTTACTCTTGTAGAATTAGCCATCACACGGGGGTAAACCCAGCTAAATGTGGCAGCAGGAATACCCCCCAGAGTCTCTCCAATGGAGCATGAACATTAATGCGTCTGTGAATACGATCAGCTGTTTCTCAAGTGCTGACATCGCCTTTCTTTAACATGGAGATTTGACAACAGGGACGAGTGAAGCAGCTACTTCATACAGCCCAGCTTCTGATATCAAAGTGACACATCCACGACTTTAATTATTACGAGTAAAATCGATCTCATTGTCGCTGTTGGGCAACCTTTACTCCAAAATCTCTCTGAAAGTTGGACCAACACCGAGATTTCACCCGTCTGCTAAACTCGAGTCAAAGTGTCATGTGACTCTTTACAGTGCACAGATGAACCCACTTTGCATCATGTAGTAAAGTCACAGCAATGTGACAGTCGGACCCACCAGACTCTGTACTGGAGTGTGAGCTGGACTGACCTCTGCACTTTAAAATCTCTTCTTATTTAGACAATAAAAGGAAACAGACAATGACAGGAATGCATTTGGATATTTTCACAGTCTTTCTGGATCAGTTCTAGTATTTATACAAGTTTACAAGGAGAGTCAAATCTTCCCCCAAAAGCCTTCATGTGTAAGAATGACACTCGTACACTGCAAGACTGGAAACTGCAGGACTTCTAGGACTTGTGAATATGGTGTTGAGGCCAGTTAAAAATGATTGCAAAACATCAACATGTGGTTGATGCTATAAACAGGCAAAACTAGTATATAAGTTTCTTTTTGCATTTGGTTCAGATATTTTAAGGATTAGGGTTTAGATTGTTTTCACAATGAAAGTCTGGCTGCAAAACACCAGAACACCTCTAGGTGTTTGCACATAGCTGTTGGTGAATGGCTGATTCTGTGCAGTGAGTTTGAACATTACATTAAAGTACAATTCAATAAAGCAGGAAATCTTCAAAAATCATCTTTTGTTTAACCTTTATTTAACCAGGAAGGTCCCACTGAGATTAAAAACCTCTTTTCCAAGGGGGACCTCGTCAAGACAGGCAGCAGCAAGTGTCTCACAGTTACAGAAATTACTCGGTTAAACACAGGCAGCAACAACACACATGCAAAAAAAATAAAATCAAATTAAATTAAATTCAGTAAAATTCAATAAAATTCACATAAATATAAAAAATCGGTTAAAATGACAATTAGTCTAATTGAAACAGTTGCATGTTATGGCCTCAAGGATTCGTAGTTTAGATTTAAAAGCACTTAATGAAATGAATTCAGTCATAAATTCATTTATGAATTTAAACTTGCTCCAAAATGAGTGACTGTAACAGGAGTGTGAACTGGCACAGTGTGAACTGGCACAGTGTGAACAAACGAGTGTTCTGCTCTGTGAGGTTTGTATTAACCGCCCATATAAACACCACTCTTTAAAAACACGTTCTTTCATGAATTTATCTGGAAACTATCCAGTTATTACATTTTGACACAAGGTCAACATTAAAGGATCATTGATTGAACATCTAAAATGATACATTGAAGGCTCATTCCCTGCAGCTACACAAGGACAGCCTGTTTAGCTTTTGAATCATTTATAATGCCGCGATGGATTTAGTGACAGAGGCTAAAAAAATAAAACACCACCATGCATATCTGTGAATGCACTAATGTGCTGCAGTTATAATACCAGAGTGTTTAAGGTCAAAACCTCTGAGGTGGTTGATTTGGCAACAGCGTTGGGATTAGCCCACTTTTCTTCACAGAGCAGTCAGGACCACAGGGAAGTGACATGGACAATATTCCCCTGTTATTCACCAAAATGAGCAAGAATTCCTGTTACCCCCCCGTGCCTTCTGGAGACCCCACTTCCCTGTGGTTAATTCACCCGACGGGCCCCCCCCCCACCACAAAAAAGCCCTTTTTACCAGAGAAACCAACTTTTGTGAGGATGAGACACGTTTTAGATATGAGACAGAAAACGCTTCATTTTCCTGCTCGTCTGTCTGTCTCCCCCCTCGTTGCTTTGCCAGCTTCTCTAATCACGCTTTGCCACTCTCTCGCCACCCCCACCCCCTCTCTTTCTTCAGATGCTTGGTTGCGAGCAATAGAGCACTGCCTCTCGGCTTTTGCAGGTTTTTCTGATTTTCCTGAAGTCCCTTTGATATGGAAATTAAATGACTCCACTCAATGTCAGAATAGCTGAGGCACAATCTCAGAGTTAGCAGTTTCGACACTTTCTGCCTTTTTTTCTCTTTTTCTGAGAGCAACACATTGCAGAGAGACACAAGCACAGTCAGATGATTATTGCACACTTTTGCTGAGCATTATTGAATTTGATATGTCCACCTGCACAAAGGGAACTTTTTCAAAAAAACCCCTCAGGGAGCAAATTTTGACAAACTCCAATTGTATCTGTAAGTCGCCTTCCCTGGAGAAAATTCGGCTCAGTTGCCTGAAATGTGACACCCTATAAAGAATAAAACAGAAATGTCGCAGTCTTAATGAGCTCATCTGAGCAGGACTGTTTGAAATCTGACAGCCGGAGCATGGAAACCTTAAGTGTTTGTTAGCCCTTCAGGCTAAACCCTGACTCAGAGAAAATGACTCAAGATAAAAGAAAATAGTCTTGAACTTTTTTTTAAAACATGGCACATATGGAAGCCTGGTGTAACATATTGCAGGATACTGATATCACAGGTGACACTGACTGCACATGTGGCAAATATGAGCTGCTGAAATGTATTTGACCTCAGGGCGTGCCTTGTTGAGGTAATGAAAATCTGAAATAAAACCATGTCATCAGGGAACCACCTTAATTTCCCTGTTCAGTTTAAAGTCTTAACTTTAACCTTCCCTGCTGCTCTATTTTATTACTGAGGACATTATAACTCTGGGATGTGACGGCACAGAGCGGGGTCCATCAACTACATGGCAATCAAGGCACAGGAAGTAACACTTGGCACCAGGTTCTATTTTAGTCAAATGTAACATCTTGTGAGAAAGGCTGGATTATTAAACACAAACATCCTTGTGGCTCAAAGCCTCAAGAAAGCAAAAGCTTACTGGATCTCAGAGGGTTTGTACTAATTTAATTAAACAATTAAATTGTTTGGAATATCCATCATCAAAGTGCCATATAAACTAAGAGGGACAGAACTCCAATGTAGGTCCTGTTTTGTAGACTCAGATCATCCACTCTGCTTTATTATTTTAGTTTGTTTCATGTTTTTTAATCAATATTTAGGGACATTTCCACACATCTAATCTAAACATTTCTATACAGAATCCCAGAATAGGGAAGTTTTTACAGACTGCATACAGTATGAATATAATCAGCGATATAAAAAAGGATGAGGCCTTGCTTTTCCTGGGTTTGTTGAGTTTTGACTTTTCCGTCCTTTATATAAGCAGTCGGAGGTGTGGTCCATGGCTCAGCTGCTCAGACCACACCCCGCTGCAATGGCTCCACTGCATGAAAGATGCAAACACCCGGATCACCCGGTGGTATCTGGCTTTACAGCCCTGTAAATTTCAGGAGATCCACAGGCCGGGGGCGCAGTTTTCTCTCCCGCTTGGGGGAGAAGAAGTAGGTTCGGCTGGATGTAGCCGCAGCTTCAGTCAGGGTTATGTGGCGGGGCTCAGCTGCAGGGGAGGGATGCCGCACTGAGCTCAAGGGGTGGTGCCAGGCAGGTGAGTGGACAGGTGGTGGTGATGACACTGACGAGCTCGCTACTGTTTTTAGAGACGCTGGAGTCGAGAGGTTTTCCTAGCTTTAGTTTTCTTTATGGTTAAAGCTATAGTTCACATTTATTCCTTGTTTCACTGTATCCTGCCCACCCTCTGTTCCCCATGTGTTCTGATAAAGTCTCCCGTTAGCAGTTCTCCTGTTAACGGGAGAACTGCTAACGGGAAAAAAAAAGTGCGATCGCCTTCGTTTGGCTCTCAGCGAAGGCGGTCGCACTTTTTCTCCTCTCCTCCTTACCCTTATCTTCCCTGCTTAGCCTCTGTGTCCTTGTCTTGTCTCGTGTGCATTACTTTCCCTGGAACAGTCTCTCACTGTTGTTCTCTAAAACCTAAAAGAGAATTGTGGATTTGATCAACTGGTCTTTGAATGCTATTGACACCCTTTTCTCAACGAGAAGTCTGGGCTCGGGAGAGCCCGAGTGCCCTGGAGGGACTTTCCCTGCTGGATACACGATGGACGGGTGGCAGAACTGGAGGGTCATGTGCCTGGCGGGACTGTCGATCGAGGACGCTGAAGATATCTATCTATTCGGAACCATGATAACAGGGTTCTTGCTGATCGGAGCTGGCTTGGCCCTGGTTTATCGGAGAAATAAGAGAGCGGAACCGGCTGTTCAAACCCCCCCAAGGCTGCCTGCTGGAATCGAAGCGATGGGACGAGGCGCGACCTCTCACAACGAATGCTGCATGGTTAACACCTTGGAGACGCTTACAGCTGCTGTGAAGGCTCAAAACAACACCATTGAGTGTATGGGGGGATACATCAGAGAGAGGTCTGCTCAGAATGAGACCCTTGAGCGAAAGTTGGATCACATCGCGGAACGGATCACTGCAGTTGTGAGGTCTCAGAATCAAAAGAATGACAACACCACGGAACAGAAGTTTGATACCATCATGGAGAGGCTCGCGGCTCTCCAACGGGAGATTGAGAGACCAGCGTCAGAGTGTTAAAGAGCAGCTTGAAATTCTCCTGAGCTGCTCGCATGAAAAATCAACAAAATCAACATCGTAATGCGGACACCACCACGGCGCCAGCTGCAGGCCCAAGGCTGGAGCCGAACAATCACTCCCTGATAACGACTGTGTGATGACTATTCTTCCCATCCCATGCAAGGCCACCTGGATTGGCTGGAGGACTGTTTACTTAGCCTGATAGGGCGAAGGACACTGTCTCAGCTGAACTATGGACACGCACACACATACACTTACACTGATAAGCACTCACTCATCCCCCCTCCCTTTCCAACGCCTTCGATGCTTGTTGCCCCCTGGGAACACGAGGCGGGTCTGGGCCCGCGCTGGAGTCGGCGCCGTTGCTAGGATGGCTGCTGCAGCCAGGCAACATGTGTTGCCTGGGATTACTCCTCATCCCCTACCCAACCCTGTGGCTTGTCATGTCTTCACAATGTTGTGCTGTGGACATTCATGTGCTTTTTTGTGCAGAGGAGTTTTTTGTTTCCTGTTCTCGTGCTGTCCTACCATGGAAGCACAGCATGAGTGGAGGTCTCTTTTTTTTCCTCTTGTACCTTCCCGTTGTTATGTACATTTCAGTGTTTTAAAATAAGATTTGGTATAATGTTCTTTGACCAGTGATCTGTTTGATTAAATTTTGGCAACGCTACCGATCTCCGACTTGTAAGCCCATGTGATGTCTGTGTTATGTGTGTAAGGTCGGGGGCGGGGGGGGGGTCCCATTTCACTGCAGGGCAACCTGCTTGTGACAAATAAAGCTTTGATTAATTGATTGATTGATTGATTGTATTGATTTTTACTTTTTCATTTTAATTTAATTGCTTAGTGCAGAAAGCAATGCTGCTCATTATAAAGAAGCAAAACTTTCATCAACTCAGAGTTTCGTTATCTGCACTGAAAGAAACACACAATAGAAATATGCTGTTGGAAGTGATACTCTGATTACAATCAGCATAAATGCTGCCTGGGCAGGCCAAGATGAATTATTTGACTTTTTTCTTTCGTCCAGCAGGTTCAGGAGAAACGTCTTCCCTGAAGCTCTGACCTGGTGAACTCCACACTACAGCACTAAGCATTTTTGACTTTGCTTTTATTGCTGTGCTAATCACTCCTGCACAGGCTGAACGTCTTCAGGTTATTATTATTTATACACCAACAAACAAATGTACATGCACTATGCCATCTTTGCTTTACCTGCAACAGTTCCTTTCATATTCTGTCTACTGCATCTTTACACCAAAGTAAAGGCAAACTAATCACCTTGAAGTGAAATATGATTGGTGAGATATTGCATTTTGTCACACCATTTATTTTAAATTTGTAGTTAAATTTAGTTATTATGTAGTTATTTTCTGCATTCTATTTGTCTCTTATCAAATATTAATTTTCATTTTTTTGCATTTACTTTATCACCCACGTGATTCCCATCATCATGCAGTTATTACATCCAGCCCTGAGTTATGTGTTATTTCCATTTTGAAATAAGATTGAGAAAGTAAAAACATCCTGAAAGTATCTTCTTTCAGAGAAGCCTCCGTGTGCAGGTTAAGGTGGATGTGGGTGTTTGTACAGGTTCAGGTGTGGGTGTAAAGCTGCACTACACTCTGATTTGGCCTGGCAGAGTTTAAGATGAACGAGAGGACTCATTTGTGGAGGAAACAGCTTCAAGTTCTGGCTCCGGCCTCTGCAGCATGGACAGGCTGCTGGATGAGCAGCAGCTACAGTTAGAGGAGGATTTTTTTCTTTGTGTGCCTGAGATTTTATTTATTATGTTTTAGTCTTGAACACATTCAACATAAATATTCAGCATATTTTATTGCTAATGATAATGTACATTACATGTCATTCTTATGTAGGCAGTTTTCCCTCAACCATTTGCACATATTGCCAGTTACTTTAATACATCACAGTAATTTTCAGGATTGTCCTGACTGCACATAACCTGATTATATGAAAGCTCCATCACAAGGCCAACAAACATTTGAAAGACGTTCCAGCACTGAATCAGAACACTGTGCTACTATGTGTTCTTGTATCCACTCTGGTGTGATTCATGACTGTTATTACACAGTTATTTTAAAAGTAGAGTTTAGATCTGGGGCACAATGTCATTTTCTTCTAAGGTGCACAAGCACGATGCCAAGTCTAGATAAATGTAACCTTTTTTCACCCATATATTTGGTTTCAAAAGGATATTCTATTTCAAGAGTTATCTTTTATTATGTACCTTTAAATCATGTGTTTACAAAAGTGTATTCTTTTACAGTCTCAATTAAAGTGGATGGCCTAAAGAAGAAAGAGTCTAAAAACTACTTTCATTTTTACAATAAAAGGATTTACCTGAAGGTAAACTGCAAACTGTGCCCAGGACAGAAACAACCACATAATGCTGCAAACACAACTTTGGCTCTTTACAATCACCTTCATAGACAGAAGAAGCTGAGGGACTGAGTGAATGCAGACCTCATCCAGCAGCTAGACCCTGAACTTCAACAGGTAACAAACGGATGAGCAGCTAAACTATAAACTACAGTTACTTGAGATATTGACAGTTCTCTGAGAATTCAAAGTATTAACTAGAGTAATGTAGTATCAGGCAAAAAAAAGGGTTAAAAACACTCTTTTCTTACTTCTGCAAGTTCATACTTGTTCTAGGATTGCATACATGTTTTTGTTAGAAGGTGTTTCACTTTGTCTTGGTTCTATTTAGTTTTTCTTTTTGCTCCTAACAAGAGATGTCAAGAAATCTTCGAGATGTCTGTTAGAAATCCCTGGAGACTCTGTTCTGTTGGTTACTTTAAAAACATTTGTTTCTTTAAAAACAAATACACTGCACTTTGTATTAAGGTAAAAGGTCAAATTTGGACTATCATGAACCCTGTAGTTCAGTCTGGATCAACGTAATCACTGGCACATACAGAACCTAATGACAGCTTAAAGGAGCGAAAAGTTGTAACGTATATGGGAAATGCTCGTTTTTAGAGGTATTTGGTGAAGTACACAGAAAAACAAATCAAAAATTGTCTGAAGGATGTTGTTAAAAACCTGCAAATATATTTTTTATAGTTTAGTTTTGACTTAGTTCAGTTTTACAGTGTGTGCGTCTCAGCTGAGGCACACAGCGGCGTTTCTCTCTCTCTTCGATTACCTTGCTCGTCCCACTCTTCAGTCTTTTTCTTCTCCCTTTCTGTTACTTTCTGCCATGATCCTCGTCACTCTTTTCCACCTCACAGTCTCTCTTTTATCTCATAACTTCTATTTTCTGCTACGCTACCATCACTGTTATTCTCCGTTCATGTCCCTCTTCAACAACTAATCATTCTCATTGGCGTTATCATCGCACTTCTTATCTGTGGCGCTGACATAACCGTCTGTCAAATCAAGTGGGAGCCATGCTGAGAATATATGCTGTTAAATGATTCAAAACTAATATGCTCACCGTTACACTCTTTCATTCATTTTCCATCCTCCTTCTATCATCTCATCTTCTCTCACAGATACACGCTACTCTTTAAATCCCATCCTCTGTAGCCTCCCTATCTTTACAACCACTTCTAGCTTTTATCTGCCATTACTTATTTTCATATTCTGTAGGTTTGTCTTAGTATTTGTTGGTGTTACTAGTACAAATCACAGCTGACACCTCAGGCCCTCCAAGGTTTGGAGGCCTATCTCCACCTACCACCACTTCCCCTGCCGGTGGCGGACTCCCTCAGGTGTCGGTGCGTTGGTGGTTCCTTGTGTCTGGGGGTGGGCGTCCAGGTACACACCGGCTCACTCCTTGGCGGCCGCTTACCGGGGCCTGGAGCCTGGGGCTCGCTCGGGCCCCTTCGGGGGTGGGATGCCCCCGGCCTCTCGGCCTGGGGCTCGGTCACTCAGGCACAGCTGGCGGCCGGCGGAGCTCACGGGCGCGTCACTGCAACTCCCCCTGGCTTCTGCTCCGCGGCTGCTGAGTGAGCCCTCATCTGGGACTCTCCTCAGCTCTTACTGGAACAGTGGCGCGGCTGCCCCTCTGTTGGTCTTCCATGGTTTCTTGTGTTCTGGGGGCCTCTGGATGTCTGGAGATTTGATCTCCTCCATACCTGCTTCACACCCTGGAGGACGGGGCTGTGGCCCCCCCACACTCCCTAGCAGATCGTTACATGGAGAAACCTTTGGAATACAAGCGCGCTGATCCACACAGGTATGCACACGGGTGTTCACTGCTCGTAGACCCAAATTACACCTTTCTTGGCTGCTACTTCGAAGCACATCTGTCCTGCGTGCTGCACAACAACATTGAATATTTAGTATTTACTGCTGTTTACACTTAGCTAGATTAATGCGATGGTGTTGTGTTTAGTATGTTGCTTTGTTTTTTTTTGTTTTTTTTGTCTTTTTTTGCTTGTTTTCTATTCTTCTCTCAACAGGTGATCCAGGAGATTTTTATTTTTTTCTCCCCCCCTTTCTCACTGTCCCTCTCCCCTTCTGTTTTTCCTTTCCTTCCTCTTTCTTTCTCCCTTTCCTATCTCTCACTCATGTCTGTCCCATCTGTAACATCTGAAAATAAAATATAATAAATAATAAAAACAAAGATCGACCAAATGGACCAATACGGCAATGCCACAATGATCCATTTGGCAAAGTAAATCCATTGGGTATCCTTGTTGGTCTTCAGACAACAATTCTGATGGCTAAAGAACCAAATGGGACAGGCAGAAAGAAAACAAAAAAAACAAAAAAACAAACAAATCACAGCTGACAGACAAGAAATATTCCTTTTTTTTTTTTTTCTTTTTTTTTTTTTTTTTTTTGTGTCCCGTTTGGATCTTTAGCCATCAGAATTGTTGTCCAATTGTTGGCCAAGAAAGATGCCAAGCGGATTTATTTTACCAAGTGGATCATCATGGCCTTGCCATATTGGTCCATTTGATTGACCTTTATTATAATTATGAATTTATTTTATTTTCAGTTGCTACAAACGGGACAGACATGACTGGGGGATAGGACAGGGAGAAAGAATGAAAGAAAGAGAGGGAGAGAAAGAAAACCAAAGGGGAGAAGAGACGGTGAGAAGGGGGGGAAGAAAGAAAAACAAAAAAACAAAAAAAACAAAACACCTGGGTCACCTGTATGGAGAAAAAAAACAGAAGAGAAAGCAAACAACAAAGAGCAACATAATAAATAAAAAAAACGGCACCATCACAATAAACTAGCTAGCAGTAGATACTAAATAATAAACGATATTGTGCAGCACGCAAGATAGACAGCGCACAATGTGCTTTGAGGCAGCAGCCAAGAAAGCTGTAGTCCGCGTCTGTGAATACCCGTGTGTACACCTGTGTGCATACCTGTGTGGATCAGCATGCTTGCATTCCAAAGGTTTCTCCATGTAACGATCTGCTAGGGAGTGTGGGGAGCCACAGCCCCGTCCTCCAGGGTATGAAGCAGGTATGGAGGAGATCAAAACTCCAGACATCCAGAGGCCCCCAGAACACAAGAGACCAAGGAAGACCAACAGAGGGGCAGCCGCGCCACTGTCCCAGTAAGAGCTGAGGAGAGTCCCAGATGAGGGCTCACTCAGCAGCCGCGGAGCAGAAGCCAGGGGGAGTTGCAGTGACGCGCCCGTGAGCTCCGCCGGCGGCCAGCTGTGCCTGAGTGACCGAGCCCCAGGCCGAGAGGCCGGGGGCACCCCACCTCCGAAGTGGCCCGAACGAGCCCCAGGCTCCAGGCCCCGATAAGCGGCCGCCAAGGAGTGAGCCGGTGTGTACCCGAACGCCCATCCCCAGTCACAAAGAACCACCAACGCACCGATACCTGAGGGAGTCCGCCACTGGCAGGGGAAGAGAAACATTCCTGCTTGTATATGATGAAGTCCTGTTTCTAACTTTCTGACCTATTGTTTCTGTGGCTTCTTTCTCTGTCTGTTCTATAGACAGTCAGGACTTGGGATGAATCAGAGAGGAGAGAGCAGGTTAGTAAGGATGTTAGAAGTCGAGACAAGTCAGCTTTATTTGTATAGCATGTTTAAAAGACATCCATATATACACAAGCATACTCTTATATACAAATGCATATGTATATATACAAATGCATATATATATACAGTGGGGCAAAAAAGTATTTAGTCAGTCACCGATTGTGCAAGTTCCCCCACTTAAAATGATGACAGAGGTCAGTAATTTGCACCAGAGGTACACTTCAACTGTGAGAGACAGAATGTGAAAAAAAAAATCCATGAATCCACATGGTAGGATTTGTAAAGAATTTATTCGTAAATCAGGGTGGAAAATAAGTATTTGGTCAATAACAAAAATACAACTCAATACTTTGTAACATAAGCTTTGTTGGCAATAACAGAGGTCAAACGTTTACTATAGGTCTTTACCAGGTTTGCACACACAGTAGCTGGTATTTTGGCCCATTCCTCCATGCAGATCTTCTCGAGAGCAGTGATGTTTTGGGGCTATCACCGAGCAACACGGACTTTCAACTCCCGTCACAGATTTTCTATGGGGTTGAGGTCTGGAGACTGGCTAGGCCACTCCAGGACTTTCAAATGCTTCTTACGGAGCCACTCCTTTGTTGCCCGGGCGGTGTGTTTTGGATCATTGTCATGTTGGAAGACCCAGCCTCGTTTCATCTTCAAAGTTCTCACTGATGGAAGGAGGTTTTGGCTCAAAATCTCACGATACATGGCCCCATTCATTCTGTCCTTAACACGGATCAGTCGTCCTGTCCCCTTGGCAGAAAAACAGCGCCATAGCATGATGTTTCCACCCCCATGCTTCACAGTAGGTATGGTGTTCTTGGGATGCAACTCAGTATTCTTCTTCCTCCAAACACGACGAGTTGAGTTTATACCAAAAAGTTCTACTTTGGTTTCATCTGACCACATGACATTCTCCCAATCCTCTGCTGTATCATCCATGTGCTCTCTGGCAAACTTCAGACGGGCCTGGACATGCACTGGCTTCAGCAGCGGAACACGTCTGGCACTGCGGGATTTGATTCCCTGCCGTTGTAGTGTGTTACTGATGGTGACCTTTGTTACTTTGGTCCCAGCTCTCTGCAGGTCATTCACCAGGTCCCCCCGTGTGGTTCTGGGATCTTTGCTCACCGTTCTCATGATCATTTTGACCCCATGGGATGAGATCTTATATATATATATATATATATATATATATATATATATAAAAAAAACACCCAGCACGCCCCTGCGGGCGGTTTATCCTTCAAGCTCGGATCCTCTACCAGAGGCCTGGGAGCTTGAGGGTCCTGCGCAGTATCTTAGCTGTTCCCAGGACTGCGCTCTTCTGGACAGAGATCTCCGATGTTGTTCCCGGGATCTGCTGGAGCCACTCGCCTATCTTGGGAGTCACCGCACCTAGTGCTCCGATTACCACGGGGACCACCGTTACCTTCACCCTCCACATCCTCTCGAGCTCTTCTCTGAGCCCTTGGTATTTCTCCAGCTTCTCGTGTTCCTTCTTCCTGATATTGCTGTCATTCGGAACCGCTACATCGATCACTACGGCCATCTTCTTCTGTTTGTCTACCACCACTATGTCCGGTTGGTTAGCCACCACCATTTTGTCCGTCTGTATCTGGAAGTCCCACAGGATCTTAGCTCGGTCATTCTCCACCACCCTTGGGGGCATCTCCCATTTTGACCTCGGGACTTCCAGGTTATACTCGGCACAGATGTTCCTGTACACTATGCCGGCCACTTGGTTATGGCGTTCCATGTATGCCTTGCCTGCTAGCATCTTGCACCCTGCTGTTATGTGCTGGATTGTCTCTGGGGCATCTTTACACAGCCTGCACCTGGGGTCTTGCCTGGTGTGATAGACCCCAGCCTCTATGGATCTTGTGCTCAGAGCTTGTTCTTGTGCTGCCATGATTAGTGCCTCTGTGCTGTCTTTCAGTCCAGCTTTGTCCAGCCACTGGTAGGATTTCTGGATATCAGCCACCTCCTCTATCTGCCGGTGGTACATACCGTGCAGGGCTCTGTCCTTCCATGATGGTTCCTCGTCTCCCTCCTCTTTCTTGGGTTTCTGCTGCCTGAGGTATTCACTGAGCACTCGGTCAGTTGGGGCCATCTTCCCAATGTATTCTTGGATGTTCGTTGTCTCATCCTGGACTGTGGTGCTGACACTCACCAGTCCCCGGCCCCCTTCCTTCCGCTTAGCGTACAGCCTCAGGGTGCTGGACTTGGGGTGAAACCCTCCATGCATGGTAAGGAGCTTTCTTGTCTTTATGTCAGTGGCTTCTATCTCCTCCTTTGGCCAGCCTATTACCCCAGCAGGGTACCTGATCACGGGCAGGGCGTATGTGTTGATGGCCCGGATCTTGTTCTTACCATTCAGCTGACTCCTCAGGACTTGCCTGACCCTCTGCAGGTACTTGGTGGTTGCAGCTTTTCTAGCGGCCTCTTCATGGTTCCCATTCGCCTGCGGGATCCCCAAGTACTTGTAACTGTCCTCTATGTCTGCAATGTTGCCTTCTGGTAGTTCAATCCCCTCAGTTCTGACTACCTTCCCTCTCTTTGTTACCATCCGACTACACTTCTCCAGTCCGAACGACATTCCAATGTCATTGCTGTATAGCCTGGTAGTGTGGATCAGTGAATCGATGTCTCGTTCACTCTTGGCATACAGCTTGATGTCATCCATGTACAGGAGGTGGCTGACAACTGCTCCGTTCCGTAGTCGGTATCCGTAGCCAGTCTTGTTAATGATCTCACTGAGGGGGTTCAGGCCTATGCAGAACAGCAGTGGGGACAGAGCATCTCCTTGGTAGATCCCGCACTTGATGGTGACTTGTGCTATGGGCTTGGAGTTGGCCTCTAGTGTTGTACGCCACATCCCCATTGAGTTCCTTATGAAGGCTCTTAGGGTCCCATTGATCTTGTACAATTCTAGGCATTCCAGTATCCAGCTGTGGGGCATTGAGTCATAGGCCTTCTTGTAATCAATCCAGGCAGTGCACAGGTTGGTCAGTCTGGTCTTGCAGTCTCGGCTGATTGTTCTGTCTACCAGTAGCTGGTGTTTTGCGCCTCTGGTATTCTTGCCAATTCCTTTCTGTGTCCCGCTCATGTATTGACCCATGTGCCTGTTCATCTTAGCCGATATGATGCCTGACAGGAGCTTCCATGTAGTACTGAGGCAGGTTATTGGTCGGTAGTTGGAGGGGACCGGTCCCTTCTTGGGGTTCTTGGGGATCAGGACCGTCCGACCTTCGGTTAGCCATTCCGGGTGTCTCTCGTTAACTAGCAGCTGGTTCATTTGTGCTGCCAGACGCTCGTGGAGTGCAGTTAGCTTCTTCAGCCAGTAGGCGTGAACCATGTCGGGCCCTGGTGCTGTCCAACTCTTCATACTGGAGACCCTTTCTTGGATATCCGCCACTGTGATGGTTACTGGACCCTGTTCAGGGAGGTCGCTGTGGTCTGCCCTCAGATCCTCTAGCCACTGAGCATTGCCGTTATGGGTTGCATCCTTCTCCCATATGCTCTTCCAGTATTGCTCCGTCTCCAGCCTTGGTGGTGCTGTTCTCTTATTGTTCCCTTGCCACTGAGAGTACACCTTTGCTGGTTCTGTGGAGAACAGCTGGTTTATTCTCCTGCCTTCTATCTCTCTGGTGTACCTCCTCAAGCGGCTGGCCAAGGCTGTGAGTCTTTGCTTGGCAGTTTCCAAGGCCTCAGGTATGGACAGCTTGCTGTATTTCTTATGCACCTTCTTTGTCGCACCTTTCTGCAACTCCGTTAGTTGGCTAACCTCCCTCCGTGCTACTTTGATCTTGTCCTCTAGCCTCCTTCTCCATGGAGGGTACTGCCCCTTGTGGCTGTTCAACTTGTAGCCAAGCATCTCACTGATCACTGCTGCCGTATTGTAGATCAGCTTGTTAGTCTCGGTAATCGTGGTTGTAGGTATTGTCCGTAGTGCTGCATTAACATCATCTAGCAGACCTTCTGAGGGTACTTCACGTAATCTTGGTAACCGGCTACGGGGGATCCAGGTTTCAAGCTTGGCCATGATCCTATTTTTCAGGTCAGTTCCTCTCGCACTCAACGATCCTTCTCCTATCACACTTGGGGCTATGTACCCAATCTCGGGTGGGGGTGATGATATCTCCCCCCTGACCTGGCGTCCTGACTCCTCCTTGCCGTAGCATTTGTGTTGTACCTCGTCAATCTCTAGCTGTGAGAGCAGTCCCTTCTTTCGAATGTTGGAACACTGAGCTACTAGTTGTTTCGCCGTCATTGTGGATGTTGGGTATCGAAGAATCCATAGGTCCCTCATCCTATTCATGTAGCCCCTTCCGCCGGGGTTACTTGCGTAGTAGCATTCCAACAACGCCCTGTTTTCGTCCCTTGCCCACCGATGCCTTCTTGTTCCAGTAGCCCACTTTTCGTCAGGGTGCCCTGGTTCCTCAACACCTGACGCGGACCTTGTTGATCCGGGCGACGTCCGAGCCGGCATGCCTTCATATTTATCTGTCTCGCTCATGTCTGCGGTAGGCTTGCTTAGCATAGGGGGTCTAGCCTTAGGACCCTTACTGGATACAGACGCCCCAGGCAGGAATCGAACTTGCGATCCTCTGTTCCAAAGGCGTGTAGTCTAACCACTACGCTATCCAGCGTATATATATGTGTATATATATATGTGTATATATATATGTGTGTATATATATGTATATTAAATATATATACACACATACATACATATGCGTGTGTGTGTGTGTGTGTGTGTGTGTGTGTGTGCAGTACAGCCCCTGCATGCTTAGCTTGCAGACACATTGCAGTCCAAACTGCACATAAACAGTTTGTGTTTGGTGGAAATATTTGAAATCACCCATCAGTTGCAAACATTACTCTGTTGATGCTTGTTTATCCTCTGTAGTACCTGCCAGAGTACTTAGATGCTAAGGTTCCCTCAACTTTATTGACACCTGCAGTATGAACACATCACAGCAATCAGAAGCTAAAAATGATGCACTGAGGGTTTAAGTGAGCCATGGGGAGACAATATTTTCTTAGTACTGAGCAAGTCTCTCCTGCTGTCACCTTGAAGCAACACCCGGCCGCAGTGCATGAAGTAATATTGCATTAACTTGCCTATCAGATTCAATTACTCATTAATGAAGATTCTACATTTCCATATTAATATGTTCATAAAAGAGATATTAGTTTTTCTTTCACTATTATCAGTTATTACACATTAGACTTAACAACACGTTTAGAAGTCATCTTTAGAGATGTAGCTATCATCTAAGCAGCTGTATGTTCAAACCTTCCTAAACAAACTTTTCTTTAAAAATTAAAGTCTCTTTCTCTTTGCTGACAGGGTAGAGTAAAATAAAATAAAATCTCTGCCATCGCTCTGTGTGGAGGACTGTGTGTGCGCTGTATGTAACAACCTTATTGTTGTTACACACCTACAGCACAGGTATTTATTATTTTCTTCTTTTTTTTTTTTGGGTTGTATGGAAGCCCCAAACGCAATTTCATTGTTCTTGACAATGACAATAAATAAATAAATAATAAAATAAAATAAATACACACCTACAGCAGTATTTCTTCTCTCCTCTCTACCACCACAGACTTATACCCCCCTCAGTTTTTGTATTTCCTTTTCATCATTTCTCCTCTTATCATAGCATCCTCACTCTATTCCCTGAGTCATCTCTGCCACAGTTTTCCTCCCTTCCTCAGCCGGTCTCATCTTTCTGTCTCTTCACATCTTTGAGCCACTAACTGCATAGCCTTTAAAATATACATCAGGCACTATTATCCACCTGCCATTCCCTTTGTTATTACCTTTGTTTAACAGGAATGCCCCCTGATTTCTTTCTCTTATTTTCATTAGATCATCTTTATACCAGTTCATACACTGTTTGTTTCTCTGTAATTATTCAACACTGATGTCCCACTGAGCCAAAGAAGGCCACATCAAACTGGAGTCACCCCTTCGCTGCCACCTCCACATCAACCATTGGTCGCTCTGTATCGCTCTCGCTCATTATCTCCCTGGTAACAGTCCCCATGGTGATAGCGTAGCTGCAAATCCAGGACATCCTTGAGAAGAGGTGATACCTTTTTTCATAAAAGGAGAGAAGGAGACTGAGATGGAGTGGGGTGAAGAAAAGGATGAGAAGTGAAGTGAGAAAAACCGTGAGAATACCTTTCAGAGGAAGAGAAACACAGAAAGAGGTGAGTTAGCATACTGAGCGCTCAATGAGATTATCAGAGTTAGAAAACAGATATTGACTGTTAAAAGTCTTTTGAGTTGGAAACAATATTTGAGTAAAGTTTTTGAATGCCTATTAAAATGTAAGATTTAGGATTCAACTTCATGAACCAAGAAACCAAGAAACATACCGAAGATAACTGACACAAAATCAGAATAAAAACAACACCTCACCTCCCTAATTGCAATCAAACAAACACCAAAGCTATGTGCATGGTGAAAGCTACAAGTGGAGAACTCAGGTATACTCAGACAGATGAAACATGGAACGAGCTTCCTGGTAAAATGAAGCCAGTGTGTTATCACCATAAACCTGTAGTCTGACAGATCTTGGTCACTAGATGGTGAAAACTATGGTTCATGAGAAGTTTATGTGCTTTCTGTCTTGACCTCTGTAAATGCTTTCCTGCTGGGTTTGGGTTCACTCGCTCATTTTGGGTCATATTGAATAAAAAATTAAATCCACTTTGCAAATCTTAGTCATACTATATTTCGAAATAGAGGATTATATGTGGTATGAAAGCTCACTGGCTAATAAGAGGTTTTTTTTGCAACCAAGCTGGGTAGAGTGGAAAACTCATATCTAGACTTGAGAAGACAGTAGATGAGGCCACAGTAATGACCTCCATCTTTAATAATACCTGTGGACAGTCAGGTCTGCATGTTAAAGTCTCCTTGTGCAAAATACTGAATCTTAATTTGGTCAAATTACATTTTTTGTGAGACAAGAAAAAAAGACACGAGAGACAAGAGAAGGGCTTACAAATGTGCTTCGGAAATTGATTTAATGTTGTTCAGTTTGTAGACTTTTTTGACTAATACAGGCATTTTAATCTGCTGCCTCTTCTTTTACCCACAGAGGCTCACCTGCTGCTGTGTCTACCTGTCACAGCAGCACTCTGCATGTCTCCTTCAGTACATCCATGAATCGTCTCTGTGTTCTTCCTCTTTCCACCTTCCTCGCCGCTCCATATTCAAAATCCAGCATATCCCTCCAGTGTCAAAAGCATCTTATCCTTACCTCTTTTGTCTCCAAACCGCTCCACCTGAGCCGTCCCTCTGATGTACCCCTTTCTAATCCTGTCCATCCTGATCACTCAAGTGAACATCTTCAACTTTGCTTACAGTTTTGCCATCACCTCCAAACCATTTATCATAGAAGCTCTCACTACAGGCTTGTAAACCTTCCCCTTCACTCTTGCTGCTATCCTTGTATCACAAATCACCCCGACGCTTGTCTCCACCCACTCCATCCTGCCTCACTCTCTTCTCCACTGTCTCCTAATTTGGATGGCTAAGCCCAGATGATCTGCCTTCTCTCCTCCTTGCATGTCCAACTTTCTACCTGCCCCTCTCTCATTCACACGTGCATACTCCTTGCTTTTACTGATTTTCATTTTACAGGATGAAATCTCAAAATCTCGTCCCGTTTTCAGTTCAAACAAAACACAGCATTTAGTGTCAGGCCGGTGAATGCAATAACACTTAGTCCTGTTGCAGTTGTGACTGTTTTATTCGCTTCATCCAGGAGAAGAGTGCAGCTGCTGCTGGCAGGAGGAGGCAGAAAGACGCGTGGCCAAGTGCAAAGAATGTAAAGGAGACTCAAAGGAAGGAAAGGAGACAAAGACGAGAAAGAACAAGCGACAGGAAGAGAAAGGAACAGGAAAAACAGAAAAGACAGCTTTTCAGGACATGAGGAGGTGGACACACACACACACACACACACACACACACACACACACACACACACATATTTTTTGAGATGCCATTGTTTCTTTGAGTACCTCTGTAGATTTGTGTGTGAGGGCTGACTGTGTATGTTTTCCTGTGCAAATGTGTAAAGTAAAAGAGATGGTACTATGTGTCCACATCACATACAGAAATGTAAAGGTACAATGTAACAACAGTGATAAACAATATGTTATAAGCTAACAGCGCTGTAACAATGTCTTATTTTTAAACAAAGGCTGCTGCAGAGGTGGGAAAAGACAGACTCTATATGTTCAACAGTACACTGGTAATTATTGATATCCTTCCTATCCTGTCATATAATGTACACAATGTCCACAGTTTTCCTTCTTGTGAATATGGGAAACGTTTAAACTTAACTTTCTATCATTTTTAAAAACTGACCAGACAGCAATTAAAACTGAAGGCACATTGGTAAATTAAAACATAACTTAAAAAAAAAAAAAAGTAATAATATTGAAGAAAGTGAAAAAGACAACTGGTCAAACTTGGGTCTCTTACTAATATATATTTTTGTTCGTTTCAGTGGTCATTGTGTAACATCAGGCTTGTTTTTCATGAGATGCATCCTGCAGTCCAAAAGGAGCCATGTTAATACAGCTTACATTTGATTTCATTCACTTCAACACATTTGATTAGAGCTTTCAAACTATGCACATCTACATGATTTCCAATCTGGATTGGTTAATAATGCCACTGTGTGGGAGGTGAACGATATCTAAGAAATTGTTCATTGTTTATCGCAAAAAGTACGTTTTGTTGACCTGGACTTGGATGGTGTGGGGCCAGAAAAGTTCCAGTAGTATTAATTTGTCACATAATCGTCATGTCATCACAGTAAAGTTGACCGAGTATTAGGAATGGGGATCGAGCCCAATTCCTTGTACTTCTTAGTCTTGTAATTCTTAGTCTGCTTGCCAATTGATCCTGCTTCCTGGTTCACTTCCACTTGCTACAATCAGCTGATTTCAGCTCGTGTTCATGTTATAGACAATATTTTTTTTTATTGCACAAAAGGACAAGAGCACGATGGTGAAGTCCAAACCAGAACAGAAACAGACAGAAACAAGTGCGTTATACTGTCCAAGCAAGGCAAGTTTATTTGCCTTGCTTCTCAAAGTGAACTCGGTTAGCCCGGTTAGCTGTGGAGAAAGGCAGGGTTAGGTGTGCTCACATGTTGATGCCACACTCTGTGTCTTTCTGGCAGCTGTCAAAAAAAGTTGATTATTGCCTCCGATACCACAGCAACTATCTGCGTTGCTCAAACATGTTAATGAGATGTAGTTCTGTTTTGGCTGCCAGATGGGCCTGTACCTGTAGCTCTGATGCTAAAGCATCCTAAAAGCGTGTCGATAAAAGATTTGATAGTTGCATGTTTCCAAGTATATCTGCTGAACAATCAGCTGTTATTGATCACTGTCCATTTATATCAGCTGATCTCCCAGAAGATGCCTCTGAGCTTGACTTTGAGGCTTACCTAAAGCAACAGCTCAATTGCTCAATTTCTCATTATTGATAAAGTTCCTGCTTGTTAAATTTGGTGTAATGAGAGTATTAATGAAGTTAATGAGTGATTTTAGAAACCCTTCTTTCAAAGAAGCTTTAAAACCACTTGTCATTAAACTTTAAAGGGCAGTTTTAAACTTTTTGACATTCTCAAATTAAAGCCGATAACTCACTATGCACGTGCTTATAACTGCACTAAATGATGTTTTCTACTTGTCTCCTAACTGGTGCAATACTTGTTTATTTAAGCCATATTTGGAGAATTTGCAAAATATGAAATTTCTACAGTACATAAAAATTGCACTGAGATAGAAAATGCACAGAAGCAACAAAAGGTGTGACAGTGAAAGTGCGTTAGCATCAGTGATGCATGATGTTTAGCAGCAGTGGTGGATTGTAGCACTTAAGTGAATGGGCAGAAATATTTGGTATCCAAGCCTGGGTTGTGCAGTAGTGTGAAGGATGCTCAAGAAGGTTTGTAAATGTCCTCCATGCTCACTGTTGATGCCCCTACATTAGCTGGAGACTCCCTACATCGTCTCCATTTTCTCTCTGTTTTTATTAGAAATTCTCGCCTCCTCTTCTGTGGACCTAAAAAATAGCGAAATGAGTGAAGGAGCAGAAGACAGAATAGAAAGAAGACAAGACATCTGGTAAATCATTTAGCAGACAAGAACAGGTGGCTCTCTCATCCTCCGATGTCATCCATACTTTTACAGGGTAAAATATTTATTGGGCTGCCACAAAATGAGGCACTCATAATTTGGTTTCCGTGCATGATGATTCTCAGGCTCATTACAAGTAAATATTACGCGCCATATGCTTTCATTTTTACTGACTAATGTCCTACAGACTAATGTGCTATTACCAAGGGACATGAGGTGAGAGAGGAGGGTTGTCTTTGTCAAGACAACAAAAAAGAGGAAACAGGAGGACGTTGCCAGGTTATAGATTTTCTTTGTAAATCCAGAACAGTCTGATTCCAGATTGATTGACAGGATGTGCTTGACCTTGCAAAACGTAGTTGCAAAAGCTTATGGAAGATTGATAGTACTGCAGTTGTGTTATGTAGGTATCTGCCTGCGTAGAGTGAAGGATTATAGATGTGCAATCTGCACAGATGTGTTGAAATCTTGAAACGCAGTGAAGTCATTTTGTGTTTCCTCGGACTGAGTGGCCTGTTCCCACTTACAGTGTCAGTTCTGTCTGATAATAAATGACTGGAAAATCATGTGATCATTAAACAGGTAGGTAAGCTTATTAGTGGGGGACCAGAATCATTGGAGATGACTTTTTTATGACAGGCTGCTAAAATAATGTTTATCTTCTTTGAGCAATCTTGGCAGTTACCTACAGCTTCAGATGCATCACCCTTCAGACTTGAGGCAACTCAAAAAGTAACTAGATAACATTATTTCTGTCCAAACTGCATAGAAAGCTCGTTCAGTTTCCTAGATAAGTGCATCTCCTTTCAAATGAACATCAGCACCGGTGATGATTGATGCTGACTCTGTTGTATGTTCAACAGTAAGGCCACAGGATTGAGAAAAAGCTATGCCCTATACAGTCACTCTTAATAGGGATGATTGTTCAGCACCCACCTATTTTCATTCATTCGTTCGTTGTCACGTCATTCTAGTTTTCTTTCTAGACTCTGTTGTTTTTCTTTCTCATTTCACTTCTTTGCCACACCTGAGTGTAATTAGCCACTCTCTCTGGTATTTTCCTTTTCTCCTTACATATTCTCTTTATTTATAGTTTCCTCGAGTGTTTAAATGTCCTCACTTCTTACTGTTGTGTATGGTCTCTTATACAGTTTTGCTGACCACATACTATAATTCTTAGCATTGCTAACTCAAAATTGGTTAATAAACATATATTCTATTAAAGAATTCAATTTCATGATCCAATCATTATCACCAACCATTGCCCAAAATAAAGATACAAATCAAGCAGTGGTTATTGGAAACTGTTACACATCTATAGACTGGTCAAGAAACTGAGACGGGTATATAAAGCTGTCATATGTTTGGAAAAACTGTCATGAAATTAGAGTCACTTACATTTATTAAAAAAATGTGAGATGCCATTGAATGGTCATAAAATCTAATAAATGGAAATTTCAACAACTACAAAAAGGCTGAAATGTGTTGATAGAAGAGATCCCAAGACAAGGAATGGGAGTAAAGGAAACACAGAGACTGGAAGTGGCAGATGGCCGGGAAGTAGCAGAGCAGAAATCAAATGTGTATACTCTTTCATTCTTTAGGGACGTGTGGACTGAAGCAAATATATGAACTAATTGACTTACTTTACATTCAAAGCAGGTACTGTACATCCTCATTTATTTTGTAATACTGCTCTGCTGAGCCAGTGGACAATGGGCGATTAATGGCTCCCACTGTAAAGGTGCCAAAAGGAACTACTGCTATGGTGTCTTAATGTGTAGAAATTATGTTTCTTCACTGGTATGTGTCCAGGAGAAAACGGACACTTCAATTATCCCAACCCTTCTAAATGCATTTTGACAAGGCTGGATAAGCATCAAAAGAAAAGATCACAATTACTTATATTGTGTCGAGATTTTTACTGTCCTGACTGCAGCTGAACTGTCGCCACACTGTCTACGACAAAGAAACTGAGACCTTTAAAGAGGCTGTACTGCTTTGTGGGAAAATAGATCAGACAATGGGCACGTAGTGTAAAGGCACATAGACACCACTTGAGGTAGATACGACCATAAAATGACTCTACAGCTAACATTTTAGTAAGACTACCCAGAATAATCAAATGCATCACTGTGCAAAAGTCTTGAGCCACCTCTCATTTCTTTATATTTTGCTTTGTTGTTGTTATTAAAGTTATGATCTTGAAAAGTTGCAGCTGTGGCCGTTTAGAAAAAATCTAATCAATTTTATTTATATAGCACTTTTAAAACAACAACTGTTGACCAAAGTACTGTACAATAGAATAATAAGATAAAATTTAAAAGGAAAGTAAAATAAAAGATAAGAAAATAATAAGAATAAAATGATGACAAACTCACTCAGAATTAAAAGCCAAGGAGTATGTCAGGGCTGTGTGTGCGGGCAGGCGGAGATGAGGATCCAAACACAGGACTCAGCTTTATTACTGGCCAAAAACCAAACCATGAACTGAGCAATGATACAGGCAAGTGTGAGGGTGCAACACAACACTGACACAGAGAAACACGGGGATTAAATACACTGGGGCGAAATCAGAGAATGGAAAACAGGGGGGAGACACAGCTGGGAGAGATTAGGGCTAATGAGACATCATCATCATGGCCTGACAAGAGATCAAGAAAATAACCAAAAATACCAAAATCAAACCAGAACATAAGAAACTCATAATGCTGGGTCATAGTGACCGAGAACTGTGACAGAGTAAAAATGGGTCTTTAAACGAGTTTTAAAAGTATCCAGTGTTGGAGAGGTCCTGATATGTTAAGTCAGTTTATTCCACAGTTTCGGAGCAGTCACAGCAAAAGCCCGATCTCCTCTGTGTTTTAATCTGGACCTACAGACAACAAGAAACATTTGGTCCGCAGACCTCAAAGATCTCGGTGGAGTATACCAATTTGGAAGATCAGAAAAATATATAGGAGCTAGTCCATGCAATGTTTTAAAAACAAGTGTCAAGATATTAATTAATCAATTTGAAAACTAACCTGCAGCCACTGTAGCAAAACAAGTATAGGGAATATGTGCTCTCGCCTGTGCATGCAAGTCAATTGGCAAGTCGGCCAGTTGATGACGAGGTAACACCAGAGTAGAGCCTGTCTCAGAAGTCGAGTCGACTGAAAGTTATACCAGTGATGATAACTTCACAGGCATAAAATAGTATTTCTGCACCAACAAGGTACCAAAGAGCTATTAACTAATAAAATGGCATAGCTTGGTATGCTATATGTCCTTAAAAAAAGTGAAAAAATTGGACAAATGAAGGACAAAAGAAGAGCTGGCATATACAGCAGATAAAGAGATGCACCTGACCTCACCAAAGCATTATCAGAAACATCTTGCAGATGTTGGTTTGGTGGTATTCCAGTCAGTGGTTTTGGACATTTTGTCAAAATACATGAAATTATGAATGCATAAAATATGGTCAGATTTTGGTCGGTCATGTTCATCTGGATTGCTTGGATGTCATTCTGAAAAATGAAGTCAGTGACCAAAAATGCACTGTCCCAGCATTAAGAACATACATGTGTCAAAAGAAACACACAACAGAACACTATGAGTCACTATGAGTCATGGAGTGGCCTCCAAGGAGCTCAGACCTCAAGATTAATGGAGCAGCAAGAGATCATTTCACAGACAAAGACAGTCAACATCCAAAGAGAGCTTTAGAGTGTCCTTCAGGAAGCCTGGACAGCTATTGCTGAACACTGTAAGAAACTGCACTGACGTTTGCCTAAGAGAGCCCAGGGTGTGCTAAAGAATAGCGGTAGCCAAGTATATGCCTTTATTCTGTGCATATGTACATGTATCAACAAACCACTGCAGAAGAGAGCGGTGGCTCTACACGTATAGTAACTGCTTTCAGTAAGACAGGATGTTTTTTGTGCTTTATTGTATAATTGGATTTCTAAGAGTTGCACGACACACACTTTATGTTCAGACATATTATAGAGTATGATACAGACAGGGCAGGCTCCACTTTTAAACTTGGTCCAAGCACCACTGTCAGTGATATATTGAGTAATACTGGCCAGCTATAAAGCATGAAGCGCCTTGAGGCGACTTTTGTTGTGATTTGGCGCTATATAAATAAAATTGAATTGAATTGAATTGAATTTTCCATTCCCTCAATGTGTCTTGGAACAGCATCTTAGCTGTGTAGGTTGTATGCCAAATGAAGGATTTCAGTGAAGAAGTTCAGACACAGCTGCTCATGTCAAGGAAAGAATAATTTATTGGAAAAAGTTTTACAGTTTTGGAGGAAAAGGCTGTGCCCTTTTGGGGAGCTGGTCTACAGCAGCTCCCCTGCATTAGTCCAATCTAGCTTGTCTAGCTGGTTCAGTCAAAGTTCTCTTATGAGTTCTGCATGTACATTATAGAACTACAGAGAATTCTGCAGTTATTGGTGAAACATCAATAAGTCATTCTTTATTGACCAAGTGACTCTCAGCTATTTAATGCGTGTCTGTGTAGGACATCTACAGACAGAGACATACAGAGACTTTGCAAACCGAAGGCAAGTGTTTTTAAAAGTGAATCACATCATTTTCTCTTATCCTAGTCGATTAATATTCATGAATATGAACAACCTCTACCCTGATTTTAAAAACTCAAAAATAAGTTTTTAAACTCCACTAAGATGAAGAAACACATTTCCATTGTAGTATGGATGTTTTAGGAAAAAGTGGTTAAGTTATGTTCCATCTGGCTGCTTTACGGTGGAAGACATTATATTCCACTTCATCCATTTAGTTTCTCACTGAGTCATTCACTGAACACCACTCGGTGAATCTGTGTTATGTAGGAGGTATGAAGTGATTAATGGCTCAAAATAATGGATTTGTGTTGTACTAGGAGGAGGGCAAACAAGTAACACAAGATTGTGTACGGCGCACAACGTACATGACATTAAAGACATCTGAAACACAACAAACTGCTTTTGTTTTGCAGACAGTCCTCTTTTTTGGTGGTAGACTTTCTTATCTAACGCAGCACACACTCCCACAGTCTCTCAACTACTGTGGAAGATGGAACCTGCTTGATTATTTTGATCATGGCATTTATTAAAGGGGAACTCCAAAGATTTCACACATAAGCTAATAGCAGTGCTGTTTAGCCTATGGAAGCAGCTGGTTAATGTTTTCGTTGGCTCTGGAGAAGTATTGTCTGGTTGTGCTTGAAGTTTACAAGTTAGAGCTCTACTCTCAGAACGATGGGATTTGAAATGCATTAAAATTCACCAAACAGGGATAGTCTAAGGGAAAAAAAGGATGATTTCCATTATGAGAAATGTTTTTAAAAGTTGATCCATGCTAAGGATTAGAAGGGGGACTTACTCTGCTCTGTTCTTTTGAATGTCTTACATTGTAATTCAGGGGTGGGGAACTCCAGGTCTCGAGGGCCGGTTACCTGCAGGTTTTAGGTGTGTCCTTGATCGAACAGTGCTGATTTAATTGGCTTGAACTTGATCCCGTGATTTAGGTGTGTTGACCCAGGGTGAGATCTAAAACCTGCAGGACACCGGCCCTCGAGACCTGGAGTTCGACACCCCTGTTGTAATTTGTCAGGTATTCATAGTGCAGCAACACATTGTTCAAGTTACCGATGAACGCGAATCCAGTCTGTGAAGCTTAAGAGGTAGATCTGGAAACAATAAGTTGGTGACCCTTCCACCAGCAACCATCTACAAGACAAAGATGCTGGTAATACTGTGAGTGGTACTGATGGGACTGAGCTAAGAACTGACCAGGAATTTTGAAAGTCTCATAAGGTTGCAAGATCTGATCTCATGGATTTTTAATATTTAATATCATGATGCTGGAACCCCGCTTTATGTTTCTTATAACATGAAGTCAAGTCTCCTGTCCTTATACCGCAAAGCCACAATGCCAGGATTCAGTTGGATTTGCATGTGTGTGTCTGTCTGTGTATCTGTGTGTGTTATCATTCTGGCTGTAAACACAATAGCTTGAAAAAGATTTAAATCATTTCTAATAAAACTTTGACTCATGTTAACAATCCGTTCAAAATTGTCTTACATCCACCATGGTCTTTAACGTCAGCTCAATGACTTATTGGTCTAAAATTGACAAAAAGCCTTTTAACTTGTGTCGTTTGCATTGTCAATACATAGAAAGTGCTGTATGAAGATTTAAAATATCATGTCACATTTGACCTCTGACCTTTCCTTCAAGGTTGGTAGAATTATCTTAAGGTCAAAATGATAACATATAGGCTTATATGTGTCTACTGCATTACAAACTTCTTAAAGTATGTTTAAAAAGAACAAAGTGCACACAATGAATATATGCAAAATATAATACTATTCATTTAACAGCAAATACTGCCCAGAGAGTGAGCAGAGAGCTTTTTGTTTTATTAAGCAGTGATCATATCCCCCAGAAAAGGTTTCGTTAGTTATTTTCTGAGTAACCAGCCCCACAAGAACCCTGCAAACATGGATTCATGATATGAATCTTACCTGATTGATTGTGAGTGGTTGCTGATTGATAAAATCACACAGCAAAGATATTGCTGCACCAAAAACCTCCTCATGGGTGACGTGGATGATCTTTCCAACTGCCAGCTGTTTTACTTTCCAAGCCGTAGTGAAACTTGAAAGTGAAACAAAACAGGAAGACAGAATGTTTTTGGCTTAAGAGTAAAAGTTGCACCTTATATGATGGTTTGGGTTCCAATCTGCCCTCTGGCTACGTCAAACACAGGTTCAAACCCAAAGTTGTTCTATTTGCAAGAAGATTCTCACACAGTTCTTTGTTTCCACGATCATGAGCAGAAGAAAAAGGTTTATACACTAACACCACTATTTGCCAATGCCTTACCCCAGACTTGTCTTATAAAAAATGAAATTTTTGCATTGATTTGATTAATATTTAATATTATGCATGTTTGCAAGAGGAGGAAGCAATTATTTAAGAGTCCTCAGTGCTACTTGGATTCTTAGAGAGTTTCATCATAGATCCAGATGTAATTATAAGTCATTCAAGAGGGTGTCTCTGAAGTAATGGGGACAATCAGGTCTTAATGTTAATAAATACAACAGCAAGTGTTCACAAAAAGGAAGTTTGAGCTCCACCTGAGGCTGGCTCAGTATGAGCATATCATACTGCCACACACCTTTCACTTGAAAGGGGAAACTTTAACAGCAGCGAGATCAAACTGAAAAGGTTCACGTGTCCAGTCAACTGCTCTGAGTTCACCTCAAGGTTAGACGCTTTGCCAGAAGCCAATGTTCCCCAAATATAATAGTTTCTCTGGGGAGTTGTGCCACGTTTGATTTAGTTGATATGTGTTTGCACTCTGAAATCACTTTTTAAGTCCACTGAGATAACTCAGACAGCAGCTTCAAAGATAAGACAGCTGAGGCATGGCACAGGTCGGGCTGCTCAGCTTTTGGTCTTTGTTTTTTAGGGTGACTGACATGTCGCGTTGCCTCATCCTCTTGTGTTTACACCAACAAACAACCAAACCTTACCTTCCAGCTAGTAACCATTACTAAGGTGCTGCCCTTAATCATGCAAGGGTTAAGTGCTAAGGCAGGAGAAACACAGCCCTGCACTGTACTCTGTTTGATTTACTGAAGGTGCAGTTGATTTATACTGCTAGGTACTTGAAAAACTCCCTCGGGCAGGAGTGGTACTTGCAAGAAAAGATATATTGTGTTTTAAACAAATCATAGTAGGTTACTTAGAATCCCAAGAGCAGCTACAAACCACAGTGACTCTTAACAAAGGATTCAATGATGCCTTGAGAAATATCTGTAAACATTTTAAAGAGGTGGAAGCATCATTTAGGTGAGACAGTTTGACTTATTGCTTTGCAGTCTGTATTGCTTAAAGAGTTGTTTAATGTGACAGTTTTCTTGCGCTTTGTCACCTTAAGAAAACTCTCGAGTCTGTTAAAAAGTAAAAAATGGGATTTTGAGAAAAGGCAAAAAGTAGCTCTCCCTCAGTGCTGGCTGCTGTTTGATTTTGTGGCGGTGCAGTTGCATTTGTCATGTTGAACTTTTGGAACATTTCCCAAAATCAGAGAAAGAAACTTTCAAAGATAAAAGAAAAAACTGCCCAGGGACAGGCCAAGAAGTCCCGCTGGCTATAAAAGGATCTTCAAGCAGAACAAATGGTTGTTCTGTGAGTTGATGCAATCCCAGCTAATATTCCTTTTGATTCTTTAGAGTTAGCGGGGCTGTGATCTGTCAAGACTCTGCAAAGGTTAAAGTTCCAACAACACTTGTGAACAACTTGACTTTTTTGACTGACATGTTTTGACTTGCAGCCTTCATTAGCATGCTTTCAGTTTGTGGCCTTCATTAGGGTCATCATCAGCCTGACCAAGGCGACAAGCCCAAAGATGTGGTCAGGGACGTTTTTCTAAATACTTTAGTTTTAAACTTTAACCTTTTCTGTGTGCATGTTAGAAGAAAGGGATGTTGTGGTGGAAACCTCGACTCTTTCTACATATGTCAAGACTCTTTTATTTGGAGATTAACTATGGGAGTGGGATCATGGCTCCAGGCACACTCCTTCCGGTTCTTATCTACATGTGTTCCCCCAGTTCTACAAGCTGTTCATTCTCGTTTATGTGCCCCACCATCGCTCCACTTTCCAGTTCTTTAACTTCTTCACTCCTATTCAGTACATGGGGATCTGCCAGGCCCGGGAGCCGTCGCCAGTCCCCTTCAAGGCCTTCACCAAACCGCAGCTCAACTCATGTCCAAGCCGTTCACCTTTACCTACACTGTTAAAAAAACCATCCTAAAACAACGGTAATATTCCGGCAGCTGGGGCGCCAAAAATACGACCGTAAAATAACAGAAAATAACTGTCCCATAAAAATACAGTTATTTCCAGTAATGAAAATACAATTAATTGCGCTAATTTGACATGGGATCTCGCCTTCTTCAAGTGCCGCTAAACGTTAAATCAGGAACATGTTAATGTGATTAAACAATGAAACCATCTATAAATAGGAAAAAAAAAACATCTTAAAAAAATGGTAATATTCCGGCAGCTGGGGCACCAAAAATACGACCGTAAAATAACAGAAAATAACTGTCCCATAAAAATACGGTTATTTTCAGTAATGAAAATAGAGTTTGTTGCGCTAATTTGACATGGGATTCTGCCTTTTCCAAGTGCTTTTAGACATTAAATTAGGAACATTTTTACGCGATCAAACAATGAAATTACCTATAAACAAGGTCACTGAATGTGGAAATATGAATCATAATACGTAAATGTACAGAAATATACAGTTAACAGTTGGTTTAAGTAATAATTGATTGCATGCCCTGGGACAGACTGACAGAGGCGAGGCTGCCATATCGCACCATCGGCCCCTTTGGCTATCACTAGTAGGCGGTAGGTGAAGAGTCTTGACCACGGACACAACGACGGGGAGTGTCTGAGCCAGGGCGCGAACCGGCAATCTTGTGATCACAAGGCAAACTGCCAACTCTTGAGCCACGAACGGCCTAACTAGCAATGATAATAATACTTATGTGATGTAACACAAGCTTATAGGGATCATGCTATATACTTTTCCATAGCATTACATTTGAATTCAACAGTTCAATCTTTCAAATAACGGACAGGTATTTGTGAAATCATGATACATTTGTGAATGTATTTTAACAATCTAAATATGCATATGTACAGACAGATACATTTAATAATCATGACAATTATGTTGTATTACATTACAGTGATTTAACGTTAATTTACATTCAAAATGTGAAGTCAAAGTCTATTTACGTAACTTTAATGATATTCTAGAAGAACAGAACATTACTGTAAAATGCACAGTAAAATACCTTCATATTAGGTTTTTTTCCTACGGTCGCAGCCATACCCGCGACCTTGTTGTTAGTTCACATTCATTGGCCGATGGTTAGCGTCATGTTATTTATATTAATTGCAATTCCTACCTCTACATTTCTTTTTCAAAATATATAATTAGCACAGCGTGTCCGTGCAATGTCTTACATTGTGGCATGCAGAGAAATCTTAACAAAGAAGCTCACAGAGAGAGATTGAGCTTGTTATTTAACCCCAAACTGGTAGGGGGAGCTCCTTAATAAAACACTTGTGGTGCTACAATATGCCTCAAGGTTCAACAACAGCACAACAGAAGTCACTCATGGTACAGCACTCGGTACCACTTTACAATAAGGCTCCCCTTATAGATGCTAATAAATAGTTTATAGCTATATTATTAATTAATTTGTAAATGCTTTATAAACCATTATTAATGGTTTATTATGCATTAGTTAAGGGTGAGAAAGAGGAAAAAAACTGACCGGTTTCTTGCCAAATAGTGAGCCAAATGTGTTCACCTATATATTTCATCTAGAGTTGCTATATTAAACATTTCAGACTAAGTTACTATCCTGTAAGCACAATCAGCATTTGTAAACATATTTTTTATCATATAAAATTGTACTTCAGAAATGCATTATAAATATCCACAACTATCAATCGGAGCTTTGTTGTAAAGTGTAAAGCATAAAACCATTTATTAATGAATAATAAATATTTATAAATGCCAAATGGGAGCCTTATTGTAAAGTGTAAAGCATGACACCATTTATTTATGACTAATAAACATTTATAAATGCCAAATGGGAGCCTTATTGTAAAGTGTAAAGCATAACACCATTTATTAATGACTACTAAACATAAATGACAAAAGAGAGTTTTGTTGTAAAGTTTAAAACATGTCAACATTTATTAAGGACTAATAAACATTTATAAATGCCAAATGGGAGCCTTATTGTAAAGTGTAAAGCATAACACCATTTATTAATGACTACTAAACATTTATAAATGACAAAAGATAGCTTTGTCGTAAAGTTTAAAACATGTCAACATTTATTAATCACTAATAAACATTTTTAATTGCCAAAAGTGAGTCTTAAATGTATAATGTCACCATTTATAACACTTAGACCTAAATTACAATCAGTGCTTGAAATAACATTTAACTACTGTCAAAAATGGCAATGTATTGTAAGAGTAACACATGTAACATTAAATGTGTTTTTTAAAACACCAAACAGTCACCCACTCCAAAAAAAGTTCATGCCAGACTGGTTCAAACTGGAAATATTTTTTGTATGTCCTTAAATAAGCGTCCCAGTGGTCCATCAGGGTGTCGCGCTCCAGTTCCTCCTTAAGAAAAGTCAGTTTCTCTCGCTCCTTGTTAAGAAGGGCAGTTGCAGTAGGGGCAGGATTAGAAGAAGAATCTAAAGAACAAACAATTATTAAATTACAATACTAAAATAATTTATAATCTAAACTTGGGAAACTCAAATAAAATATTGATTAAAAACGGTTACAACTTGAATTTATAAAAAGCCACTTTGTAAAAATTATGTTATATACACATGTGGTGGTTCAGACATTTCTAAAACAAGGCAAATAATTCTTATGTGTACTGCCTTACCAGGGTGTTTAATATAAATTTAATGATGCACATAAACAAAACTAAAAATATACAACTAAGTGATATCAATCGTTTGGAATAACCAATAGTAATAGAGCTATTCACATGTTATGTGATGTTAGTTAGCCACTGTAGCTAGCAGCCAAATGGCTCGGTAGCTAGCTAGCTAGCTAGCATTATACTCACCTTCATGTCTAACTGCTGACGTCGTTGGCTTAGTGCAATCTAGATCATCCAGTCTCTGCTTTTTGTATCTCTTCGAACGTGTGCTAACTGTGTAAGTCGCAGACGCACACAAATTTTTATCTTCTGCTCCATCCATGGTGCAGCAACTTGAACGAGCGCCTTCAGTGTGTCTGTTCGTGCCCCTTTGGCTTGACCTTCCAGAGCGCTCCACTGCCTGTCGCGCTCTGAGAGGAGGGGCTTTCCTTAATAAAGTTAACTGTGATTGGATGGTTGTATAAGCTCCTCTGCGTTTAAATTAAATTTGTTTTCCCTCCCTTTGGCAGCAGAACATATTTCTTTAGCATGAATCCAGCGGGTTAGATCTACATAACAAAGTGGGAGATACATTATAACAGGTGAGACAATCCTCTTTTTTGCGTGGGACTATTTTTGATTATAGGGCTTGTTTTATATAGCATGTGAAGTTCTTTAACTCTGAACCGATTTGCACTAGACTCCCATAGAGTATTTTACGGTGTTTCGAGGTGATAATAAAATAAATTACTCATTTTTTCCCACCAGAATGTCTCTGGGAATGAGATTGCGCGCCAGAATAGAAGGAAAACAAACTAAATATAAGGCACTAAGGCTCATTAAATGGCTGCAGAAGAAACACCTGCTAAAAAAGAAGCTTAGATGTCCTGTTTGTCACCATAAGATGAAAATGATTTCCGTGGTGAAGAAAGACCAATATATGTGGTATGTATAATGCATGATAATGTAGTGCATGTAGTAAATATAACAAAATATTTCGGTTATCAATGCAAGAGGGAGCATTAACCTCTTTTCATTATTATTTTCTTCATACTTAATTTTGTGATTATCTTTTCAATTAATGCTCTTGTTTAAGGGTCCATTTCTTTACTTAACTCATTTGTATGTTCTCAGGTGCTGCAAAAGAGCAAGTCATAGGAAAGTTTCCAGAACAATTAGAACTAGCTCCCTCTTTGAGAAATCAAAAACATCTCTTTTCAGTTGGATGAAGTTCATTTACAGGTATATGTAGATGTAGACATTAATAGCAATGCACCTTTCATAATTGAACACCAATACGAGACTTGTGAAATAAAATTAGGGCCTCAGTAAGTAATAATTGCCTCAATTTCTATCACAGATTTTCACAAGGGCTCAGGCTCAGACAAATAGATATGATCGATGATGAAGTGGCTGGCAGCTCCAGAACACTAAGTAGCATGGCAAGACACATTCGACATGTTTGTATACGTGCAATTAAAAGACACAGAATAAACAATGGACACCGTCTTGGTGGTGACAGAGAATTTGTGGTTATAGATGAAAGATGTCTCCGTCATCAGCGAAAGGTTGGTAAACTCTCAGACAGGTTTGTTAGAATCAATGCAGATCTGAATGTGTCCTCTAAACATGGAAACCTTTACCATAAGTAAAAAAAATTAGTAGAAGCAACCATCTTTTTGAATGTTTCTTTGTAGATATTCTGTTTAATTTTATTCTTTTTGTTTTCAGTATGCACGTGGACGCTTTGGAAATGCATGGAAAAGGAAGAAATGGGTATTTGGAATGATGGGAATTAAAGACAAAAGGCGAAGGCTCGTGTTAAAACTTGTTGAAAAACGATCAAGGCGCCACCTTGTTCCTCTGATCAGACAGCATGCTAAGTTGGGTAGTGCCATTATCAGTGATGAGTGGAGAGCCTACAAGAATGTTTTGACAAACATAGGGTACAGACATTACACTGTAAATCACAGCAGGTGGTTTGTAGATCCTCAATCTGGCAGTCATACACAGCATATCGAAAGGGCTTGGATGACCATCAAAGGACATGTCCGTAGATTAAGGAAATCGCACTGAGAAGTTGCTGGAGGAACACCTGATGGTTCTTGAGTGGTCATCTTGGCTTGGTTCGCGACACCCTGATGGACCACTGGGACGCTTATTTAAGGACATACAAAAAATATTTCCAGTTTGAACCAGTCTGGCATGAACTTTTTTTGGAGTGGGTGACTGTTTGGTGTTTTAAAAAACACATTTAATGTTACATGTGTTACTCTTACAATACATTGCCATTTTTGACAGTAGTTAAATGTTATTTCAAGCACTGATTGTAATTTAGGTCTAAGTGTT
Source organism: Diplotaxodon limnothrissa (assembly GCF_057381915.1). Taxonomy (NCBI): domain Eukaryota; kingdom Metazoa; phylum Chordata; class Actinopteri; order Cichliformes; family Cichlidae; genus Diplotaxodon; species Diplotaxodon limnothrissa. The sequence continues at coordinate 20,387,128 of NC_140597.1, forward strand.
ATAAATGGTGACATTATACATTTAAGACTCACTTTAGGCAATTATAAATGTTTATTAGTGATTAATAAATGTTGACATGTTTTAAACTTTACGACAAAGCTATCTTTTGTCATTTATAAATGTTTAGTAGTCATTAATAAATGGTGTTATGCTTTACACTTTACAATAAGGCTCCCATTTGGCATTTATAAATGTTTATTAGTGATTAATAAATGTTGACATGTTTTAAACTTTACGACAAAGCTATCTTTTGTCATTTATAAATGTTTATTAGTGATTAATAAATGGTGTTATGCTTTACACTTTACAATAAGGCTCCCATTTGGCAATTATAAATGTTTATTAGTCCTTAATAAATGTTGACATGTTTTAAACTTTACGACAAAGCTATCTTTTGTCATTTATAAATGTTTAGTAGTCATAAATAAATGGTGTCATGCTTTACACTTTACAATAAGGCTCCCATTTGGCATTTATAAATATTTATTATTCATTAATAAATGGTTTTATGCTTTACACTTTACAACAAAGCTCCGATTGATAGTTGTGGATATTTATAATGCATTTCTGAAGTACAATTTTCTATGATAAAAAATATGTTTACAAATGCTGATTGTGCTTACAGGATAGTAACTTAGTCTGAAATGTTTAATATAGCAACTCTAGATGAAATATATAGGTGAACACATTTGGCTCACTATTTGGCAAGAAACCGGTCAGTTTTTTTCCTCTTTCTCACCCTTAACTAATGCATAATAAACCATTAATAATGGTTTATAAAGCATTTACAGATTAATTAATAATATAGCTATAAACTATTTATTAGCATCTATAAGGGGAGCCTTATTGTAAAGTGGTACCCAGCACTCTCTCTACAAAACAACAACTGTCAGTGACGCTGCACCACGGCGTAAACACAACATTCAAGATAACAGTTTAAAGTAACGTAACCATAAACAATAGAACAAGAACATCTAAACAGCAGCACATGTCCCAAGGCATGATGGGAGACATTTCTGGATGTATTTTTACGATCTAAATATGCATATGTACAACAAAATATATTTAACAAACAAGTAAATTGTGTTTTATTACATTTACAGTGATGTTATGTTATTTTACATTTGACGTGTCAGATCACAGTCTACTTATGTAAATGTAATGATATTCTAGAGAAACAGTACACATCTGTAAAATACACAGTAAAATCATTTGACATTACTATTTTTTGGAACAGTGTACTAAAACGCTGTCAAACCTAAAATGAGGACGTGGACCCAGTGAGTGAAAGTAGTGTTAAAAATGAACATTGTGCAGTATTCATCTGGCAATCCTTGTTTTTTCCCCCTTTTTTAGCCATTTTTACATTGCTATGCTTGATATATCCTTGGCCACAGCGGTTCGTCTTTAACAATCTCCAACTATTGGATGCATGTGATCAGAGTCAAACACTGAAAGCTCAAGGACAGGAATAGTTTAGAGGGATTGCACAAATATCCAAAGTACAAGTGAAAGATGACATGGCAAGAGTTGTAAAAAGTGTCAGATTGGGTTTTATCCTTTATGGCACACCTCCAAGTAAGAGTCAAATATGATAGAATCACTAAGTTCAGTTTGTAGGGCCCCCGGAAGAATGTGCTCCCGTGCCTGTATAAAAAAAAACCCTGTGAAGCATATCTAAAGATGACAATGTACATTTTTTTAGGCTGCAGCCTGGAAAGAATATTCAGAAGGACATGCACAGCCGTTGCTGTGAGCATATGCAACTGTAATATCATTCCCTACATTCTGTCTGGTTGCGAATTTGCCACATCAACCCTGTCATATGCAAATATGCTCATGCAATGCTAATATGCGGTAGATTTAACATCATGCTTTTGGCTGAATACTGGAGGGTTTGCTTTGACCAGTAGTGTTTTCTTCTCTATGTGGATGTTGTTCTTTAGAGCGGAAGCGGATGGCTGCAACCATTTTCACTTTTCTAACATACAAGGATACGTTCAAAAGCCTTTTTGTCAAACTTCGCTTATGACAGATTAGATAGAGAGATTACAACAAAAACTTTCCTAGTTTTTACTGAAAAGAGATAGTTGAAGCAACTTTTTCTCTGTTTTTGGTGGTGAATCCACATTTTTTTGGTCCACTAATAAACCTGAAGACAGTTTTCTGAATAATAATAAACATGGAGTCTTTTATGAAGAAGTTGGATGGCCTTCACTGTCTGAAAGCTGTGATAACCCTATAGTAGCTTTCTGTATGTCTCTCTTTGGGAAAGTGCCATTGTATTAAAGTGACTGCAAAGTTTGCAAAGTTTGCACTGAGCTTGGAAGAACTGTTTTTATTTCTTAGCCAAAGCTCTTTAAAAGTAAGCAAACAAGGTGTTATTAGAGTGGATTGTAAATTAATAAATTCATGAGGAATTTAGCTTCTAATAACATTAAAAATCTATGATTATTATAAATAGAAGTCTTCATTGAGAATTCTAATAAAAACGTGTTTTTTGTTGTTTTTTAAACTCTTGTTTTTGCCTTTTGAAAAAAGGGTCGGGTACCTCAAGTTCTCAGCTTTTTCCCAAACATGTAGCATCAGTGCCAGTCTTACAGCCGTCACTAAAGGGCACACAGAGGGTACCACCATTTTTCAGAGCTAAAAATGTTACAGTGAGCTTCTTGTGATATTTAGAGTACCTCACTCATCTCAGCCTACAAACTGTATCCCCCTGAAAGAAGCTGAGGTCAGATGACTGTGGAGACAAGTTCAAGAGAGCAACTTGGTGTTCAAGTAGTTCTCCTAAAGCTTTGACTCGTGTTTGACTTCAGTCAGGGTGGATTTTATCACCCACTGTGAAATGCTGGCATGTTTTAGACCACCCCAAAAGTCCAGCTTCATTCCCCTTCCTGAGAAATGGTTTTGAGTTTGCTGCTCATTCTCTCAGATTATTACGAGGAAACCTTTGGACTTTTGTTTTAAATAAGTCTTGTTTTTTTTTTAAATTCGCTTAGTTTTCTATCACTTCTATCAGTTCTCTTTGGTCCTCCCAGTGCTAATATGATCCATTTTATACAGCGTCTTAGAGTGCAAGTCATAATTTGACATTGACAAAGCCCTGCTTTTGTTTAGTGTCTTTGCACGAGAACTATCACAAAACAACATATCAGTGTTATTTTTCTAAGAAGTGAGCAGTGGCTCTAAGCTGATTTAGTGGATCAAGCCCCTGATGTGTAGGTTAGATCTGAGCTGTTGTTTGAAGTGCCTTGATAGAAGGATGCATGTCAAAGATTTTGTGGTCAGTGAAAGTAAGTTTTACATCAGTAAGTTTGCAAGTAAAAATGTTTTTCTTGACATTTTGGATCTTGTGGCAAACACTGTTTATTAATAATGAAGTATAGGTGTGTGTGTGTGTGTGTGTGTGTTTCATTGTTTAGTGTCAAGGCAGCTGCTTCAGCCATGTATCAATCTGACTTCCTCCATTTGAAATTTCACGCAACTCAAGGATGACTTTCCATGCAACACTTTAAAAGCGAGGTGGCTCACTACACCCTCAGACATTCAGCTCATGGTGATTTTTCAGATTCACATCTGGTTACAATAATCCCTTACCCCTCTCTAAGGAAGCACGACCAATGTTGCCTCTGAAAAAGTGTAGAACAAACATGCAGCGTCATACAGTTGGATGAGTGGTTTGGACATTTCCCTAACATGTGGAAGGTCCCTGGTTTGAGACTAGGAGAAAACACAAATCCTCGAGTTCCTTTTCAAGGACGGCATAAAAAAATCTAACAAAGCAAATATGTGGAGTTATCTGTTGTGGCAACCCAGTGTGAATAAGAGAGCAGCTGATCGTGGAGGCTCTGGTGCATGACAATTTTGTTCCCTCCTTCAACACCAGGCGTTTTCAGTGTTCAGTGGAGACCAGTCTCCATCTGGTCTTTTATTTTGAAAATGTATTTCATAGTGAAATCCCAGGCACTGTCCCGAGTGAACAGCTGGACAAACTGGAGCCAGAGTATCCTACATTCATGCATAAGTCTCCATTACTTTTATATGTTCCCCAGTCATGTCATTATAAAAACTAACTCTAACACTTCTCCAATACTGGTGATGGGTTTGTGCAACAATCAGCTTGGGGATGAATCATCCCGCCTCTTCTCAAGGACACCTTTATGATGAGATTTTAATCTTGTGACTGCAGCACCTTTGGGCCTCGAGTCTTTGTAGTGCCAGTGCCATGAGCTAACCGTCTCATGGATAATGGAGTCAGCACGATGTACCTCATGCTCTGGGCTGAATTCTCGGTGATTCAAGGGTCATTATGGTGAGTGAGATCTTGACATTTACACAGAGACCAGAAGCTCTGGGGTTTGAACTTAATGCTCCCTTGTCCATCTCTATCTGTATGTGTGTGTGTGTGTGTGTGTGTGTGTGTGTGTGTGTGTGTGTGTGTGTGTGTGTGTGTGTGTGTGTAAAAGCAGAAATTCAATTATACAGTGTATGTCTTTTCTTTCTCTTTTACATAGCTATCTATGCTAGCTATGTAACCTTTGTTAAATACAACTAGTCATGTCAGCTTGCCCTTGCAATCCCATGCTTTGTGTTTTGCATGCATGCACCCTTCATTCATCCTCTCATCGTCGTCTCTACTTTGCAGCCACATCCACCCTCAGCCTGCACACTATTAGAGTCTGCCACACTCATCTATACATAGACCCTCCTCTGCTGGTCTTTTTCTTCTTTCATTCTTTCCCGTTCATACACCGACCCAGTCCTCAACCTCTGCTTCCCACCATCCATCTGTCTCTCATGAAACTCTGCAATCCAGCACACCTCCTTAACCCAGCCCTCTCCTGGGGCCTAATTAATTTACTGAAATCTCAATCAGCCTTCCACTCCATTACCCTGATCCTGTTTGATACTTTCTTCTCAATGCTGGGGGGCATTAGGATGATTACATTCACCATCCAGTCTCTCTTCCACTATGATTTCATCGTCTTGTTCCCCCGATATAATGATGTAATGGTGGGGGGCACGCCCCTTGCTCAGGTCAGAAAAAACTGAATCATAACACAGAAGTTTAGAGGCTCCCGAGTTCAATCAGAGAGAACTGTGGGTGGGTGGCGAATCTCTTGGGGAGGAAATAAACTCCTCTGAAGTCAGGGGGGAGAGATAGAAAAGGAGAGATCGGGGCAAGAGATAGCAGACACTGGTCGGAAGAAAGAGGAAGTAAAAAAAGACAGACAGAGCAACTGAAGATTATGAGAGAAAAGGAGAACAGCTCTACAGGAGAACAAAGACAAAGGGTGGGAAAAGGTTCTAGGACACAGGCAGCATCATTCACAAGCCAAGGGTAGAAAAAGGCAAGTATGAGCATCATAGTGTCACGGGCTAGCACGCTAACATTTACTGAGTCACATGTTCAGGTAGCGCCTGTAGGATTGGTGGGAATGTCATTTGTTTTATAGTTGTCATGTGTAAGGCTGTCTTTTTCCCATGACTACAGATACAGTCCTAAATAAAACAGAACAGTTACACTGACCATTATGTCCGTGACCATTATGACCATTATCATTGAATGTGGCCTAATAATGGTTTTGACACAAAGTTATCAATAGCTGAAGTTAGCTTACTGACACAAATGCTGCTACCACACTCCTAATATTGTCAAATAAGAGGACAAACAGAAGAGGCAGTTTCATTAAGACATTTAAGGACTATACGTAAAGTGACTCCCCATAATGTCATGATCTGTAAAGTTATTTTAGTATGGAAATAAAAAAACAGAAAGCTCGCCCAGAAATGAGAATTGAATGTAAGTCAGTCAGAAACAAACGCAAACTCCACATTCATTACAGCTTTGTGATTGGTTACCAATGCAATGGGTAGGAGCACCTCACTCTAGGTGGGAGGAGGGGCTGGATATGAATGCAAATGGTAATTATTTGAATTGTCCCTTTAAAAAGTATCTGGTTAGGTTGCAACCTCATCTTTCAGTTTGTTCCTCAGAGTTATGCAGAGTCGATGGTCAGTCAAGTCAGAACAGATCAGATGAGGGAATGATCTGTAATGATCTGTCAGTCAGAAACTCAGGCCCTGCAGCGCAAAAATATATAAGAATCAAAGTCTCGAGATTTTACAGTCTGGAGCAGCTTCACACTGGGTGCATTAACAGTCTGGAGTTCAGTCTTTTCGTCTGTCCACTGTTGCCATTTGGGATGACTGGTGGAATCCTACCAAAAATCAGATAAATCATTCGCTGTCTGACTGGTTGTGCAGATCTGGATCCTGGAGGTCACACTGGGAGGATCGCATCCAATGGGATCAGTGGAATTTCATCATGAGCTCATAGCTCAATACAAGACCTGACCAGTATTTAGAAACAGGTTTATAGTCTCTAATCTGTCATTTCATTTTCAAAGAGTTCTACTGTACATTCTGTTTTAGAGCATTCAAGTGAATCATGAATTTAACAATTAAAAAATAACTGCAATTGGCAATAATATAACATCATGAGAATGTGTGGTACTCGGTAGTTAACGGATTAAATTGTAACTGTTGTTAGGACTTCTTCAGCCTAACCGACATAGTTGTGATAAACATACATGTAACACAATCATTAGACAAACCGAAATATGAATGTTAAAGCTTAAAGTTTCATACATTACAACTAAATTCTGCCCAAAAAGTTATCAAAGTACGTATGTTTGCTCATAACAGTAACATTGCTCATTGATATGACAGATACAGCAGAAAATAGCATTTTATGCGTCAATTGCTATAATTAGCATCATCAAAAATAACATGAGTGCAATATGTTATTACTCTTGTTGCTATCACTGAACATAGAGGTTAGTTAGCTTACAGAGACACGTGGAACACCATTCATTTAGCCACCACTTCTGCTGACTTCAGCAGATCAGCCTAACATTCATCTCACTGTTGAGATGTTGGCCGATAACTTCTGAAAAGTTTTTTAACAACTTTTACGAAGCTTCTCCAGCTGGCTCACACAGTTTTTGCCCTGTGAATATGTCCGTACCATCAGTTTTTAAAAAAGAAATCTGTCTATAATTTCACAGTAATCTGCAGAACAGGAGCAGCCACTACCTTTATTACTCAGCATTTTCTTTCTTTGCTCAACATTTTTTTAATATGGAGAAGAAAATAAGCATTCAGCATTAGGCTGTGGAACAGTGTGAATTAATACTTAGTGTAAACAAAGGTGCATTGTTGGCTAATGAGAATCCATCCACTCAACAAGCTCGTGGCCTGAGTCATAAGTCAAAGTCAAAGTCAAAGTCAACTTTATTGTCAATTCTGCCACATGTACAGGACATACAGAGAATAGAAACTTCGTTACTCTCAATCCCTAGATAAAATAGAAAATGAACATTTAAATATAAGAGTGATTAAAAATGCAAGTAAAATATTTTAAAGTAAAAAAAATTAAATAATATAATACAATTTTACATATGCGGAAAACAATATCAACTTTATTTCTCAATTTATTTAAAATTTATTTGAGGATGATTAAAAAAAAAACAGTCAGCAAAGTAAAACTTTCTTCCTTCACACATGATGCAATGTGAATAGAGAGACGAAGCTTTCATTGGTTTAATGGAGACTGATGCCCTCTGGCTGTGGTGAAACTGTGGGCCAAAGGTGGAATTGCTGCAGGGTGTAAAATGAGTGCTCTAAACTAACATGATCTGAAGACACAATCAGCCAGCTGCTCCTCCATTCTTCCACAAGCAAGGAGAATAAACTAGATGTTCTGAGCCTGTATAACCTAAAGACATTGGAACATAAACACAAGTATTAAATAACTAAAAACTGATTCCATGACTTAAAATTTGTGCCAGTAAAATCAGAAGGTTTCTTTTGGATTCTCTTGCTAGCTGTACAAGGGTTGCTGTGGCTTAAGAGTGGGATGTCCCAAAATTAAGCACTTAAAAGCCCCACCAAATCAAAATCAAATCAAATCACTTTTATTGTCACATCACATGTGCAGGCACACTGGCACAGCACATGCGAGTGAAATTCTTGTGTGCGAGCCCCACAAGCAACAGAGATGTGCAAACACAACAACACAAACGAGCAAAATACAAGAATGGCCAACCTGAAACTAATAAATATATGTACAATATATAATAGTGTATGCATTTCTGGATGTGTATACTAAATATTTTCCTACGTGTGTGTGTGTGTGTGTGTGTGTGTGTGTGTGTGTGTGTGTGTGTGTATACACATTTTTACAAATTAAATAGTAAAAAAAAAATAAATAAAAAAATAAAAAATAAAAAATAAAATAAAATAATAATAATAATAATAATAATAATAATAATAATAATAATAATAATAATAATAAAATATATAAAATATACAGAGTTGAATATGTGCAAAACAAGTGGCATTTATATACAGTGTGGAGTGCATAATGTTGAAAGTCACCATGTGACTAAGTGGAAATTACTCCCAATGACAAGGCATTATGGGTGTGAATAGGTCACTGATGAACACAAGCTGAAAGGTGTTCCAGAAGCCCTAAGGTTAAAATGAAGATGATTTATTTATATGCAATCCACCAATATTCACCTCGGAGAACTGCAAACATCAATACGACTCATCTCTCTATGGTGCCTGACTGTTTGCCCAAAGGTACTGTGATAGTTCTTGACTGCCAAACAGACTTGTAATGCTGTTCCAGTCCATGGTTAAAATTGCAAGAATAATAAGTTTTAAGCAGCTTTTTAGAGCATAATCTTAACATGGATTAGACCAGCACTAGCTGTCAGTGTCTGAAGACTACAGAGTTCACATGTTGCTATAAGGCAAGTTTTGTCTTTAGTGGAACAAATACAGGAAAATGTGACCAAAGACAAAGACGTGTCCATAAAAGAAAAACTTATCAGGGGTCCATGACAGAAATGCAAACCAGCTGAGCGACACAGCAAAGAAGAAGAAAGGACCACACTGAAGCTTATACCACGACTGTGTCTATAATATTTTAAAACTATATCTAATTTAAATTTACCCACTATTCTTTTCAAAGTAGTCACCCTGTGTAGTGTTACACACTAGCATCAAGTGGAAGCAGGAAGGGTGGAAACTCTTGGTCAGGGACAAGCTGAAGTATCTCAGGCTCAGGAGATAGATGGACAGATTGGTGCAGCATCAGCAGTGATACAGATGCATCTGTTGTGATGAAGAGAGAGCTGTGGCAAAGAGAGAGCTGAGCAAAAGCAAAGCTGTTAATTTACCAGTGGTTACGAGTTTTGGATAATGACTGAAAGTCTGAGCTCACGGACACAAGAAATGAGCTTTCTCCAAAGGGTGGCTACCCCACATGAGTCGGAGGAGGTGTCTCGGGAGAGGGGGTCAGGGCTTCTCTGTTTAGGCTGCTGCTCCTGTGATCCAGGATGAATAAGAAAATAGAAGGACAGATGGAAAGAGAACAGGAGACACTCCATGAGAGTGGGTGTTAGTTAGAGTTTGGGAGTTTGATTGAAAAAAAATAGGTTTGAAAAAATACTTTAATCACTAGTGTCAGTGACAATGTGGAAAAGATGCACAACTGTAGGTTTAGCTTGTGATACATAAACCAACATGCATTTCTGTCTCTAATTGCCTTGTGTTAACGTATTGTGGATGGTAATTACCCTCTCATTGAGGAAATCATAAAAGATTACTTGCATTTCTTTCCTGATGGTACTCCACAATCTGCCCTCTGCTTCAGCTCAACTGTAAATGTTCAACACTAGAACAGAAAATCTGTTTTTTCCATTGAGCGCTCCAACCATCTGTTTTGACTGTTCTCTGACTTATCTGGCATTTAAAGATGCAACACTGGTGTTTGGCAGGCATTACAAAGGGAACCGAGAGGAGCTGATTACCACTGAAGCATTAAACGAGCCTGGAAACATTCAAATAGACCTTCTTGTTCTAAGACAGGGAACAGTAATGGAGGATTCATGTTGAGGTAACATGCTTCTGAATGTTTCCATGAGATTTCTTCCTTGCCAATAAATAGCGTCCCAAGTATAACTAGCTAACTCTGATGTAGGTCTCTAGTATAGCTAGCTAATATTGATGTGATGCCGTTTTTTCCACATTGACCTTATGAAGGAAAGATAAAGGAAAGCAATGCAGAAATTGCGATTTTGTATTTTGTACAAATCAATCCTCTCTGTTTTGTAAGATGTCAAACTCTGTATTCAGTGTCCGAGGAGCTTGGAAAGAAAAGCGTCTGGACTTCTTACATTTCTCGAAGAAGTAGTCCAGACACTTTTCTTTCCAAGCTCCTTAGACTACAATGCCCTGGGTGACTGAGAACCTTCACAGACATCTGGATTCAGCATATTGTACAGAAAAAAATTTATAAAAGGGTTTCTTACTGTAAGCAAAGGATTGTGGGTAATTTTCAGATTAATGGAGGATTTCTGTACCAAGGTCGTTGTCCACGAGAGATAACCTTTCTGCTTTGTTATCCACTGTCACAAATGCAGGTGCTGATTAAAAAAGATGTTATTACAAATATAACCTGTTCCAGATTCTTCATTAAAGAAAGAGAAGACATCACACCTAAAGGTTACACACACCGCAGTGGCTTCAGCACTTGTTGATGGAAGCATCCTGCCTGCAGCATAACTATGCACTCTATAAAGTGGAAATCACTGCTCAAAGAGTGTGACAAAGAGCTTAAGGCGTGGCTCCAGCCTCTAGCCTCACTACTTCCCAATATGCCCATGCCTCACTGAAAAATATTTATTTTGGGCCTAACGTACAGAATCTATAAGATCCGCTGCCAGAATCCAGGTGCCAGGCAGATTACCCCCAGAGGTCCCATCTCCATGTCCTGACATGTTTGGTAAGAACACAAAGAGGGGCAAGATAATATTAGGCTTTAATGGTTTTATTGCTTTAGCTGAAATTTCAATGAAGTGACACACTGAGCGAAAAGCGGAGATTTTTCAATCTGGACAAAAGTGGTAAAAACAAAACTACTGTATTTCTTTGGAAAACATTAACAAAATAAATCATACAGTTCTGAAAAGATGAAAAGATCCTTGCACATTAGTAGGGCCTGAAACCTTTACATTGAAATATAGCATACGATATTGAAGACATTTTTTTTTTATATCTTGTTTTTAATTGTACCAACCACAAGAATTGGTGATCCATGGTTATAAATTTAATCAAGTTCAGACCTTAAACTTTAAAAGTTCTTGCATGAATGTTGTGGGCAGCCTGGCATAGAAAATATTCAAACTTACATTATTTGTTTCTGTGGGAGAGTTTGGGAATAATACACAACTGGGCTTCAAGAGAAGCTTGGAAGATATCACAACAATATTATCAGTTACTCTCTAAAGTCACATAATTTCACTCCAAACTTACTTTGTAACCTGAATAAATAAACATAAGGAGCAACTCTAAGCTGGGTGGTGATAGGAGTTTAAATTCTGAGGTTTATTCATTCAATTTTCTTGCAGTTTTTTATTTATTGTTTGAGATACTGAGATGATTCACTGACTGGCAGATTTTAATACAAAAAAAGTCCAGGAGTTTGGAAACATTCAAACAAATCAAATCAAATAAGTTTTCCTCTCAGGTGTTTGAATAACCAATGAAAAGACTCCTGTCTTCAGGCACAGCACTGATGAATGAGGTACCATTTAGTTCTACAGGGTGGGCCATTTATATGGATACACCGTAATAATCAGAATCAGAATCAGAATACTTTATTAATCCCGAAGGAAATTAGGGTTACAGCAGGCAGCACGCTAATGGCGCATGCGCACTGGGACCATACCCATAACATGGGAATGGTTGGTGATATTAAAGTCCTGTTTGTGGCACATTAGTATATGTGAGGGGGCAAACTCCTCAAGAAGGGTGGTGACCATGGTGGCCATTTAGAATTCGGCCATCTTGGATACAACTTTTGTTTTTTCAATAGGAAGAGGGCCATGTGACACATCAAACTTAGTGGTAATGTCACAAGAAAAACAATGGTGTGCTTGGTTTCAACGTAACTTTATTCTTTCATGAGTTATTTACAAGTTTCTCTTTGTTCACAGCCATTGACATGTTGAAGAGGTTAACACGTGAGGAGCGGATCGAAATTGTGTTGATATCTGGGGAACGCAGTAACAAGGTCATTGCAGCAGATTTCAATGCAAGACACCCTACGAGACCACCCATCTCCCATGCTACAGTTAGCAAACTGCTTGCTAAGTTTCATGAAACTGGTTCAGTGTTGGATTTGCCAAAATGTGGACGCAAAAAAACATCAGTGGCTGTCCTAGCTTCATTCAGCAAGTGTGTGAAGAGTGGGAGAAGAGGGTTGTATTGACAATCCAACACAATGGGCAGCACATTGAACACATGTTATAAGTGGTCAGAAACTTGTAAATAACTCATGAAAGAATAAAGCTACGTTGAAACCAAGCACACCATTGTTTTTCTTGTTACATTACCACTAAGTTTGATGTGTCACATGGCCCTCTTCCTATTGAAAAAACAATAGGAAGTGGCCACCATGGTCACCACCCATCTTGAGGAGTTTGGCCCCTCACATATACTAATGTGCCACAAACAGGACTTTAATATCACCAACCATTCCCATGTTATTACGGTGTATCCATATAAATGGCCCACCCTGTATATCAACAACACAGAAAAAAAAGCAAAGAGTGGAAATGTGCTATGTGCCCATGGGAGTCAAAGTTCTGAGCAAAGAGGTTTTAAATGTACCTCTGCTGCTGTTGCCTTATGGAGAAAGGACTGAAGGAATCGAGTGACTGACAGGTTTAACTGAAGTGGAGCACAGCTTTTAGCTCTGTGCTTGGAGTGCTGGAGCACAGCTACACCTGCATGGTGGAGGTGGAAGGTTAGCACACAGAACAATGCAGGGAAATGTTCAAGCATACACCACTATGAAAAGCAATAAGGACATTCAAAGAATTCTGAGGTTCAGTGCCAGAATGACCAACTGTTATGCATTTGGATGTATGAACTGATGTGTGCCCAATGCCAAAGCTTTATTCTCAGTGACAGTGTCACAGCTGTTGAGTGCGCTGTGCTCTGGAGGGGAGGTAAAGTACTTTTAGACATTTCTACCATGACCCTGCCACTCTGCTAGTACTTCCTTTTCCTCTTGTATGTTGGAAATGGGCAGAGTATCCAAAGCCTGGGTCTAGGAGACAACACAGCTGTCTGCACCAAGAACTTTTTAAGATATTTAGTCAAGTGCTAAAATTTCCCTCTGAAGGTCAGGTCCTTTCACTGTATACACTGACTGTTTTTTTTGTTTTTTGTTGCATATTTCTCACACCTAAATGTTTCAGATCAACAAATAAATTTCAATTTTAGACAAAGATAGATAAAAACAAATTGGAATAATTTATTAGAGAAAAAAAGTTCTCCAAGCCCTCCTGGCCCTGTCTGAAAACGTCTTTGGTCCTGTTTTTAAATCATGAATTAACTGTGATTAAACCCAGGTTTTTGGGGCCTGAGTTCAATTTCACAAGTCCCATCTATGTTGTATTACATGTTGAATCAAGAAAACACTTTACCCTTCCTCACTGACAAAGTAAACAAGGGTTTTTCTTGTTTATTAGTTAGTTTGTCCTGGAAGTCAGAGGACAATGAAGGTAATCATTCTAACTGATAACACGTCACAAATCATTTCCTTTTTTTATTGCAAGTCCTTTTCGTCTCGATCAGGGTTTGAGTCTGGAGCTCGAGTTGGGGTGGTTACAAACGATGTCCCAAAGTAGGCGGAGTTTGTCTCAGTTGTTAGCATTAGCTAACATCTACCAACACATGACCCACATAGGCTGAGGACTGCTGACATCCTGGCATATCCTGGCACAAAAAACAGGCTTTTTTTGTGTTTTATTTTTCTTTCTGCAGCTGATGATCATATATTGGTGGTTAATTTTGATGTGCCACTCACAACAAAGTGATCAGTTTTCCCAATATTCACTGTTAGTGAAGGTTTCATAAACAGACTTCAATGATGGGCATGAAATGCTCACAAAGTCCTAACAGAGTAAGATGGCAATGAAAAGTTTTTGTGCAGGTTTATGTTTTTTTTTTTTTTTTTTTAAATGTCTTTATTTTGATTAGCATTAAAATATCTCAATGAATACAGAACAAAGATCTACCACAAAGCAAGAAAGGACGAGACAAGGCTAATCAAAAGGTATTGGCTGAAGCATTTGCTTATTGCGCCAACACTTTTAACAAAAGATCATTTAGCGTGCAGCTCATGTACAAAGGGCTCGAAGCAAATGAGTGAAACAAAACAAACAAAAACCTTTCCACCTTAGATAAGTAAATACATTAAATTAAATTTTATAACAATAATCAAAGCAAAACAACCAAGAGTTTCAGTATTATTATTTTTGCTCTTTTCATTCTTGATTTATATATTTTTTCTAATACTCTAGTTTTAAACATGGAAGGAAAATGAACTCCACCTTTTACACTCCACTATTCCACAAGTTAACTCCTCTAACAGAAACACATCTCTGCTTTATGTTTGTCCTTATCTTTAAGTCTGTTCCCCTTAAGTCATATTGACTCTCTCTGACTTCAGACAGCTTCTGAGTACTGTGGCAAAACAAATTATTTTGTGTTATTATCTGTGCCATTTTCAACAAAATCATAAAATTTCAGTGTATTCAAATTAATAAACAAAATGTTAGTTGGTTCTATATAGTTTGATTCATAATTCTTACAGCTCTTTTTTGTAATTTGAAAACAGGAAGAGTATTGGTTTTATATGCATTAGCCCATATCTCTAGACAATAAGTCATATTTGGAAGCAGCTGATCATCAATTATCACTCCAAGAAATGTATTTTTGTGCACTCTTTCAATTTCAATTAAACTAACCTTGATTTTAAATTAACTTTTCATTTGTCTATTGCCAAAATTAATACATTTTGTTTTGTTTATATTTAACAACAACAACTTATTTAGAGCAAACCAATTTTTTAATATATTTAACCCATTTTCCACTGCAGTCAGAAGGTGTTCTAGGTTTTTCACCTGAGCAATACAGAGTGGTATCATCAGCAAACAATACACATTTTAAGAGTTTGGAAACACTACATATGTCATTTATATATAATATGAAAAATTTAGGGCCCAGCACAGAGCCCTGAGGAACACCACAAGTTACCTTCAACTGATTAGATTTTACATTATTGATTTCGACATATTGATATCTGTCATCCAGATAACTTTTCATCCACTTGTATGCCATCTCTCTTATACCACATCTCTCTAGTTGTATTGTATCAAACGCCTTTTTTAAGTCTATAGAAACACCAACAGTATATTCCTTATTATCTATAGCATTAGATATCCCTTCTACAAGTTCCATCACTGCCATTGAAGTGCACCTTTTCACTCTAAAGCCAAGTCTAGTCTAGTAAGTCTAGTCAAGTCAAGTCTAGTAACAAATAATTTTTCTAAGATTTTTGAGAACTGTGGGAGTAGAGATATTGGTGAGTAATTAGTAAATTGATATCTCTCTCTGTTTTTATGGATTGGAGTAACTTTTGCTATTTTCATTTTTGAGGGAAAAAATGAACTAAATTCCACTGCACACCTGGCTCTATCATAGGCAACACAGCGTAACATCACATTCTCCTTTTGGATAAATAGCTTCGTCAAGAGGATCTGGTCATTGTGTGAACCTTTTGTCAGAACAAAGCAGGCATACTTGCCATAATGAAACCAACAAAATCCAGGGAGGTATTTTTACTGGCTGACAGGCCAGCTGGAAAAACACAGGTGCAATAAATGACACTTACGCTGGTGGCTTTATTCCACTTCAGCGTGTAAAATCCAGAACACTGCATTGTGCCTGCTGGCTCACTGTCGGTGCTCACTGGCACACCTAAATGAAACAAAGATGTCATTAATGTCATCCAATGCCCTTGTGATTTCTTTCAGTGACCACTCGCGCAAGAAAACATTTAACAATAAACTCCATCAAAAAAATCTACTGTACCTCTCTCTCCCTATGTATGTATGTATGTATATATATATATATATATATATATATATATATATATATATATATATATATATATATATATATATGAATGTGGCAGGATGAATGTTATCCCTCGGTCCAACCCACTTTCAGCCTGGCCCATTAGGGGGCGCTGGTATAAATAGTGGCCATTCGAGTGTCTCTGCATCGCTTGCCTGTGATCTCCTTTTTGGTCACCTGACTTCCTCGGTGTGGTAGAGATCGTTTGTGGGTTACTCCTCTGAAGTCTCCATCGCGGCTGGTCGTAGCTATAGAAGCCTCCTGAGCTATTCTGCTTACATTCTATGACACGGCTTACTTGGAAGTGTGGGCCTTAGTTTTGCACCAAGCTACGCGAACTGAAGTGCTGCTGTTGTGCCTTGCTGTGCTTTTATCGTCTGTTCCCGTTGTGAGATTTCTTTCCCTGCTGCTGTCAGCTTTTACAGTGGACGTCGGCGTGGACAACGGCCATATGCATGCCGGTTATCGGAGTCAGCTGGCGTGCATATTGATTGACTGTTAACTTGTCGTTGTGTGACGGCAAGTTGGAGCAGTACGGCGATTCCGTTTGCTCCAGATTTTAGAGTTTTATCCAGATTGTATGTTGTTTTATTGCTTTTGATTTGTAGTTTGGATTTTTGTTACACCACTGGTGGGAGGCCCTTTTTCTAGCTGTAGATCACCAGTGTGGTCTTGCAGTTGGGTTATCCCCCGGTGCTACACATTAGTTTGTTGTAATATATTAAAATTTTCTTTGTTTCTTTTATTCAGATGCGGAGTGCCGACGTGGAGGAGACTAGGGTGCCTTGGTGGTGGGATCCCTTGAGTGTACACACCTGCCTTGTTTAGTTTATTAGTGTGAGTGTGTGATAGTGTGCTGCACTTGTGTTTTGGGTGTGTTTTCTTTTTTTAGTTTGTGTGTGTGGCATCCCTGCCCCTCCACTGGTAAGCCTCAGCTCTGAATACCTTTTTAAGCATATTTGTACTTGAATATTTATGATTGTGTTTTTATATGGTGTTTTAAATAATTATTAATAAATTGTCAATTTGTTGATCATTGAACCTCATCTCTGGATTGAGTATAGCGAACCTAAGTGCCTTTTTGGTGATTTAGTGTTATTTCCAGTATTCTCTGGGTGAAATTCCCAGGGTGGCGTTGTCGTTCTTTAAAACTGAAGAGTATTTACCTTATATCCCAACCTCGTCTCGCCATATATATATATATATATATATATATATATATATATATATGTAGAGAGAGAGAGAGAGAGAGAGAGAGAGAGAGAGAGAGAGAGAGAGAGAGAGAGAGAGAGAGAGTATTTCTCTATGTATTTATTCGTCTACTTGGTGGAAGCACAAAGGGTAGTTTTGCATTAAAAATGTTTACTTCTTTTCTTTACAGCAGGCACTTGATGTTGTCAAATCAGGGATAATGGTTAGTAATAACATTAACAATGGCTCTGTTCTATGCAGGTTAAGGCTGTGTGAAAATGAGTGGGCAGCAGCTGATGAAACAAATTGGAATTTGGCTTTTTATTATTTACATGTCAAACATCAAAATGTATGTCTGCAAAAAAAGGCCTGCAGTAATTATTTTCAACGTTTGAAGAAATCCAGGTTTTGCAATATTGTAAAAATGCAGTGACATCTTGGTGAGACAAGACAGATATTTCTCATTGTTTAAATGAACGGTTGAAGGTTACCGTGTCTACAGTGTTTACCCAAATCAATGCAGCTAACAGGGTACGTTATTGTTTTAAAAAAACAATCATCACTGAGTGTGATATCATGACAGATGTGTGCATTCATAAAAAGTCGTTACTTTCTGCTAATTTGAGTACAGAAACACTAGTACTCTTGTACTCTACTAGAATGATAGAACAAGCTTTCACTTTCTAATTAATGTTAAAACCTCCCCCCAAAGAGTTTCTCATTCACAGTTCATCACATTAGGCTTATGAGCACCTGTGGTCTCTTTAGCACACAGCAATCTAATTGGCCTCAGCCTCAAACCTTTAAACCTCGGCCTTTAACAAATCCTGGACCGTCTCGTATTTGACGCCTTCTGTCAGTTAGAACTGAAAGGAAATAACTTAAATTAGTTGTTGTTGTTGTTACTCAACAGTTCCTAAGACCTCTAATCGAGCATTTATCAGCCTCTGCTTGACCTCTGTTCACCAGTGATTTATGACAACTGCACAGGAAATGTTGTGTTGTGCTGCATCATTGCCAATAACTTGAACCAACTGTCACAGAAGTTGTGGAGGTCACAATGCAGCAGGATCTGGCAGATGTCCTGGTCTGAGCTAAGCCAGGTTTACCCCATGAAACACCTGCAGCCCCACCCTGCTCACATCAGAGTTTAAAACAAGCAGCTGAAGAACTGTGAATAAAATTTTAAAAATAAATGTATATAAGACTTTGTTTGTTTCTTCTGGGGACAAACATGATATTGGACAATTTCTAGACTCGTAGACAGCATTGTGAGTCATTTAATCGTCTTTCTGCTGCTCATTTTTTCTGTTCATTAAACTGAGGTATATCCAGTAGTAAAACTGTGGTGGAGAGGCGCTAATCATCAACACATCCTGCTAGCACGCCAACATTACTTGGCTCTGCTCCGGCTATCAACCACCCACTTTGTGATTTGGAACAGGTAACATTCCTATAGAGATAGAAACATGTCCAGTTGGTGGGAAGTTGTTAAAGCATGTGGGTAGAAATCACATGAGCTCATGGCTTGGAGAAAAAAACGTGAATATTAATTCTTTTTTTTTTTGTCCCAATGGTTGGAGATGAGTTCTGCCTTCTGCTGTTAAAGCATACACCACTAAATATGAATAATTTACATGTAAAAAGCTGCAGTTGTTGATGTTTTTAAATTCACTGAAGGACAGATGACTATCACATCGGCCTTATTGAAAAACTCATAATAAATTACTGTGATGGCAGTTCTGCTCAACCATAGATTTTTTGTTCTTTAGCTAATTGATTTGACTCTGGAATGAGCCAGCATCACTGTTGGACTCATGTTTTTCCAGGTGGAAACACCCAAACAATGATGACCTCACCATGCAATAATAAACAGACAACATTACCAGCAGTCCTGTGAAAAATTGACTAGACAATATGATTCAGTATCTTGTAGAACAACTTTTAGCAGCAATAATTTTAAGTAATGTTTTTGGGGAATTTTTGCCTCCTGTTCATTGATGCTTGTAGACATTTGTGCCATGCTATAGCATTTCAATTTGGCTGATGTCTGGACTTTGACTGGGCCCCCTTAATTCTTTTCTTTTTCAGCCATTCTGTTCCAGAGCTGCTGGTGTGGCTGGATTACTGCCCTCTTACGGTCCCATATTTCACTTCAGAATACTTTATGCCAAGGATTTCACGACTACAAGGCGTCCAGTTCACTTGGCTGCAGAACAAGATCATGATTACTCCTCCACAACTGCGGTATGAGATGTTTGGGCTGATATGCTGCTTGTGGTTTTTTATCAAATTTGGTGCTTTGTATAGCCAAACATCTTCATTGTGGTCTCAACTTTCCAAAGGACACTGATTCATAAGACATGTGGTTTGTTCAGAAACAAACCTAAACCTGCTGTCATGTTGTTTTTAGAGAGAAGAGACTTTCTCCCAGCAACCTTTCCAAACAAGTCATACTTGACTACTTTTTTCTAATTGTACTGTCATGAACTTTACAGGCTTTGCTTAACATATTAAATATTAGAGTCTGAGATGTAGCTATTGGTCTTTTGCAAGTTCTCTGAGCATTGCACAGTGTTTGGAGTGAATTTGCTGCAATGTTCACCCCCTGGGAAGATTGTTGCATTGTGTTAACTCACATTCAAACTCAATTAATCAAGTGAATTTGATTAGCAGCACATTTAAGCTACTCACCCTCTTAATTTCAGTGGGATCAGTAAGGATGTACATGGTTTTTCACATGGCTACAATTCCGAGCTTAAATAACTAAAATGCAAATGTTTGCTAACATTTTCATGATTACTGCTTCAGTTCTGTAGCATGCTGTTAAGCTAAGCGACCCTCCACAAAAAATACAAATGTAACTGATAAAGGTTAATTGATGCAAGTCTTTACTGCATGTTTTGTAGTGCAGAACATCGGGGCATGTACCGTCATATTCACAATAATGTGCTCTTATCTAGCTTCACATACTGGAGCATTAACGATCAGGCTTACTGTTGCACAAAAGTGCTTAACAGTTGAACGCAATGAGCACATTCAAATGAGATGGGTGGCATTGTCAGCATCTGACCAATCATAATCACAGAACCACTGAGAGCAGAGTTGTTTACAAATGAAGAGCAAACTATATTAACAATGGATAAGCACATAAGTCACACTATACAGCAACACATCTGTTGCAGCAAATAAGGAGGATGTGAAAGAACATAATTGCTGTATAGTATATAGTGTTAAATAGCACTGCATTAATTTGTGTGTACTTTAGGCATGTGTGAGTACTCTGTAGGACTGGAATAACACTACCCAACTATTTAAAGATAATAGTTGTGTAGTGTAAGTATAACAGCTCTATCTTTGAGACCAGAGAAGATCTGACTAAAATCACAGTGGTGGATTGTATTAAATTACAAAACAAAACAAAACATAACAAATTTAGTCTTTTTCTTTAACCCTTTAAGACCTACCATAGAACCAAGTCCACCAGAGCTTATAGTATATTTTTACATGCTGTGGAGCCATTTTTTGGAGCATTTCAAGTTGCTATACATCAATACAACCGTTATAGCCCAAATTTTAATAATATGTCTGCATTAAGTGCATAGTAATTACATAAATTGCAAAAAAGTGCAATAAACTACAAAAAAATTGAAAATCGTTTTTGTTTTCTAGTTAGAGAAATTTAAGAGGCTTATCCTGTTAGAGTTTGTATTGTTGATTGTCATTTATGCTTAGAAATATTTAACCATAGATGCTTAGAGGTGTATAATCAATTGTGTAGTGATAAGTTGTGTGATCTTTAACAGGCTACAGAGGCTTGGTGTGCATTCCACACTAGAATGCACACCTATATCCTGGGAGCATGGGAAAGTTCGTACCTTGTTTAATTGTGTTATGGTAGGATTAACGTAGTTACGTCTGTTCTAGTCTAAGTGCTTTTTGTGTATAAATGAACTGCTGGACTTCCTTACTGTGTTATCTAGGATGAGGGGGGGTCTACCCTCTTCCTGACCAAGGATGTTTGCTTGTGTGCTTTTATGACCCTTTGATCAGCAGTACCCCCCCCCCCCCCCACACACACACACACACACACACACACACACATCCACCACACACACACAGGCAAGGTACTCTTTGTGTGTATGTAGACGTCATATGTTAATGAACCTATGCATATTCATGTAACCTCAATAAAAGGACAGTGGAGAACGGACGAGAGCAACTGGGGTCAAGCGAAGGAACGGCGCCTGTCCGGTTCTCTCCCGTGCACGAGAAACATGAAGAACCTTGCCTACTTGTGTCTTGCTTTGCAGTGTAATTATATTGTCTTCAACGTTCCAGCCGATGGGTTCAAGCTACGAACCTATCATATCCCTCAAAACTGTAAATACAAAAAAGTTGCACAAACTAGTTTCCGACCAAAGGAAATTTATTTTAAGTGTCTTCATAGTTTTATTTTTGAGAGACACCAATTTTCATATACTGCAGGAAAAACGAAAAAATATATTATAGTGCAAATTTGCAAAATAACAGCATATGCATAAAAATAAACTATTTCCAGCAGTGCAATATGAGTCCTCAGCATCCCAGAAACGACACAGAAAGTCATAAAGTCAAACATAACTTTTAAAAACACAAGTATAGGCTCATAAGGCCACGATGGTAAAAAACGACATTTCCGCGAAAATGACGTCAGGTCATGCTATAGTTCATGCTAATGGACGTACGAAGTGTTACAAACAGCGTATCAGATCGGCAAAGCTGTTTCTGGAATATTATGTTTTTGTTGCTGCAAGCGCTTTTTATTCAGTTTTTGCAAAGCTATATGTGGAAGGAAACTGTGACCGAGGACAAGCTGATGGCATAAGATGTAAGTACAACTCCTCCGGTTTCATATGCAAAAAAAATTATTGCGCTAGCTTAGGTGGTTGCAGTGCTACCGGGATTTAAAAATAGTTACGCAAAATGGAGCGTGTCCGCTCCTAACGGCTTTAAAGGGTTAAGCAGACCCATTGGTAAAGAGTCTGTAGGCAAATAAAGAACAAATCTATAGACATAATGTAAATGGGTACGTATACTTCCTTGCAAATAAATTTATACAAGGTTAACAAGTGCAATGCTGCAGTTCTCCCTGTTTTAGAGTTATACTCAAATGTTAAGGCTTATAGATCAATAAAATATATTTAGAATAGCCTGCAGCCAACACAAAGAAAAAAAAGGGATATAGTTGCTCCTAAGAATCCAAGTTTCTTATTTGTGCTTAGATTGCAAAGGCAAAGATTTTAAAAGGTCTCTAAAAATAATACTACTGGCCCTCATACCACCACACCCACTGAAGTTCAGGGGATCTCCCAGTAGCAGACTGGCCCATTTTATATCAAGTGCCACCATCTCAAAGGGATGATGATGCACAGAATCATATCTGTTATTAATCTCTGTCTCTCTTCCACAGCATGTCTTTATCCTGTCTTCCTTCTCTCTCCCAACCAATCACAGCAGATGGCCCTGCCCCTCCCTGAGCCTGGTTCTTCCTGTTAAAAGGAAGTTTTTCCTTCCCACTGTCGCCAAAGTGCTTGCTCATAGGGGGTCATATGATTGTTGGGTTTTCTCTGTATGTATTATTGTAGGGTCTACCTTACAATATAAATCACCTTGAGGTGACTGTTGTTGTGATTTGGTACTGTGTAAATAAAACTGAATTGAATTGAATTGAATTAAACAGTTGTCGACCATTTCAAAGGATATTTAAGAGGCGGGAAATGCCTTTGAGGGAATACATTTAAGATAATGAGATTAAATGATTTGTTGGAATTATTCAGTGTTACTGCTGTAGGAAGGCAAGATCTGTACAGAAGACATTCCATCCTCTGAATTTTAACATAAAGAAGTTTATGAAAAGCCAACTTTCAACAACTGGAAGTAGCACAGGGAGGCACGGGCAGAAATGATAATTCTCTTAATCCAGATCAGACGGTGAGGTTACACAAGAGAGATCCTTATCTGTCAACGTGAGGGCAAAGCACGGTTACTGTGAATGAAAGTCGAAGCCTCACACATGCATAAACTCTTGAACCGCCCGCAAGTAAGCTAATGAATCAAACATAACATTTTAAAGTGGCAGCGTAATTATTATGATGGTTGTGTGGTAAATGGGGAAAGTCAGCGAATTGAGGCGTCTTACTGTGAGTATTGATAAAACTGCACAGACACTGCTGCTGAAATTAGATTTTTTTTAAATTTATCTTATCTCCAAAAAATTTAGCATCTACACTCTTTACAGTCTGTTTTACCTGTGTTGCTATCAAAGGCTTTTTTTGTTTGTGGCTGCTGCTTGCTGCTTTTCTTATTAACACCCAAAAAATAATAGAAAATACTTCTCTCAGACAGCTTCTTCATGTGTTGAATTCTGTTAATTGCCATTTAAAGAAACAGTCTTTCTTCTGTCAGCTATAAATGATACCAGTGAAATAACTTGGGATTTTATCCAAACTGCACTTAAAAGATTACAGGCAGGGAGCACAGATCTCATTTAGTTAACTTTTTGGCTGCTATTGTTTCCTGTAGAAAGTGAATTTGGGGATTTGTGAGCAGAATTTGCTTACTTTGATACTGGCCCTTTCTAATATAGAGAGCCTTCTGTGACATTTCCAATCAGTAACTGGAGCTGCAGACTTTTTGTGCTTGAGGCAACTGATCTGCTGCTCTTACAAGATTGGCAGCCACTGCACCGGGCCACAACCCTGAAACCCCACACGGATATTAGAGAAACAATCTGGGAAATAAAGAAATAAGGAACTAAAGGTAGTCAGCAGGTCAAGCCATTCACCTTGTCGTCCCTTTGGATTTCTTGGCCAAGCACCAAGCCAAAACACTGAGGGGCAACATGGAGGAAATGAGTTTCACCCTGATCTCACACTTTTAAACAGATGGTGCTTTTTTTCTGCAAAAGTTATTTAGTTGGAAATGTTTGCTGACCACGCGTTGCCCTTCAGTTTCACACAGGAGTTGCCTAGGAAAAAGCTAGGGTTTCCTTATGTTAATTTGGGAGGGGGTGGGGTCCATGTTTGAAGAAATAGTCATAGGATTTTTCATTTCAGTGCTGTGCGTCTTTTCACTTCTTATTTTTGCTCTCTCTCACGACTAGCTTAGGGTTAGACACTAAAACTCGTTTTAGGTTAAAATATCTCACTTCAAAAAAGCTGAAAGGTAATGTACAATTAAGATGACATCGGTTTCCATTTCTAACAATTTGGAAGGTAAACCTAAGCCTGGCACACTGACACAAAGGGCACATTGTGGAATGCTAGCAGTTTTTATAGGATGACAGTTCAATAAGGAGAGATCTGTTGGAGAAACTGAATATGATTTACTGAGATAACAAAGTTAGACTCCAATGGCCCATCATGGAACAGAATCCCAGTCGTGATAGGGTTTAAGACGGGACCCACCGGAGTCTAGATGCTCGTGGTGGTGTCAATGAAGACTGAGGTTTGGATAGGGGAAATGGGGAGGAGGTGGGTTGCGTGAAATATATTCTGAAAGGGAGAATCATGGAGAGCGCAGATTTAAACTCTGCAAAGCAGAGGCCTGTTGGCTCAAAGAAGGTGGGCAAGAACAGGATTGGACTAAAGTAATGAAGACAGCATTGAGCCTGACAGCAGGGAAAGCAGCTTAACAGCAGGCAGAGGACTGATTACAGATTTTCCTTGTTGAACTTACACACAAGCTCCATATTAGACAACATGGCACCGACAAAGGTCTGGAATGAAATACTACACTCAACAAAAATATAAACGCAACACCTTTGTTACTGCTCCCATTCCCCATGGGATGGACGTAGAGACCTAAAATTCATTCCAGATACACAATATAACCATCCCTCCCAAACAGTGGTCACAAATCAGTCCAAATGTGTGGTAGTGGGCACATCTGCTATATTGAGATAATCCATCCCACCTCACAGGTGTGCCACATCAGGATGCTGATCTGACATCATGAGTAGTGCACAGGTGTACCTCAGACTGCCCACAACAAAAGGCCACCCTGGAATGTGCAGTTTTGTCTCACAGCAAAATGCCACAGATGCCACAAGCAATGAGGGAGGTTCACCTCCAAGATCGTCTGAGACCAGCCACCCAGACAGCTGCTGGAACAATTGGTTTGCACAACCAAACAATTTCTGCACAAACTGTCAGAAACCGTCTCAGGGACGCTCAACTGCATGCCCGTCGTCCTCATCGGGGTCTTGACCTGACTCCAGCTCGTCGCTGTAACAGACTTGTGTGGGCAAATGCTCACATTCGATGGCGTCTGGCATGTTGGAGAGGTGTGCGCTTCACGGATGAATCATGGTTCACATTGTTCAGGGCAGATGGCAGCTGAGAATGTCCCAGTTCTTGCATGGCCAGCATACTCACCGGACATGTCACCCATTGAGCATGTTCGGGATGTGCTTGATCGGCGTATACGACAGCGTGTACCAGTTCCCACGAATATCCAACAACCTCGCACAGCCATTGAAGTGGAGTGGACCAACATTCCACAGGCCACAATTGACAATCTGATAGACTCCATGCGACGATGTATTGCACTGCATGAGGCAAATGGTGGTCACACCAGATACTGACCGGTTCTGGGTCCCCAGACCCCCAATAGCGCAAAAAACTGCACATTCCAGGGTGGCCTTCTGTTGTGGGCAGTCTGAGGTACACCTGTGCACTACTCATGATGTCAGATCAGCATCCTGATGTGGCACACCTGTGAGGTGGGATGGATTATCTCAATATAGCACATGTGCCCACTACCGCACATTTGGACTGATTTGTGACCACTGTTTGGGAGGGATGGTTATATTGTGTATCTGGAATGAATTTTAGGTCTCTACGTCCATCCCATGGGGAATGGGAGCAGTAACAAAGGTGTTGCGTTTATATTTTTGTTGAGTGTATTTGGGCTGTTGTTTATTTCTTCTTTCCATTTTAATTTCAGATGCAATGTTTTTATGACACATCCATCGACCCCAGCCTCCTCCTGTCATGGACTACACATCCAATCACAATACCACCTGACTTCCTGCTTTTATTAGAATTTTTTTTGTCCTTTTTCAGGGAAGGCGTGTTATACCTTCTTTTTAAACAATAATAAGTTCTATGAAATGATTTTCTTTTGCATTGAAATTTTCAACATGGGTATTGGCCTATTTAATATCTATACTGACACTGTTGGCCTGTGCACAAACAGTCAAACTGTTCTCTCCTCTGTCACTTGTATAACTATGAGTTTACTACACTAAGCAGAAACACTTGGTTCTGGGGGCCTCTGGATGTCTGGAGTTTTGATCTCCTCCATACCCGCTTCACACCCTGGAGGACGGGGCTGTGGCCCCCCCACACTCCCTAGCAGATCATTACATGGAGAAACCTTTGGAATGCAAGCATGCTGATCCACACAGGTATGCACACATGGGTATTCACAGACGCGGACTAAAGCTTTCTTGGCTGCTACCTCAAAGCACACTGTGCGCTGTCTATCTTGCGTGCTGCACAATATCGTTTATTATTTAGTAAATATTGATATCTATGACTAGCTAGTTTATTGTGATGGTGCTTTGTTTTCTCTATTATTATGTTGCTCTTTGTTGTTTGCTGTCTCCTCTGTTTGATTTTTTTGTTTGTTTTTTTTTTTTCTCCATACAGGTGACCCAGGAGTTCTTTTTTTTTTTTTTTCTCTCTCTCTTCCCCCCCCTTCTCACCGTCTCTTCTCCCCTTTGGTTTTCTTTCTTTCTCTCCCCCTCTTTCTCTCATTCATTCCCCCTGTCCTATTTATTAAAAAAAAAAAAAAAAAAGACAAAGGATGAACTGAAGCTCTGCCATCACGTAATGTCGCATACTGCTGTTTCTGATGTCATTTAAAAAAGAAAAAAAAAAAAAAAAAAAGAAACACTTGGTGAATGTTTCTTGTAGTAATGATGGGTGTGTTTTTAGGTGTACGTAAGTTTTGACTACACAGTTAGATAGAAACAAGGTCATTATACACATGATTTCATAACTGGCTTCATAATTAGAGCAGCAACCACAGCAAACTTGAAAGTATTCTTACAGACATTATACACAGCGGCTATGAGACACAACAGAGGCTGAACATGTGAGGTGCAAGCTTAAGAAACAAATTCAAAATGAATAGATGTCCTTTATATCTGATAAACAGACCAAATATATGTCAGAGTATGTCAGTTTTGGCCGGCGGTCATAGGTTCTGTCCAATAATATGACGCGAGACTGGAGTAAAAGACATCCATGGATTGGCACTTTATTAAAGAAGGAGCACGATAACAGCACAAACACTAACTACAACTAAACAAAATGGCTTCCTTTTATATTCTACCTTTTCAGGTGAGTATCCGGAATAGCCCAAGTATGGGGGTTAACTAATCAACATGAAACATAACCCTCCACACAAACAAACATACAATAACATTAAAGCACATCACAAACATATACATATTTCCAACACATACTATAAACAAACCAATAACATAAGCTTCACTCATTTCTATCTAAATTAAAACCCTCTTTAACCATACTCCCTAACCCGGCACACTGGTCTGCTCCAAGAGCTCTTAAACAGGTGATTGAGCCGCTTTCACTCTTTTGCTCCACATCCTGCAAGAAGCAACCAGGACAGGTGAGTACCTTTACAAGTTCTCATTTCACATATGTTTAGGTTATTGATAAATGATTAACTGCAAACAGCTCTAACTTTGGCTCTTCTCCGACACAGGTAGGATGGCCAGTCCCACTGTCTCTTTTCTGTTACAAGCTGTCAATTTAATCGTATGTCAAATAACCTAATAAAAGACTCCATAAGAACTAATGTGTTTTCTTTAATACCCTATTTTAAATTCCCAATCCAACAATTTATTATTAACAATACCAACCAGGTAATGGAACCCCTGGTCTCCATTACAGAGTAGTACGGTTAAAGAAAACTAAATCTCATAAAACCCAAAATATGAAAACATTACTAAAACATCTATTTTCCAAAATGACCCACGAGCTACAACAACTTTTCCATTATTATGTTTTACTAGATTTTTTTGACTTTATTTACTTGGCTTTGATCTCATTCAATAAAAGACTCTGACTTCTTCTTAAAGTGTTTGAGCCCTTCAAAGATAAAAAAAAATAAAATAAAATAAAAAAATAATCACTGCAAGTAAATGGGTACTATTAACACTCCCCCTGCAGTGCAGAGCTGGCTGTGTGGTGGTATGCAGGTTGCCCTCTCTCTGGCTTGTCTCTATTAAACGGATGGTGCTTTTGGCAACAGAGCCTGTGTGGCTGGTTTGCCCGGACTATAAATGATGTCTGGTCTCCCCAGCAGGTTACAGACACTGCAGAATACTCATTATGGGAGAAGATCCACCCCAGCACCACAATAGCAGTGCCTGTTTCTATGATCAATTAAGAAGGGCTCATCCTTAAACAGGACCTCACGTGCCACAGAGGGCTCGAGGGCTGATTTAGCCTGGCTTAAAACCAACATAGATTTGACTAAAGATGGGAAACCTACAAATACGTTGTGAGAGCCGGGAAGGGTGCACTTGTTTTACACCTGAGTAGCCATGGAAACAGGTTTCCTATAGTTATACTGTGAGACAAACAAAAGGATAATCAAAAGGAGATTTTTTTAAATATATTAGAATATAGTGGACTGATGGTGGTATGGACAATATCAGTCATAAGGGGACTGTGGGGGGCCACACAGGGGCAGACTGCATTAGAACAAACTGTCAGTAAAGTTTGAACAGCCAAGTGTCATTAACGAAAACTCTACATATCTCACTTTTGGAGCATATCTCAAGCAGAGATGGGCGTTACACGTTACAAGTAATATGTTACTGTAATCCAATTACTTTTTTCAAGTAACGAGTGATGTAATGGATTACTATTGTAAAAAGTAATCAGATTACTGCTAGTTTCCCGTCAGCACGCTGCGTTACTGTGTTACTAAACTGTGATTTTGTTTGTGAGAGCATCTCATGACAATGATGTACGACCGTGCGACGTTCGTGGCAGCAACAGACGTGTGCAGATCAACAATGGATAATATGGAGTGATGGAGAGAGCACGACCATGCAGCGTTTAAAGTGTGGAAGTACTCACATTACTTTGAGTTTGATTCCATAAAAAGTGACAAAAATATTAGTGTCAGATGTTCAACCTGCGTGGGAAGAAAACTTCTTTCTACAGCAAAAAATTAAACTTCTAATCTGAGCGAGCAGCGAGCACGCTGCCACGGGAACGTGATATTCACAGAGAAACCCCCGGATCCCTCCACTGACATGAGTGCTGTGGGCAAACCTCCACCCGCCCCACTCCTGCTAAACAGGTGACAATAGATTTAAGAGCTGCTGAGTCTTTGATTCTATTTATTTTATGTGTTTTACTTGCATCTATTTGAAAGAGTGTAAACACAAAACATTATTTTATTTTATATGGTGGAATATGCAGGAAATTGATTTAAATGTTAAACAATTTCTTCAAGTCAAAGACTGTTGCATATAATTTAATTTTTGCTTGATGCAATGTGCATAAAATTAAAAGATTAAAACTCATGAAACAATTTTTAAAAAGAGACGTTTCCATTTGATTAGATTTTTTATGATTGATTATGCAGAAAAACTAGAATTGGGCTGAAAGGTCTGTTGCTTTATTCTGTATTCAGGTTGCGGATCATGTTTTTTAAAAGTAACTAAGTAACTAATTACTTTTGAAAATAAGTTATCACTAAAGTAACAGAATTACCTTTTTGGAGAAGTAATCAGCAATCAGTTACTAATTACTTTTTTCAAGTAACTTGACCAACACTGATCTCAAGCATTACTTGTATTTATATTTTCTAATGTGTCTTATATACAGGGAGTGCAGAATTATTAGAACCCAAAAAACTCATTAATATCAAAGCTGAATGTTTTTGGATGTAGTTTTTAGTTGGTTTTTAGTTTTAGCTATTTTAGGGGGATATCTGTGTGTGCAGGTGACTATTACTGTGCATAATTATTAGGCAACTTAACAAAAAACAAATATATACCCATTTCAATTATTTTGACACCAATATAACATCTCCACATTCACAAATATACATTTCTGACATTCAAAAACAAAACAACAACAAATCAGCGACCAATATAGCCACCTTTCTTTGCAAGGACACTCAAAAGCCTGCCATCCATGGATTCTGTCAGTGTTTGATCTGTTCACCATCAACATTGCGTGCAGCAGCAACCACAGCCTCCCAGACACTGTTCAGAGAGGTGTACTGTTTTCCCTCCTTGTAAATCTCACATTCGATGATGGACCACAGGTTCTCAATGGGGTTCAGATCAGGTGAACAAGGTGGCCATGTCATTAGTTTTTCTTCTTTTATACCCTTTCTTGCCAGCCACGCTGTGGAGTACTTGGACGTGTGTGATGGAGCATTGTCCTGCATGAAAATCATGTTTTTCTTGAAGGATGCAGACTTCTTCCTGTACCACTGCTCGAAGAAGGTGTCTTCCAGAAACTGGCAGTAGGACTGGGAGTTGAGCTTGACTCCATCCTCAACCCGAAAAGGCCCCACAAGCTCATCTTTGATTATACCAGCCCAAACCAGTACTCCACCTCCACCTTGCTGGCGTCTGAGTCGGACTGGAGCTCTCTGCCCTTTACCAATCCAGCCACGGGCCCATCCATCTGGCCCATCAAGACTCACTCTCATTTCATCAGTCCATAAAACCTTAGAAAAACCAGTCTTGAGATATTTCTTGGCCCAGTCTTGACGTTTCAGCTTGTGTGTCTTGTTCAGTGGTGGTCGTCTTTCAGCCTTTCTTACCTTGGCCATGTCTCTGAGTATTGCACACCTTGTGCTTTTGGGCACTCCAGTGATGTTGCAGCTCTGAAATATGGCCAAACTGGTGGCAAGTGGCATCTTGGCAGCTGCACGCTCGACTTTTCTCAGTTCATGGGCAGTTATTTTGCGCCTTGGTTTTTCCACACGCTTCTTGCGACCCTGTTGACTATTTTGAATGAAACGCTTGATTGTTTGATGATCACACTTCAGAAGCTTTGCAATTTTGAGACTGCTGCATCCCTCTGCAAGATATCTCACTATTTTTGACTTTTCTGAGCCTGTCAAGTCCTCCTTTTGACCCATTTTGCCAAAGGAAAGGACGTTGCCTAATAATTATGCACACCTGATATAGGGTGTTGATGTCATTAGACCACACCCCTTCTCGTTACAGAGATGCACATCACCTAATATGCTTAATTCGTAGTAGGCTTTCGAGCCTATACAGCTTGGAGTAAGACAACATGCATGAAGAGGATGATGTGGACAAAATACTCATTTCCCTAATAAGTCTGCACTCCCTGTAAAAGTAAATGTTATATTTTATGTTGATATCTATTATGCCACGATGCCATTCATATCTAACAGGAAGGTTTGTGACACAGCAGGTTCAGTCTCTATCACAGACAAACAGACAAACACAGGCATTTACAAGCAAGCTGACACTTTTTTACAAAATGCTTTAATAATTACCTTCATGCTAACTATGAAGCTATAATTTGCTCAGATCAAAATTCAAATCCACATAAAATGGTGAAATGTCACACACTCCTCCCCCCTCTTTTTCTTATTGTGCCCGTGGACACCGAATGACTGTGATCATAATGGACATGCAGTGGGGTGAGATCAACATCTTAAGTGGTCTTTCCTGCAGCCCTGCATCAACATTTAACCAAAATTGCTTGAGCCCACCTGCTGAGGAAAATTAGCCTTGGACCTGAAGTCATCATTTTTATAGTTTACCAAAATATTAATGGAGATTTTCACCTCATGGTTTAACATGATGGCAAATTTACTGTCTGCCTGTGAGGAAAAGATGAAATTAGTTGCTGTTGAAAATCAGTACATGAAACCAAGAATCATCACAGATAAAAAGGCAGTACACCAGATCTCCACAGTGGCTTTTCAGTAGTAAAAATATGCAGGTGAGGGATATGAATAAAAAAACAAAATATGTTCTTTTCTCACATGATTTCAAACAGTGATCATTTAACAGAGGTTTAAGAGCTTTGTTCAAAAAAACCCCAATCATTCAGGTACTACATCAGATTTACAAAGAAGCTTTCTCCACTCCATTTTGTCGTGTGACGTTTCCGATGCGACCCACTTTGTTTTTAACTTTTGGGATTTCTTTGGCTTTTCCCAGGTTTGTAAACAAAAATGTGTTTTTAAAAACTAGCCTTGTTAATAAAGTTTACATTGAACAAACTGGTATTACCAAAGAACTATTTAGTTCTTCTTTTTTTTTTAAATCTAGTTCTTTAAAAGAATGTTTTAGTCACAAAAACATGATTTTGTGATGTTAATTTTTCAGGTTTTAAACACAACACACAGCTGGATGGCTTTCCAAAGACACGCCTTTCCTTTCTTCTTTTCCAACTTCTAAAATAAATGCTCACTAAAATGAAACAGGTATAATTCTGGTAATTTACTGTCCCTGGCCATAAAACAATGCCTCCTTAGCCAGCTTAGAGTGCTGAAAGGGGAATTGATAAAGGAGGGTAGGGCAGACAGGAAATCAAATGTTAGTACATTTAACAGATGCAACATAGCTGATGTAATGCTTAAAAATCATCTTTGGAGAATAAAATAAATGCTGCAACGCTGGCTGGCAAGGTTAATATGATGGCTAAAATATTGGAGGGGTGGGCTTTTATGAATCACGCTGAAATATTAACTGTGAAATACCAGCACAGCTGCAGCTGAAGTGACTGTGAATGTCACAGGAAACACAGGCCAGGATGCGTCTTTGTTTTTCCGCCTGTGCTTTTCCATCACCGTGGTTATTTCGGAGCATTTCATCTTCATTTGGGTGGACGGACACTTATGAGAGGAAACTGAATGTGAGAGGTGCAGATAGTAGCAGGCACTCAGAAAATAACATGCAGCTGCTTTGCTTTTTCTTTTTACCATGCTGTTTCATTTTTAATAGGCCTACATACGCTTGAGCTTTGTCTTCATTTTTCCCTACGCTAGTAACATAACAGCAGCACAGGCGAAAACAAAAATGTGAATCCATGCATAACCAGGAAGCAGAAGGGTCTAAATAAACAAGTTAGATTACCCTGACCACAAACTTCCTTTATATTTTTCACCCTCTCTTACTCCTCCCTTGCTCTGTGAACACGGACAAACTGAGCCAGCCGCCCTCATCTCCTCACATCTCCCAGGTCCATTTAGAGGCTAAGAGCCCCAAACACTCGTCTGAATCTTAATTAGATGTCAATCTGCTTGGAGGCTTTTCAACATCATAAAATGAGAAATCAAAAATATGCTGATTCAGATGACTGTTAACCTGGGATCGTTCCCGTTTCACCTACACTTGTACAACACAGTCATTTTAGCAAATTAGCTGTTTCATCATCTTATCCTGAAGAAGGGAGATGTCAGCTGTCAGCTTTATTTTGTTGATATGCATAATCATTTTCTAGCATGTGGGGCAGTTTTCTCTGGACAAGTTACATTTTTGTGTAGTTAAGGTTCCAAATTTTACACCCCTGAATCTGCAAGTCATGGAATCAGAGCTCGGCTTTGAATTGCTGAGCCGGTGACTTCTGATGTCCATCCATTTTCTTAACTGCTTATGTAATAGTCTTAATCATGTGTTGTGTCTGTTTTTATCATAAATTAAGACTATTTTCCTCTTTCCTTAATTAGCAGTTAGTACCATATTAGGAAGGGATTTTTTTTTTTTTTTTTACCATTTAGGCCTCAGTTCAGTAATGGTAGACAAATATTTACACATACAGGTCTTGGATCTTTAATTCTACTGTCCAACTTACAGCCCTCCACAACACAAACGGTAAGCATAACATTAAAAAAAAGGCAGTGAACATCCACTAACTATTACTCTGCTACACTTACACAGTCAGGGTCTCAGACGTCATTGGGTGAGAAGCAGACAAACCACAAACAAGTGTCATCCTGGAATTACTGGGATTAACAATTAACACGAGACACATGGCTTTCATTATGTGGCAGGAAGTTGGAGCTTCCAGAGAAAACCCAGGGAGGACCTTTAAAGTCCTAACCACAGTACTGCTCTGAATTTGGAATTATGCTAACTTTAAGACAGCCATATATAAACTGTCACCCCAGTCAAGCTCCAGAGCACCCTGAAGGAGCTTATTAGCACTAATAGTATTCTACTAATTAGTGCCAACATCTGCTTTTAGACCAAACCACTGCACAGAAACAGCTTTAATCAAAGGGATCAATGATCTGTTGGTAAATGCAGATAATGATCAGACCTCAGTTTTATTACTGCTAGATCCAAGCACTGCCTTTGACACTGTGGATCACTGTATTTTATTGGATAGGCTTGAACATTTTATCAGAGTTATGGGAAATGTTTTGTCATGGCTCAGATCCTACCTGTGCGGGAGATCTCAGACTGTTAGTTTAAAAATGATCTCTCTGAGACCTGTGCAGGGAGGCATGGGGTCCCTCAGGGCTCTGTACTTGGCCCATTGCTGTTTTCTCTGTATCTGCTGCCTCTTGGTGTTCTTCTGCGTTCTTTTAATGTAACCTTTAATTGTTACGCTGATGACTTGCAGCTTTTTTTTTTGCTCCTTTAACCATTGGAAACTGTGCTGACTTGTCTCACTTAGAAGCTTGTGTATCTGCAATTGGGGCTGGTTATCTGATAATTTCCTGCTTCCAAAATTTGTCCGCAAAAATTGATGACTATGTCATAAATTGCAGGAACAAGGTAAAGAACTTGGGCGTGTGGTTTGACACGGTGCTCTACTTGAGTGAAAGAGACAACAAGAATTGGGTTTTATCACCTAAAGAACATCGCTAAAATCAGGCAAGTTTTACCACTTGACATTGCAGAGATTCTTATCCATGCATTTGTGTCTTCACACATTGGCTATTGCATTGTTCTTCTTTCTGGGAAGTGCGTTGCACTACCGAAGAAAGGTTTTAGAGGTTTACAGATGGTACAAAATGCAGCTGCTCACATTTTAGCCAAAACTGGGAAATTTGAGCACATTACCTGCAGTGCTGAAGTCGCTTCACTGGTCGCCTTGTCAGGTTTGAGCAGATTTTAAGGTCCTGTTGCTCACCTACAAGGCTTTAAATGGTTTGGCGCCTTCATATTTCTATGTTCCTTCCTGTGCTCTCCGATCTCAGGATACTGGGTTCCTAAAAGTTCCTAAACCCAGACCTGGTCTTAGTTCTGTCTACCAGGTTTTAAATTATACTTTTTTCTGTACTGGTTTTATTTTCTTTTATTTCTCTTTTTATCTTCAAATAACTGTTCAGCACTTTGCTTGAAACAGGCTTTATAAATAAAGTTATTATTATTATTATTATTATTATTATTATTATTATTATTATTATTATTATTATTATTATTATATTGCTGCATTCATCTTTCCCTCGACCCTGACTAGTCTTCCAGTTCCTGCTGGTGAAAAACATCCCGACAGTATGATGCTGCCACCGTGCTTCAATGTAGGGATGACATGATTCTTGTTATTCAGGCCAAAGAGTTCAATCTTGGTTTCATCAGACCAGAGAATTTAATTTCTTTCCTGAGAGTCCTTCAGTTTCCTTTTCCAAGCAGGCTGTTGTGTGCATTTTCCTGACGGGTCATTCTGTCTGCCCCCACACAGGCCTGATTAGTGCAGTGCTGCAGAAGTGGTTCTCCTCTCTATGTTGGAGCTCTGTCAAAGAAACCATCAAGAGTTTGGTCACTTCCCTGACTGAGGCCCGTCTACACCGACTGCTCAGATTGGCTGGGCAGCCAGCTCTAGGAAGAGTTCTGGTTCTTCTTCTTTTTACGAATGATGGAGGTGACGCTGCCCATTGTGACCTGCAATACAGCGGAAATCTTTGTCATCTTCCCCAGGTCTGTGCCTTCATACAGTCCTGTGTCAGGGGTCCACACATAATTCTTTGAAATTCACAGCTTGGTTTGAGCTCAGACAGGCACTGCTAACCTTATGCAGACAGATGTGTGTGCCTTTCTAACTCATGTCCAGTCAACAGAACAAAACATCTGACAGATAATCAGTGGGAGCAGGATGCACCTCAGCTCAGTTTTCACCATCATGGCTGAGGCTGTGAACACTTATGTGTTATATTTTTGTATTTCATTTTTAATAAATTTGAGTTTCAAACAAACATTTTTCACTTTCTCTTTATGGGGTTCTATGTGTAGAGGTGAAGAAATGAATGTAATCCATCACAATTATGCAGAAATACAACAAAGGTAGAAGGTAGAAGAACACTTCTCCAACTCCAACCCCCGACGCATGTGGCAAGGACTCCAGACCATTACAGACTACAGGACCACCAAACCCTCCCCCGCATCCTCTGATGTCTCCTTCCTCAACGAGCTCAACAACTTTTATGCTTGTTTTGAGCGAGGGAACCCCACAACCACAACCAAAGCAGACATGACGCCAGACCACCAACCTCTGACTCTCTCCCCCACCGATGTAGGAGCGGTGCTGAGCAGGATCAATGTCCACAAGGCTGCAGGTCCAGATGGCATCCCCGGGCGTGTTCTCAGAGCGTGTTCTGGGGAGCTTGCAGGAGTGCTCACAGACATATTCAATCTGTCCTTGGCCCACGCTGTGGTACCGGCCTGCTTCAAATCCACCTCCATCGTCCCGATACCCAAAAACTCCAACCCATCTTGCCTCAATGACTACCGCCCAGTAGCACTCACCCCCATCATCACTAAGTGCTTAGAGCAGCTGGTCCTAGCACACTTCAAATCCTGTCTCCCCCCCACCCTGGACCCCCACCAATTCGCATACCGCCAGAACAGGAGCACAGAGGATGCAGTCTCCATCGCACTGCACTCTGTCCTCTCACACCTGGACAACAACAACACCTACGCCAGAATGCTGTTTATAGACTTCAGTTCAGCATTCAACACAATCCACCCCTCACAACTCATCAGGAAACTGACAGACCTGGGCATCAGCTCCCTCATCTGCAAATGGTTACTGGACTTCCTGACCAACCGCCCCCAACATGTCCGGCTGGATAACCACTGCTCATCTACCATCACAATGAACACCGGTGTACCACAAGGCTGTGTGATGAGCCCTTTCCTCTACTCCCTCTTCACCCACGACTGCAGACCTGCTGATGGTTCCAACACCATCATTAAGTTTGCAGATGACACCACGGTGATTGGCCTCATCAGTGACAACGATGAGGCCGCCTACAGGGAGGAGGTGGATCGTCTGGCTGAGTGGTGCGACACAAACAACCTGCTGCTTAACACCGAGAAGACCAAGGAGCTCATCGTGGACTACAGGAGGAATGCTGACCCACATCCACCCATCCACATTAAGGGGACGGCTGTGGAGCGTGTGAGCAGCTTCAAGTTCCTGGGAGTCCACATCTCCGAGGATCTCACCTGGACGACCAACTGCTCCAAGCTGGTCAAGAAGGCTCACCAGCGCCTCTTCTTCTTGAGGACCCTGAGGAAGAACCACCTGTCCTCAGACATCCTGGTGAACTTCTATCGTTGCACCATCGAGAGCATCCTGACCAACTGTATAACAGTCTGGTACGGGAACTGCTCTGCCTCGGACCGGAAGGCGTTGCAGAGGGTCGTGAAAACTGCCCAGCCCCAGTAAACACCAGTATGTGGGCCCCACATGGGCTATGGGGGTTCCAAGTGGGGATGGGCTTACAATGGGCATCCAATCTGGGACCCACCTGGGTTAGCCAGGTAGGACCCACCTGAGCCAGCCCAGATGGGCTATGTTCTATGGGCACCATATGGGTAACATATGGGAAGTTGCATGAACAGGCAACTGAGTTTAATGACCTTAGTTAAGTATAATTATTAGTCATGTGTAAGTATAAACATGAATTAAGATGAAATAACTGATAATAAATTATGCCACAGGCAGCATATGTATATTTAATTAATAACAAAATATACATATAAAATATATTAATATAAGTGAAACACAAAGAACAGATATGACTTAAAATTGTAAGACGCTTAATAAAATAAAATAAATGGTTTTACATTTGAGTGGGAAAAAAATTTCACTCCATGTTGTCATGATACGTTGTGTGGCAGGCAGGGGAAGGACCCAAGATGCAGATTCGCAGACACGGGGATAAACTCAAAAACACGGCTTTATTGCTGGCCACGGGAGGCAATACAAATAAACTAAAACTGGGAAAACTAAAGCATGAACTGTACAAGGAACCGAACCACGGGGAGAATTACACACAACATGAGGGAGAACACGACGCCGAACAGAGGGAGACTCAGACAGAAATACACAGAGGGTAAACGAGGAAAGTGGGCACACACGGGGAACACAGGTGACACTGATAATCATAACGAGACAGGGCGGGGTGAACTGAACATGACATGTAGAGGCACAGAGGTTCCGACAGGAGGAGAGAGAGCACGGGGAAAACAGACATAACGGGCTGGGGAAACATGAAACAACCACAAAGGGAGACGAGGGCTCATCAATACATAGAGGGCACACAGGGGGGAGAGAGCCATGAAGGGAAAACACTTAGGGAACAACACAACAGGGCAACTCAGAAGACATGGCCTAAATAAGGAACGAAATACAAAAATACAAAGAACTAAGAATACTGGGCCCACATGGCCCAGGACCATGACATCACCCCCCCCTAAAGGGCTGGCTCCCGACAGCCCAAACCCGAGAAACAAAAACAAAAACAGAAAACAACCCACCCAGGGCGGGAGGCGGGGGACCAGGACGGAGGGACCAGAACGGGAAACAAAATAAACAACAGAAAACACGGGAGCACATGACCATAGTCAAAATAAAGTTCAGGGGGCCGACCCAGAGCCCACAGGCACCAGAGTTCACGGGTCACACGGTCGGGGGGCCGACCAGGCGGGTGGCACAGGTGGCAGAGCTGGTCCGGAGGCCGGCCGCGCGGAAGGCAGCGGCGGCGGCGAAGGAGACGACGGAGCAGTTCAGGGGGCCGGCCGCGCGCAAGGCAGCGGCGGCGGCTCTCCAGTGTCAGGCGTACTGGCCGAGGCCCGGTGGGCACAGGACCAGTCGAGGCGGGACCAGTCAAGGCGGGACCAGGCGAAGCACAGGCTGAGGCTGCAGCGGACGAAGGCTCTGAGGCTGCAGCGGACGAAGGCTCTGAGGCTGCAGCGGACGAAGGCTCTGAGGCTGCAGCGGACGAAGGCTCTGAGGCTGCAGCTGACGAAGGCTCTGAGGCTGCAGCTGACGAAGGCTCTGAGGCTGCAGCTGACGAAGCACAGGCTGGAGCTGCAGCTGACGAAGCACAGGCTGGACCAGGCGTAGCAGAAGGTGGCTGGATGGGCTTCTCGGGCCCTCCAGCTGATGTGGCATGGCGCTGGACGGGCTCCTCGGGCCCTCCAGCTGAGACAGGAGGCTGGTGCGGTTCTCCTGAACCCCCAGCTGACGAGGAAGGTTGCTGAACGGGCCCCTCGGACCCTCCAGCGGAGACAGGAGGCTGAACGGGCCCCTCGGACCCTCCAGCGGAGACAGGAGGCTGAACGGGCCCCTCGGACCCTCCAGCTGACGAGGTAGATGGCGGCGTGGGAGCCGCGGAGTCCTGGATGAGCTCATCCGAGCTCCCAGCAGGAGCTGATGCAGAGCCAGAGAGATTTGAGACCCCTGGCTGAATGTTAAGCTGACCAGCGGACCGTACTGCTATCGGGGACTGGGCTACTGGAGCTACTGGGGCCTGCGCTACAGGCGGCACTGGAGCTACTGGGGCCTGCGCTACAGGCGGCACTGGAGCTACTGGGGCCTGCGCTGCAGGCGGCACTGGAGCTACTGGGGCCTGCGCTGCAGGCGGCACTGGAGCTACTGGGGCCTGCGCTGCAGGCGGCACTGGAGCTACTGGGGCCTGCGCTACAGACTGAACTGGGGGTGACACTGGAGACTGAACTGAGGGTGGCTGCGAGGGAGCTAACTGAACTGAGGGTGGCTGCGAGGGAGCTAACTGAACTGAGGGTGGCTGCGAGGGAGCTAACTGAACTGAGGGTGGCTGCGAGGGAGCTAACTGAACTGAGGGTGGCTGCGAGGGAGCTAACTGAACTGTGAGGGGCTGCGAGGGAGCTGACTGAGCTGGCCTGGGAGGAGAAACACGAGCAGGAAAAGGAGCAGGCTCAGAAAAAACTGTCCGAGAAATGGCAGGCTCAGGGTCGACAAAAATAGCTCTATCAAAAATGAACCCGCCGTCCACTTCATGTTTTGTAGTCTTAGCATTGTCCGGTTTATGGCGGCGGGCGCGCCGCCTCCTTCGAGCAGAGGAAGCTGGCGCGATGGGCGCTGATGGCGCCAACACAGAGGGTGACGTAGTGGTGAGTTCCCCGTCGTCCGCCCCCATCCTTGCCAGAAATGAGGCAGGCGAAAAATAGCCTAAGCGGATCGGAGACGGCGAGCGGCTGGTAGGCTGTGCAGCAGGTGAGAGGTCCTCCTCCGGGATGAGCCAGGGTTTCCACCGGAGCTCGTCCTCCCGATAAGCCCGTAACACCTGCTGCCGCTCTTCCTCGCCAAAGTCTATGGCTTCCGTTGTCTCCGTGCGCCACGCCGTGCGGCCAGACCGCGGTGAAGACGCGGAAGCCGGCGGGGTGCGGGCGGAAGGTGTGTCAGTGGCGAGCCTCACCGTTCCAACTCTGACCGCTACTGGCTCATGAGACAGCGGCGATGACACCCGTTCACGGGACGGAGGTGTGGGTGCTGAGGCGGCATTCAGGACCCTCTGGGCCAGCGCACGGGCACGAAGCTCCTCCTTAAGGGGGCCCAGGGAGTCAAACGCCTCGACGAGGTGGGGGAGCTGTCGCAACCGTGGCTCCCGCAACAAAACGGCGTCCACGGCCGCCAATCCTGTGGAAACCACACTTGGATCCGCGCATCCGATGATGCGATCCATAATGCGGCAGAGCCGGTTCAGCTCCTCCCCTACCTCCTCTGAAATGTCCGCTGAGTCCGACATGGTCGCGTCGTCCTGGAGGTCCGCGGAGGGGTTGTGAACTGCTGGGTCCATATCGTGGTCGTGTTCTTCTGTCATGATACGTTGTGTGGCAGGCAGGGGAAGGACCCAAGATGCAGATTCGCAGACACGGGGATAAACTCAAAAACACGGCTTTATTGCTGGCCACGGGAGGCAATACAAATAAACTAAAACTGGGAAAACTAAAGCATGAACTGTACAAGGAACCGAACCACGGGGAGAATTACACACAACATGAGGGAGAACACGACGCCGAACAGAGGGAGACTCAGACAGAAATACACAGAGGGTAAACGAGGAAAGTGGGCACACACGGGGAACACAGGTGACACTGATAATCATAACGAGACAGGGCGGGGTGAACTGAACATGACATGTAGAGGCACAGAGGTTCCGACAGGAGGAGAGAGAGCACGGGGAAAACAGACATAACGGGCTGGGGAAACATGAAACAACCACAAAGGGAGACGAGGGCTCATCAATACATAGAGGGCACACAGGGGGGAGAGAGCCATGAAGGGAAAACACTTAGGGAACAACACAACAGGGCAACTCAGAAGACATGGCCTAAATAAGGAACGAAATACAAAAATACAAAGAACTAAGAATACTGGGCCCACATGGCCCAGGACCATGACACATGTAGGAGGGTTAGGGTTAACCCTTTTTGAAATCTCGCGTTATTTCATGAAATATCACGAGGTTTTCTTGAACCCGTCCCCCCCCCCATTCTGGAACATTCTTCATTTCGCGCCCTTGGACAAAGCTGACAGTTAAGCTGACAATTTTTGGATTAAGTGCATCTTTGAGCTACGAACTTATCTGCAGTAAGGGTAAGAACTTTTTTGACTTAATTTGAATCCCTAAGTATAAATGAAATGTTTACAAAGTTATGATGCTGCAAAGTAATGAATGGCACAAGTGCTGGCAAACTTTTTCCTAGCACTCAAGCAATGCTAAGCTAGTTGAAATTTTTACGTAATGTTGGATTTAGCCAATTTTCACAGTTTGAAAGCATTTTCTGGTGTCCTGTATACTGCTTAACTAGCACCAAAATTAATTACTGCGTGTACTTAACATCAAGTTGTACTTAAACGTTATCTTGGTTTTTCTCTATGATTAGTATTAATAAAGGACTGTATTAGACCAATTTAACGAAGTTCTAATTTTTTAAGAGGAATATGGGAGGGTATTTTCACTATCAGAGCAACCAAAATTGCTTTGGTGTTGTCTTTATCAGCTTCATTCCTCACCGCTAAGTGATGAGGGTAGGCCATGGCCATGAGCAACTAGTCCCCAGCTTTTGCCCCTGTGTCAGGAGCATGCACAGCAGTCAGAGAGGCAGATCAGTGAGCACTCTATTTCTGTAGAAGACATCATCATTTTTCTTGCCATTGTTTTCATTTTTCCAGAAAAAGCAAATAAAATATAGGTGTTCTTGATTTGTTTGGGTTTTTTTTTTCATACACACTTTAGTATGCAACTTTATGTGTGTAGTTGTTTTAGTGAGAACTTAATCAGAAATAGTGTACTGACTCTAGAATCTGCCTCTCACTGTTGTGCAAGCTCTGTACATGAGGGAAACTGATTGGTCTTGTTAGGGCCACAGTGCCAACTCCTTTTACTATGATTGCTGTGGCCCTCCTTTTTTCCTTTTGTAATGTATATTTGGCTAGAATCTACACATTTATTTATTTATAAAAAAGAAAAGCAATTGCTCTTTGGATGTGGTTCTAAAGATCTGTGATCTTTAAGTGTTTGTCTGATGCCTTATTTGTGCATGCGCACTGTTATTTTAATTTGTTTCATTATGGCTTAAATTTGTTTGAATTTTGTGCATGCTCCTTTATCAACCTTCCTTCATGGACAGCTTGTGTAGTTATTGGCCAGGAGGGTTTGCAATGATCTCAAAACTTGAGATGTTTGTTGTTTTGATTATGACTTGGCTGACTATGGCTACTTATAAATTGCATAGTCACACTATTACATTAATATGTTATTAATATCTGTATATTGGTTTGATTTTGCTGTTGGACAGTGGAGTGAATAGTAGCAAGGGTTATGTGTGGTTTATCTCTTTCTTTATTTTTACAGACTTTGACATAAGAAGCAGTGTATATTTCAAAATTCATTTATATTCAAAATTTGATTCATGCCAGAAATATACTAGTAGGAATCTTTTTTTGAGTTTGTAACAATTAGAATTGTTACTTTATAAAGCGATGTCAGGGTCTTTTATTGTAATACAACAGCTTTTAAGGCTGGTGTAAGCATCACAGCAGATGTCTTTATGCCAAAGTAACTGAGGATAAAACACAGAAAAACATGAAGGAGATTTTCCTGGAGTGGCTTTTTAAATCAGATAACCTTAGAAATATTCTGCAGTTGAACAAAAACTGAAGAAAACCATGAATCAATATATGAACATTACCTGATGCTGCTGAAGTAAAGCAGAGCAAAGTTACAGAGGTTTTATTAGAGGTTTTATTAGAGGTTTTATTAGAGAACAAGCTGAGTTTTTTGCAATTTGGCATAATTTGGCACAAAAAAACAACTGACAACAGCGCTAAGCACAACCATACACTGATGTATAATAAGCAAGGGAATAATGTGGAAAACAGATTTCAGATGGGGAAACTTTTCTCGAAGTACACTACGAGAGAGCTGTGCAGGAAGTGTGATTTTTCTTTTCTTTTTTTTTTTAAATTGTGGTGAAAACAAGACAGCAAGAGGGAATTAATGACAGTATTTATCAAATATGAAGCGTAGTTTGGATCTTCTTTTGCTGCTGGTTCAGTTAATTTTGGTTGGAGAATGATGAAACCTGCATCATCAGAATTAGTGAGCTGTCGGCTTTCAGCCCTGACGGAGTGTCAGTGTACCTGCCCTCGGCGAAAAAGCTGACATCTCACACATTTTGATGCATCGGTTCCGCGCTTTGTGTTTACATCTTTGTTCCTATATTTCTAATACACAAGTGACAGCCAAATGCTAAAGTGAATGAAATTTAAGAAAATGGCTTTATTAACCACGATTAATAACATGTAAATGTGCTTTGGATAGTTGTCAGGCCCCAATAATATTTCTGAGTAAGGACCTGTTGATGTAGTTAGTGTAACCTATCCAAGCTGTTACCCAGGTGACTGAAAAATACTACATTTTATCATTTTTATACATTTTATCTTTCAGAAAGCAATGGAGCAATCTGAGAGGACAAAGAGAAGAAAAATAGCTGCGAAAGTTGTTGAACATTTACGTCTCGTTTCACAGCAGAATGAGTTAGATCATCATCAGGACTTAATTTTTTTCTCAGATTCTTTTGAGAATAAACCCCTTGTGGAAGAGTACCATGATTGCGATGAACATGCTGGAGTCAGTTCACAAAATGAACAATCTGCAGACATTTTTTATGATGCTTTGGACTTTGACGTGTTTCCTGAAGACTCTGAAAGTGGGGTGTCTGAGTTTAATGAATTTGATCTGGAC
This sequence comes from Diplotaxodon limnothrissa, assembly GCF_057381915.1. Lineage (NCBI taxonomy): Eukaryota > Metazoa > Chordata > Actinopteri > Cichliformes > Cichlidae > Diplotaxodon > Diplotaxodon limnothrissa. The sequence continues at coordinate 20,431,951 of NC_140597.1, forward strand.
GATGACTGTTTCGATTCTGATGCTTTTTCAGACACACCAGATGATACAAAAGGACTTGCAGAGTGGGCTGCAGAATACAATGTGTCACATAATGCTTTGTCTGCCCTTCTTAAAATTCTTAGACAGAAAGGTCTTAATGTACCACTAGATGCTCGAACATTGATGTCAACTGCCCGCAAATGTAATGTGATAAATGTGGCTGGGGGATCATACTACCATTTTGGTTTAAAGAATTCAATTGTTGCAGCATTGGAGCTTTTAGATTTTGATTTAAAGAAACTAACAAACAATCTAACACTTAGAATTAATGTTGATGGTCTACCTTTATTCCGCAGCAACAATGTTAGTCTGTGGCCTATTCTGGGTAGAATCAAGGAGATCCCAAATTGTGATGTTTTTGTGATCGGGTTATACTCAGGTACAACCAAACCTTCTAATGTACAGGAGTACTTGAATGACTTTGTACAAGATGTAAGGGCAATTATACAAGATGGAGTTCAGTATAATGGTGTCCATTTCAGTGTTGCTGCTCCAGATGCATTCATTTGTGATGCACCTGCTCGTGCTTTTCTTAAATGTGTGAAGGGACACACTGGCTATTATGCGTGTGAGCGGTGCACTCAAAAGGGCATGTATGTGAATAGGAGATTGTGTTTTCCTGAAATTTCTGCTGAGAAAAGGACTGATGAGACTTTTCGTGCTATGGCCTACAAAGAGCATCAGGTTGGGGTGTCACCTCTGAATGAGTTGGGTGTGGGACTAGTCTCAGGTTTTGTGCTGGACTATATGCACCTTGTGTGTCTGGGGGTAATGCGAAAACTTATTTATCTTTGGTTAAAAGGTCCCCGAAAATGCAGACAGTCTATGCAAATTCTAACCGTGATTTCAGCATTCATGGTTTCTGTCAGGCAACATTTGCCTAAAAGTTTTGCAAGGAAACCAAGATCTCTCCTTGAAATTAGCATGTGGAAAGCAACTGAATTGAGACAATTTTTGCTTTACACAGGCCCAGTTGTTTTATTTAATAATATACCAAGCCAAATGTATAGACACTTTATACTTTTATCTGTATCTATAAGAATTCTTCTTAGTCCTGATTTGTGTATTGAGAACTGTGATTATGCAGAGGATGTTTTAAAGCAGTTTGTGAAAGATTTTGGTTCGATTTATGGTCTTGAATTTGTTGGTTATAATGTACATAATTTAATACACCTAGCTGAAGATGCGAAAAAGTTTGGACCTTTGGACAGTATTTCCTGCTTCCCATTTGAAACCTTCCTGGGTAAACTGAAAAAGATTGTGCGGAGGCCTCATAAACCTGTGGAACAAATTGTCAAGCGCGTCTATGAGACGCAAAGTATTCAGAAGAAAAGAAAAGAGAGGATGTCTGTTCCCTCTCCTCTTAAACAGCCTCATAACTCTGGACCAATAACAAGTGATCTTGGAACTTTTAAGCAGTACAGAAAATACACTGATGGACAGACATATGTTTCTTGCTCCATGGGAGATAACTGTTTCAATGTAGGGGGAAAAATTCTTATTGTGGCAAACATTTTACAGGATTGCCAAGTTGTCAAAGCACTGTGTCAGGTCTTTGAAAACTGTAATGCCTTTTTCAGCTATCCATTGGACTCAACATGCCTTGGAATTTACTTTGTTTCAAATCTGTCTAAACAAATGAATCTTGTATTACTTGATGAACTAAAACAGAAAATGGTGCTTTTGCCACTGAAGTCTGGATATGTGGCATTGCCACTGCTGTACTAGTTGGCTTCTTTTTGCTTTCTCACCAGCATGCATCCATTTGCAGTTGTTGATTTTCTGGATGGTGGAGGTGTATCCATAATTCCTTGCAAGTGGTTTACAGGACCAGCGGAAGATTCTTGTTTCTGGCCACCAGGGAGAGTCAATATCAATAAGGCTGTAAAGGATGGAGTTACTCCAGATGCAAACTGGTCACAGTACAGAGTTCGCATCTTGGGGAAAGCTGGTAAGAAGCATTTTTGTTTATTGCTACCAAATATTCTGTCATTAAAGACAGAACAAAAAATTTCCCTGTAATTTCACTAACAACATTTTGTTGATGTATGTCAAAAATTTACAGAAAACTATGAAAATGCCAGGGTGAAACTGCGGAGGTCTGAAGCAACCTCTGATCTGCAGACTGAGTCAGATTCTGGAAGCAGATTGGGAAAAGGGAAGCGGAAAAGGAGGTAATTATGTTTCTTTAAAACGCCTTAAAAGCAACAATTTATTGTGGTGATTATAAGAAAAACAAAAACAAGCTGACAGTATCTTTAGCAGACCATTACTGCTCACCAGATTTAGATATGATCTTAAAATAGCACTTTGTAACTTTTTGACTTTTAAAAATCAGTTTTAGACTCCTTTTGATGCCGGACTATACATTAATGTTTTTAGTTTGTAGGACTAACCAGTAACTAAATTGTTTGTGGGGTTTTTTAATATTTTTTTAAATTCATTTTAAGGCCAGTGATCCAGTCAAGCTCGGATGAGGATTGGGACAACGCTGCGGAACAGCCAGAGACCTCATCAACATCAGCAATGGAGAATAGACATTCAAGTGAAACTCCCCACCAGAACGTCACTCATCCATTTGTTCAGCTACCACCACCCTCAACTCCTTCACCTGTGGTTTCACAACCAGTTCCAAGACAACTTGTACAAGCCACCAATACCAGCATGTTTGTACGTGTTCTAACCCTCCTGGAAGACATTAAGGAGACTCAGAGGATCCACAGTCGAATGCTACAGTCTCTCCTCAAACAACGTGATGGACCAGTTGCTGCAGTATTACCCGAGGGTGCTGTTTTTCCTCTCCGGACAGTCGCAGACGTGGAAGCACTGGAACAAAAACTGATAGACCCTGTCTTCCTGAAAGAAGTGGTAAATAATAATGATGTAATGACAATAATTGATTAATGCCTCAATCTGCGTTTTATGCTAGCAGTTATGATTAAGGAAAGTTGGTGTTTGTTCAAACATGGTCAGTGCAATGAAGTGGCGGAAGGTGAGCTCCACAAAAGTTGCTGTTTTTGAAAATAAAATAAGTTGTACTTTACAAGTTGTGCCACGCCAAACCTTAAGAAATTACTTTTGGTGGATCAGTCATTTAGCTCTTTGCATTTACATCAGACAGTGTTTGACTTTGATACTTAACTCTTTCTCAATCAAATAGCATCAAAATTATTAAGCCTAATTACTGTGTAGCTGTGCAGGTTTTCTTTTAGGTGTGACTGATGGTACTACTGTCGGTAAAATTATTGTCCTTGTGTGTCCTAAGGTTGCTGTTGTGGCAGAGATCGGAGGGAGCACTGTTGATGAAGCCACCAGAAGAATGATGGCCTTCATTATGGACAATGCTCTTTCCAGGCAATATAACTTCGTTGGGCGCCATGGAAAGCGGGAATTTCGAGGGCTTAAGATTTTTGAAGTGCTATATGGTAAGCTCATTAGTTGTAAGATATTTTGTTGATGTTTGAATAACAGATGCTCATTTCAGCTGTAGTCAGTCTTCCAATCAATTTATCAGAATCAGAATCAAAATCAGAATACTTTATTGATCCCTGGGGGAAATTATTTTTTGTTACAGTGCTCCATTTTAAACCAACATTAAGACAAGACAGACAATACGCTAACTAAGAATAGTACAATATATACATATATATACATACATACATACATACATACATACATACATACATACATACATACATACATACATACATAAGTCACTTATAAATAAATATTTGGAAAAGAAACATGTGTAGCTGTAGCAGCAAACAGTGTGTTAAGTGGATGCGTTGTACAGGGAGATGGCCACAGGCAGGAATGATTTCCTGTGTCGTTCAGTGGTGCTTTTCGGTAATCTCAGTCTCTCACTGAACGAGCTCACTGATTTAAGGTTTTAATACTTTGGTTCTACATTTATGTGAGATCTTATGCCGTGTCACAGTATAAATATAAGTATGTAACAAAAAAAGAGAATTACAGCTGTGTCTTTAGATTCAGTAATATAGTCTCACTTTCTTGTGGTCAATATCTGTGCTTTACAGGCAGCTTGAAAAAAAATGCTCTTACAAGCCAGATTACCAGAAAAGAGGCAGAAAAGGCAGCATCCAAGTGGTTTATTGGTGCAAGAGATAGAGGAGGAAATCGCATGGCAAGGGCACAGTGTCGCGTGCAGGAGAGGTATACCTTAGTGACTCGGTTTAGATAGACTGTGGAGATTAAATTAATTACAAATACTGTATTATTGAGGGAAATTATGTTTGGGTTTTTTATGGGGGGGGGGGGGCATCAGCTCATGTTGTTCTGGAGGGTGATGGCTGCTGCCAGGAATGACCACATATTTCTCTCTGGTTTGCAGCATACTTGAAGACAGCTCTCACTAAACCGTTTTTTGGTTCCTCACTGTGTTACGGTATGTGAACAATTTCCAGTTATGTTTAGCAGTTTGTGCAATATTCTTCTTTGCACAATCAGCTCCAGGAACTCCAGCCAGTCAAACAACTTGATCAGCACAACTTTCAAAACAACTCCAGTAGTATTGCAAATCTGATGTTATTTGTGAAAAAATGCACTTTTTTTTTTCAGGACCAATGGATCACTGAATGAGTGAGAAGCTGTGTTTCAGTGCATTTCTTTTTCGTTTAAACTGTATAACATTGATTTGTTATTGTTTTGTGTATACTGGGGACCTTTTTTGTCAACATGTTCTCTAAACAAAAAAAATATTTGTATAGTATATAAAAAATTACTGTTATACTGCATACTGTTTTAAAATGTCATATTAATCAGTATTAATAAAAAAGATAAACTGACTTTGTTGTACAGGTGATTTAAATTTTAGCTTACTGTAGTATCCAAAATCCCATCTGGACAAGCACACTTGGGGCCACCATGGAAACTGAGGACAAAAGTAGCTGGGTCCCAGGTGGGTAACCCAGGTGGGCCCCAAATATCAGACCCGCTTCTACCCATCTTGGTCCCACACTTGTTTATTGGCTGGGCCTGATTTGGGGCCCATCCAGAGCCCGTCATTAACCCATCTGGGCAAACACACTTGGGGCCACCATGAAAACTGAGGACAAAAGTAGCTGGGTCCCAGGTGGGTAACCCAAGTGGGCCCCAACTATCAGACCCACTTCTACCCATCTGGGTCCCACACTTGTTTATTGGCTGGGCCTGATTTGGGGCCCATCCAGGGTCCGTCATTAACCTATGTGGGCAAACACATTTGGGGCCACCATGGAAACTGAGGACAAAATTAGCTGGACCCCAGTTGGGTTTCCCAAGTGGGCCCCAAATATTAGCCCTGATGCTCCCTATTTGGGCCCCACGTATGTGTGTTGACTGGGGCGCATCGCCGGAGCACCACTTCCTGCCATAAAAGACATCTACAGGAAGCGGTGTCTGAAAAGGGCTGGGAAAATCATCAAAGACCCCAGTCACCCATCACATGGACTCTTCACCCTCCTGCCCTCTGGGAGGCGCCACAGGAGCCTCCGGACTAAGACCACCAGGTACCGGAACAGCTTCTTCCCCACAGCTGTCAGACTCCTGAACTCTGCCTCCTGACATCTGACCCACGTTAAACTCATGGACTGAACATACACACACCCACAATGGACAACTGTACCCTCAAACACACAATAATAACATGGAGTGAACCACCACTCACAACCACTAGCACTTTATATAGCCTCTGTAGAAACTATCTACACCCTCACTTATCTTAACTGCACTACTGTATAGCTCTGTGTAAATAATCATTCTGTACATTCAATAATCTTTAATCCTACAACTGTTTACAACTTGCATAGTTCCCATTTCTGTATAGCTGTATATCTCAGATTTCTGTAAAGTTATTTATTTCATATTCTGTATAGTTTTTCATATTTATATCCTGTTCATAGCCTGTACATAGCTTGTACTCACTACAGCCTTTACATACTTAGTTATAGAATATTCACAACATACTTCATACCGTGTACATTATAACATACCATAATAGACCCATTTCTGTAGTATACTTACATATCTATACTATTGCTAATATATATTGTAATATATCTATATCACTAAAGCACTTCTGGATGGATGCAAACTGCATTTCGTTGCCCTGTACCTGTGCATGTGCAATGACAATAAAGTTGAATTCTAATTCTAATTCTAATTCAAATGTTTCAAGAACAGTGTTTTGGTGTGTGCAAGAGTAAAAGGAGCTCTCCGTGGGACTCGTCCACCTGAACATTTATTAGGTGGGACTTTTTTGTAGGTTTTATGATATTCTGGTCAAAGATGTGAAACAATGAAGCAAAATGTTAACAATTTTCCCAAATCCTTTCCTAATATTTAGTCCAATCACATTGTGTTGTGTGGCTTTGTTTTGAACATATTAAAAAATACAACATCAAAGAAAACAAACACACACAGCATGTTTACTAACACATTTTAAAAATAAAATAAAATTATGAAAGATATTTATTTGATAAAAAGTACAGAAAAATATTTACTCCTGCTCCAGTTGGCCTCATCCATGACACCCATGAAGCAGTTTTCACCAAATAGTCCTTTTATTGCTGTTGAATATTGATGTAGTTTATCTCAGTAAGTGCAGTTAAAATGAGGCTTTAATACCAAATGTTGAACTGCGTGACCAGCACTGGGACATCTGAGAGAAAAGCAAAGAATTGTTGGTTTTGGTTCTTTAATTGGGAAACCTGAAAACTTGTGCAGCTGTGTGGAAGTTCACACTTATTTACTTTGCTGCCCGAAACACGAGTACGGCTTTTATTTCTCTGGGAGCTGAATGAATCCGACCGTACCTGGTCATCAGTGTTCTTAGGCTATTAAGCAAAAAATATGTTTAAAAGTGAGCTTCAAAGGTACTCAACCGCAGACTGCAGTGGTTTTAGGATAGTTTATTTTTAAGATCTTTTATTTTCGTCAAATTCAAAGGCAAGAAGCCAAGTGAGTTCAGGTAAGAGGCTTTTCTGCAGGTGGACACCAGAGAGGACAGGTGAGTCAGGTGAGTACTAACATAACAGAGCAATGAGTTTTGATTTTCAGCTCTTTTGCAAACATGGGAGCAATGAGGCAATTCTTCAGGTTACAGGGAACTGAAGTCCAGCCAAAGCACACACTGGTGTTTAACTGGGAGCAGAGATGAGAGAATAAGGTCGAGGAACAGGAGACGCACACACGCACAACAAAAACAACACTCACAAGTTAAGCACCTGATTATCACCTTAAGAATAACAACAACCTGTATGGAGTGGAGACTTTTTTCTTCCCAGAAGCTGATGATGAGATGAAGACAAACAGGTGTGCGGGCTACCATTGTCTGCCCAACTACGTCTGAGAACTGACTCCAGGACTGAGTAATGCTAGTGTGGATGTATGTGATATGACATTGAGGCATATGACTCTCTGTGGAAATCTGATAAAAGTGTCCCTCCACTTTTATCGTTACGGTTACTTATATAATGTTTTAATGCTAAACAATGACTCTGACACATAAATTCTCAAGGCTAGACCTGCATATTAAAGATCACAAGCTCAATATGGAGCAATATGCTGTCAAGGCTGTGATGCATCTCAGACTCCAAACAAAAAGGGAGAAGAAGAAGAAGAAGAAGAAGAAATGGAGAAAAATCCAGTGACGAAAACACCAGAAGATGGTAAAACCAAAGGAAACAAACACAAAAAAAAGCCAGACAGGGAGGTGTTGTAGTTTGTTGCCTTCGGCCACGTCCTGTTCAGTGCACTAACTGCTTGTGTCACATCTCGACGACAAACACAGATGGGGTGACGGGGGGTTAAAAGAAAGGGAGGGAGAAGGATGAACAGGGAGACAGTGACAGAGAGGTAGTGTGCGAGGCTTCAGCCCTGTGTGATGTGCTCAATGCTAACTGCTTGACTTGGTTTTCTGCCAGAGGCTTATTCTGAACCAAGGACAGCTCCCCCGGTCTCGGAGCCCGCTCACTGGGGAGGGACACATTTAGATAAAAACTCTCTCTCTCTTTCCCGCTCCCGTTTCCCTGTCTCCCAAGCTCTTTCCATCTCATCGGGGAGCCCACATTTAGCCACGCTCTCTTTCTTTGTCAGTCTTTCTATTCAAAATCTCGGAGGAATGTCAAATTTATTGTCATCTCGCCCTCTTTCTTGCTCTTGCTCCCTGTGTGCCTCTAAGCTTCATTTCCCCTCGGTTCCTCTCCAGCGAGGCCGCATTTAGAGGCTGCACCATAGGGGAACACCACAGCCTTTACCTCCTATTCAATTAAGTTCACACAGACACACACAGACACACAGAGTCACACATGCAATTAGAGCCTCTGGAGAACGCTGGACACTGAGGTGACCACATGCACACAGATGCACAAAGACACATGCACCGCACAAGTGTATTGAACACACACACACAGATAATAATACCAAGCAATTACCAGCTGGAAAATCTCTGAGGTAATTTTAAAATTGCAAATCAAAGTGGTAATTTTGCAACAACTTCAACTTTACTTTTTATTTTAGTCATTTTTTTATATAATTTCGATTTTTTTAATTTAGATTTCCTGCTCTCTGAGTGGTTCCCTCACTAATCTGCCTCAAGCATTTAGTTAAACACACACATAAATTGTTTTGGGCTCTCATCAGGAGACGTATCTGGCACAAGCCAATTGTCAGGATAAGATTAAAGGAAAAAATCCACAAAAGGTGATAAACTCTTTCATTTTATTACTAACTTGATTGCAAAGGGTTAAGACTTGCAAATCAGTTTTCTTAGACAAGGAAACAAAGTCTGAGAATGGAATCACTTTCATTTGACCTCTGCAGTTGTCAACGCTGCGTGGCAGGCAGGTGATTGGACACAAATGCAGAACTAACAGCACACAGGGATGAACTCAAAATGCAGCTTTATTTGCTGACACAAAAGAGATGGTACAAAGTAAACTAAACTGCAAAACACACACAACAATGAAGGAAGATGGTACAAAGGACGGGAAGGAGACGTTGACCTAAATACACAGAGGAATAACGAGGAAGTGAGCACACAGGAGGAACACAGCTGACACGAATAACCATAACGAGACAGGGGAAGCTGGACTGAACATGGAAACACGGGACCTTCATAATAACACAGGAAAGATGATACGGAAGTGGAGGAGAGGCAGACGAGAGGGAGGGAGAGAACATGATGGAGAGCACAGACATGACTGGCTGGAGGAAATATGATGGAATAACACACGTGGGGGTAACAAGGCACAAGAAACTCACAACTATATAAACACTAACACACAGAGGGATACAACACAGGGGGGAATCGAACAAACCGAACCAAACTAAACAGACAAACCCAGGCACAGTAGAAAAAACCTTTAGAATAACAACGTGACTTAACAAAATAAAAATTAACAGAAAATACAAGAAAACTCAAAAACGGACCAAGACCACGATAGCAATCACATGACAAGCAGCGCGATGTAGCCGATCGGGCTGACAAAGACTACAAAATAATGAACAGCGTCATGATAAAGATGCTGTGTGTGGCTGTATAACTGTCTCTGTAGCTTTGTTAGGGTACTGGTACGGTATGGAGAAATCATCACTTCCATACACAAAATAATATGATTTATCTGAAGATCATAAGAAAATAAATGAACATATTAAATAAAAAATTCAGACATAGGTCAGAGCCTCAGGGGCTGCATGTAAATGAACCATGTCTCAACTATGTCTATTGGTTCGAAATCTGTTGGAAATTGTTCATCTCAACAGGCTGTTTTAGAAGCAGTTTGCAGTAAGTTCTGTTATGAAGCTTTAACATGGGTATTTTGGCTGTTGCTATCTCCGTGTAAAAGTGCATGTGATGAGTAATGGGTGGAGCTGACTCTAAAACTACGTGCTTGTTAGTCACAATCAGGCAGCCAATGAACATACCCTGTATGATCCTCCTTTCAGAAGCTTACAATAATCAAAGTTTACAAAATGGATAAGCAGCTGGATAGCTTAGTGGTAAGACTACACACCTTTGGGCCGGGGCATCTGTATCCAGTAAAGGTCCCTAGGCTAGATCCCCCATGCTCACCAAGCCTAATATTACATTAAAATGAAGCCATGCCGACTTGGACATCGCCCGGATTAACAAGGTCCACATCAGGTGCTGAGGAACCAGGACACACTGATGAGAAGTGGGTTACTGGAACCAGAAGGCACGAGTGGGCAAGAGATTAAAATAGGGTGCTGTTGGGATGCTACTATGCAAGTAACCCCAGTGGGAGAGGTTACATGAATAAGATGAAGGCCCTATGGAATCATCGATACCCAACATCCAGATTGATGGCGAAACAACTAGTAGCTCGGTGTTCCAACAATCGGAAGAAAGAACTGCTCTCATGGCTAGAGATTGATGAGCTACTACATAAATCCTATGGCAACTAGCCAGAACAACAGGTCAGGGGGGAGATATCATCATGACCACCCGAGATTGAGTACCAATCCTCAAGTGCAATAGAAGAAGTCTTGTTGAGTGCGAGAGGAACTGACCTGAAAGATAAGATCATGGTGAAACTTAAACCTGGACCCTCCATAGCAGTTACCAAGATTATGTGAGGTACCCTCTGAAGGTCTAGCTGATGTGAATGCAGCACTGCGGACAATAATTACTGTGACCATTACAGAGACTGACCACTAATATGTTATTTTTTCTTATTTTTATGGATTTTACTCTGAACTGTTGCTTCATGTTTGTTGAAGGTTCAAACATGAAACTTTTGCCTCTGTATGATATCAATGATATGGGTAACCCTAATATCCTCTCTTAGGGAACTGAAGCCACACCCACCTGCTGGTTGAACCTGCTGGTTACAACTGACAGCCAATGAGAAGAAAGTTGGATCTATAGATCAATAGCAGCAGGAAGGTAGCTAAAACAGCTTGTTTCAGAGAGAGGATAAAGTGAAGGGCTGTTCTTAGGCCCAGTGTAAAGAAAATAGGATTCATAGTGGTGTGAATTCTGCATAGCTACTATTGTACTGCTGAACAGGGCAAAAACATGGTGGAAACTAGCATAGGACAAAGACTGTGTAGAAATGTTTGGGTAAAACACAGCCACAATCTGAACGTTTGTCTAGAAGAAGAAAAAAAGTATCCTGAATGTTGCACAGTCTTGTTGTCTGTAAATGCAAGGTGAATTATAATCAATTTCCACAGTACTGACAGCCCTAATATTACTAATAATACTAATAATAAATACATAAATACATACATAAATACCATATGTATACAATACTTTCCCTGTGACAGCTGGGGCAGGGTTACCAGCTGTCCTGATTTGGATAAGCAGAAGAACTTGGATGGATGGAATTTAATTATAATATTTTACAACACTCCCTGTGAAAGCTGGGATAGGCTGGGCTGTTGGTTAAGAAAATGCAGGGATATAATGATACGATGATTAAGATGTTAAGGACATCTTAACTCAAGCTGCCACATAGATGTGTCCCATCTGAAATACTGAACTAATGCAAAGCACTCTCACATTCACCACCACATGTTTCACGTGGCTATAAAATGTTGTAACAGCATATCAGAGAAAAATAATAAATAAATAAATAATTACACAATAGGTGCCCTTTAAGAATTCTATAAAACAAAGTGCACCCAATAAAAGCACATTGGACAGCTTTATCTCACTTGGGGTTGGCTTCAGTTGTAGAGTTGGTGCTAATCTTCATGTATTTCTGCCCAAAATAAGTTTTGTTGTGCGTTGTGTGTGGACCCTGGCAGAGAGATGACTCAGAGGCTGGACTGAGGCAAAAGGCTTTTTGCACAAAGCTCAGCAGGAGACATGATACAAAGCAACACGAAACCACGACTGACGACAAACTAAAGTCACTAGTGTATATTCCAGAAAACACACACACACACACATGCACACACAGGTGCAACAGTGACAATCAGATGCTTTCCCTCTCGGCCATCAGCTCACAGCAGCAGATCTTCTGCTCCCTGGGACAGATGACACTAAGGACCACGGACAGCTGCTGCACCGCTCTTGGCTGTTTGATCAGCACTCTGGATAGAAAACTACAAACTTACAGAACCCAGCAGAAGAAAAGAGATGATTGTGTGACCGTTGTTTGTAAAAAGTGAACGCTGGTCAAAAACAAGCTGTAGCTCAGCACTAAAGAAGCTCGGCAAGCAGTTTATCAGGAACACAATGCACATGCTTATTCATACAGTTATCCAATCAGCCAATCATGAAGCAGCAATAGAGTGGCTTAAGTCCTGCAGATATAGGACAGGTAAAGCAGATACGATCTGAGTGACTCTGACAGGGGGCACGACTGTCGCTGGCACTTAGTGGCGACTCAAGCAAAATTCACTCAAATACAAATTTCAAAGTTACTTGCAGGCGTTGCATGTGACATGTGAAAGAAACACAATTAAAAAGTGAATTAATTAAAGATTACTTTGCTGAGACCAATATAAAACCAGGAAACGAATCATGTAAGTCATTCAACTCTAGCACAGTTTACAGGTTACTTGCCATTAGACCTTGAGTTCAGTTTCAGATGGTAACTGTGTGAGCTTGATGAAATTCTGACCAATACTCCACGAGAGCTGGTGATTCTTGTGAATTCTGGACAGATGGATGGATAACAGATGTCTTCCCATGGCATAAGGTCATCGGGCCTTTAGCTGGATGAGCTAAAAATGGTAAATGTGATTGGAAAAAATCAGGGTTGTGTAGCCATGCTTCAAAACAATACGTGGTAATGCAGATTCTCAGTTAGGATTGTGCAGAATCAGTGAATCAGTTTCTCTCTCTCTGTCACCCCCCTCCCACACACACACACACACACACTGGGGAAAAAAGAACAGTTCCAGCATCAATACCCATCAGGGAAACACTGACCTTTGTGTGTGAGCGCACAGCTCTCAGCGCATTCATCCATATACAGCTGTAAGTGTATGTGTCGCTCACGTGTGACCATGTGTGCATGTGTGTCATGTGTGTGTGTGAGTGTGTGACCTTTCTACCAGCTGCTGTCTCTCTGTGTTTCAGACATCATGATGGTATTTTCCTCTCACCGGGGACCCATCGCCATATGAAACAGGAGAAACTGCTCTTCACTCCCTCTCTTCTCAGTCATAATGTTTTCTCCCCTCCTCATATCTGCTCAACTGGAAAGTTAACTGTTGGCAATGTTTTGAGAATAATAATAATAATAATAATAATAATAATAATAATAATAATAATAATGAATTGGAATGTGGTGCTTGCCTGAAATATGAATGTCTGTCCCTGACTGTCTGTTAATCAGTGTTTAAAAACACAATAAGAGGGAAAAACTGTGCTGATTTCTACATGACTCCCACAGTGCCTTCATGTAAGTACCAGCTCGAACTGGTCTCATGACCAAAGGGAGGCTTTGAAGTAAAATATACCTGCCTGTCACTGAAATCCACTAGGACTGCTTTACTCCTGCATGTGTGATGACATTAAACTCTGCGTTGTGACAACCAGCTCCAGCAGTCGACATGCTGTTTTGACAGCCAATTACATCCAGCCTGTAGCCAGAATCGTTGCAGAGCAGGTGGATCTAGCTCTTGAGTTATTTATTTCAAGGTCACCTGGGGTTAAGGGAATATCCTTCCCTCCAGAAACACTGTTGGCACTAGCACATCCGAGGTTCCTGGGCTTGATTCACTTATGCCAGTAATATAATATGGTTGCTGGCGCATGGAAGAAAAGCTGAGAAGGTAATGCTTTCTCACCCCCCAACACACACACACACACACACACACACACACACACACACACACACACACACACACACACACACACACACACACACACACAGAATCTAATGGGTGATTGCATTTCCAGGAAGGCTCTCTGCTAAATAAAGTGGCATCAAAGTGTTATAATACTGCAAATATTTAGAGAGCATTTGAGAGAGAGAGAGATAAGAAATGAGTGAAGATCAAAATGAGAGAGAAGATGAATTGGCTTTCTGCTCAGCTGTAGGTGTAGCTGTGTCTACTGTGTGTGTGTGTTTAACTCCGTCTCACCCTCACTGGCTGCGTAGCTCATTATTCTTACTGAGTCCTTTAGCACTCTGATACTTATTCCCACACAGATAACATTCCCCATTCACGCTCAGATACAAACACTATATTAATGGAAGACATTTATGCAGGTGCTAACTCACAACATGCTGCTAGAGCTGTGATTCATGTATACACAGCACGCTCTGTGTGAACGTGGGTAAAAAAAGAGACACTGACATAAACACATCCCGACACACACAAACTGGTAAATGAGAGTCTAAATGACACAGTTGCTTCTCTCTGGATGGTACTCTCAGGCCACAGTAATCTACTGTAAGCTTTGGTACTATTGTGTCTTCTTTGTGTGCACAGAGGTTCTTGTACACACTTGTTGCTTTGCTGTGTTTTATGACTTTATGTGCAGAATATGTGCCTGCCTGCTCTCCAAAATAGAGCTTTATATATTTGCCCAGAGCAAACCCGGCCTTAACTCTGGCTCCCATGGATCGGTTGCTGGCCCCTGTGGCACACACGTGACAATCAACACATGTGGCAATAATCAGTTACAGATAAAGCTGATACTGCTGATCTCAGATCAGTATGTGTATGAGCCACATAGTCGAGACCAAAGAGCTGCCAAAAGAGGTCACAGATAAGACTGTAGACCTGCACAAGGTTGGATTGGTCCACAGGATCACCAGCAAGAAGATTGGTGAGAAGGTGTCAACTGTTGAAATAGAGCAAATATAAAATGATCATCACAACCATCTGTATGGAGCTCCATGCAAGACCATGCCACATGCGGTGATGATGGTTATGAGAAAGGTGGTTGTGGCATGGGTGTGGTCTCTGGCTGGCTGCAGAGGAGGGGTGACGCAGCGAGCTCCCGGGGCGGTGCAGGGGAGGGGTGAACAGGTGTGCTGGGACGTGAATGTGATTGTGACTCTTTATGTTCACAGTGACAGTCCGAGAGGAAGGAGAGTGGACGGGACAGCAGAGCGGGAGTGTCTGTGTCCCACTGTGAAACCACAGTAAATCGAATGTCAAAATAAAGACATCCGTGTGTTTACGCAAGTAAAGGGTCCAACTTCACAGTGGTGGATCAGCACAAAGAGTTACACTGGCAACACGCTATCTTAGAATGGGATGAAATGAGGACCCACGGTTGAGGAAGAGCTTCCAGAGCTTCCATACAGTGCAGGAAGAAGAGGGAACAAAATGTGGACATGGGTGCCTCTGCTACAAGCTGTCCTCAGTCATCATATTTTAACCCCAATGATACTATGTGGTCTAAAGGCTGAGCCCAGTTTTTGATCAGGTATAGTGAGAATAATCACCATAATGTAATATCATCCCATACTGTAAGGTAAAGGTGCAACGTTAGAGAGAAAACCCCAGGAATTAAATGATGGTGGGAAAGAAGAACTCCTTCAACACTCTACACCCAGATAGAATTCTGTCTGAATTTTCCAGATGCCTGAGAAAAGTACATTTTCATCATATCTTCCTCTTCCTCTTCACTTCTCTATCCTATCGTATCACATTCATCCTCTTACTCCTCATCTCCTGAAGTCAGGGCTGTAACATATAGTAGGGAAACATGTAAAATACGAGAATCTATAGCTGATACTTTTTACAATTAGTTATTGTTACCAGACAAGTGATGTGACTGTCCTATTGCCGGACAGCTGATAATGAGCCTGCTACTACAAGCTAACATTATCGTAGCTAATGTTAAACAAGCTAATGCTAACTTTAAAGTCTCCTCAAGCGTAAACAGATGTCAGTGTTTCACACCTCGCACTTTGACACTGGAGGTAAAAAGTCATGTCAGCCTAAACTTACAGCGTGCTGGTCAAAGTGTTTGAACTGAATCTGTGGTAAAAATGTAAAATATTGCAATATATATATATATATATATATATCCTCTGGTAACTAGAGACCAGTGGCACAGTGAAACCCGATAATGAATTTATATCGAAACAAACGATAGCGTGAAATGTGAAATGATATGATGATGTTTTCATTTTGTCATCCAGTATATTTTGTCATATCACACAGGCCTGGTATTAATAGTTGTCGAGCTACATGAGTTCTCAGGAGGTCATTAAGTGTGATTCTGTTTCCTGTGAATTTCTGTTATTTTAGACTGAACCAGTGTGTTGGAGCCAACTGCCGGCCTGCTAAAAACACAAATCATTTCACACTAACAGTATCCTTGGGTGTTTTGAAAGGCTTTTTTAAATAAAATGTATTATTATTATTATTATTATTATTATTAACAACATTAATGCTGTTTCCAATTTAAAATTGCCAACAAAATATTTTTACAGTTTGCTGTAATCTGTACATTATTTCTGTATTTTATATCACAGCTGATGTAAATTAGAATATCATATCCTGCATACTTTACACTTTTAGAAACAATGGCCAGGGTTCTCACCCAAAGACCTTGCGTCCTTCAGTGGGAATATTTCCTACCACAGAGATGCTCTCAAAACAACATTTTTAGAGAATGTTATTTTGAACTTCTGAGAGCAGATATACCCTTGCTCCACTTCCAGAATGCATCACAACTCTCGAGGTGAGAAAACAAGATTTGAGCTGGCATTGCTAACCTGACCTCTGCACTTGTGGGGGTGGCCTGTATTCTCCGTGTGATAAAGCCTGGCCTGTAGGCCTGCAGCCAGAGTGCTCAGCGCTACACTGGATATGAAACATCACAAGTAATAACACTCCCCTGATGCAGCACCTCTCTATTTCTTTCATTTTCTTCCCCCTTGAATATGTTTCTACCTTGTTATCTTTTTATGCACCACCCTGCCTGTAATATTTTTCTATTCTTCGATGGACTTCTTTCGTAATTCTTATCCTTGAAAAGAAGCAGTGTACAAATAACTTTGCTCTGAAAGGTTCTCTTACAACATCCTCTCCACTATGTTTTATGTTCAACAATGTAACAATGTGTAGTTGACAAAGCACAAATGTACTAATTACAGTACAATAGGTTTTAGGGTGGGGATACCACAGTCATCTCAATCAATACTATATTTTTTTAAATTAAAAAAAAAACATCTGTCATACTCCAGGAAACCATGAAGGATGTATTTTTTCCCCCTTGGAGCTCACAAAAAGTGATCCAATTTCAACTAGCTGGTTTAGTTACTAGCGAAGTCAAATAACTTGGTTAACTTTAAAACTTCTCTTTTTGTAAGTGAAGCCTTACACACAGTCACAATGAAAGTTATCATGCCCTGAATTTTATGCTATAAAAATTTTATAAAAGGGGAAATTAACTGTGGAGATCAAAACGTGTTTTACTTTGTAGTGTGTTTTGGGGATTTTTTGTTCTTTTTTCTGGGCTGTAAATATGTTAATTTGGAAGAGAGAAGGGGAGCATTGCTACACTTTGATCCATGGTACCCAGAATTTACTACCATACCACTGAATAAACCTTAGTACATCCAGAGCTGTGCTGCTGGTCTACTCACTCATTCCCACACATGCATCATTACTGTCCCACAACAGATCCACTTGCAAGCCCTTCTTTTAACCCTTGTATTATGTTGAAAAAAAATCACATTGATTATGTTGCGGGTCATTTTGACCCGTACTGTGTAAATCCACTCAGAATTGTCAAAAAAGTACAATAAAACAATAGCAACTTTATTTTCCATTAGAAAAAACATTTAGAACACAGACATACAATACAGTTTGAATTACCATAACTCTTTTTAAGAACAATTTAGTAAAAGTTTTTCCTTCTTTACAAACACATTTCTTTTGAACTTGCTCGATTTTCTCAGTTTTTCAGTGTTCAACATTTTCAATTTTGTCCACATGATGGACAGAATGTGACTGTGTGCTTTCTGCAGATGTACTTTTTGCATTTCTCACAAACAGTGCTTGTTTTAATGTCTTCTCGTGAGGGACAGACCTGGCATCTTTTTCGTTTCTTTACACCTGTATCCACTGGATCCACTGCAGATTGGTTGGATGGTGCACACTTGACCTTTTCAATGACAGCTGCTGCTGCTGGGGATCGAGCTGGTCTGACTCGCATCTGGATCTTGGGAGTGACAAGACTTTTTCCCAGTTCTTCCAGGAAAAGGCGACGTCAGTACAATTTACCCGCATTCCAATGTTGGTTGATTTCAGTCCACAGGACATAGGCATTGTAAGCAGACACATCCAAAATGTTGTAGAAAATTACCAAGGGCCAACGAGCTGTCTTGCGCTGGCAGCTGTATGTCGCTGTGACTTTGTCAAGATTGTCCACTCCTCCTTTGGTGGAGTTGTAGTCTAGGATCATTTGTGGTTTTTTGTCTTCTCTTGTGCTCAGAGATGCATCTGTGTGCATTGTGCTCATGACAAGAACATTCTTGTTTTTCTTTGGGCAATATAAAACAACTGTTGCTTTCTCAGTGAAAACAAATATTGAGGAATGCAGAGATCTTCCCTGCATCTTCAAAATTTCACTGGGAAGTTCTGGCTTATTTCTTCTGATTGTTCCCAACATAGTCAGCTTTCTCTTCTGAAGTTCCTCTCCAAGCCAGTAGGATGTAAAGAAATTGTCACAGGTGATGTTATGCCCTTGCAGCCCTTCACTCATCTGCAGCACCACACGCATCCCCTGATTCTTCTCAGATGCTCCTCCAGGTAGCTTTCCAGTGTACACTTGCATATTCCATGCATAGCTAGATTTTGCATCACAGGCTGCCCATATTTTGATGCCATACTTGGCCGGCTTGTTGGGCATATACTGTCGGAAAGGACAGCGATCCCTGAATGGGACAAGGCGCTCATCAACAGTAACGTGGGGACCAGGGTTGTACAACAAAGGTAGAATTTCCACCCATTTATCCCATACATCTCTGATTGCAGCAAGTTTGTCTCTTTCACGTCGACCAGCTCTGGTTTCACGGTTGTCAAATCTGATCACACGAGATATCTTGAGAAATGTCTCCAAAGACATTGTTGCTCGAAAGATTGGCCTTCCATTCTCTTCATTCCATAGACTTGCAGTTGCTTCTCCCTTGGACCTGTATACTCCAGCTAATATCAGAATTCCAATATAAGCATGCAAGTCAGTCTGATCCAGTGGCTTCCATTTCTCTTGAAATACACGCCTCCCTTCCAGGTTAGTCATGTCCAGTATAATCCTCTCTATTGGAGGGGATATGAAGAGTTGAAATGCTGATTGAATATCATCAACTCGTGTGATGGCAAATCTTGTAGGACCAGGAGTCATTTTGATGATATTAGAAGATGACAGCCTGCCTTGACTTCGGTGTGGTGATAATGACCATTTTATATTACCATCTTTAGATGTCCATGTCTCCTCTGTGGATGATGATTGCTGCATTCCTTGGTTTTCATTTGATGTAGAGATGGCGGCACACTCTCCTCCTCGTCTGAAAATTGTCAGTCTGGATCATCAATAACATTGTCCTCAGTCTCTGAAACATCTTCTTCTTCATCACTATCCCAGTTGAAAAGCAGTGATAAAGCTTCTTCAGTCGTCAACCTTCTGGAGCTCATTTTTGGTGTGTTGAAATGACATGAGAACAGTGAAAAGAATAGGGGAGAGAAAGTTTCTTGCATGCACACCTGGGTCTGAATGTATATTCAGAAGCAGTCAAAACAAAGTACATCAAAGAGAAATGTTTATTTTGGATCTGAACAACTTTTTACTTACATAAAAGTGTGCGGGTCAAAATGACCCGCAACATCATCTTTGTATACAAACACTGCAGAGACATTCCAGGACACATCAAAGTGTCCATATTTTACACACCAGTTCATGACCCCAGATAAGGAAAAGTCATAAGCTTTCATGAAGAAAAAGAAAGGATGACCAGTACTTTGGTCAACACAAAAACTGGAATGGGTCAAATTGACCCTTAACATAATAAGAAGGTTAATTCAGAAGGACCAGTCCCACCTCACTGACCAACCGCATGACCACAACCTCTGCTCCTCTGATGCCAAGCTCCAGTCTAGACTAATCAAGGCCTGGGGCAACAGAGCATACTCGATAGCCACCATCTCAAACTACAGCTCTTACCTGTACAGGTCCTAGATTGCTTCTTTTATGCCATATAATGTCAAATCTGTCAAGACAAAATGTACGTAAAAGAGCCGATTTGAATTACCTTCTGAAACTATGCTTGTTTGGGTGACTCAAGTGCTCAGAGACTGAATCAGCATATCGTATCTTTCAGTACTGTTGAAGATTCAACAGAAATAAATCAACAATATTACAACAAGTTGATAAAAAAATGAAGAAAATATGTGGAGCAACATTAAAAAGAAAATACATAATTCATCCTGGACTTGTTGTATTGTGTCTTGTGGGTTCAGTTAGCATTCAGTAGGATTAGATCTTCCTTTTAGAAGTCCCACTTATCACTTCTCTCAGATGCCTAATGAGCTTCCATTTGTCTCCAATCATCTTTCTTCCCCCTCCCTGTATTTTAATTAAAGTATCCTCTTTTACCTTTACATGGAACATCAAAGGAGAAACACCAGTTCATGCTAATTGGAGGTAGATTTGAGGCTTTAACAATATTTTGTTTGGACTAATTTCCTCCCGGTGCATAGGTGTACAGAGAGGACAGATGGGGGAGGGGGAAATGGATTTTTATAGGTGGCAAAAAACCCAAGAAAAACAAAGTCAGAGAAATAATGAGATCACTACAGGTAAAAATAGGACACGATTGGTATTTTGTTTTGCTAATTTCCTGTTTTTCACAGGTGAGGCAGAGGGATTATGGGTAAGTAAAAATAGTGGCTCTTGAAAATTAAACAGGATGCACATAACCACTAAAATAGCAAGAAGGCAGAGAGATATGAAAGAGAATCATCAGCATGGGAACCATTAGCAAGGCACCAGAGCAAAAACAGCTTAAACCTAATTATAAATGCTGCTCAGACGGCAGGAAACACAATATTTTGCAGCACCTATTGCCTCTTGTTGAGTCAGTGTTGCAGGTCAGTGCAGCAATATCACAAAAACAAGGTTTAATTATCACCTCTTGTCTTGTGTTCATTGCATAATCACATATCTAAGAGATGAAGAAAAAACAAGGTCAAACATTTCCAAGAGGAATATGGCGTCTCTTTATTTATCAAGTCGAAACATTCGCCCACACGAGGACTTAGGGGTGAGCACAGCTGGCATTTAACAGAGCAGACTCAGTAGGCTGAGATGAACAACATGTTTGAGTCCAGTGCAAATGTGCTGCTGGACGCTCATGGCATGCAGCTGCCTTGGAGACGCTGCTGGTCAGAATGACGCCGATGTAGAATTTCAGGAATGTATCATAGCCCCTGATGCTCTGGAAGCAGAGGATGGACAGATTCAAAGTTGCATATTTGGTTAAGCTCTTTGAGGGTAAAATGACTATGACTGATTTGTCTCTGAGGGCGAGGCATTGGCTCAGTACACAGACCAGTGACTGGCACGCTGACTCACTCTAAACTTCACAGCAAAAGGACAGCAGATTAACATCACATTCTATTTTCATCAGAACTAGAATTTAAAGCAGCTTGACTTCCAGTTAGAGAAAACCTTTTGTGATCTGTGGCTGAAAGAAGCTACCTCTGTGAAGTCAGCCACATATTCACATCTTTTGAAACTTCTGCATCATGGTTACTTTCAGTTGGGAAGTTGCAAAGAAAACCCTTTGTGGTTTGAAGCTGAGATTTAGGATTGACGACATGACGATATCCCTCATACAGGGTTGGGATAACATCTACTTCTTAAATTGAACTTTGTCCTGTATAGCAGCGCTCCCCAACCTTTTTTGCTCCACGGGCCGGTTTATGTCCAACAATATTTTCACAGACCGGCTTTTAAGGTGTAGCGGATAAATACAACTAAATAAAACCAGCACCAGTACCAAAAAAAGAAGATTTATTCATAACACACGGGAAAAGACCCAGGGAAAGAGTTAACGATAAAAACAATAAAAAAATAACAATAAACCCCCCCAAAACATATATATGTTGCATTTCTCAAGGCCCTCATGGAGCTTATTAGTTGGGTCTTCTTTGTGATTTAGCTGGAAGCAAATAGCAATTTGCAAATTCAGGAATTTGGTTAAATTGGTAAACTTATGAGCTATATTAATATTACATAGAGTGCACTATACAGGTCATCGGATGTTCAAGATGGGCTTTACGTCTACCAACAACTGCTCACACTGCCAAACCAATTCACCGGACAATTATATCCACGCTCTTTGGTTCTGTCCACCAGTTCAGAAGTTTTGGCGTGAGATATGTGAAGACTTATCGAAGTGTCTGAAATGTAACATTCCCTTAGTGTGTTTGTTGGGCAGCTTAGATAATGTCACTTCAGAAAAGAATATCGCCCATATGGTTTTCACTGCCCTATGCATAGCCAAGAAAACAGTCCTCATGAACTGGAAAAATAAAAATAATCTTAATTCTAACCAATATAGAAATTATCTATTAGATTACATTAGTCTTGATACAGCCTCTGCCACCACATCAGATCAATTGCTCTGGGCTCCTTTGATCAGCTCCATCACCTAGTGGGGGTGGGGGGGTCATAGTTTGGTCCCGCCTTCACTGTTGTGATTGGTGTGGGGGTAGGGACAGGCTTAGGGCGTCGGGAGGTTCCCCGGAGGCATCTTCCTTGGGGGGCTCAACCCGGGGTAGCGGTCATGTCCGGTTAGGGGCTCTGTTGGCTCTCAGGTGACTGTTTCCTCACGGCTGCGTGCAGCGGGGATAGGGGAGGGTCTGTGCTGATGGACGTGGGTTACTGACATGGTAGCCTGGCTGCCCCTGGGTGGGTCCGGGATGGGCGTGAGGTTCTGGGGGCGCTCCGTCTCTGGGCTGGGACCCGGACCGGGCCTCGGGGGCTTGGGTCCTGGTTGGTGTGTTGCCGGGGTTGTGGGCGGGTGGGTGCATGGGGGCCCAGCCCTGGAGCAGGGTGCCGCCAGTGCATCGAGCCACCTGGGGGGCTCTTCAACTGGTGGGGGAGATTGTCACATCTTGCAGGAGCTTTCCTCTCCTCAGGAGCTCCCTCTGCAGGAGGGGGAGATACAGGAGAGGTGGAGGAAGATCTCAGCCTGGGTGTTTATTGTCTTATGTAGTCTGGAAGATGAGTGGATGGTGGGGTGGGTGCAGTTTTCTCTGTGGTGGGGTTGGGTGGACTGTCCCGGGCTCTGTGGGGCCGGGAGGCGCTGCTGCACTGGGCCCCGGTCTGGATGGGCCTGGGCCCCCTTTCCCTGGCGGGTCGCAGAGTATGGGGGTGCCTACTGGGGTCAGCGGGGGAGCTGGCCCCAGGGAGGGGTCACTTGCCCCTCCCTTCCTTCCCTCCCCATCTCCAGCTGCCTCCCTCTTCCCGCTCCACCACAACCACCCACACATGCAGGACCTTGGAGTAGGGGTATGTCACCAGGGTGCAGAGGAGGCTACCCCCCCCTGTCCCCTTCTGGCTGCCTCTGCCTCAATTTTATCCCACAACTTAGACATTCACATTACTCACACTCTCATTACACATACATATAGGATCTTGGGGGTGGGCACGATACACGGAATCCAAAGTACCATCAGGGTGTACACCCCACCCCTGGCGTCATTGCCCACCTCTCAATTTTAAATACACGTAGACATTGAGGGCTATCAGGAGGGACTATGTGCTTACCTGCTGCTCTCTGGCAGGTAGCTCCATGCCCTCCTGGGTTTTAAATGCACCTTAGAACACACATGCATCAACACTACAATGAGCGGGTGGAGGGAGGTTTGGAGTCTTCTCTCACCCCCATTCTCTGCGACCTGCTGGAGCGGGGGGGCTAGGAGGAGGAGTTGGCCGTCCGACTGCGGTCTGGAGTGTGGGGCCTCCCTGCTGCTGCGGAGTCGGGGCGGTCTGCCTCCCCCCACCGCAGGGAAAAGGGTAACACCACCTGGGTCTGGGTGCAGTTCCCCCCTCCAGGGGCGGGGGCACCTAGACCCGGTTTGTAGAGTACGCTTGGGGAGTGTGATCGTGTGTACAGCGTCTCTTTATGTCTGTCTCCACGTTGGTTGAGTGTGGAGTAAGTGCATATGAGAGCATGAGGGTGGGAATGGATGTTTGTATCTGTGTGTGCCTGTATGTCTGTGTCTATATGTCAGGTTGGGTGTCAGGCGCCACCTCTCTGGGGACATCTCAGGCCCTCCAAGGTTTGGAGGCCTATCTCCCCCTACCACCACTTCCCCTGCCAGTGGCGGACTCCCTCAGACATCGGTGCGTTGGTGGTTCTTTGTGTCTGGGGATGGGCGTCCAGGTACACACCGGCTCACTCCTTGGCGACCGCTTATCCGGGCCTGGAGCCTGGGGCTCGCTCGGGCCACTTCGGAGGTGGGGTGCCCCCGGCCTCTCGGCCTGAGGCTCGGTCACTCAGGCACGGCTGGCTGCCGGCGGAGCTCACGGGCGCGTCACTGCAACTCCCCCTGGCTTCTGCTCCGCGGCTGCTGAGTGAGCCCTCATCTGGGACTCTCCTCAGCTCTTTCTGGGACAGTGGCACGGCTGCCCCTCTGTTGGTCTTCCTTGGTCTCTTGTGTTCTGAGGGCCTCTGGATGTCTGGAGTTTTGATCTCCTCCATACCTGCTTCATGCCCTGGAGGAGGCTGTGGCCCCCCCACACCCTCTAGCAGATTATTACATGAAGGAACCTTTAAAAAAAAACAAAAAAACAAGCGCGTCCATGCTCACAGGTGTACACACGGGTGATCACACCCACAAACTACACCCTTTTTGGCTCCTATTTCAAAGCACACTGTGTTCTGTTGATCGTATGTGCTGCACAATAATGTTTAATATTTAGTATTTACTGTCATATTCCCATATATCATTGTGATGTTGTTTATTCTAGTACTCTTGTTCTCTTCTGCTTGTTTTCTTTTTTCTTTCTCAGCAGGTGATCCAGGTGATCGATATATGCATTTTTTTTTCTCTGCCCGTTCTGTTGGTTTATGTTTTTTGCCCTTCTCCCCCGTCCCTCTTCTCAGCTGTTTCTCTTTCCCTCTTTCTTTCTCCCCTTCTTTCCCCCAGTCAAGTCTGTCCCGTATTCAGTAAGTGAAAATAAAATAAACAATAAAAGGTGAATCAAATGGACCATTACGGCAAGGCTGGGATGGTCAATTTGGTAAAGTAAATCCGTTGGGCATCTTTGTTTGCCTTTAGACAACAATTCTGATGGCAAAAGAGCCAAACGGGACAGGCAAAAAAAAGAAAAAAAGGTAAACGTATGAGCATTAGTTAAACTTTAAAAATGGCAGTACTACAGCCAGACAAGTGTTTAGGTTTATATTGTTGGATTGTCATTTATGCTTATAAACATATACTCATATATTCATACAATTATGTAATTGATTGCATATTGATAGGATTTCTGATACTTGTCTTGTCATTCCAGAAATAGGTCTGTGCTAGACAAACCTATCACAAGTCAGTTCAGTTTAGAGCTACTTGGAGTTCTCTAGAGCTGTCTCGATCTACCTTTAGGGTACTCTAAGTGTGAGGGTTAGAGGGTACTCCAACTGTGCTTAAATAGGGTTTAGTGAGAACTACATCATTGTTGAATGATGTGCTTGAAGTTTCAGCAGAAAGCTTTGATGCAAATTTCAAGTGTTTTTCAAAAAGCTTTTATTGTCTGTGGCTACACTCAGAAATAGCTTCCATCAGTTCATTATAGTCCCAAGCAGGATTTGACAGTCGTCCAGCAGAACAGCTCATTCAAAGTCACCTTGACTGCATAAAGGAAAGCATTACTCACACTCTGTGCTCTTTCACTGGTAGCCTAAGCATTCAAATTAGAACCCAAGGGGTTTAAATGTCATATAAGCAAATGTACACAACCTACGTCAGCTGAGTCACTGTACCCGACAGAGATCCATGACTCGGTTTGTTGAGTTCATTCATGACTCGGTATCTTAGACAGGTCTGTTCTAATAGTGCATGAACAGTAATGTCTCGAGTGAAATCGATAGCTTTGAACTGATTAATGTAATGTTGTAGACATGGAAGTGACTCCTCAGCAAGATCATCCATCAAAACTGTTGCAAACCATGAGGCATCCCTGCTGACTCAAAGGCACCAACTGCAGTTCTGCATGTGGTTTTTAATGTTTATTTAGATAGAATATTTATTTTGCCTTGCTTTTCATTTTTTGCAGTGGTATGTAGACAGTATGTAATCATAAATGATCCCAAAAATTGTTTAAAACCTGAGTCTAACTATTCCTATGTTCACTCCATCACTTGAAAGAACAGAGGTCTAGACTTACTTACTTAGAACAAGTCCCGTAAGTATGTAAAAAGTAGCCACTGAAAGGCCAGCTTAAGTACACCTACCCTTAAAAAGTTATCTATATTCTAACATGGATTATAAATATCAGCTTTTGACTCTAATGACCAGGCTTTGTAATAAATCTGCAGATTTCTTTTAGAGTTGAAAACTTTCTGTCATAATGAGTCAGGCCTTAGAATTTCACAGTGCCGAAAAAGTCCGACTTTTTGCTCCTAACTTTACTTTCTATATTGTATTCAGCTGTTTCTTAGCTGAATGAGCTGGTATTCAGCTGCAAACTCTGAGCAGAGCATATTCTGGGACATGTTGTTTCAGGCTGAGTCACCCACAACACAAATCTACTGTATCCTCTGTTTGCATCTTCCCTCAGACATCTCTGCATTGCTGATGTTGATGCCTGCTGTCGTAAACGCATGGTGCTGTTGTTTGCACATGAATAGACCTGTAAAGAATCACATTTCCAACAGGTTTTGTTTCAAACTATTTAGAGCAAAGTGTTTGATGAGGAGGCACGGTGTGGTGGTTAAACCTATTTCCGCAGAGCAAGAAGTTTCTGGGTTTGAATCCAGGCCCGGAGTCTCTCTGTGCTCGTCCCAGCTTCCTTACTTGATCTCTGTGTGCTGGTTCAGTTAATAAGTAATCAGTGGTGATTCTAAATGGACTAATATGTCTCTATGGGTTGATTCTGCCTCAGTGTTGATCTGTCCACACTGTACCCCACATTTCACATTATAGCTGGGATAGATCATGTCTAATTAAGATGACATGATAGTTCTTTGTAACAGTGTTTTAAGCTCCAGTCTTTCTTTTTTACAAATGCCATTCACTGAGCTGTAACTCAGTTTTAATCATGAGTAAGGTCTTACAGAGCCAGTCCAGTGCATTTAACAGAGTTTATAGAAGTTCTCATTTCATGATGATGATTTTTTATCTGATTGTGAGCTTTGTGTGATATTTTCAGGAAAGTCAAATAGTCTAGAAATATTTTTATATTGCTATAGAAATAATTTGTATTCTATCTCAGAAAATACATGTGGTGAAAACATACTGCATTTTTAATCATAAAGCTGCATCCACAGAGGAGGTGGTTTACAGCAGTTTTATAACCAGGGACTATAGAAAGTCAATGACATTCCCTCATCAGTGGAAAAAATACATTTTGACTGATGTGGGTGGGCTAAGATGAGTGATTGAAGCAGGACACCAATGATTGACATATGACATAAATATGTTAGAGGGTTAGGTGTCTAGGTGTCCGAAACCTGAAATGACCAATGGTGACCAACAGTCATCTTCAAAGTGTGGTCATAGCTAATTTGAGATCTGGGACTCTTTTAACACTCATTCTGTGTATTTTGAAGACAAGCAGAAAAAAAGTAAACAGGCTTAAGAATGATTATTTTCTTTGTCTCCTGACAGAGGAGACTAAGGAACTCTATTTTTAAAAATAACAAAAATGACACCTGGATGACTTACTGTTAGAGTCATCAGCGATGATGACTCAACCCTCAGAGACCTTATGAGTTATGCAGCTTTCTTCATAAACTCAACTGTTCTTATTGCCAAAGTCTGAACTGATAGACAATTTATAAGAAATAGAAGTTTCCTGACTCTCTCGGTTGCTCCAATAAAAGACTTAGTTATGAAAAAGAGAAGTAACACTCTTGGTTGCTTAAATATCAGATTGCATCACAAACTAATGTGCGTGCTTAGCTAGTAGCTACTTTTGTGAGCAAGCGAGGTAATGCAACAATCAAGCTGCTGCTTTGTATATCAAGCAATTTCTCTTCCTTAACAAATAAGATAGCATTAGTCACAAGAAATACAAGTTATTTAATGAAGCACTGATTAATGACAGTCACAAATCATTAGCCAAAACACAAAAAAGAACACAGGAAATCAAATATATAGAATTACATTCTCAAATAACAAATATGATCAAAGAGCAGTTCAAAGAGCAGCATAAACTATAGAAATCAGAGTAAATACAGGAAGTAACTTTAGTACACAAGTGTAGAAAAAGAATATAAAGTTTCTTCTACCCCAGCCCTACAAAATGTCCGGTGGGAATTCACATAAACTCTGATTTTCACACATTTGTGATGAATGTTCCCTCTAAGCTGTGCATGTGCGCAATTGTGCACTGCTGGCACGCTCTCTGCGCACAGAAAATCTGTGTTGCGCACAAAAAAAGAAAAATCTAACCTGAAATGAAATTAAAATAAAAACGTTAACAATTCAGTTTTGCAGTGTTAGTCAGTAAGTGACTGGCTGCTCCCGTATGGGATTAGAACGATGCCACCTTATCCAATAGTCCAGCCAATGATGCAATTCACACTCGTATATACGCAGCTAATCAACGTCGCTGACAGGCTCTGACAGCGTCCTTATGGGCCGACACCGGTGTTTTAGCGAGCAAAGCGGCTGATGTGGAGTGAAGCCACGTTAATGACAACGTGTACAACCATTGGAGATGTGAGCAGGACAGACGGAACAACTGACGGAACAAGTGTGGACTTCATACCAGTTTTTAAATTGTGTTGACCGGCCACGTAAAACCAGAGTTATGATAAAAATATCTGCAATTTTTGTTTTTCTTCCTGAATACTGTCGTTGTTTATATTTACTGCGGGAAGAAATGGTAAAAACGGCATTTTATAAGGAAAACGCTCGAAAGCCTGTGAACAAAAACAACACCAAAAAACCTCAGCCTTTCCTATTGGTGGAAAAATCTACATCATTGTCAGATTGTGACAATGATGTCATCAGCACAAATGATCTATGAAAACACTGGAGATGTCATTATTGGGGATTACCAATGATGGCATCAGCATGAAACATCATAGTGTTAGTGCAGTCCTTGCCCTTAGGGCGGAGTTACCTGGTTTTAAATGTAATTTCTTAAAAAAAAAAAAATCAGTTACAGGCTAGCACTGCCAAAGAGCAGTGAGTCTACAGTTTATTTCAGCAGCTCATTTTACTCAGGGTTTGTTTGACTTTTTTAGGAGTTCAGTTCAAGAATTTCACATTTAGGAATTTAAGAATTGTTTAGAAGTCGATCAACAGCTAAAAGATAAAATAGGCATGTTTTTTTTGTGTGTGTGTTTTTCACAGTAATGTCCCTGTTAATGCTGTTTCCTGTGATGCATCTTAAACTGAAGCATCGTTCGCCAGCTGGTTGTAAGTAGTGTGAAATGATCTGCTGCTCACCCGCACTGAAATGACTGGATTGGGACTCATTACATTTGAACACTTGAGCACTTGGTACTTTTGTGGGGATTTCCACATCTTCACTGCACAGGGAGTTTTTGACCTTTGAGTTGAAGCTCCTTCATATTTCAAAGGTAATCAAAAGGGCACACACACACATACACACACACACACCATACAGTAAACAGTGACACTATTTAGTAGGGCTGGGTATCGTCACTCATCTATAACAGATATTCTGTTTCACAAGGTCCCGCTTTGATTTGATCCCTGATTCGATTCGATTTAAATTTTGGCTCAAAAATATTATAGTTATGATCATTTATCAGTACATACCCATATTTTTATATTTACAGTGGGGCAAAAAAGTATTTAGTCAGCCACCGATTGTGCAAGTTCCCCCACTTAAAATGATGACAGAGGTCAGTAATTTGCACCAGAGGTACACTTCAACTGTGAGAGACAGAATGTGAAAAGAAAATCCATGAATTCACATGGTAGGATTTGTAAAGAATTTATTCGTAAATTAGGGTGGAAAATAAGTATTTGGTCACCTCAAACAAGGAAAATCTCTGGCTCTCACAGACCTGTAACGTCTTCTGTAAGAAGCTTTTCTGTCCCCCACTCGTTACCTGTATGAATGGCACCTGTTTGAACTCATCATCTGTATAAAAGACACCTGTCCACAGCCTCAAACAGTCAGACTCTAAACTCCGCCATGGCCAAGACCAAAGAGCTTTCGAAGGACACCAGGAAAAGTATTGTAGACCTGCACCAGACTGGGAAGAGTGAATCTACAATAGGCAAGCAGCTTGGTGTGAAAAAATCAACTGTGGGAGCAATCATCAGAAAATGGAAGACATACAAGACCACTGATAATCTCCCTCGATCTGGGGCTCCACGCAAGATCTCATCCCGTGGGGTCAAAATGATCATGAGAACGGTGAGCAAAGATCCCAGAACCACACGGGGGGACCTGGTGAATGACCTGCAGAGAGCTGGGACCAAAGTAACAAAGGTCACCATCAGTAACAGACTACAACAGCAGGGAATCAAATCCCGCAGTGCCAGACGTGTTCCGCTGCTGAAGCCAGTGCATGTCCAGGCCCGTCTGAAGTTTGCCAGAGAGCACATGGATGATACAGCAGAGGAGTGGGAGAATGTCATGTGGTCAGATGAAACCAAAGTAGAACTTTTTGGTATAAACTCAACTCGTCGTGTTTGGAGGAAGAAGAATACTGAGTTGCATCCCAAGAACACCATACCTACTATGAAGCATGGGGTGGAAACATCATGCTATGGGGCTGTTTTTCTGCCAAGGGGACAGGACGACTGATCCGTGTTAAGGACAGAATGAATGGGGCCATGTATCGTGAGATTTTGAGCCAAAACCTCCTTCCATCAGTGAGAACTTTGAAGATGAAACGAGGCTGGGTCTTCCAACATGACAGTGATCCAAAACACACCGCCCGGGCAACAAAGGAGTGGCTCCGTAAGAAGCATTTGAAAGTCCTGGAGTGGCCTAGCCAGTCTCCAGACCTCAACCCCATAGAAAATCTGTGGCGGGAGTTGAAAGTCCGTGTTGCTCGGCGACAGCCCCAAAACATCACTGCTCTCGAGAAGATCTGCATGGAGGAATGGGCCAAAATACCAGCTACTGTGTGTGCAAACCTGGTAAAGACCTATAGTAAACGTTTGACCTCTGTTATTGCCAACAAAGGTTATGTTACAAAATATTGAGTTGTATTTTTGTTATTGACCAAATACTTATTTTCCACCCTGATTTACGAATAAATTCTTTACAAATCCTACCATGTGGATTCATGGATTTTTTTTTCACATTCTGTCTCTCACAGTTGAAGTGTACCTCTGGTGCAAATTACTGACCTCTGTCATCATTTTAGGTGGGGGAACTTGCACAATCGGTGGCTGACTAAATACTTTTTTGCCCCACTGTACAAAAGCTGACACTGTGAGACTTCATCAGAGGTGTAAGCGTCACAGCAGATGTCTTAGTGTCAAAGAAACTGAGGATAAAGCTGAAAAACATGAAGGAGACTTTCCTGGCCTTTTATAGCAGGTAACTGCCTTAAAAATATTCTGCAGTAGATGAAAAACTATGAATCATCATATGAAAATTACCTGATGCTGCTGAAGTGAATCAAAGTTACAAAGGTTTGATTAGAGACACAGCTGAGAGTTTTGAAATGTGGCATCATTTGTAAAAGTTTAAATTTCTTTGGTATTGAACAGAAGAAACTAGGCTTTCTTGTCGGAGGTCATTTTTGAAATCAAAAACAAAAAAACAGTGGCCGACAGCACTGAACACAATGGTAGACTGGTGCAGAAAAAGCAAGCAAATAATGTAGAAAACAGAGATTTTTGATGGTAATTGATTTTCAAACCTACCCCTACTGTGTGTGTATCACGGTCCCTGTGTCTACCCGACCGCCTCAGTAAGGCTACATGTGCTCCCGCCTTTGGCCCGCGCTCCTGCTGTTAATCACACACCTGAGGCTCATTATGCGGCAGTCTACTGGCCGCCATTTAAGATGGTGGCTCAGAGCTTCTTGTTGCTGGACGTTGTATTGACTCACGTTAGTGTAACCCTGGCCGTAGTAATCTCTTGTAGTGATGGGATTTCCGGCTCTTTTTAGAGAGCCGGCTCTTTCGGTTCGGCTCACTAAAAAGAGCCGGCTCTTTCGGCTCCGAACCGGCTCTTCAGGTTGTTTTGTTGCTTTAATTAATTTATTATTAACAATAATATAAAATTATGCACAAAAGGAATTACTAACGTAAAAAAAAGTGGTTTTATTTGTATATGTTTATATATAAATATATGCGGTGGCCCCTAGAGACAAAACACGTACAAACTCCAAAACACATTTCTAGCATGAACTGAACTTCCAAAGCAGAGCTACTAGATCACTTAAATTACACAATTGAAAGCATGTGTGTATTGTTTGTGTATTTATACACAGGCACTCATATATATTCAAATAATTTTAAAAAAAAGTTCATTTACCTGTTACTACCACACACCAAATCCGGTCGTTGGTACTTGCTGGCTTGTGTAGCCACTAGGTAACAAAAGCTCAACACTGCGCCCAGCATCCTGGAGCACGTCTGTTGTCTTTTGTACGTGTTTTGGAGTTTTTACGTGTTTTGGAGTTTGTACGTGTTTTTACGTGTTTTGGAGTTTGTACGTGCTTCAGAGTTCGTACGTGATTTGAAGTTTGTATGTGCTTTGTCTGTAGGGGCCACTGTAAATATACTTTTATTTTTTCACTCCACATAAAATGTAATAAATAAATCATATAATACAAAAATCAACTATTCACATTTCAACTTTTAACTATTTAAATTTTCAGCTTTTTCCTTTTACAAATTTAAAGTGAAAACAACACAAAACACTGCAAACCACAACACAATTAAATATAAATTATAATATGAAAACAAAAAGAAGATGCATATTCTCTGTCATATGGACCTGCATGAATAAATTTTCTGAATCCTTTATCATCTGCAACCGAAAATAGTTGTGGATGATTACTATACCTTTCTAATGTGACGTTGTTGTCCCTGGCTCTCTTTCTCTTTCTCTCTCTCTCCCTCTGGCTCTGTTCCTGTGCTACTGAGTGTAACTACCGCCCCTCCCCCCTCTGCCCAGCGTAAAGCACAAGGCTCAGGTGCGAAGTGAAGCGGAAAAAAAGTGCGAGAGAGAGAGAGAGGGTGAGAGAAAGAAAAAAAAAAACCCACATGACGGCTCGCGATAAGGAGCCGGCTCGCGTCGTTCACGTCAAAGAGCCGGCTCTAAGAGCCATTTCGTTCGCGAACGACCCATCACTAATCTCTTGAGTTCCCAGTGATTTCCTAGTTGTAATTATTCCGTCTTTCTAGACTTCCCTGAACGTGTTCCTGAGGTTTTTCTTGCCGTAGCGTGAATGTGAGCTGAGAAGTGTAACCAGTTTGCGTAGAGTGTATTGGAGAACAGGAGTGGAGCCAGTGTAGGAAGGAGTGGAACGAGGATTGTGGAGCGAGTGTAGAGTGTGTGTTTTCCCCACATGCTGTGGATCCCTGGAGCACTGACCTTCCCACCTGACTTTGTACATAGTTAACGTGGTGCTTTGTACATAAAGATTGTTTTGGCTGATTTCTGAATCTGTGTGTGAGTTCTTTACGTCAGCCCTGACAGTGTGGGCTTGTTTGGAAACAAGCATGCACTGTGGACTCAAAGAAACACTCTGTTACGTCCATCGAGTCATCCATCCATCGCTCTTTACTTCAAGTCCCACAAGCACACTCGCTGATCCATCTCACCAACAAGACAGTGTGTGTCAAATCTTAGTGAGGATATGACACTAAAACCACATTTCGAGCCTCAAAAATGTCTTCAAACTCGCATTTGGTCCTCATAAGTGACGGTTGGTCCCCACAAGCATAATACCATGCCAATTATCTGTCCTCACAAAAATGTCTAAACATGTACACACACACACACACACACACACACATCATCAGCATCATCATCATCCTCAAGATCTTCCACTAACAAATGGCGGCAGCCATTATAAAATGTGCCTGCTTGTAGTTCCCTCTACTTAACAAGCTTCAGCTAACAAACCACTTTGAAGTGACGAAAGACTCGAATAATTAGAGAACAGTGAGGAAGAGAAGTGGCAGAGATAGAAAAGAAGCAACTACTGAGAAGCCATAATAATGCCAATAAACAATGAAAGACGAGATGATGAAGTCAAGGCCAGTGGGACATATATACATACACATGTATACTGAATGACAACAACATCAGAGAGAAGGAACAGGAGACACTTGAAAAGGACCAAGGGCTCAGAGAAGAGCTAGGCGAATGGCTCCAGTAGATCCCAGGAACAACATCCAGAAGAGCGCAGTCCTAGGAACAGCTAAGATGCTGCAGCTCCCTCAAGCTCAAGGATAGACCACCCGCAGGAGCAGGAGGGGAATTTATATATATATATATATTAGGAGTGCAACGATACTCGTATCGCTATTGAACCGTTCGATACAGTGCTTTCGGTTCGGTACACATATGTATCGAACAATACAAAATTTTTAATGTATTTTATCAACTTTTCTTCTGACGATGCTGTCTGTGTTGAGCGCTCAGTGGATCCGTGTTGTGGCGTTAACGTCATTTCAACGAGATTTACGCTGACAGCACTAGTGGGAACACAACGAATATGACTGCACATTTACACCAACATCATCCTAGTGCAAAGACAAGTGGAAGCAGACAAAAACAACAAGCACGCATGCTACAAACTTTACCCGAGTCATTTAGACAGCCGTTAGCACATGATTCTCCTTATGGGGACCTGATATGTTTAATATGCTGCTGAGAATATAGCCCAGAAGAAGCGTATAGTATAGCTTTTATTTTGGAAAGAGCCATTTCTCTGTAATAAACTCTCTTTTCCAAAGATGAGTGATTCCTCAATCAGATACAGGGCTCGCAAAATCGCTAGCCCCAGGATGTTGGGCTAGCGATTTTTCCAGGCTACCAAAATCTATCTCTTCCCTGCCCGTCGGCCTATTGTAGGAAGGAAAAATATATGTCAATGCTTTTGCATTCTTTCGGAAATGTAGCTGGGTAATTATGTCATTGGCATCGGTGAGCCACTGTCAATATGTGACATATTGAAATCGCGTTTGAATTTGCGCTTGTTTTTTGCTTTCACTTTGCAATCGCGCGAACTATGTATAGAGAGCGACAGCACTGATTGGTGAGTGATGATAATTTGTGCACCAATTCCTCTGACATCGTCTTATGAATCGTTAGCTTACTATGCAAACATGACAAGTGAAATCTCCCGCAGCAAGCTTAAACATGTGAGAGGTTGATCGCGCAGAGAATCGCTGAGCGTTATGTGAGTGCATGTGTAAAAGCAGCAGGATATATATTTTAGTTCTGCTGAGCCAAATAAGACAGGTCAGGGTGAAGAAGTGACAGCCAAAGAAAAGCTTACCACAAAACGGAAAAGTTATGACAAATCAGACTATAAGGCAAAAAGAAAGTGCAGCCTTATGGTTTCATGGACAAAAGAATTTCTGTGGCTGCAATATGACGAGCTAAATAACCAGGGCTGCACATAAGTGGTCCGCAGGTGCGCATTCGCTGTCAAAATAAAAAACGTGCACAAGATAAGAAGTTGCAACGCGTGTTTGTGTACATAAGATTTTCAGGAGGAGGACAGACATTTGTTTAGAACTCTTAAAGATGTTGAAGAAGCTCCTTTAAGCAATTACTTTGGTTTTCCTCCACCTCCAAAGAAATGTCAGGAGTCCGAACCACAAAAGAAGCACGTATTCTCGGAAAAGTAGTTGCAGGAGGTGAGCTGGCTTCAAACAAATGATGAACGCACAGAGATGTGGTGCGGAATGTGCCGTGAAAATTTAATAAATGACAAATTAAAAAGGCATGAACATTTTTTTTGTATCGAAAAAATATTGAACCGTGACACCAAAGTATTGAACCAAACCGAACCGTGAATTTTGTGTATCGTTGCACCCCTAATATATATATACAGTATATATACAGGAGAAATGAAGGATAAGAGGGAAGAGGCAAAATACTGTAGTGGAGTGCTGGTACAGGAAGCAAGAGAGGGATTATTTATTTAGAATTGTTTTCTATCCGGTATCGCCTCTAGGTAGAAAAGAAAAGGGAAAGAGAAAGAGAAAGAAAAGGTAGAAAGAGAGAGAAAGCGCATAAGAGGGAGAGGAAGGATGCTGCCAGAACAGTTTCTGTTAAACACACAGGGAGGAAAAACATGCTTGCGGCAC
Source organism: Diplotaxodon limnothrissa (assembly GCF_057381915.1). Classification (NCBI taxonomy): domain Eukaryota; kingdom Metazoa; phylum Chordata; class Actinopteri; order Cichliformes; family Cichlidae; genus Diplotaxodon; species Diplotaxodon limnothrissa. The sequence continues at coordinate 20,468,386 of NC_140597.1, forward strand.
ACAGAGAAACAAATACAGGAAAACACAGAAACAAATACAACGCCAGCACGCTCACATGCACATGTAGGAAAATACAGGATAATAACAGGGGCAAATGCACACAAATGGGTCTGCTTGTGAAAGTGGATGCACATTCAGGTAGATAAGAGAACAGCAGGCAGGACTATCAGTTAGATTGTATTGTGACCTCTGATCCACAAACTCAGCTGGTGGTTAGGGCTGAGAGAAGGAGAAACCAGAGAGAACACAGATGCAAACCCAGGAAAGCCGATTCCACACTCAGTCTAATCAGACAAATTGGGAAGAATTTTCTCTTCAGCAAAGATACTGAAAGCCTTTGTTTTCATTCTCTAATAAAGTTTTGATATGAATCAGCAGCCAGCTGACAGAATTCACGGTGGTATAGTTTATGGCTCAAGTATGCCTAATAAGGAAAACTCTCTATTCCCATTTCTTTATCCTTTACTTGTTTTACAACTGTAGGTCTTTGCTAGAGAAGAGCAGGGATAGTGCTACACTGTTTTAATGTCTAATTAAAATAGTTTGGCCCCATTACCATCTTTGACCTGTGGTAAATGGACTGATTCTTATATAGCGCTTTTCTACTCTCCCGGAGTGCTCAGGGCGCTCTAAATAACATGCTATATTCACCCAATCACAGCCATTCACACATGCACTGTCTTCTACGTTTCTTAGTGCTTCCTAACTACCATTCATACTCCGATGAACGCATCAGAGAGCAGTTTGGGTTAGTATCTTGCCCAAGGATACTTGGCATGTAGACTGGAGGAGCCAGGGATCGAACCACCAACGTGCTCTACCTCCTGAGCTACAGCCACCCCAATGTATCGATTGTCATTGGTGGATGGTATCTAGTGAACCCAGTAGAGGCTTTATCACCACCTAAATCATCTGCATGCATGCTGCAACTCAAAGTTTATCTGTTTGTGTTGTTACTAAACACTATAATAATTCAAAGACTTGCACAGTTTGATATCTTCATATTATTGGATCTAGTGCCACTGGAATATCTTACATGTGTACTGCACTCAAAAACAGATCAATTCTTTAAGGTGTTGGAACCATACTTGAATTATCTGGAACCTGACGTTTCTAATATTATGTTACAAGGATTCTCTTGAGTGTTCAAACTGCAACGTACTACTGGGACCACAGGTATTGTACTGCATTGTATTCTCTCTTTATTTATTTATTTATTTATTTATTTATTAGATGGAACTGAGCTGGTGTTCTGTGCTTAGTTATCAGTCTGTTTGTTTTGTTTATTTGTTTGTTTTTATTTTTTATTTATATATTTATTTTTGGTTCTGAATTGTACACTTTATTATGTTATGTAATTATGTATTATTTGTGAAAACAGAAAAACTAATAAAAATACATTATTAAAAAATGAATGGAAATAAACAGATGAATGAAAACCTGCAAACACAAATCAATAAATGGAAACGGCGTCTTGCTGCTGTCTCAAAGGATGTTTTCGGTTTTGAATTGGACAAGCTTCATATGAATTGTTACAGTAAAAGAATATCTTTAGAAGGAAACAAGGATTTAGCACTTTATTACTTTCACTTCTCAAAAGAGTTCTCAAAAGAAAAAACAATGTTTTTATAAATCAGCATTTGCAGGAGAATCTTGGACTCTGCCTCATATTCAATAGAAAGTACAGCATATTCCATTTTCTACTTAAGTCATTTTTCCTTTATCCATATATGTGATTTTTCTGGGGTTGCAGGAAACTACAAGAAACTGCTGTGGACCTCACATATAGGGATGACTGATCTGGACTGCCGCGTCAGCCTGATAACAAACTTGTTAGTGAGCATTGTTCAAAGGCGATTGCTGCAAATAAACTCATTAGTGTTGACAGGGGAGATTTCCGTGGAGGTCTAGCAGCTTCAGGCTTAACAGCCAGAAGGCACAGCACTGCATACAGAGATAAGCTCTGTGAAATAATCTGAAAACGTCACTGGAGAGCTGTTCACCTGAAGAAAAGAATGAAAGAAAAACACGATGTGCCATATATAGAAAAAAGCAGTTTGCAGTCTTAATATCTGCATGTGTGAACTTTTATTTTTAAATCCACCTCCTGATCAATTATAATGGCACAAATTTGCTCTCGCTGCATGAATGTGATACATCAGTGTGCATACTGAATGCTGACACAGCAGCAGTGCTTTCTATTTTACTACCTGTTGCTTTTCATCAACACACTTCAGCTGTGTCTGTTTTCTTCCATCGTTCCCCTCACCAACTGAAACCAAATCTGTGGTGTACTCCGAGCACAATAAAGTCACCATTTAGAGATTACTTAGTCCCCGACTCTTTATCAGTGATGCGTAAATTAAAAATTCATTTGGGAGTCAAGCAAGAGAGTCCTTATTCATGAGGGTTTTTTCATTCTACAAACAAATCATTGCTTTGGAAAAAAAAATAAAAAAACCCACCTCTTGACTAAGCAAAACTGACAGTTTAATATGTTTATTACAGTTGCTGTTGCTGTGCTAAGCCAAGATGCTGTTACTCCCTTTGCATTTTTCTTTTTTTACACTTATATGTTTGCATTGCTTTGCCATTAAAATGAGCTATGAGTTACACTTAGAGCTAATTAATATCAAACAAGTTACTTTAACTAAAATCCAGGAAAGTGAGAAGATGTAAGAACCAATGGAGTTGAATTTGAAAGTCACAAGGTGTTGTATTTGCATTTTGAGTAAGTTATAGTCATAGCCCATAATAACCTGAAGCATGCTGATGTAGTGGGCAGCACTGTCGTCTTGGACCAAGAAGGCTCCTTGTTCAAATCTTCTGGCTTGCTTGGGTGGAATTTGCATATCCTCCTTGGGTTTCAAGTAGTCCAGCTTAGTGGAGTACTTAAAATGTCATTTGTAGTCTAAAGTGCTTTTTCAGTGCCCAGCAAGACTGAAAAGTGTAATTATATAAATGCACTTGTGTTATATTAATACCAACCAGCAACTTCCTTGGCTTAAAACATGAATAAATAAATAAAAAGAGTGTTAATGTCAAAGCAGAAGTTTGTTCCATTGAAAGGCTGGTGGACTGTGTTATAGAGACTTGCTCATTGGCCCTTTGTCTGCATGAAATGGGTTGAGATCAGGTGACTTACTTGGTCATTGACGAATACTGCACTGATTTCTCCTGAGAATCTCTTGGGTTGCTTTTGTGGTACGTTTTGGGTCATTAGCCATTTGCACTGTGAAGTCCGATCAGTTTTGGAGCATCTGGCTGAATCTGAGCAGGGACTACAGCCCTGTATGCTTCAGGATTCATTCTGTTACTTCTATCAGCAGTCACATCATCAGCTAACCTTACTGGCACACTTCCATTGGCATGGGCAGACATAGACATACAGTAGTTACGCAAAACGGCGCGTGCCTGCTCTGACCGGTTTTAAAGGGTTAAAGACCGGTTAAAGTCCAAAGATATGCTGATGTAAAGATGCTGTCATCAGGTTGAGACACAAAATAAACTTATCATACAGATAGCAAGGAGTGGTGAAAGCAACATCTGATACTTTCCTAAGAAAAGGAATGAACCAGACCAGCTCAGAAACCCCAATAAACCCAGAACACCACAGAAGACAAGTTTATGTTATGAAGATTATGATACCGAATTCACAGAATATTTTTCTTGGTTATAAAAAAAGAAGAAACATCTAAAATCTAACGTTGAAGAGGTAGACATATTGTTGTCAAAGTCGTCAATCAAGAGATGCTTTCATGAATATAAATGCAAAGGTTTTACAACAAACCCACCAAGAAGCATTGGTTACACTGAAGAACAAGAAATCTTTGGACAGGTGAACCCAAGATAACTGGAGAAAAACATGGAGAAGCATAGGAACAGGTCAAGATCCAAAAGGTACTGCATCACCTTTCAAACACACTGGAGCCAATGGGCATGTACCAGTGGGGCAAAAAACTATTTAGTCAGCCACCGATTGTGCAAGTTCCCCCACTTAAAATGATGACAGAGGTCAGTAATTTGCACCAGAGGTACACTTCAACTGTGAGAGACAGAATGTGAAAAGAAAATCCATGAATTCACATGGTAGGATTTGTAAAGAATTTATTCGTAAATTAGGGTGGAAAATAAGTATTTGGTCACCTCAAACAAGGAAAATCTCTGGCTCTCACAGACCTGTAACGTCTTCTGTAAGAAGCTTTTCTGTCCCCCACTCGTTACCTGTATGAATGGCACCTGTTTGAACTCATCATCTGTATAAAAGACACCTGTCCACAGCCTCAAACAGTCAGACTCTAAACTCCGCCATGGCCAAGACCAAAGAGCTTTCGAAGGACACCAGGAAAAGTATTGTAGACCTGCACCAGACTGGGAAGAGTGAATCTACAATAGGCAAGCAGCTTGGTGTGAAAAAATCAACTGTGGGAGCAATCATCAGAAAATGGAAGACATACAAGACCACTGATAATCTCCCTCGATCTGGGGCTCCACGCAAGATCTCATCCCGTGGGGTCAAAATGATCATGAGAATGGTGAGCAAAGATCCCAGAACCACACGGGGGGACCTGGTGAATGACCTGCAGAGAGCTGGGACCAAAGTAACAAAGGTCACCATCAGTAACAGACTACAACAGCAGGGAATCAAATCCCGCAGTGCCAGACGTGTTCCGCTGCTGAAGCCAGTGCATGTCCAGGCCCGTCTGAAGTTTGCCAGAGAGCACATGGATGATACAGCAGAGGAGTGGGAGAATGTCATGTGGTCAGATGAAACCAAAGTAGAACCTTTTGGTATAAACTCAACTCGTCGTGTTTGGAGGAAGAAGAATACTGAGTTGCATCCCAAGAACACCATACCTACTATGAAGCATGGGGTGGAAACATCATGCTATGGGGCTGTTTTTCTGCCAAGGGGACAGGACGACTGATCCGTGTTAAGGACAGAATGAATGGGGCCATGTATCGTGAGATTTTGAGCCAAAAACGAGGCTGGGTCTTCCAACATGACAATGATCCAAAACACACCGCCCGGGCAACAAAGGAGTGGCTCCGTAAGAAGCATTTGAAAGTCCTGGAGTGGCCTAGCCAGTCTCCAGACCTCAACCCCATAGAAAATCTGTGGCGGGAGTTGAAAGTCCGTGTTGCTCGGCGACAGCCCCAAAACATCACTGCTCTCGAGAAGATCTGCATGGAGGAATGGGCCAAAATACCAGCTACTGTGTGTGCAAACCTGGTAAAGACCTATAGTAAACGTTTGACCTCTGTTATTGCCAACAAAGCTTATGTTACAAAGTATTGAGTTGTATTTTTGTTATTGACCAAATACTTATTTTCCACCCTGATTTACGAATAAATCCTTTACAAATCGTACCATGTGGATTCATGGATTTTTTTTTTTCACATTCTGTCTCTCACAGTTGAAGTGTATCTCTGGTGCAAATTACTGACCTCTGTCATCATTTTAGGTGGGGGAACTTGCACAATCGGTGGCTGACTAAATACTCTTTTGCCCCACTGTATTTTTAAATCCCGATAGCACTGCAACCACGTGAGCTAGCGCAATAATTTTTTTTGCATATGAAACCGGAGGAGTTGTACTTACATCTTATGCCATCAGCTTGTCCTAGGTCACAGTTTCCTTCCACATATAGCTTTGCAAAAACTGCATAAAAAGCGCTTGCAGCAACAAAAACATAATATTCCAAAAACACACTTTGCTGATCCGATCAGCTGTTCATAACACTTCCTACGTCCATCAGCACAAACTATCGCATGTCTGCCATGACCTGCCCGAAACCGGAAGTGACGTCATTTTCGCGGAAATGTAGTTTTTTACCATCAAGGCCTCATGAACTTATACAGTTTTTTTAAAAAAGTTATGTTTGACTTTATGACTTTCTGTGTCGTTTCTGGGATGCTTAGGACTAATATCGCACGGCTGGAAATAGTTTATTTTGATGCATATGCTGCTTTTTTGCAAATTTGCACTATAATATTTATTTTCATTTTTCCTGCAGTGTATAGAAATTGGTGTATTTAAAAAATAAAACTATGAAGACACTCAAAATAAATTTCCTGTGGTGGGCAACTATTTTGTGCAACTTTTTTGTATTTACAGTTTTGAGGGATAAGCCACTTAAATTTCTCTAACTAGAAATATATGTTAAAAAACAAAAACGATTTTCAATTTTTTTGTAGTTTATTGCACTTTTTTGCAATTTATGTAATTACTATGCACTTAATGCATGCATATTATTAAAATTTAGGCTGCAATGGTTGTATTGATGTATAGCAACTTGAAATGCTCCCAAAAATGGCTGTACAACATTTAAAAATATAATATAAGCTCTGGCGGACTTTGTTCTATGGTAGGTCTTAAAGGATTAAGTGATGATGTATGAACCCTGCGTTTATAAAGGCTGTTGTGTTTTTAACATGTTTTAATTTTTTGTGTCCTGCTCTGTTTAATTAGTCAGTGATCACTGCCTCTCTCGGTTTTTATTACCAATGTTCATTTTAAAGCTCAGTTTTTTAAAACCTTACAATGTAACTACAGCTCAGCCCATGCAGCAGTATATTAATAACTAACCTTGTATTGTGGATGGATTATCCCAGTTGTTCTCCTTACTGAAGTTTGGTCCATTTACTATGAGGTGCCGTAAGGGACATTATTACTGAAACGCTCTCACACACACTACTGAAATTTTAGCTCTCACACACACTACTGAAACGCTCTCACACACACTACTGAAACGCTCTCACACACACTACTGAAATTTTAGCTCTCACACACACTACTGAAACGCTCTCACACACACTACTGAAACGCTCTCACACACACTACTGAAATTTTAGCTCTCACACACACTACTGAAACGCTCTCACACACACAACTGAAACGCTCTCACACACACTACTGAAACGCTCTCACACACACTACTGAAATTTTAGCTCTCACACACACTACTGAAACGCTCTCACACACACTACTGAAACGCTCTCACACACACTACTGAAACGCTCTCACACACACTACTGAAATTTTAGCTCTCACACACACTACTGAAACGCTCTCACACACACAACTGAAACGCTCTCACACACACAACTGAAACGCTCTCACACACACAACTGAAACGCTCTCACACACACTACTGAAATTTTAGCTCTCACACACACTACTGAAACGCTCTCACACACACAACTGAAACGCTCTCACACACACAACTGAAACGCTCTCACACACACAACTGAAACGCTCTCACACACACTACTGAAATTTTAGCTCTCACACACACTACTGAAACGCTCTCACGCACACAACTGAAACGCTCTCACACACACAACTGAAACGCTCTCACACACACTACTGAAACACTCTCACACACACTACTGAAATTTTAGCTCTCACACACACTACTGAAACGCTCTCACACACACAACTGAAACGCTCTCACACACACTACTGAAATTTTAGCTCTCACACACACTACTGAAACGCTCTCACACACACTACTGAAACGCTCTCACACACACTACTGAAATTTTAGCTCTCACACACACTACTGAAACGCTCTCACACACACAACTGAAACGCTCTCACACACACAACTGAAACGCTCTCACACACACAACTGAAACGCTCTCACACACACTACTGAAATTTTAGCTCTCACACACACTACTGAAACGCTCTCACACACACTACTGAAAAACCAAGTCATTTGAGTTGAACGGGAAGGCATTTCATTTAAACAGGAAGGTGTTTCAGTTGAACAGGAAGGCATTTCAGTTGAACAGGAAGGCATTTCAGTTGAACAGGAAGGCGTTTCAGTTGAACAGGAAGGCGTTTCAGTTGAACAGGAAGGCGTTTCAGTTAAACAAGAAGGCATTTCAGTTGAACAGGAAGGCATTTCAGTTAAACAGGAAGTTAATTCTTGACAAGGAAACTGAAGGAAAAAGTGTTAGATTTCAAACAAACCACTACACAGATGTCTACTCAGCAACCTGTTAGTTAGGGGTGGGTTTTTATAATCATTTATTGATTAAAATCGATTCTGGCTTGGATAACGTGAAATCGATTCATTAAAATCCTGAATCGATTTTTTAATATAAATTTATTTTGCCCGAAATGCCAGAATCTCTGGTGAAACCTCACAAAATTTCAACAACCACCAAACAGCTAAGACAGTAAATGAGAGCAGGTACACGCTTCTGCACAAAGACGTAAACACACAGCGCGGACCCGCGGATCAGAATCAGTGAGATGTCGCCTTTCTCACCCGACAGCACGGACACGGTCGGGGCTGAAAGCCGACAGCTCGCTGACTCTGATCTGTCGGCAGGTCCGCGCTTTGTTTTCACGCCGTTTTTGCGCCGATTCTAAAGCTGTTAGTTTTATCTCTCTCCAAACAATATTGACTGAACCAGCAGCAAAAGAAGATCCAAACTGCGCTTCACATAAACATCGTCATGAATTCCCTCACTGTTTTGCTTCCACCACGATAAAATCGCACGTCATGCACAGCCCTCTCTCTCTCTTTCTCTCTCTCTGTACTTCAAGAACAGTTTCCCGTCTAAAAATCTGTTTTCTGCATTATTCGCTTGCTTGTTAGGCACAAGTCTACTGTTGTTTACAGCGCAGTCGGCCGCTGTTTTTTTTTTTTTTTCATTTTACATACTTCCGAAAAGAAAACCTAATTTCTGCCGTTCAATACTGAATAAATTTAAACTTTTTAAAATTATGCAAAATGCAAAACGTTAGCCGTGTCTCTAATAAAACCGCTGTAACGTCAGAGGTAACGTTCATATGTTGATTAATGGTTTTCTTTCGTTTTTGATGTACTGCAGAATATTTTTTATAAAATCCCAGGCCAGGAAAACCACCTTCATGTTTTTATGTGTTTTATCTTCAGCTACTTTGACACAAAGGCATCTGCTGTGATGCTTACACCTTTGATAAAGTCTTGCGTGTGTCAGCTTCCTTTTTTTAAATACAAAAATATGTAAATGTACTGATCTGAATTATAATATTTCTGACTGTCAAAATTCCCCATAATCAAATCGAATTGAATTGAATCGAATCGTGGAACAAATCGATTCTGGACCTTAGTGAGACAGCTGCATTACTTAACAATATATTAGCCTCAGCATAAGTCAAAATTTAGAATAGCGGGAGACGTGCATTATCCTGGTTATTTTTTTGGCATATGTGCTTTTTGTCTTTTTTAGCAAAGAAAAATATCTTAAAATCATCAATAAAACCAGGGAGAGAAGGCTTAGCGTTCCTCCATTTAGCACAATGGATATGATATTTACTCAAAAGTATGATGATGTTAATAATGTCTGAGACATCCAATGCTAGATGATCCATATAAAAAAAATTATGATGTAATTCAAACAGTGGCACATCATTAATATTTAGGGAAATCCAATTTTTTAAGTTGCACCAAATACATTGTGTGATAGGGCATAGGGGAAAAAAAGATGTTCTAGGGTTTCATTTTCATCAGTACAAAAAGAACACTGATCCACCTCAAAGCCAAATCTCTTTTTTTAGAAATTCTGCCACAGTATTAGTTTTGTTTAAAGTGTGTTTCTTTAACTTTAGGTAGAATAGGCTCTTTCATAAATTTTTAGTATGCTTTATCCAGTGTATATGAAATAACAAAATTAGAACCATGCCATGTAACCATTCTGTTGTAACTATGAAATATTTTGTCTTTGAAGAAACTACTAACAAATTTCTTATTGCATTTTTATCAAACAGCTGACATTGCCCTAGCAATAAATTTGGGAGCACTGATGAGAAATTATTGTATATCATAAAAATTTTAATCAAATGAAGCAGAGGCAGTGGGACCAGTTCACAAAATTTGTTATATTCTCTTTGAGAACAGTTTAGACAATATTTTTCTGAAAAGTCTGTGTAACTTAGAATGACACCGTTATCATCCAACAAATCTGTTATGAATATAATATTTTTGTTCAAACCAGTCACTCTTGAAAATTGATTTTTGATTAAGTGTTATTACCCTATTATTCCATAAGGTTGAATTATGGGGAGAAGTTGTGGGTAAATCTCATTTTCCCAAAAATGCAACGTCTGTTTTGGAAAGTTTGATATCTTTATGGGGATTTTATTTGCCGCAAAATCACATTTCAAAATAAAGTCTAATTCTGTATACTATTTTATTAAACAAGAATCATGGGATGTGGAGCTAAGTAGAGTCTGGCTGTGACAGACAAGATTTTAACCATTTAATTCTAAGGGTGCCAACCATAAATTCCAATTCTGGAGTTTTGATACCACCTTTATTGTATCCCTTCACAAGCTGAGATCTTTCTATGTAATGGGTTTTATTCCTCCACAAAAATTCGAACACATTTCTATTCATGGTTTTCATGGTATTTATCGTTTTTTTTTTTTTATATCATTTACGTGGCGCAAAAAAGGTTGGGGACTGCTGTACTAGCAGGTTGCTGAGTAGAAATCCTTGTAGTGTTTTGAAATATACCACTTTTTCCATCAGTTTCCTTGTCAGGAAACAACTTCCTGTCCAGCGGAAATGCCTCTGGTTTCAGTGGTGTGTGTGAGAGCGTTTCAGTAGTGTGTGTGAGAGCGTTTCAGTAGTGTGTGTGAGAGCTAAAATTTCAGTAGTGTGTGTGAGAGCGTTTCAGTAGTGTGTGTGAGAGCGTTTCAGTAGTGTGTGTGAGAGCTAAAATTTCAGTAGTGTGTGTGAGAGCGTTTCAGTAGTGTGTGTGAGAGCGTTTCAGTAGTGTGTGTGAGAGCTAAAATTTCAGTAGTGTGTGTGAGAGCGTTTCAGTAGTGTGTGTGAGAGCGTTTCAGTTGTGTGTGTGAGAGCGTTTCAGTAGTGTGTGTGAGAGCTAAAATTTCAGTAGTGTGTGTGAGAGCGTTTCAGTAGTGTGTGTGAGAGCATTTCAGTAGTGTGTGTGAGAGCGTTTCAGTTGTGTGTGTGAGAGCTAAAATTTCAGTAGTGTGTGTGAGAGCGTTTCAGTTGTGTGTGTGAGAGCGTTTCAGTAGTGTGTGTGAGAGCTAAAATTTCAGTAGTGTGTGTGAGAGCGTTTCAGTAGTGTGTGTGAGAGCTAAAATTTCAGTAGTGTGTGTGAGAGCGTTTCAGTAGTGTGTGTGAGAGCGTTTCAGTAGTGTGTGTGAGAGCTAAAATTTCAGTAGTGTGTGTGAGAGCGTTTCAGTAGTGTGTGTGAGAGCTAAAATTTCAGTAGTGTGTGTGAGAGCGTTTCAGTAGTGTGTGTGAGAGCGTTTCAGTTGTGTGTGTGAGAGCGTTTCAGTAATAATGTCCCTTACGGCACCTCATAATTTACAGCATCCTGCCATGCGATTGCATTTGTCCCTAACCATCGGGAACCCTCACATTAACTTTTAATGTGAGGGTTCCCAATAGAGTGATCGTGGCTCAAGAGTTAGGAGTTCGTCTTGTAATCGGAAGGTTGCCGGTTTGAGCGCCGGCTTGGAGAGTCTCGGTCGTTGTGTCCTTGGGCACGACACTTCATCCGTTGCCTACTGGTGGTGGTCAGAGGGCCCGGGGGCGCCAGTGTCCGGCAGCCTCTCCTCTGTCAGTGCGCCCCAGGGCAGCTGTGGCTATAATGTAGCTTGCCATCACCAGTGTGTGAATGTATATGTGAATGGGTGGATGACTGGATGTGTAAAGCGCTTTGGGGTCCTTAGGGACTAGTAAAGCGCTATACAAATACAGGCCATTTACCATTTTTTATCGAGTGGAAAAAAGTTAGCGTTCATCCTCCAGCTTCACTGTGTTTATGCTATGCTAACATAGCTGTGTCGCTAGCGATCACGTAGCACACCATTATATACCAGCTAGCCCAACTTCAGTAACCCTACAAACGTCACTGCTGTTTAGTTTTCTGTCTTCATTTATGTTGGAAGTGATAGCAGAGCTGTACGTTTTAATTTGTTTCAGAAATCTCTCAGTCAGGACATGCTATATCCTGTTTAGGTGGAAGCTAGCGAGCTAACTTCCTGTTAACTTCTAACTCTGTTAATTTAATATATTCTGTTTTCATGGATGCCTGGATGTTAAACTTAATTGTTACACCTGGTAAAGCAGCAACACTGATCATTTTATTAAAGATGAAAGAATTTAGACAGTTTGTAACTCTCAGTGATGCTGCAGTGTTCGTTTGACTTTGGGACCTGAAGAAGATGGAGTTTTGGACCCAGAAACAGCTAATGATGCAGAATTGAACTCCAGATATTTTTTATCTGATTTGCCATAGAATGATGAGGGAACACATCCCAGCTTGACAAGAAGCAAATTTATCTTTGTCCAAAAACCTTTGAACATAATTAGATATCAGCCAAACAACACTCATAGTTAGAAAGCATGTTTGCATTCCATAACTGGTCTGAAACTGATCTAACCAGCTCTATCAATCCAACAATCTCTTTCAAAAAGGTATATTATATATCTGAATTGGTGGTTCCATAGTGTAGTCATTTATATATTTCCTTGACAAGCAAAAGATTGCTGCTGGAGAGACAAATTGGGTGTATGGATCTGATACAAACCAGGCAAATCAAGTAGGTGGAGCTTCCTGCTATGGTAACCGCTTGTAAAAGGGAGCAACTGAAAGTAGCTTTATACTTTAGATCTGAACTACTCTCTAGCCTGTGATTAATTTTAAACAAATATGGCAGATTCTACCTTTAATTACATCTGCAGCTTATTTGAGAGCACATGTGCAATGTTTTGCTCCACTTTTTCAGGTAATTTAAATATGCAAACCTCATTTTCTTTTGAAACTACACTGCTTGTTGTTTTGGCAGCATTTACACACATTACTATTGACTGATTAACTGGATATTTGGAGTAATACAGGGGTGCAGATTATGTTATGTGCCGTGTGTAAATAAGTCTCATGTTTTGTCATGACCGTTGATCCTTCAGCATCTCATAGTTTGGCAACACTGCTGCACCTCAGTGTGTTAAGTCTGTGCTAATTAAATGAGCTGGCAACTCATTGTGCTTTGTTTGTCCCATTGCTGCTTTTTTTCTGCAGCAGACAAGAGGAAACAGGGACATGCATATTTATCAGTCCAGTACTGGATGCCGCTGTTTTATTTGTTTTACTTCTTTTCCGCAGAACTGAATAAAATGTAACAATATCAGCAAAACAGCCCAAGGTCAGCAGAAAAACAAAGTAAACGATAAGCTATGCACGATTGTGTTATTGCTGAAGCACAAGGGAGTTGTGCCCTGGCTATAACTGCAAACTACAGTGGGAAAAAAAGGAAAGAAACAAAGGCAATGCAAAAGGGCTCAAACTTCTCATTCACAGACCTAAAAGACAGAAGTATCCTCTCAGCCAGAGGCCAGGCCTCATTAAAACATTTTGCCTTCTATGTCAATGTCATGTGGGTACAACAGGCAGGGCTCATTTTGGATGAACTCCTTCAATTTTGAAAGGGCTATTATTGCTTTGTAAAACCAGTAAATCATTAGCATGTGTTTTAGCAATCTTTGGTACAGACTAGTCCCCAGGTAGATGGACAGCCTCTGTTGTTGGACTACATGCAGTACTGTCATCCACCCATCAGGTTGGATTTGGCAGGAAATAATTTAAGCTGTTTTTATGGCAGAGTAATGTTTTTTCCGAGCAAATGAAGTGCAGAGACTTTTTTAGATGTACTCACATATTTGGTCTTCATAGATATACACTCTCAATATAATCTCAACATTTCTTAAACCAAAAGCAACAACAAGCTGTGTATAATTTCTAGCTAGGTGTATATTAGCAATGGTGCTTTTACCTCTTCAAACATGACCAATGAGAAGTGCAGCATTGTCACAACATGTCATACAGCTTATATGAGCAGTCTACCAAGAAAATGAAAAAAGGAGGAAATATAGAAGCTCTCTGTGGGTTAAGGGAGAGCTGTTTACCCAAGAAACGAAGTTTATGTCTCTGGGGATCTTTTTCATCCTTAATGGGAATGTGGAGTGTGACATAGACCAATGGATTAGTGCAGCATCTAGACTGTGGCTAAGTGAAAGGCAAGCTGTGCTACTGTTGGAACAGTCTGCACAGGTATAAATTCTGTGCCAGTTATTTGTGTTGATTCTTCACAGAAACATTTGCCACAACAAAAAGGCATAAAACATGGTGTATTCAAAAGTATTTACAGGGGAGGGGAGTTGGTGGTCCAAAAGGTCATTCTGATGTGATGCTTAGTCTGAATTGTTTGCTCAGCATGAATCCCCTTATAGAGGAAAACACGGTAGATACCACTGGTTCATCAATGCTGATGTCTTTGTCTGATTTCCAGCTAAAATGCCTCTTTTGATGTTGAAACTTGCCGACAGCTGTCCAAGATCTTATTGTTGTGAATTATTTGAAGGAGTGACACCTTTGTAGACGTCATCTCACTTTGGACCCCAACAATTTGCATCCCGTCAGGCAATGTTCAAGGCAAGAAAAAGACTAGCCTTGACTAACTTATTCTTAGAGTACAAACACCGATTTTTGTGTAATGTACCATTTTTCAATGAAGTTCTCGGTCTTGTCATATGGATAAGCAGCTGTTGACAACCTGCCAGTATTAGACAATTCTACAAAGTGATAATTAGTGTATTAGCCATCTCAATAAACTTGGGGTCCAAGCATCTGTCCTCTCCTCTACCAGCATGACTCTAGGCTGAATGGTTTTAACTTAGAAAAGATTGTAAGGCAGGAAGCCAACTTCACATTGGCCAGAATTGTATTTGTGGGGCATATCAGCTTATTAAATGATGTATCAGGATGCTGGGAAGAGGAGGCTTTGCAGATTCATCAGCAGATTTTCCATTACAGACACTACTGGCTTGAACTACACAATAGTTCTGAAAGGGGAAATGGAAAAGAAGCAGAGAGCAATAAGTAAGTAATTGAGTAAATTCCGTCTTGCCCTCAGATGCAGGCATGGTGATGGTGTCGTGTCTGGTTTCACACTGGGTAAATTTAGTCTTTCCACTGTGCGCAAAACTCAAAGGAACTTTTAGGGAAATCTAACTATCAGATGTCAAAGCCTGTCGGTATTACCTGAGGGTGCCAAGTGGAAAAACAGGATGAGAGGAGACGTTATTTAGATGGAAGCGTGATTTGGTTATTTTACAGTCACTTGAGTTTAGGGGTAATGCTTTCATGTACAGTAATAGTCTATCAGTGAAGCAGTAGGAGATAAAAACTCTTATTTTCACTGTGAGCTTTTGTACATGTGTGAGGAAGATGAGGTATCTAACAAGTACACGTCCATGCTTCCCTGTGTGTGTTTGTGTAGGTGTGTACTTAAAACCAGCTGTGTTGTGTAATTTGTCCTGTGGGGAATCCAGGTCAGGACTAGTCAACGTTTCAAAAACTCAACACTTTTCCTCTTTTACTGTTATCCTTTCAACGTGTTTGGTTTGCATTATGTATGAACAGAAGTGGATGTATAGCCATGTGTTCTTTTACCCCTTCAGCGTATACCTGTAACTGTCTACCTGGAGCCTCTTCGTGTGTTTGTCAAAACCTGAATATATTTTTTGCTTGCCTGCGTGTGTTTGCGCTGGCCTGAGGCACGGTGTGTGTGTGTGTGTGTACGAGACTATGTGTTTAGCCCTGGAGTGTGTACCTGTGAGTTCCTGCTGATATATACTCTTAGCGACATTCTTCCCCTTCCAGCTCCTTTCTTTTTATTCCTCCATTTCCTTATCCAGCCGTCTTTCTTTATTCCCGTGACCGTGTTTCTCTCTCTGCTGTCATGGATTGTATTTGTTTTTCTTTTTTACATTTAGATTCTCAGTTGGTTTTGACGCAGAGCATAATACAATAAAACTTCAGCTCAAGACAAACTTTGTATTACTGAGTTATGTAACAAAAATGAGTCAAAGTGTAGGGTTTGGGTTAACTTGTTACTGTTCGTACTTTTGTTGTTTAAAGAGCACAGCATGTCGTTCTCATACACCTTTGCCATCACTTTTCTCAGGCAGCTAAAGAAAACAGCAGTTACAGATGCAGTGTTCTGATTAAACATCGGCCGATAAAACTAGGAATTAAAAGTCTGAAACTGGAGAAAACACTGAAATAGCTGTGAAGGTTTAGGGCACGTCTATTCATAGTTTTCAAGTGATGGCGAATCATTACGAGAACGCCTGACTGGAGGGGAAAATTAGACTTTCTTCCACTGCCTGCCAGTTATTTTTACTACAGCTTTGTTTGGTAAAAATGTCAGAAAGTTGTTAAATCGGACTAATGACTAGTTACTCGGTTTGTTCACATCTGCTATTACAGCTCAGAGTAAGGCACTCCATTCTAACACACTTCTCAGCTGCATTGCACCCGTGCCGCCTCCTACAGATGGCGTTTTTATACTTTTGTAATTTTTTTAATTTTTTCACATTTTTACTTTGTTTCAGTTTTGTTTTGGTTAACTTTCAGACTAGATTTGCTTTGTCAGTTTAGTCTGCGCTTGTTGAGAATTAATTTTAATCATTTTGATTATTGTTATTATTTGCCAGGGGCAGTGACATGTGAGGATTTTTACACAAAGCAGAGATGAAGACTATTGTGGAGGACCGCACCAAGAATTTGCAATTTAATCTTTTTTATAAACTGCTATTGGTAAGAGTAGATGTTGTAATCAGACAGGGAAAATGTTAAATAGGCACAGAAAAAACACCAACATTTTCTGTGTAAGCTTTGGTGAAAGTCCATCCATTCTCTTCCACTTATCAGTGGTGTGGTGGTGGAGCCTCTCCCAGCAGCCATAGGGCAAGAGCCAGGGTACACCCTGCTAGTCTTTTGCAGGGCTAACACAGAGAGACAAACAAGCATTCACACCTACGCAACATTTAGAATCACCACCCCCACTGACTGCATGTCTTTGGACTGTTGGAGGACACTGGACCCAAAGACAGGGAGAACATGCAAACTCCACATAGACAGCAGGATTGAACTCAGCACCCTATTACTGTAAGGCAACATTACTAACCACTGCTCCACCATGCTGCCCCTCGACACAAAGTGCTGTTGCTATTTTGCTTTGTTTGCTTGTAGTTTAACTACATGAGTTTTCTGTTTTGAGCTTTAAAATCAGGTTTCGTTTTGTCACTTAGGAGAGAATCGGCACCTGGATTTCTTAAACTTCATGATCCAGAATTGTTCATATATTTGTTCTTCTACGATCCATAAGTGGCAGATCCAAAGAGAACCAATAGCTTCTGAGCATGTCTCCTTATGTGTAGAAAGGTCTTCTCTTTGAGAGAAAAATCTAATTCCAGCAGTTACAGTGACATAAAGTGAGCCCTGCCAGTATTGAATCAAATGTACATGCATGTGATACTGTACACCTTCTTTGATCATTTTAAGTATTTTAGTCACAACATTAACATCACGCTAAACCTTTAATTTTCTAACTGACTTTAACAACATGGTAATGGCCTGCATTTGTATAGCGCTTTTCTAGTCCATAGGACCCCAAAGCGCTTTACACTACATTCAGTCATTCACCCATTCACACACACATTCACACACTGGCGATGGCAAGCTACATTGTAGCCACAGCTGCCCTGGGGCGCACTGACAGAGGCGAGGCTGCCGGACACAGGCGCCACCGGGCCTCTGACCACCACCAGTAGGCAAACATGGGGTTAGTATCTTGCCCAAGGATATTTGACATGCAGCCCGGAGGCAGCCTGGGATCGGACCACCGACCTTCTGATTAGTGGCTGACCTGCTCTGCCACCTGAGCTACAGCCACATGCGTCCATTTTCTTCCTCTTATCCGAGGCCGGGTCGTGGGGGCAGCAGCCTAAGCAGAGAAGCCCAGACCTCCCTCTCCCCAGCCACCTCCTCCGGGGGAACACCAAGGCGTTCCCAGGCCAGCTGAGAGATATACCGTACTTTCTGGACTATAAGCCGCTACTTTTTTCCTAGGTTTTGAGCCATGAGGCTTATACAAAGGTGCGGCTCCTCTGTGGATTTTTCGTCCACCACTAGGGGGACTCTAACCAGAATTAGAATAAAAAACAAGATAGATGAAAAATCAATGCAAAGAAGAATACGCTACTTTTTCTTTAGCAGATAGAACACGCACAACAAATTACCAACTGGTAATTATTTTCAAATCCTCACCCCTTCATCATGGAAACCACACGAAGAAGTTCGTATGATGCAAGTTTTAAGTTGAAGGCCATCGATCTTGCTATCCAGGAGGGAAACCGAGCTGCTGCACGCAAGCTTAGCGTCAATGAGTCTATGGTGAGACGTTGGAGGAGACAGCGGGAAGAGCTCATGTAATGCCAAAAGTCGAGAAAAGCTTTCAGAGGACATAAAAGCAGGTGGCCTGAACTTGAAAATGTCCTGGAGGATCCTGTTCCGTTTTAATCAGCAAAGTTGCTGCCGTGTTAAAAGGCATTGTTCGGAAAGAATCTGTTCAGGTACATACTTGTACATTTGCAGTACAATATTGTTCTGTACATGCAGTAAATATCAGAATCAGAATCAGAAAGGGTTTTATTGCCAAATGTTGAGTAGGTTTACAACATTAGGAAATTGCTGCGGTGCTTCAGTGCAAACATACTGTCATAAATTACGCTAAAATAGACATTAAAATAAAAATAAGAATAAGAATTAAAAGTGCTAAGTAGATAGATACAGTGGGGCAAAAAAGTATTTAGTCAGCCACCGATTGTGCAAGTTCCCCCACCTAAAATGATGACAGAGGTCAGTAATTTGCACCAGAGGTACACTTCAACTGTGAGAGACAGAATGTGAAAAAAAAATCCATGAATCCACATGGTAGGATTTGTAAAGAATTTATTCGTAAATCAGGGTGGAAAATAAGTATTTGGTCAATAACAAAAATACAACTCAATACTTTGTAACATAACCTTTGTTGGCAATAACAGAGGTCAAACGTTTACTATCGGTCTTTACCAGGTTTGCACACACAGTGGCTGGTATTTTGGCCCATTCCTCCATGCAGATCTTCTCGAGAGCAGTGATGTTTTGGGGCTGTCGCCGAGCAACACGGACTTTCAACTCCCGCCACAGATTTTCTATGGGGTTGAGGTCTGGAGACTGGCTAGGCCACTCCAGGACTTTCAAATGCTTCTTACGGAGCCACTCCTTTGTTGCCCGGGCGGTGTGTTTTGGATCATTGTCATGTTGGAAGACCCAGCCTCGTTTCATCTTCAAAGTTCTCACTGATGGAAAGAGGTTTTGGCTCAAAATCTCACGATACATGGCCCCATTCATTCTGTCCTTAACACGGATCAGTCGTCCTGTCCCCTTGGCAGAAAAACAGCCCCATAGCATGATGTTTCCACCCCCATGCTTCACAGTAGGTATGGTGTTCTTGGGATGCAACTCAGTATTCTTCTTCCTCCAAACACGACGAGTTGAGTTTATACCAAAAAGTTCTACTTTGGTTTCATCTGACCACATGACATTCTCCCAATCCTCTGCTGTATCATCCATGTGCTCTCTGGCAAACTTCAGACGGGCCTGGACATGCACTGGCTTCAGCAGCGGAACACGTCTGGCACTGCGGGATTTGATTCCCTGCCGTTGTAGTGTGTTACTGATGGTGACCTTTGTTACTTTGGTCCCAGCTCTCTGCAGGTCATTCACCAGGTCCCCCCGTGTGGTTCTGGGATCTTTGCTCACCGTTCTCATGATCATTTTGACCCCACGGGATGAGATCTTGCGTGGAGCCCCAGATCGAGGGAGATTATCAGTGGTCTTGTATGTCTTCCATTTTCTGATGATTGCTCCCACAGTTGATTTTTTCACACCAAGCTGCTTGCCTATTGTAGATTCACTCTTCCCAGTCTGGTGCAGGTCTACAATACTTTTCCTGGTGTCCTTCGAAAGCTCTTTGGTCTTGGCCATGGCGGCGTTTGGAGTCTGACTGTTTGAGGCTGTGGACAGGTGTCTTTTATACAGATGATGAGTTCAAACAGGTGCCATTCATACAGGTAACGAGTGGGGGACAGAAAAGCTTCTTACAGAAGACGTTACAGGTCTGTGAGAGCCAGAGATTTTCCTTGTTTGAGGTGACCAAATACTTATTTTCCACCCTAATTTACGAATAAATTCTTTACAAATCCTACCATGTGAATTCATGGATTTTTTTTTCACATTCTGTCTCTCACAGTTGAAGTGTACCTCTGGTGCAAATTACTGACCTCTGTCATCATTTTAAGTGGGGAACTTGCACAATCGGTGGCTGACTAAATACTTTTTTGCCCCACTGTATATACATGAGTGCAGGTGGTGATCAGTGCCAAACATGGAATGATGCAGTCAACACAGCGTAGGGTCATGTGTTAGTGGTGGGAACAGTCATACGGTTATTGTTCATGTGTTCAACAGAAGAGGGGAAGAAACTGTTCTTATGGCGAGAGGTTCTGGTGCGAATGGACCGGAGCCTCCTGCCTGAGGGGAGCAGGTCAAACAGACTGTGTCCAGGGTGAGAAGGGTCAGCTGAGATCCGGGCTGCACGCCTCAGTGTCCTGGAGGTGTACAGGTCCTGCAGAGATGGGAGTCTGCAGCCAATCACCTTCTCAGCAGAGCGCACAACACGCTGCAGTCTCTGTTTGTCCCTGATAGTGGCTCCAGCGTACCACACGGTGATGGAGGAGGTGAGGATGGACTCGATGATTGCAATGTAGAATTGCATCATTTCTTCAGCTGCCTCAGGAAGTACATCCTCTGCTGGGCTTTCTTAATGACGGAGGTGATGGTGGGCTCACACTTCAGGTCCTGGGTGATGGTGGTACCCAGGAAGCAGAGTCCACAGAGGTGATGGGGGTGTCAGTCAGGATGATGGGGGGGAGTGGGGCTGTGTGCTTCCTGATGTCCACAGACTTCAGGAAATATCTATTTTTTCATCATAGATATCTGCGGCTTATAGCCGGGTGCGGCTTATATATCTTTTTTTTAATTTTTAATTTTTAAAAATAGAGCGGATGCGGCTTATATACAGGTGCGCTCTATTGTCCAGAAAGTATGGTAATCTCTCCAGCTTGTCCTGGGTCTGCCCCGGGGCCTCCTCCCGGTGGGAGATGCCCGGAACACCTCACCCAGGAGGCCAGGAGGCGAGGTGGTTCGGGCATCTTTGTCAGATGCCCGAACCACCTCAACTGGCTCCTTTCGATGTGGAGGAGCAGTGGCTCTACTCTGAGCCCCTCCCGGATGGCTGAACCTCTCACCCTATCTCTAAGGGAGAGGCCAGCCACCCTTTGGAGGAAGCTCATTTCCACCGCTTGTATCTGCGATCTGGTTCTTTCGGTCCCACAGCTCGTGGCCACAGGTGAGGGTAGGGACGTAGATCGACCAGTAAATTGAGAGCTTCGCTTTTACACTCAGCTCTCTCTTCACCATAATGGACCGGTGCAGCGTCTGCATCACTGCGGCCATAGCACCAATCCATCTGTCGATCTCCGGCGCCTCGCCTCTGTCAGTGTGCTCCAGGGCAGCTGTGGCTACAATGTAGCTGCTATCACCAGTGTGTGAATGTGTGTGTGAATGGGTGGATGCCTGAATGTAGTCTAAAGCGCTTTGGGGTCCTTAGGGACTAAGTAAAGCGCTATACAAATACAGACCATTTACAATCACTCGCGAACAAGACCCCGAGATACTTGAACTCCTCCACTTGGAGCAGGAACTCATCCCCGACCCGGAGTGGGCACTCCACCCTTTTCCGGCTGAGAACCTCCAAAATCCAAAAACCTCCAAATCTGAGGTGCTGATCCTCATTCCCGCTGCTTCACACTCGGCTGCGAACCGTTCCAGTGCAAGCTGGAGGCCCTCACCCGATGAAGCCAACAGAACCACATCATCCGCAAAAAGCAGAGACGAGATTCTGAGGCCACCGAAGTGAAAGCCCTCCGCCACTTGGCTGCGCCTAGAAATCCTGTCCATAAAAATTATGAACAGAATCGGTGACAAAGGGCAGCCCTGGAGGAGCCCATCGCCCACGGGAACGAGTCCGACTTATTGCCGGCAATGTGAATGCTTTTACAACAGCTACTCCAAAATGGTAAAAAATAAAAGGTATCAGTTTCATTTCTGCGTTCATCTCAGTCATTTTATCTTGTATCTACATTTTTGTCTCTCTTTCACCTGATGGAACACCTGCCACAAACATGACTTCTCTTGTCTAGAGCCAAAAAATATAAAAATGACAATTGTCTGCTTTGGTTTTTAGAGCTCCAGATTTCCAAATGTCTCCAGTCCATCTTTTTATGGATCACCTGGAGAGGGGAATATTTTCATATGCGTTTTAATCTCACATTAGCATGAGGGAATCCACCAAACATTGTTTTTGTTTTGTGGTAAATTGGTGATTTGGTAGGAAATGTTCCGATGTCCACTTTCCAGTCCTTTCCAGTCCTTTCCAGTCCTTATGCTTCTAATTTTAAGCTTAAACAGAACAGTCGGCTCTAAGCAAACAGCTTGCCCTCCCTTATATGTTGTCACCCATCTTATATGTTGGGTTCCTTTTGAACCTTGGACTTAAGGACTGTAACAAGCTCTAAATTCAGTGTGTAAATAATTGAACGTTCAGGGTTCTATGGCGTTATTTTTGTGTCACTATTCTGAGCGCACGTAAAAAAATAATGCCATAGGGTTCAGGGCAAGCAACCTCAAATATCATACATGTGTGTTCTAACAGACTTACAGTGAAGCTGCAGTCGCTCGCACATGCCTAAATATGTAAATAAAAAAATCAAAATAGCAGAAAGATTTAATTTATTCTGTACTATCACAAGTCATTTAAATACAGTTAAATGACTTAAATGCTTTGCTGTAAAGGATAGAGCCGACAACAGATGAGCCTTTCATGCCACATTAGATTCCACTGAGTGACGTTACCTGTGATAAAAATGTACATCTGACAACAAAAACATGATGTTCTCTTCGCTGAATTACACCTATCAATAAATCTACAAATAAAACATGTGGAAATCATCTTGAGAGGCAGATCCAAAAGCTGCCCGTGTACAGCAGTTCACTTATGCATGTTTCTTTCTTTATTTTTTACAGGCTTGTAAAAAAGTGAAAAAAACGGAAAATTTTCTTTTCTTTTTCAAAAATGTTCTCATTGATTGATACAAATGATTTCAGTGAGCCTGCAAAATGAACAAGATGATTTTTATTCTTTGTCTTTTATGTGACTGCCTTCAGGGCCTCTTGTGAAAAGAGGAATCCTCTAACCAGCACATTTTGTCTATACGATTCTTTGGCACTTTTGAATTGGAAATGTGATCATTTGGAACATTTCTATATATATTTATGCAGTGTGTGTGTGTGTGTGTGTGTGTGTGTGTGTGTGTGTGTGTGTGTGTGTGTGTGTGTGTGTGTCCCATGCTCAGCTGGTGGTCTCGTGAATAACTCCAGGCAACTTGAGGCTGGAAAGCAGACTTTTGCATCACGTGCTTCCCGCTAACTCTCTCGTCAGTCTTTCCCTCTCTGTCTGCTACTACCCAGATTTCCTCTAATTTCTTCCGTTTCCCTTTTTCTTTACTTGGCTCTCTGATCCTGTTTCCCTTTAATTCTTAGTGTTTGCTCTTGTTGGAACCATCCAGCTAATTTTAGTAGCAAATAACAGCTGGGAGGATGAACTCTACATTTTGAACATGCCATACACACTCATGCGCACATACACAAAGTTGGAGCAGTAGAGACATTTCTCGACTCTGATCTCAGCGTTCTGCAGAATAAAACATCAGGCTGAATAACACTCCTTTCCAAATTACTTATTCTCCGCATTAATTCCTAATCAATGAAGTAACAAATTCTTTTCCATCGTTGTAATAAGATTACTGCAATCTAATTTCTTGTGATCTATTTTAACATGTAAACGTAGGGTGAACTCTCATGGCTGTTTTCTTTACTAATTTATTTTCCTTGGGTTGCAGTCATAATGCATTCCTATATTAACTTTGTCAAACGTGAGCACGAGTGAGCTTATGGGGCTGCATCTGAGATTAAGAGTAACAGCAATAACCTCTGTGCCATTTTGCTTTGTAAATTGTCCATTAATTTCCCAGGTATGACTACAGAAAGCTGAAAGTGGGAAAAGGTAATTTAGTCCTCACGAATAATGGAGACTACCAGAAGAATCTATTTACACGACAAACCAGGGTTTTTAAGGAATAACAGCAAAATGAATGGACACAAATCCCTGCTAATTGCCACGTTTATTGCTCCTGAATATTGCCATCTATAAAAATGCTTACAGAGAAGTCTATTTTCAGCACATGTGCTTGGTCCCTGGAATTCAATAACAAATAATATTGTCCAGCAAAAAAGTAGGCATTGAAGTAACCATGGAATATAAATGCCAGGTGCTTGGACCCAGAAGAAAAGTAGTTAATAGATGCAAGGCTGGTATGTTTGTGCTTAGAATTATTTTAAAAAGACTGCAGCAGAGCAAAAACAAAATGCTAAACAAAATCCTCAATGTTGCACCTAGTGGTAAAAAAGAGAATACACTGTGAATTAATGAAGCATACAACAAAGACGGATAGCAGATTTAAGAGTTCTTCAAAGGATTTCTAAATAAAAACACAATTAACTACGGGAATAATCGAAAGAGCAAAAAAAATCTGAAAATGTTTAATCTGCAGCTCAGTTGAACTTAAATACTTAATTTCCTGGATATTGACCAAAAAAAAAAAAAAAAGGCAACACACATTAAAAAACAACACATCCGATTTGGATGAAAGAAACATCAGTGAAAAATCTTCACTGACAAGCATTCTGTTATTTCTTGAGAACAAAGCGATGTAACATTGATCTGCTACTAACCATTTAGCACCAAAACAATCAAAGATTATTCAGGCGTTCCATTAATTGTTTTTGAGCAGTTGTTACATTAAAGGTGCGAGAGGAGTGTGTTTACCGTCTGTTTTGTGATGCTGAAAAATTTAAATGTTGCTAATCAGACTCCAGGTAATGCTAGCATGCACACAATGTCTTCATTTCCCATTTTCCTGGCAAGATATAAAGAAATGAGGTCTGCACAGTAATGTAACTGCTCTGTAATGTTTTGTGAAGCATCTTAAAAAACTCTATCTGGAGTGATAGTCAGGTAGGGCTGATCTTTTCAGTCAGAGGTTTCTGCTCCTCATCACAGCAGATACATTAATACTAGCATACCATAGTATAACACCCAAATGTAGCCAGTCTTAATTGTCAACCCTTAATCAAACTGGCTAATGACTTGTCAGTTTGTCATTAATCATTGTAACCATTGTGGTAATCTTACCACATTTGTTTCACCTCCCAGCTATACACTAAGGCTCAGATTCTGAAAAGCGACTGACAGTTTTAGATCATATTCTTAGACAGCAACAGAGATTAAGATTGAAAATGTCAGTTTCTTTTAGTTTCTGTGAGATTTATCTAACACCACACATCAAACAGGGTTATTATTTTTAATTAAAACTCACTTGAATTTACAGCATTATGCAAGTTTCTCTTCAGCGCAAACACAACCTCTTTCATTCTCTCCCTCTCTCTCGTTTTGTCAGTTGACTGACCCTGTAGAGGACTTGGATGTATTTATTATGGAGCTGGCTGGTCTTTGATCTGTTGATCTAAAAGGCTTCTGTCTGCAAACAACTCAGACACACTGTCTGCCTTGTGTTTCAAAGTCCTTTGTGCAAGTCACACAGTGTGCATACACTAATATGTTTCTAATATTTACCAGCAACTGGGCCGTACGCTCAGGATGAATTTTTAGTTTTGTGGGAAGCTTTTAACAGTTAGTTTTGCCTTTGATTTTGTAGTAAACATGTGTAAAAGTCCAAATATTCTTTGGTCAGTATGCTGTGAATTTCAAATTAATTTCAATAATTTCAAATTTAATAACCGCAACGTTTATCATGAACAACACTGACTTCCATGGAGACACTCTTGTTTAAACATGTCTCCTTGCTCCCATTAAAAAAGGGAACATAGATATAAACACTGACATAGCAAAGTACAGCCAATGAGGATGTGCCTTATTGCCATTCTCTTTAATGCACAGCAGGAGGCGACACCAGTGGTTGCTCACGTAACTTTTTAAATAGAAGTCTATGGAAAAAAAAAACGCTCCCTTCCCTGATGACCTCAGTAAACATTTGTCAGATGATTTCATCTCAATTGCGTAATTTGTCTGACACATGATAACTTGTAGTAGTGCTCAGACTTACGTATTAGATTCCTGCTACCAGCTCAGCTCTCTTTGCTGTGAAGACTCACTTGAGAACACGATCCTCAAAAACCCAACAAAATAAGAAGGTATGATAAAACTACAGCTTATTGTGGAAGTCATATATACAGCTCTATGAATTTCCAACAACGAGGTGCCTCCCGAGCAGTGGCTTCTGCATGCAGACGACAGTGTTTTCTCTGTCTTCTCTGTCATATTACAACGTGTTAAGGGGAAAAATAAAGCCAAGATACTGTTTACATTTTATGGGAAAAATATTTCAAATCTTAATGTAACTTTACAAAAATGAATTATTTTTACGACAACAGTTTTGAAAAGAGGCAGCAGGGTTGAAAACTGTATAGTTTGCAGCTGGAGGATGTTTCTTTGCTTTCTTTTTGTCGGACTCCTGCAGCCCAGCCTGAAGCAGGTAATGAGTTCAACTGCGGTAACAATGATTGAACAACAAATGACTAGTTTTCCTGATGACACACCTGCTAAGCTTCATTTAGCCTATAAACAGTCTGCTTCAAGAATATTTCGATATTTCATCGCTTTATGTTTTGGCCATCATGTGTAATCAAGTGTGTAATATAAGAAAAAGGCACATATACCTGTATGAACACCAATGCTATTATATAACTTTTCGGCTGCAAGAAAAATTCAGCCATTCACAGACAAATTCACGCTCCGGGGAATGTATGGTCCACTTTTTCTTTAAAGGTCTCATTTGAAAAAGGAAGAAAGAGGAAAAAATATTTAGGATTTCTTCCATGAAAAATTAAATAAAATATTCAAAACTCAAGTGTAAGTGGGACAAACAGAGATGTTCCACTTAATTTGCTGTTGTACCTTAGTACAACTGTGCAAGCCTTTAGGAGTTTTTAAATAAGATGATTTAATTTTAAAACCTAATTGATCATAGCCAATGTTCACAGCCTCAGACAATGTTTCAAAACCAGTATCACTTTGTTACTAAATAGGTAAAGAAAGAAGGGAAACATTAAAACTGTCTGACTACAAACAATGACAATGATCTGTTTGATTTCTATTTTATTTCCTTTCCTTTATGTCGTCATCTCAAAGAGTGTCTGGATCATGCTGACCTGATTTGCATCACAGGAGTTATTAAAGTGAGTACAAAACTGCAAACATCTGCCTGTGCCAGTGTTTTACTACATGGCTTGGAAGAAGCATGTCTGTGTGTCTTTATGTCCCAGACCTACTGGGAGGAATAGACCCTCTGTCTACATGCTGGCATCTGGCATTAACAAGCATCCTGGGTTCTCGCGCTGTGTTCAGACAGAGCAGAGACACATCAAATACGCATGCGAGTGCACCCAAGATGCTCTGCGGATTCTCCCAAGATTACCACTGGAGGTAGTTACCGACTCATTAAAAACAAAGTGCACTGAAATGGAATCAAATGTGTCACTCAAGGGGGAGTCAGCTACTTTTTCTGGTACAATTTTCCTTTTATGCTTTATTATTATTATATTTACTACTAAATATAGTAACATTTTATTTTTTAAAATGTCTTGTAATCTGTATTTTAGTTCTGACATCTTTAGTGCTTGAAAAGCATCTGGATCTAAAAACTGCTGAGGCACCGTAGAGATTTACAAATGGCTGCTGTCCCAGGTGTTAGTTTAATGTCCAGGCGACCAGGTGAAAAAGAGGATTTACAACCTTTAGCAGAGTTACAAGTTAGTTCCTCCTCTTGCTTTGTGTTAACTAAGAGTAGTCCCAACCAGGGCTTCACTTTGGAGTGGCAATGTGCTAATTTCCCATCAGCCTCTGCTTTTCTGCTATACATGCTTGTAAGATCTGGGCTGTCAATATGCTGAGGTCATTTGCGTCTCACTCCTCTCTCCTCCCACCTTCCTATCCTTCTATAAATAGAAACCCCCAAATTGTATCATCTACAGAAACAAGCCTATATTCTGCCTGTCCTCCTGTGATTTAACACCTACCAATGTTTGACAGCTGACCTGAAGGGGCCATTTTTCCCCTGCAGTCGGTATATTCTGAGCATGGGTCCGTTTGCACTGTCAGATGTCAAACTTTAACCCAGTACATCCCTCTGATCATGTGTATTCCACACACACACACATATATATATTGCATACATAAACGTTTCAAATGCCAGCTGTTGGATAATGAACTTGTATCGGAGACGGAAACTGTCTCTATTCCTGAGAACAGAGAACGCATCTTGTAGTTAAACAAGCACTTAGGACGCAGTCTCCGATTTGTTGTTGCAGTCGTACCTGTTTCAGAGGTATTCCCAGGCTTCCACCTACTGCTAAGATGCACCACCTAAAGGAATAACAGCACAGGTCTAATGAAGGCAAAAACAACTCCCAAAGAGCTGAAAAAAGATAATCTGCCACCGCCACAGGCTTAACATTCAAACTCTCTGACAAGTAAAGAGCGTGTGGGAGGCAGGAAGTCAGATGTTTTTCTTTTCTTTTTTCTTCTTCTTCTCTGTACCGGCAGTCTTTCAGTCTTTAGACCTTTTTCAGGATGTTTTAGATGCTGTTCCTTCATGCTTCAAAAGAAATTGTAATTGTCCCTAATGGGAGATGTGGTTCGAGGCAAGGCGTATATCACAATAGAGTCAAAATATACACTGAGAAACAGTCAAGAAACATAAAAGAAACATCCCTCTAATTGAACTCTGGAGCTTTTAGCCTCGTTCTTTTTTTAGCTTTTCATTCTGATACAGCCACAACAGAATCATGAGGCCGGCAACAGCCCAACCTTTCTTCTTCTTCTTTTATTTGGCTCCTTCGAATTGAAGGATATTTTACCATCTCTACTTTGGTTAAAGTTTTTTTCAACTGAATGACTAAAGCTTTACAAAGAATGCAAGCATGGACCCACAAAATGTAATAGATGGAGCATGACGTTATCCCTAAGGGACATTTTAGTTTCTAAGTAGTTCGTTCGATCTTGGTGTTGCTAGAATGGCTTTGAATGGTTTTTGGACTCTGACCTGTGCCTGTCCCCTTGCTGCATGCTGCTTGAGCAGCAACTGGACAGGTTTTAGATGTTGGACTTGCATCACTTCTTCTAGATTAGAATTTCATTGACAGGAAGTACAAATGTGTACCTTCTACTGCATAGGGGCATACATGTACCTCCTGTGTTGGCTATCCAACAAATAAGGCAGTTTCCTCACGTTTTTGTCTAAATGTTCCCTCTTTACCTTTGGGTACTTGTTATTACTGTGGCATGATTTGGGGATTGCACCACCGATTGTATACTCACCAGTAACTTTATTAATTAGCACTAATCCAGTAGTAACAAGGTGTACCTAACAACACGTTCAGTGAGTGTACTTTTTTGACTCTTATAGTTTTACATAGTTAAATTATACATATTTACACTTTCAGAAATGGACTTTTACTATATTCCTATCTGTAAGAGTGTGTAATGTCCCTCACTGGGAAGTTGCCAGACATCACACACTGCTGCTAAGACAGCAGCTGCGTGTCCTCTGCTGCTGTGGAGTTGGGGATATATGTTGGGGCTTGTTTGGCTTGCAGGGGTATTGTATGGACATTCCTGAGCAGCTGTGCAGTGTGGTGGGTTTGTTGTCCTGCTAGGGAAGATCACTGTTGTGTTGTTAAAGTGACGCCCCATGCCCAGTTTCTAAGAAAACCTCCGTGGGTTCAGTGGTTCAGGATTTTAAGAAATAATTAAGATTCATATTGTTTGATTTCCCAGGCCTTGTTCTTAGTTTGCTTATACATTTGTAGAGTAATCAGCCCTTTGGATGTAGAAGATGAGTTTTTGGACAAGAAAGGTGCAAAGGAGAAGACAGACGGCTTGCATTATGTTTTCCTACTTTTATCTCCGTAATATTAACCGTCTTCGTCCCTCACTCACTCCACACAGTACCGCCATACTTGTCGATGCTCTTGTCACATCCCGTCTGGATTACTGTAATTCTCTTCTCTATGGTCTACCTCATAAATCCCCCCATAAATTGCAGTTAGTTCAAAATACAGCTGCTTGTATTATTTCCTGAACTAGATCCAGTGAACATAGCATGTGAAGAGCGTGTGAATGTGTGCGTGAATGGGTGGATCACTGGATGTGTAAAGCGCTTTGGGGTCCTTAGGGAATAGTAAAGCGCTCTACAGGCCATTTACCATTTGCCATATAACACCTGTTCTTAAACAGCTCCATTGGCTCACAATTCACCTCCTTGTCAATTTTAAGATCCTACTTCTCACTTTCAAAGTGCTTCATAACTTTGCTCCTCCTTATCTATCCGATCTTCTCCATACATACTCACCCCCTCGTACACTCCGCTCTACTTCAGGTTCCCTTCTGTCTGTTCCACCTGCTCGCCTGACTACCATGGGACTCAGAACCTTTAGTTGTTCTGCCCCGAGACTTTGGATGCACTTCCACTTGTTCTCTGGACTACAGACTGTCTCACCACTTTTAAATCACATCTCAAAACTCATCTATTTAGAATTGCATACAGCTGATCTTAGTCCATTTTTACCTGCTCAGTTTTTATACTTGCCTTTATACTTTTATGACTGTTTATGTCTACATTTTATTTTACCATGTTTATTATATTAATTAATTTTTTTAACCTTTTTTTTATGCTATTGTTCACGTGTTATTGTAAGGTGACCTTGAGTGTCTGAAAGGCGCCTATAAATAAAATGTATTATTATTATTATTATTATTATTATTATTATTGTTGTTGTTTTAAAGCAGAACACACAGTACAGCTTGCCCCATATGCAGTAAATGTACACACACACACACACACACACACACACACACACACACACACACACACACACACACACACAGAGCATGCACTACAAAGCAAATTCACACTACAGAGGAAAACCAGCACGACAACAGGAGTCATCACTGGAGTCCTGAAGCAACCTAAACCCAATTATGTCAGTTTCTTCTAATATGTAAAATATATTTCAAAGTCAATATTTTACGGTAAAACAAACACACAAAAAAATAATTTTTTTCTGAATATAAAACACAAAACCCTTTCAAAATAATTCTGCTTTTTTAATTATTGGGATATAATTTATGATCCCACAGGCACAAGGCAAAGTGTGGTATGTATGATTAATTGATCATCGAACTTTATTCTGTTCACAGCCAGTTGTAGATGGAGTCCATGTGCATGTAGAGATTGTGCCCTGAGCATCAAGTGGCTGCCAGCTGGCAAAGACTCATGTACAGCCTGGACAGCACCCAGCATGAGGGAAGGAAGTGCTGGGTGGGCGGACAGATGCAGGGCAGGCCAGAGACTTCTGTGTTCATCCCAGCGTGAATCACACAGCAAACATGGCTGTCATATTCATGTCCATGACTTCACTGTGACTTATTGTGTGGCTACTGTAGATACTGGGTTACATCTAATTAGGAAAAAAGTGACAGCAAAGTCATATCAGCTCCAAAACTTTTCTTTTACTATCGTTTTGTAAGAATGCCCCCGTGTGGTTCATGCTAATGAAGATAACACAGGTCCTGTATATCTTAATTTAAATAATTTAAATCCTAAATCATGTACTTCAGTGCAGTTGCCATATTGCAGTCACATCTTTTAATGCATGTTTATGGAGGGAGATCAGTCCACTCTCACTGACTGTTTAACAATTTGTCAAGAGGATTTCTATTTGTGGGAGATTTTTTTTATTTACCCTGAAAGTAAATCTAAAGCTATAAATTATATTAAATAAGTATTGACATGGGCTGCCCACATTCAGGTCCAGACCAAAAAGGCTAGGCAGCGCCTGTATCACCTATGACAACTGAGGAAGTTCAGGGTCTCTCCAAAGATCCTCAGGATTTTCTATACAGGCGCTGTGGAGAGCATCCTCACACAGAACATGACATCGTGGTTTGGGAACATCTGTGTGAAGGACCAAAAAGCTCTCCAGAGAGTGATCCGTACAGCAGAACGCTGCTGCAGGATTGCTCTCCCCCCGCTTCAGGACACCTACACCAGGAGATGCCGGACTAGAGCAGCGCAGATACTGAAGGACCCGTCCCATCCTGGCAACAAACTGTTCCAACTTCTGCAATCTGGTAGAAGGTTCCGCATCTTCCGGGCAAGGACAGAGAGACTCAAGAAGAGCTTCTATCCCCAAGCCATCCATGCCCTAAACACACACACCCGCCCTCTCACATCATCTATAATTGACTGAGACAGGACTCTCTTCCAGACACTCTAAACCAAGGCACAATGTACATTTCAATTCCTTTAATTTTAAATATGTTTATATTGTCTATCCTGTAAAATAGTCAGATGTCTATTCATATTAATGTACAGAATTCACCTGCTTGCTGCTACTACTGCACATTCACCCAGTGTATATACTATATGTCTGTATATATATATATAATGTTCTTCCTCTACACCCCCCCAATTTTTGCACATGTCGAGGAGCGTGTCAGGCTACATTTCACTGTGTGTTATACTTGTATAACTATGCATGTGACAAGTAAAGAACCTTGAACCTTGAACCTATTATATGGCAGCACGGTGGCACGGTGGTTAGCACTGTTGCCGCACAGCAAGAAGGTCCTGAGTTCAATTCCAACACCAGGCCGGGGTCTTTCTGTGTGGAGTTTGCATGTTCTCCCCGTGTTTGCGTGGGTTCCCTCCGGGTACTCCGGCTTCCTCCCACCATCCAAAGACATGCAGCTTGTGGGGATAGGTTAATTGGATAATCCAAATTGTCACTAGGTGTGAATGTTCGAATGAATGTGAGTGCGAATGGTTGTCTGTCCCTGTGTGTTGGCCCTGCGACAGACTGGCGACCTGGCCAGGGTGTACCCTGCCTCTCGCCCTATGACAGCTGGGATAGGCTCCAGCGCCCCCCGCGACCCTGAAAAGGATAAGCGGAAACGAATGGATGGATGGAAGTATTATATGATTAACAAAACTCGTACCTTGTCTTTAGTGACAGAGAAGAGTCATGTGAGATAAATAAAATTGCTGCACAATTAATGACAGACAACACAGTGAATGAAAATATGACTTTGAATATGAAATTAAATAAATTACCTTATTTCGTTCCAGTGTCTGATCTTCTGAACAAGATCACTGTGAGGTTTCAAATAACATTTTTGGCTGTTTTGTAATTTCGTGCTGTTTCAGAAATAGATCTTTATTTATTTATTTTTTTAAATATGATTAATTTAAGTTACCAAAAAAACAAAAACAAAGCTATAAAATAGTAAGGAGTGTTTGGCTCACTGTATATTCACAGGGCCACAGAGGCTGTGATGGCTGAGTCTCTCACAAAATGAGCATCCTGTATTTCCCACCTAATTAGAGCTCAAACTGTTTGACCAGTTTATTGCTGTGTCTAAAATCCTTACTAATGTACACATCCTCCAGTGGATTTACAAGACAAAAAATAAATGAGAGTAGCTGACATGTTAGTCTCTGTATTAAAAGGTCTGTTGGTCATTTTAGAGCAGCCGAGTTGTAAATTAGATTCAATAGAAATTGTGCAAGTGAAAACTGCAGATGTAACTGGAATTGCACACAAAATGTTGCCTCCTCTGCTTTAAAGAAAAAAAGGAATTGTGAAACTAGATGGCTTTAAAAAATAAAATACAAACAAATATGGATAAGTGAGCCTCTTTATGTCAGAAGGGTTGACCTTATACACCGAGCAACATTTTATCAGTCATTCATCAGTTTTTGCTTTATAAAATCCATCCAGACCATTTGGCACAATTACATGCTTATTAAAACTAAGATCTGAAAAGCTTTAATGACCGGCAGTGAGTGAAAAGGTACAGAGGCTTAGTTCAGTAAGTACAACAGCTGCAGTGGGAGAGCTGTCAGAGCTGTCAATACAATTAACAGCTTTAAATTCATTAAAGAGTAATGAAATAATCTGGACGCACAGCCCTTCAGTGACACATTATGACAAAGAAACCAGAGCCCACTACCAGTGGAGCTTTATACACATCTGTTACATGTTGTAGACTTCATAGCTAAATCAGGTGGAGCAATACAAACTTTAGAAGATATATATATATATATATATGTGTGTGTGTGTGTGTGTGTGTGTGTGTGTGTGTGTGTGATATGTTTAAACAGTGACCTTGTTTGGAAATGTAATTTGTTTCAGTTCGCCCTTTCTGACAGGACTGTTGAGTTGCACTTCACGTGCAGAATCACACACGCTCTCTTCCACTGACTCACCCACACACCAAATCAGTTCTTCGCAGCAGCTGCTGCGTTAGCATCTTATTTTCCTGAGGTATTGATTTCTTGCTTGGCATTGCGCCCTCCTCTTCCCTCGTCATTATGCCCACTCTGCCCAGAACATAGCAGAGAACAGCCAACACTACCGTTGGACTGGAGGTTGTATCTCTTGCAGATAAACAGGAACAGATCAATGTGTAGTAAACTGATGAAAATTTGTTATTTGGCAAAAAATAAGAAACAAAAAAAAAAATCAGTCACCCTCACTTTGTCTCTTTCAGGGTTTTCTGTACCAGTAATGGTCAGTTTAAGAGACCTTGAGGAAGCAATGTATTGGAAGTCAAATCAAAACATTTTACCCTATTTCAAAGCCTGGAACAGCCCAGAATTAGTCAGCATACAGAGGCCTTCACTGTGAAAACTGGCTCGCCTGGAGACAAGAAACATGGCAGAATATGTCATTTCAATGGTGGTGTTGGACATGAGGCATATCCCAGGAGGTCTGATTTAGAGCTTTGACCTCCAAAAACACAAACATTTTGACAGTGTGCTGCATGAAATACTTGTTAACACCACACTTTCAAACAGTGAAGTCAATCAGGAAGCACCTTCTTCACTCACTACTAATTTGTTTAGTGTCATTATGCCAGAGGTCTACATTACCAGTTTTTAACAGCATATATGTAGCACAGTACATACTTAGTCAATAGCTCTACTTTTGCTAAAAGAACAAGTAGCTTCTGTCAGCAAGTTCCCACAAAGAAAATAATTTCACTTCATTTCAACATATTTCCCATCAGTGTGGCTACTGAGAACATGTTGGCAGCTCAATGATATTTATTGTAAAGATAAAGGCATTACAAAACAGGCACATGGATTGTATATCAAGACAAAATATTTAAGCTTCTTGCAACTTTCCAAAAAGAACTTTTTTATAAATGCAAAACTTTAACAGTCTGGCTAACTGGAATGGCTATTTTTACCAGTGTGTAAAGGAACTCCATGTGTCTTCCTTTGTTGAAACAATATTTCATATTTTAGTTTGTAGAAGTTTTATTAAGCAAAGCTTTATTTTTGGTTGTATACATCACCTAAGAACAACAGAAAAGGTCTTATAAATAAACATAGCAATTATATAATTATTAAGTAAATTATTACTTCATATCTTTCTTTATACTGTAGACAGAATGTCTGTTAAGAGAAGATTTGTCACGGTTTTCCATGATCCCAACCCACATACTCAACTCTGCTGCTCAACCCAAACATGCCTCCATTTAAGGGGAATAAACAGGCTTTCCAATGGCAGAAGATTTAATGTGAAAGAAGTATTGTGACAATAAAAAAATAAACAACCAAACACAAATTTCCTTACTTTTGTTTGTGCTAACTTTAGATCTTACCTGTCTACAGTCCAGGGCCGGGCAGAAATTAGATAATAAATTAGGTATAATCTCATCTGTATTAATAACTTGAAAATGTGACTAATTTATTGTCAACAGCAATGAGGATGAATGAACCAAATAGTTTTTGGACCCCTTAATCTTTGATGCTCATGGGCAGTTACTCACACTGACTTGTTCTAAGTAATAAAGCTTTGTGCTTTCCACTCTAACAATGTCCCTAAAATTTTCAAACAGAAAATCCCCGTTGATGTTAAGAGGATTATTTGTCTTAAGAAGCTGTACTTGTTTTGTTATCTGTAGTTTTTGATTGATTGTGTTTATTTGTTACAAAATTTACAAGTATTCATTCATGCATAACAACATTAATCTTCTTAGGACGCATGAAAAAAGAATAATCTTAAAATATGAACTGTCACCAAAACAGACCTGTTTCAAAGATACACAGTTTTTATGGTGCATCAAAGATCAGGTCAAAGCTTGTAAATGATTCTAATTTTGCAATAAATAAAAAGTACATAAGTGTTCTATAAACTGGATATTATGCGGCTTGTGTGAAAAGTGTGAAAGTGTCATAAACATTCTTTCTAATGGCCACTCAGTGGTAAATCCTCTGCAACTGCAATAAAGTGAAGCCCATGAGACGATGACCCTGCTGATCACTTGATTTATGACCTTGGTAAGTATTTTCCTTGTGATGGTCTAGCTAACATGATCATTTTGTAAATTATGCTCTCATTTAGACAGTATTCGACCATAAAGACTTGGACTTTGACCTGGTTTTCACAAACTGTATCAAACATAAGCAGGCAGTGTCTTCTTAGCCACATCCACCCTTCACTTATTTCAACAAACCATGCAGCCAGAATAGAAAGCTTCAGAGTGGGAGCATACAAACCAATGAGTGACATCAAGGTGGCTATAAGTCAGTCTTATATTTACAAATTTATGGAGATGAGGAGTAATTTTTATCTGCAGCACCACCTGTCATGGGTTTGAATCCAACGTCTGGCTGGAGCCTTTCTGTGTGGAGTCCTGCCCATGTCTCTGTGGGCTCTCTCAGGTAATCCGGCTTCCTCCTCCAGTCCACAGACATGCAGTTAGTGGGTTTAGGTTAATTAGTGATTTTAAATTGCCCGTAGTCTGTCTCTCTCTTTGTTAGCCCTTCAACAAACTGGAGACCTCTCCAGGGTGTACACTGCCTGTCGGCCTATGACGGCTGGGATAAGCTACAGCCCTCCAACAGCCTTAAATTAGTGGAGGCAGTAATTACACTGAATTATGTTCATGGTATAGTCTAGTAACAATATGTCCTATTAAAACTGTTACAATAGAAAACGTAGTTGCTATAGCGATTCATCAAAGCAGCACTAGGATAATATCATAAAGTAGCACGTGTGGTTTTATCCTACTTTTCACACTTACCATTGAGATGAGGATTTGTTTTTAAAGCCTTTGGCATGAGGCTCAAACTCCCCGCTTGTCTCTTGTTAGTGAAATGACCCATTCAGTATCTGCACGTTCTCTTTGAAGTTTTTTTCTCCCTTTGAAGAAAACTGACATCCTGCAAATGATAGCTCATCTGCATAAACAAGGGTTCATAAACCTCACTTACATTATTTTCTCTGACTTCTACCTTGTTTACTGCAGGTAATAAAAGCAACATGAACAATTGTTTGTTTATTCACGTGTGTTTGTTGTTTTGATGTTTGCTCAAGGTCGAACCTGGACTTCATCCTTATTTGTAAGAATGATTAAAGCTCTTTATTATTTTTGTCTTCATTCTGCATTTTTTTTTCTTACAAACTGTTTCATCTCAGTGGATGCTAATTGGTAGACTGGAGTGAAAAGTTATTTTGGTTTATTTTCATTTTTAATAAAAATGAGCACTAAGAGCTAAAAACCATCAACACATGAATATGTCAAACAAGTCAACATCAACTTTTCTTACTTGTAAGCTGGGCAGTACTTTACGAAATCCTGACATAAGCAAACTTACATCCATAATAAGATGATGTTTAGCAGCTAAAGTTAATTTTAACACCTCACAGAAAAACAAGCTGACACTGATGCCAGTGCTAATGAGGAGATTTGAGGGGTTTAATTTTTGGCCTGTTAATAGTGAGGATATTGCCAAAGTCACAACAGTACAGCCAAGGAGCTACAGGAAAGGTTCTTCATTACACTAAAATGCTTATTCCTGTACTTTATTCTATATATTTTATACACTGCTTTTAACACACCATTTCACAGAAAAAATGCACTTTTAAAACTATGACACTGGAAACTCACATAAATTCTGACATTCAGAAATGTAGCTATTTCTCTATACAACACAAATCATCTGGCAAAATATGTAGCTAAAAGGTAAAATCTGCTGCACCTGGGTAACAATTGTTGATTCATCCTTGGGGACCATGAATATATGTCTAAAATTAGAAAACTGTAAATGGAAGTGTTGGATGAGTCATCAAATTAGTATTACTACTTCTGAAGCTGTTAGCTTGGCTTAAACAAAAGTGGACAAATAAGCTATTTTCTGTATTTTAGCCCTTTTGCATTCAAATAAATAAAAATTTCTTAAGGTTGCTTAATACTATGTATTACTATGTAATACTTAATTCTATGTAATACCATACTACTACCTCCAGTGGGACTTGAAAATATTAGCTCATGCCTCTCCGCTCTAGGTGCTTCTTTAGTAACTGCTACTACAAACAGCAACACATAAGATATACCAGCTTCAAAAACAATAAGATGGATAGTTTGAAAGACATAAGCTTTACCTATTTTGCTTAGACTTTCTCATTTCCTCACTAACAGAAATCTGGAATACTGGAATCCTCTTCTTGTGAGAACACGAGCGTACAGTGGTGAGAACTACTGTCGTTTCGCTTTATAGGCAATGCAGCCAATACAACCTTTGCCAATTCTGAAGGGGGCTACCAAATACTGATGTTTCTTGAATGTATTATCCAGTCAGTCTTTAAGTTCAAGCCTAAGGCAGAATATGATTGAACCAAATATTAGGTCAAATCTCTGACTGCTGGATCACAGGGAACAGGGAGAAAGGAAATGTAAGGAGTTGAAAGGTAAGGAGTAAGGAAAGGAAAAATAACATCTTCCAAAAAAAAAGAATAATTTTTACAAACCCTAGAATTTATGAATTCAAAGTCCATGAGAGTGGGCACGGCCATCTTCAACACATGGGCATGCTGAACATTTTGTTTTACTTCAGAGAGCGGCCACATACTTGGATCACTAATAGTGCTTTCAAACTATATATGACAATTTACTCCATCTCCTTTCTCCATTTCAGTTCAGTATTATTCTGTCACATTTATATAGCGTCATTTCCCCTTCATCATCTTCTCATCTCCTGAACTGAAATCAGGGCTCTATCACACAAAATCTTGCATACACATACTTATTCATTCTCGATATTGTCACAGCTAGTTATTGTTAGCAGACATGTGACCCTCCGGTTTCTTGTCAGCTGACAAAAAGCCGGCAAAACAACAACAACGGCTGGTTATAAGCTAATCTTATAACAGCTAATGTGTGGCTCGAGTACCTTAAAATCCACACTTTCCCTCTAATAAAAGTTTGATTACATTCTCACATTAGGGCCCGGATGACTTGGGGATAGAAGCTCCTCTTGAGTCTCTTTGTCCTTGCCCGGATGATGCGGAACCTGTTACTGTCTCAGAAAACCAGTTGGTGGTTTGAATGCAGCAATACTAACGCCGACGTTTGCCGATATCAAGTCCGAAGGAAATTTTTTTGATTGCAGAAGTTGGAACAGTTTGTTGCCAGGATGGGACGGGTCCTTCAGTATCTGCACTGCTCTAGTCTGGCATCTCCTGGTGTAGGTGTCCTGAAGCGGGGGGAGAGCAATCCTGCAGCAGCGTTCTGCTGAATGGATCACTCTCTGGAGAGCTTTTTGGTCCTTCACACAGCTGTTCCCAAACCAGAATGTGATGTTCTGTGTGAGAATGCTCTCCACAGCGCCTGTATAGAAAATCCTGAGAATCTCTGGAGAGACCCTGAACTTCCTCAGGGTCTCTCCAGGCGCTGCCTCGCCTTTTTGGTCTGGACCTGAATGTGGGCAGACCATGTCAAGTCTGAGGAGATGTGGACACCAAGATACTTGAAGGATTATGCACTTCTGTTTTTTGGTAGGGTTAAGAAAACAAAATTCAGTTGCAGTCCATCATCTACTGAAATCTAGTTGTAATAATTTGCACACTACCTTTAAAGAACTTTGAATGGCCACATAGAGCAAAGGATTTCTCTGAGAAGACTTGCATTGCTTGCATGTACATTTGTTGTACTTTACAGTTTTAAATGTATCTTAATACAGTGGCTTGCAAAATTATTCGGCCCCCTTGAACTTTTCCACATTTTGTCACATTACAGCCACAAACATGAATCAATTTTATTGGAATTCCATGTGAAAGACCAACACAAAGCGGTGTACACGTGAGAAGTGGAACGAAAATCATACATGATTCCAAACATTTTTTACAAATAAATAACTGCAAAGTGGGGTGTGCGTAATTATTCAGCCCCCTTTGGTCTGAGTGCAGTCAGTTGCCCATAGACATTGCCTGATGAGTGCTAATGACTAAACAGAGTGCACCTGTGTGTAATGTAATGTCAGTACAAATACAGCTGCTCTGTGACGGCCTCAGAGGTTGTCTAAGAGAATATTGGGAGCAACAACACCATGAAGTCCAAAGAACACACCAGACAGGTCAGGGATAAAGTTACTGAGAAATTTAAAGCAGGCTTAGGCTTGCACATCACTCTGAACACACCATCCCCACTGTCAAATATGGTGGTGGCAGCATCATGCTCTGGGGGTGCTTCTCTTCAGCAGGGACAGGGAAGCTGGTCAGAGTTGATGGGAAGATGGATGGAGCCAAATACAGGGAGATCTTGGAAGAAAACCTCTTGGAGTCGGCAAAAGACTTGAGACTGGGGCGGAGGTTCACCTTCCAGTAGGACAATGACCCTAAACATAAAGCCAGGGCAACAATGGAATGGTTTAAAACAAAACATGTCCATGTGTTAGAATGACCCAGTCAAAGTCCAGATCTAAATCCAATCGAGAATCTGTGGCAAGATCTGAAAACTGCTGTTAAATAACGCTGTCCATCTAATGTGACTGAGCTGGAGCTGTTTTGCAAAGAAGAATGGGCAAGAATTTCAGTCTCTACTGTAGATGTGCAAAGCTGGTAGAGACAAACCCTAAAAGACTGGCAGCTGTAATTGCAGGAAAAGGTGCTTCTACAAAGTATTGACTCAGGGGGCTGAATAATTACACACACCCCACTTTGCAGTTATTTATTTGTAAAAAATGTTTGGAATCATGTATGATTTTCGTT
Source organism: Diplotaxodon limnothrissa (assembly GCF_057381915.1). Lineage (NCBI taxonomy): Eukaryota > Metazoa > Chordata > Actinopteri > Cichliformes > Cichlidae > Diplotaxodon > Diplotaxodon limnothrissa. The sequence continues at coordinate 20,509,630 of NC_140597.1, forward strand.
CCACTTCTCACATGTACACCGCTTTGTGTTGGTCTTTCACATCAAATTCCAATAAAATTGATTCATGTTTGTGGCTGTAATGTGACAAAATGTGGAAAAGTTCAAGGGGGCCGAATACTTTTGCAAGCCACTGTATATGCTCAGTTTACACATTCTATATGCTTTTAATTCTTTTTGAGACTTTAAAAGGCTGAATAGATAAATAAAACACCTCCATTACTACCTCTGGTGATGCAGTAAATGTACATTTAATGAGGAAAAACAGCATGGATTCAAACAGTATGAGATCAGAGAAAATTTCAAACAGGCTGTTGTTGATGATTTTAGACAATGCTAGATTCACCATAATAAGAGACAGATGGGCAAAAGGAGAGAAAGAATTGTTTTGTGCAGGCAATTTGGGAGGTTGAACCCCTGACCTTCAGTGGTCTTCAATCACTTGCTGACTCTTCAAAGGCGTTCTTTACAGATGTAGCACTTCGCTGGCTCTGAGCATGTTCACTTCACAGGGCGCTGCTACAAATGAATTTGTAAGTCAGGGTTCAAAGATTGAGACCCTGTCACATTGCCCTGAACAGCACAAAGTAGCCCCCTTGTTATGTAGATCTTATACAACCATCAAAGAAAGAGCAGAACATAGCATCAGGGTTGGTCACTTGCAGAGCAATAGCAGCACCCGACTGCCAAACCACCAGGACTCCTTTCTACTGATTTTCTTTTATTTTTTATTTTTTTTTCTTTATAGAGAAACTTTGCAACCCTGCTGTTGTGAGGCAGAACAATTTCTTTGTTATTTTGGTTGGTTGGTTACAAATTCTATGAAAACCTTTAGATGCAAAGTTTCCTGGTTAGATGCAGTCTGGAGTGGAACGCCATCAATGTGGCGTGGTCAGATCTGGTGTTTTTCAAGGGTCAGGGTCAGTTATTCAAATGTATTCATTATATTAACATTTTTTTTCAACCATGCAATGTCACATTTATACTGATACACTGTTTTACACTGCACCTTTCATTACAGTTTACACTCTTGCGTTCAGCCACTTTAATGCCATCTGACATTATCTCTACTGTTGTATTTTTGCTTTGTTTGGCATAGTTCCACCTATTGATTCATTATTTTATAGATTATAATTTAATATTTATATTTATTATTTTGGCTTTATTGTATTTATTTGATTCATTTGGTCATACTGTATTCTGTTTTCCTGAGCTACACACTATTCAGATTATTTAAACTGTTTGTTTTACATTCACATTATTAGGCACACCTGGCTTTGAAATTTATAGAAATGTATATAATTGCTACAACAATGAAATAAAATTAGCCAAACAAGCCTACATTTCCCTGCTGACTAACAATAATATAATTCTGCTGTTTTATTCTCATCCATTCAAAAATGACTTAATTCTTCCAAAACTGTGTCAACAGAGTTTCAATCCACAAATAAATGTAACAAATTTGATGCTTTCTTCCAAAGTTTCTAATACAGGTATAATTAGAGGTAATATCTTAGCCTCCTGTAGTACTTTATTTGACATTGTCTCATATTCTGCTCAGTTCCTACATTCTTACCTGTGCAGTCTACAGATCCTGTAGATCTGGAAATATATACATATATATTTATTTGAACAATGAAACAAGTTTTTTTCACCTGTTTACTGAAACATATTCCAATTATAGTTATATATCATGGACATGGACATAATGTGTAGACTGTCAGCTTTCATTTGACAGTGTCCACAAATCAGATGAAGGGTTTAGGAGTTTCAGCTAACATGTGCCACCCTGTTTTTAAAGAAACCAAAGGTAATCGGACAGTTGCCTCAATAACATGCGGCAGGTGAAACAAGCCATCCTTAAGCTGCGGAAAAACTGAAAGCTGACAGAGCATTAAAAGGAGGAAACCCAGAATCTGGTGATGTCCATGAGTTCAAGACTTCAGGCCGTCATTGCCAGCAAAAGGCTTTCAAAAAGTATTAGAAATGAACATTTTATTTTCAGGGGCAAAGAAGATGAATGCAGAAAGGAAGGACATCGAGTTGGGAACCTGAAGATTCTGATTTATAAACAGCCTTTTATTTTGAAATTCACCTTCAATACTAATATGGTAATAAGTCCACAGATGGCTGAGATCTAGTGGAGAAGATTGGTGGTTTTGAAATTATAAGCAGCTCCTAAAATGCTCTGCACAGGAAATAGATGATTTATATCCATTCTGCTGCTGACTTGTTCAGCCATTGTTTGTGTTTGTGCCTACTATGGATAATTTGTTGGAAACCTGTTGCTTACACATACATTAAGAAAGTCATTACTCAGGTGGAGATCAGCATTGTAAAGCAGCTACAACTCTCTCTCTCTCTCTCTCTCTCTCTCACTCACACACACACACACACACACACACACACACACACACACACACACACACACACATGTGCAGAAACCATATAACTCTCTCACAAACACACAGAAACATCATCTCTGAATCAGCAGGATTTATTTCTGCTTACATGTTAGGAAAAGTTGAGCATTACCTACTGAAGAGCCAAAGGCAGCATTTTAAATGTCTTTTTTAGCTAAAAAGACGAGTCTCCAATATCGTATCTACCTCATTAGTGTCCCCCAAGAGCATATAATGGTTCCTGACCATGGAAGCCAGTAAATATCAGTAACAGATTAAATGCGCACTGCGTATCAAATTACACAGAAGATAGAAGGGAATGAAATATTTTGCCTACCTTTGGCACAAGAAGACTCTTCTTGACAAATACGATTTTTTCAGGTGACAGTATGATGCTGGTTACAGCTGCGTTCTTGAAAGGCCCAACAGCAGAGCCCGAGGGTGACACACATTTATCCCCTCACCCTTATTAAACTGTTGGCATCTTTATATAAAAACCCATGTAGAAGTGTAGTAATGGTAATACAAATAGACCAACCATGTTTGGAAACTAGCAGCGCAGTGATACACACAATTAATTGTAAGTGCACACTAATTATTCCCAGAAGTATGCAGAATAACACACTATCAGACACTTCATGGAGAAACCTAAAGAACACAGTGTGTGTCTGAGTGCCTGCTTGTGTGCACATCTATCTTGTTCGGCTGGGGCCTTTAAACATATCTTGCATTAGGAGCGCTGCATATGCACATGTTGGTTGTTGTCGTGCTTTCTCTGCTGTGTTTTTGTTGTTGTTTTTTCTTCAGCCGGTGTCGAAGCAGATTTCCAGTGTTTGCTCTCCCCTCTTTCTCTCCTTCTGTGAACTCTCTCCTCAACTTCTCTTTCTTTCCTCTTTTTCTTTTCTGTCCGTAGTGATTGTAATAACTCAAAAATCCAAATAAAGTTTGAATAAAATATGACTGTTAAGTAGACCATTATGGCAAATGGTCCACTTAGCAAAGTAAAGCATGTTTTGGCCTTCAGACAAAAATTCTGAGGCTACAAAAAAGAAATAAATAAATACTTGAGTAAATTCTTTGATCAGAATGTGTGTCATACCAAAGGCCTGGTGTAGTGAAATGCATATTACATGAATGGCTCTACGTTATGTTTGCCAGTCAGTCTCTGTTATCAGGGTTAGGCTCAAACCTTCCTGTGATTCTGAACTAGATGAGCGTTTAAGAAAACAGATGATTTCTCTTTGCTTTCTGCGCAGCATTTTATGCTGTGTAGTCTTTCCCAGAACACCCACCTGACTTTACACTAACCTGTACACTACTTCATGTGTCATTCAGCACTGTAAAATGACTATGTAATGATTTCATAAATAGTCAGTGTAAAATGGCCAGAGGCAAGTACGCTGGAAGAAACAGCAGCAAGCTACAGTGGGGCAAAAAAGTATTTAGTCAGCCACCGATTGTGCAAGTTCCCCCACTTAAAATGATGACAGAGGTCAGTAATTTGCACCAGAGGTACACTTCAACTGTGAGAGACAGAATGTGAAAAAAAAATCCATGAATTCACATGGTAGGATTTGTAAAGAATTTATTCGTAAATTAGGGTGGAAAATAAGTATTTGGTCACCTCAAACATGGAAAATCTCTGGCTCTCACAGACCTGTAACGTCTTCTGTAAGAAGCTTTTCTGTCCCCCACTCGTTACCTGTATGAATGGCACCTGTTTGAACTCATCATCTGTATAAAAGACACCTGTCCACAGCCTCAAACAGTCAGACTCCAAACTCCGCCATGGCCAAGACCAAAGAGCTCTCGAAGGACACCAGGAAAAGTATTGTAGACCTGCACCAGACTGGGAAGAGTGAATCTACAATAGGCAAGCAGCTTGGTGTGAAAAAATCAACTGTGGGAGCAATCATCAGAAAATGGAAGACATACAAGACCACTGATAATCTCCCTCGATCTGGGGCTCCACGCAAGATCTCATCCCGTGGGGTCAAAATGATCATGAGAACGGTGAGCAAAGATCCCAGAACCACACGGGGGGACCTGGTGAATGACCTGCAGAGAGCTGGGACCAAAGTAACAAAGGTCACCATCAGAAACACACTACAACGGCAGGGAATCAAATCCCGCAGTGCCAGACGTGTTCCGCTGCTGAAGCCAGTGCATGTCCAGGCCCGTCTGAAGTTTGCCAGAGAGCACATGGATGATACAGCAGAGGATTGGGAGAATGTCATGTGGTCAGATGAAACCAAAGTAGAACTTTTTGGTATAAACTCAACTCGTCGTGTTTGGAGGACGAAGAATACTGAGTTGCATCCCAAGAACACCATACCTACTGTGAAGCATGGGGGTGGAAACATCATGCTATGGGGCTGTTTTTCTGCCAAGGGGACAGGACGACTGATCCGTGTTAAGGACAGAATGAATGGGGCCATGTATCGTGAGATTTTGAGTCAAAACCTCCTTCCATCAGTGAGAACTTTGAAGATGAAACAAGGCTGGGTCTTCCAACATGACAATGATCCAAAACACACCGCCCGGGCAACAAAGGAGTGGCTCCGTAAGAAGCATCTGAAAGTCCTGGAGTGGCCTAGCCAGTCTCCAGACCTCAACCCCATAGAAAATCTGTGGCGGGAGTTGAAAGTCCGTGTTGCTCGGCGACAGCCCCAAAACATCACTGCTCTCGAGAAGATCTGCATGGAGGAATGGGCCAAAATACCAGCTACTGTGTGTGCAAACCTGGTAAAGACCTATAGTAAACGTTTGACCTCTGTTATTGCCAACAAAGGTTATGTTACAAAGTATTGAGTTGTATTTTTGTTATTGACCAAATACTTATTTTCCACCCTGATTTACGAATAAATTCTTTACAAATCCAACCATGTGAATTCATGGATTTTTTTTTTCACATTCTGTCTCTCACAGTTTAAGTGTACCTCTGGTGCAAATTACTGACCTCTGTCATCATTTTAAGTGGGGGAACTTGCACAATCGGTGGCTGACTAAATACTTTTTTGCCCCACTGTAAATCAGTCTTTATTACACCGTCTCTGTGTAACAACCTGGCAATTTTAATTTATGGTGCACCTCTGTTCTCTTCATTCTCAGGTTATGGAGTGGGCTAGTAAAAGCTTAGATTTGACACCAACTGAAACACTGTGGGAGGATTTGTAAAGGGCAGTAAATGGACACTGAAACATTTTGCATCTGGAGGAATTTTGCATCTACGAATGGTCAAAAATTACAGCCAGTGGATGTAAGTGACATGAGGACTGCATACAAAACATCTTCAAGAGGCTTCTTCTGTTCAACAGAGCAATGGTGGATACTAGTACAAAGCATGTTCTTACTATTTTCCCTAAGAAGAATATATTATCTATTATTTATTTCTTTAGATCAATTGATATTTGTTTACATACTGCCAAAACACAACATCAGTCACCTCAAAGATTTATACTGTAAGATAAAGACACTAAAATAAAGCATGGTCTACGGTGGCCCTCAGAGGTCAAACTGCAACTTATGAAAACACCAGCAAACAGAAAAACTTTCCTCAAATCTTTAAAATTAGCCAATAATTTTCATAGAACTGTTTAGGTCCTGTAAACTACCATTCAAATATTCAGGATTGTTGAATTTATTTTTAAATTACTTTTGGAAAACTCAGAAATACATTCAATATATCTTATGTAGAGCAAAATTGACTTGTTAGGATAAAAAAAACATTATTTGTTCCTGATGTCGTTCCACCATCTCTGGGGAAACAAGGCAGAACACTGCTCATCACTTCAGTATAGAGATGATAAAATAACACATTATGTCAACAAATTGCTTAAACAACCTGATTTGTATTAGAAACAAGCACATATTTTCCTTACCTCACTGGCACACTTATCCATCTGTTGTTTAATTAAGTAAATGACGATTTAAGACTGAATAGGCAACTAATTACTGCAGCTGATTATTCTTGATTACTGCCTGAATGGAAGAGTCTTTGGGATCTCAGGGAGTGGGCATCCCACCACTAACCCCTCATACAGTTTCCCAGTCTAATGCAACCATTAAAATCAAATCATGACTTTCTGTCAGATACCGTAAGACTTTAGAGGTGTTGGTGATACTAACTGCTGTCTCTTGTCATGGGCAAGATGCCCAATTTAAATCTGGCTGTCCTTTAACATTTCGCCTAATCCTTTCTAGTCTGGTTTGCTCTGCCTTGTTCCATTTTCCGCCTCCATGGAGGCAGAAAAATAAAGAGCAAAAATTGTATTTGTATAGCACCTTTCAAGATAAAAATCACAAAGTGCCTCACAGAAAAGATAAAACATAGAAACAGAAATCAAGTCTACAGATCTCAGGCTCAAAGGAAGGGAGTTCCAGAGTCTGGGGGACACAGGTACAAACGCTCTGTCGCCTTTTGTTTTCAGTCTCGTATGTTGGACGACCAGCAGACCCTGATCACATGACCTCAGGGACCTGCTGGGGATGTACAGATGTAAAAGATCTCTGATACAGGTTGGTGCTTGTCCATGTAGATCCCTGAATGTCAAAGTCAAACTCTTGAAGTGGATTCTGAATTTTATGGGGAGCCAGTGCAACTGGATCAGCAGAGGTGTAACGTGGGAGTACTTAGAAGACTTGGTCAGAAGTTTTGCGGCAGACTTGGAGACGATCCACGGAGGCTTTACATAAACACGTGAACAAAGAATTACAATAAGTCAAACGAGATGAGACAAATGCATGGATGACCATTTCTAGTTCTGAGCGTGATATAATGGGACTCAGCTTAGCAATATTTTTTAAATGATAAAAACCGGAGCGAACCAATAAATTAGCATGAGTGTCCAAAGTCACAGCTGAATCAAAAGTTACACCAAGGTTCCTGACAGAAGGTTTGGCAAATGTACTGAGAGGGCCTAAGCTATCCATAACCATAAGTACCAATTTTTGGGAGCACAAACACGGACTTCAGTTTTCTGCTCATTTAGCTGAAGAAAGTTATCAGCCATCCATCCCCTAATGGAATCTAAGCACCTATGCAAAATCTGTAGTTTGAAAACATCTTGGGGCTTAAAGGAGACATACAACTGAATATCATCTGCATAGCAGTGATAAGAAATATCTTTAAAAGTGCTCAATAAGTGCTGAATAGGGAGTATATACTGCAAAAACAATGAAGGCCCCAAAACAGAGCCCTGTGGCACACCATATTCAAGAGAAGTCGAAGAGGACCTGTATTTAGAGTTAGCCACAGAAAAAGATCGTTCACACAGATAGCATGCCAACCAGTCCAAAGCAGACCCCGATATACCCACCCAGTGTCTCAGCCTATCTAGCAAAATGTGATGGTCAACAGTATCAAAGGCAGAGGTCAGGTCCAACATCAGCAAGACAGAACAGTACCCTGCATCACAGTTCATCAAGATGTCATAAGCTGCTTAGCAACAACCTTTTTCTAAAATCTTAGCAATGAATGGTAATTTTGAAATTGGTCTGTAGCTGCTAAGAGGCAGCGGACCACTAGCGGACGTGGTATTGGAGCGATGATTTCGTTTTGCCGGTCATGTTCTTCGCCAAAATCCGGAATGACTACCGAAGATAGCCATGTCGTGGAGACCCGCCCGGGGGTCACGGAGCCGCGGACGACCAAAACAGACGTGGAGACGGTCATTCATTGAGGACCTGAAAGCGGTCGATCTTTCATTGGACGAGGATGGAGATGTGGCTGCAAACTGAGCCCGTTGGCAATCCCTTGCCTCCCAAAGGAGGAACTAAGTCTAAGTCTAAGTAAACTGTAAGAAGACAACCGTCAAGGTTAGGTTTTTTTAACAGTGGGTGAATAACAGTTCAAGTTCAAGTTCAAGTTGGCTTTATTGTCACTTCAACCATATACATTTAGTTCACAGTGAAACGAAACAACGTTCCTCCAGGACCAAGGTGCTACATGCAACATAAATTTACAACATAAGTTAACACTAAACTAGCTAACTAAGAGGCCTAGTTAGCTGGCTAGCAGAGACAAGATGGACTGACCTAACATAATTACAACATAAATTAACAAAAAACTAACTATCTAACTATCTAAGGAAGACTAGGAAGTAAAGAAGTTAGTGCAAAAATCCAGTAATAATATTGTGCAAAAGAGCATTTACAGGTTGGTGTGTACGATAGTTTGGTGGTGTAGGTCGGTCTGGGTCGGTGTGTTTGTGCTTGTGTTGATTAGTCAGTCTAGACTCAATGCTTGAGGTAGTTAAGTTAAGCTGAGTGATAATGTTGTGTGTGTGTGTGTGTGTTTATCAGTCCAGTCCCTTTTTGTTGAGGAGACGGATGGCTTGTGGAAAAAAGCTGTTGCACAATCTGGATGTGTGTGCCCGAATGCTTTGGTACCTTTATCCAGATGGTAGGAGTGTGAAGAGTGTGTGAGAGGGGTGTGTCCGATCAGCCACAATGCTGGTGGCTTTGCAAATGCAGCATGTAGTGTAGATGTCCTCAATAGAGGGGAGAGAGACCCCGATGATCTTGTCTGCTGTTCCCACTATCCGCTGTAGGGTCTTGCGGTCCGATATGGCACAGTTCCCAAACCAGACAGTGATACAGCCACTCAGGATACTCTCGATAGTTCCTCTATAGAAAGTGGTCAGGATCGGTGGTGGAAGCTGGGCCCTTCTCAGTCTTCTCAGAAAGAAGAGACACTGTTGGGCTTTCTTGTGCAGGGAGCTGGTGTTGAGGGACCAGCCGAGGTCCTTCTCCAGGTGGTGAGACACAGCACCTGGTCGTTTGGAGGAGAGGTGGACTTCCTCACCGCCACGTCGTTCTGCCTGTCGAACCGAGCGTAGAAGCTGTTCAGCGCAACTGGGAGGGAGCCGTGGCTCCTGGTGGCCAGGTTTTCACCTGCTTCAGAACCGGTTTTGATCACCTGACGAGTGGTCTGTATGCTGGAATTAGCATAACAGAGATGTGGTCTGAGTAGCCAAGGTGGGGGCGGGGCTCTGCGCTTTATGCGCCGGGCATGTTTGTGTAAACAAGATCCAGCGTGTTTTCCCCTCTCATTGCAAAGTCCACATACTGATGGAATCTAGGAAGCACTGACTTGAGATTTGCATGGTTGAAATCTCCAGCAACAATAAACAGTCCATCCGGGTGTGTATTTTGCAGTTCACTGATCTTTGTATACAATTCCCCTAGTGCTTCCTTAGCATTAGCGCCAGGTGGAATGTACACGCCGATAATAAAAAAAACAGTGGTGAATTCCCGTGGTAAATAAAAAAGTCTGCATCTAACAATCACAAACTCCACCAGCGATGAGCAATAACTAGAAACTAGCACAGAGTTCTTGCACCATTTCGCGTTGATGTAAACACACAAGCCGCCACCGCGAGTCTTACCACACAGAGCTGAGTTTCTGTCGGCGCGAAACGAGGCCAGCCCGTTTAGCTGAATAGCGGCGTCCAGTACTCTGTCGCTGAGCCATGTCTCCGTTAAAACAAAGACACAGCAGTCTCTAACCTCACGCTGTGTAGCCTGCTGGAGTCGGATGTAATCCAGTTTATTATCCAGGGAACAGGCGTTGGATAAGATGATGGACGGGAGAGCCGGCCGGCTAGGGCTTTTTTTTAAAAAAACAAAAAAATAAATAAATAAACACGTTACACACAAAAACGATGTAGCACCAAATTTTGGCTCCGGAGCGGCCGCTGCGTGCTACTGCCGCGCCGCCAGCTGGGTTAGATCAATCAGCATTCTTACAATAACCAGGGACCTGACCAGAAACCAATGAAGTATTGATAATTGTAAGCATACAGGGACTGATTGACTGAAAGACATTTTTAAACAAAGATCCAGGGAAAATATCAAGAGAGCAGCAGGACGCTTTCATCAAATTAACTAATTTGAGCAGCTCAGATAAGGACACAGATAAAAATATTTCTAAAATAATAGGCCTAGGTGGAGTTGGAGCAGACAAGAGTGACACAGAAGGAGAGATATTGTTCCTGACATTACTAACTTTTTCAACAGAGAAAGAAAGAAAGTTTTCACAATCTTCATTCGAGGTAACTAAAACAGACTGAACACTCCTTCAGTCAAATATTTTGGGTTTTCTTTTGGTAACCTCAACAGAAAACTAATAAGTCTTTACCTCCCCCACTTCTCTCTCTGTGCTCTCACTCTGTTTTTAAAAAAAATATCAATCAAATTCATATTAAAAATAAGAGAACCACATGAGTGAGGGAAAGCACACAGCGCATCAGCTCTCACCTCACTTCCTGCTATCAATTTCAGAGCAATTAGGTCTTGCAAAGGGTTTTAATTTCAGGTGGGAAATTGAATTCTGTCAAGATATGATCTGCATTAAGACATGTTCACAGCCTAACACTATACTCTGCATATCTGTGACTGTATTGTACTGCTTCAGACACTCATCACACACACACGCACACATTCAAAGACCATTTTATCACACTTTGACAGGATGGGATCAATAAGGAGATACTGGGATATATTAATTGATAAAGGAATCTTAATAAGAAAGTCTATAGAAAAGCTGATAAGTGACATAACTGTTAGACAGCCGCAGCTTTTAAACACCAGACCCTGCTGACATGACTGCAAGCCTGCCTAATACAAAAACAGGAAGTAATGACTTAAATAAATATTTTCACATATTTTTAGTTTCCTTTAGGAGTGAGGTGAGTTTGTATGGTGCAGAGAGCATTGCTCAGCATTTTAACACATATGCTGGGGCTGAGAAATTAAAGTGGTCCATTCTCCAAAGCACAATTAGAAACAGTAAAGTATACAACAGCATCACAAAGTCAATCCATCGAGCTTTGTTCACTGAAACACGAAAAGCAATTTCATGGAATCCACTAAATCAAGAACACTGTCAGAGAACAGTTGTGAAAAAAATGCTATAAAGCAGTAATTTAAGAGGATGATTAGCACCCACTTTTTCTGAGGGGAGGGCAGAGTATTTTGCAGTGGATAGTAGTGTCACGTTGTTTTAACACCTCAACCAGAATGAGACCACCATTGTTGAAGAGAATAAACATTTAACAACAGTCAGTCACAATATAACCACGTCAAATAAAACACTGCCTCTGAACTAATGTGACTTCATTATGCGAGATCTGATTTATCTCCAGTGACAATGGTGTGATGGAGAAAGTAGGTTCTCAAGGTGGAACAGCTTTAAGATCTATCCATCCAGACCTCCCTGGCTGGGGAGAGGGAGGTCTGGGCCTCTTTGCTTAGGCTCTTTGCTTAGGCTGCTGCCCCCGCGACCTGGCCTCGGATGACGATGGATGCATCGTCATCCGAGGCCGGGTCGCGGGGGCAGCAGCCTAAGCAAAGAGGCCCAGACCTCCCTCTCCCCAGCCACCTCCTCCAGCTTATCCGGGGGAATACCAAGGCGTTCCCAGGCCAGCCGAGAGATATAATCTCTCCAGCGTGTCCTGGGTCTGCCCCGGGGCCTCCTCCCGGTGGGACATGCCTGGAACACCTCACCCAGGAGGCGCCCAGGGGGCATCCTTGTCAGATGCCCGAACCACCTCAGCTGGCTCCTTTCGATGTGGAGGAGCAGCGGCTCTACTCTGAGCCCCTCCCGGATGGCTGAACTTCTCACCCTATCTCTAAGGGAGAGGCCAGCCACCCTTCGGAGGAAGCTCATTTCTGCCGCTTGTATCCGCGATCTCGTTCTTTCGGTCACTACCCACAGCTCGTGGCCATAGGTGAGGGTAGGGACGTAGATCGACCGGTAAATTGAGAGCTTCGCTTTTACACTCAGCTCCCTCTTCACCACGACGGACCGGTGCAGCGTCCGCATTACTGCAGCTGCACCGGTCCGTCTGTCGATCTCCGGCTCCCTTCTCCCATCACTCGCGAACAAGACCCAGAGATACTTGAACTCCTCCACTTGGGGCAGGAACTCATCCCCAACCAGAAGTGGGCACTCCACCCTTTTCCGGCTGAGAACCATGGCCTCAGATTTGGAGGTGCTGATCCTCATTCCCGCTGCTTCACACTCGGCTGCAAACCGTTTCAGTGCGAGCTGGAGGCCCTCACCCGATGAAGCCAACAGAACCACATCATCCGCAAAAATCAGAGATGAGATCCTGAGGCCACCAAAGCGAAAGCCCTCCGCCACTTGGCTGCGCCTAGAAATCCTGTCCATAAAAATTATGAACAGAACCGGAGACAAAGGGCAGCCCTGGCGGAGCCCATCACCCACCGGGAACGAGTCTGACTTATTGCTGGCAATGCGAACCAAGCTCTTGCAACGGTTGTATAGGGATCGAATGGCCCGTAGCAATGGGCCAGACACCCCATACTCCCGCAACACCTCCCACAGGACACCCCGAGGGACACGGTCGAATGCCTTCTCCAAGTCCACAAAACACATGTAGACTGGTTGGGCAAACTCCCATGCACCCTCAAGTATCCTCGAGAGGATAAAGAGCTGGTCCAGTGTTCCGCGACCAGGACGAAAACCGCATTGTTCCTCCTGTATCCGAGGTTCGACTAGCGGACGAACTCTCCTTTCCAGCACCCTGGCATAGACTTTCCCAGGGAGGCTGAGGAGTGTGATCCCCCTGTAGTTGGAACACACCCTCCGGTCCCCCTTCTTAAAGATGGGGACCACCACCCCGGTCTGCCAGTCCACAGGTACTGCCCCTGATCTCCACGCAACATTGCAGAGGCGTGTCAACCAGGACAGCCCTACAACGTCCAGAGCCTTCAGGAACTCGGGGCGGACCTCATCAACACCAGGGGCTCTGCCACCAAGGAGTTGTTTAACTGCCTCAGTGACCTCGCCCCCGGAAATTGGCGGGTCATTCCCCTCATCCCCAGACTCTGCTTCCTCCTCGGAAGACGTGTCAGTGGGATTAAGGAGGTCCTCGAAGTATTCCTTCCACCGCCTGACAATTTTCTCAGTCGACGTCAGCAGCGCTCCGCCAGCACTATACACAGTGCAGGTAGAGCACCGCTTTCCCCTCCTGAGACGCCTGACGGTTTGCCAGAATCTCTTCGAGGCAGTCCGAAAGTCTTTTTCCATGTCCTCTCCGAACTCCTCCCACACCCGAGTTTTTGCTTCAGCCACTGCCCGAGCCGCATTCCGCTTGGCCTGTCGATACCTGTCGGCTGCCTCCGGAGTCCCACAGGCTAACCAAGCCCGATAGGACTCCTTCTTCAGCCTGGTGGCTCCCCTTTACCTCTGGTGTCCACCATTTGGTTCGGGGATTACCACCAAGGTAGGCACCAACCACCTTGCGGCCGCAGCTCAATGCAGCAGCTTCGGCAATGGAGACGCTGAACATGGTCCATTCGGACTCAATGTACCCAGTCTCCCTCGGAATGCTGTTGAAGCTCTGCCGGAGGTGTGCGTTGAAGATCTCGCGGACTGGGGCCTCTGCTAGACGTTCCCAGCACACCCTCACTACACGTTTAGGTGCACCAGGTCTGTCCAGCGTCCTCCCCCGCCACCTGATCCAACTCACCACCAGGTGGTGATCAGTTGACAGCTCAGCCCCTCTCTTTACCCGAGTGTCCAGAACATATGGTCGCAGGTCTGGTGATACGATTACAAAATCGATCATCGACCTACGGCCTAGAGCGTCCTGGTGCCACGTGCACTTATGGACACTCTCTAGCCATTTCTAAACAAATGCAAATTTCAAGATGATCGGTTTAATTGTACATAAGTACAGGTGTGGTGGGATGTTGTATGTCGATTGGCTGCACGGGAGGGGTGGTGCAGTGCATTTAGGAGGTGGTGCCAGGGGGAGGCTGTCAAGCACAGCTAGAGAGTGTCTATATGGGTCCACTCCTCTGAGTGTTAAATACAACACTGTTGAGTGTTAAATTAACACTTTTGACAGTGTTATATGTTTAAAAGTAACCTAGTCAGATTTGAAGATTAACAAAGACTAACACTGAGCAGTGCTGATTTTCTAATACTGGAATATTTCTAACATTTTGAGTTATTTTCCAGTGTTAGAAAATCAGCTAGAAAATCAGTTAGTCTTTGTTAATCTTCAAAACTGACTACTTTTAAACATATAACACTGTCAAAAGTGTTAATTTAACACTAAACAGTGTTGTATTTAACACTCAGAGGAGTGGACCCATATAGACACTCTCTAGTGTTAATTTAACACTGGAGATTTTGCTGTGTAATCATGCCTCCCATATTTCAGTATAAGAAGAAGGAGCCGTGAGCATAAAGCTGCACATGGATACATGAGACTGGTAAAGGAACGTGAGACTGAAAAGACCATAAATCCTAAAGTCAACATTGTGCTTGTTGTAACATATAGTTGTGTTAACACAACTATATGTTACAACCGTTTGGTTTCTTTTTGCTCAGATGCAGAAGAAGACCCAAACTCAGATGAGAGGAAATTGGTACGGGTGAGGAATAAAGTGCTTATATAAAAAATGGACCCCAGTAATGACTTCAGTACTGAAAAACCGTCAATAACTTGTGAAGTCCATGTAGCTGCTGCCATTAAAGCAAAAGTGAGAACAATTACTAGGATATATTGAAACTTTTTATGGAAATTTAACCTTTTAAGCCAACATGATCTTCTGTTATGTAAAAAAAATTAATATGACAAATAATTTTATCTTATTTATCTTTATTCTTTATCCTACAGTGTGCTCTGGGGCACATTAAACATTCTCAACATGAGCAAAATCAGAAGTTGTGCTCCTCTAACTTCTTGACTTCACATTTGTTAAGCAAAGAAATGCTGTTGTTAAATGCTTCTCAGTGCATTTAAGAATCTGTTTGAAGATTTAATTGTTTATAAGTCATTAAATTGTTTAGTACCTTTCTGATCTTTTAACTATGCATATTCATAAAAGCTCACTATCCTTTATGACCTCCCTACGTTTGTCTTCACTGATTACAAGCTTGTAGTCAGCTTCAGTTACGAGAATGTTTCTTCTCCTTCAGTGGACATCTTGGCTGACACATTAATCATCGAGAGGATACTTCTGTAGACCGCCCAGTGCAGACAGATGATCATTAACACTCAGCATGTTTCTCTGGATCTCTGAATATTTTTGGATAACACATGTGGTCACAACTGATTGACCCCAAGCCATTAAATATGCAAATCTGATTATGTAGCGATTAATCATCATAAATGTGGCAATTACAGCCATGTCACTGAAGTCATCCAAACCCCAGTACAGTAAGCAGGGTTACTGTGGCATTTAGACAGAGTTACCTGAATCATGATGTAAGAACAGACCATGAAAGACAATATTTCGTATCTTTGCATAGCGATATGGTTCATTACTTGATCCCAGTGATCCTCCTAGTCTGAAGATGAGTGCGAATTCATTCAAGTCATGACTAATGAAAATACATTACCAGTAAAAAGTTTGGTCGCACCTTCTCATTTAATGTTTTTTCTTTGTTTTCATGACTGTTTACATTGTAGATTCTCACTGAAGGCGTCAAAATCATGAATGAACACATATGGAATTATGTCGCAAATAACACGCGTGAAATAACTCAAAACATGTTTTATATTTTAGATTATTTGTAATATCCACCCTTTGTTTGATTACTCCTTTGCACTCTTAGCATTCTCTCCATGAGCTTCATGATGTCGTCACCTGAAATGGTTTTCCAACAGTCTTGAAGGAGTTCCCACCTGTTGGCCCTTTTTCCTTCACTCTGTGCTCGCTCCCATCTAATCTCAAACCATCTCCATAGGGTTTAGGTCAGGTGACTGTGGAGACCAGCCCATTTGCCACAGCACTCCATCACTCTACTTCTTGGTCAAATTGCCCTTACACAGCTGACTCAGATGAATGTATCCTCAGCAGCAGAGGTGAGTCTCGGTCTTCTTTTCCACATGTGAGCCAGTTTCTTTGTCATGGTTTTTCCAACAGCAGTTGGGGACACATTCAAAGTGTTTGTAATTTTCCAGACTGACTGACCTTCAGTTTTTAAAGTAATGATGGACTGTCATTTATCTTTACTTAGAACTCATATTATGGCAGGAACCAATCAGCTAGCAGTCAGCTGTCAGCTCTGTACCAACCTGACTTCTGTACAACATAACTGACAGTGCCAACCCCATTAAGAATGCAAGAAATTGACTACATCATGTAGCTCATTGAGAGAAGGAAACAAGTCAACAAAGCAAAGGGTGGCTGCTTTGATAAATAACTCTATATAAGTTTTATATTTAAGATTCCTCAATGTTTTCTTTGCTACATAATCCCATATATCTTGTTTTATATATGTCTACAGTAAGATTTAAGATTTAAGACTCGACAAGTTTATTGTCGTGTCGTATCGTACCTAGCCTGAAACGAAATACTGTTTCTCACCAGCCTCTACAGTGCAATAAACAATGTAGTTTAAAAAAGAATAATTTTAAAAAGAGCAGTAAAAAGGCAGTAATAAATTGCAACAATAAATAGGGATAAATAACATCAAATCTAAATTCTAAATTCTGTATCTACATTGTAGATACATTGTATGTATCTACAATGTAGATACATACAATGTATCTACATTGTAGATAATGTATCTACAATGTAGAAAATAGCAAAAATAAAGAAAAAACATGGAATGAGAAGGTGTGTCCAAGGCTTTTGACCATGTGGGGGCAGCAGAACATGTTCTTGTAGAAACAGTTAGCTTCACCTGTCCGGATAACCGGTTACTACTGTGTATGTATTTCATGCTCATTCCATAGGTTGCAGTTTTTCTGTATAGCTGCATCTTGATCAATTTGATGGTCATCATTAGCATAACCTGGCGACAAACTTGACTACAACATCAAATTAGGCAAAAATCGTATTGGATGACTTGTTTAAACACAGCTCAAGATGATGCATATTTATGTAATATGTCCAGTTATGTTCCCTAATTATTTAAGGGTGAATTATTTTTTCCACTGTATTTGAAGTCTGAGCTTCAAGACCACAAAGAACAAAAAGCCTGTAGTATAAAGTTCTTCTGAACTACCACACGCAGTATGTGGTAATATGAGGTGATAATGCTCTATTAATACCCCAGCAGCATTGTTTGCCAGTAACAAGAAATGTTGAGTTTGCATTTGAATAAAGTTAATATAATTTAATATTATCATAGAGATGAATTACAGTTTAGCTGGATGCAACCTCACGCTTTGCAAGGGAATCTGAATCTAGTGCAGGAATTAAAGTTTAACATTATAAATGTTTAATACAGTGATAGTTGAGTAT
This sequence comes from Diplotaxodon limnothrissa, assembly GCF_057381915.1. Taxonomy (NCBI): domain Eukaryota; kingdom Metazoa; phylum Chordata; class Actinopteri; order Cichliformes; family Cichlidae; genus Diplotaxodon; species Diplotaxodon limnothrissa. The sequence continues at coordinate 20,527,263 of NC_140597.1, forward strand.
AAATGCATGGACTTCCTTTTCCAGGAAACATTTGAGGTCACAGACTTTTGGACTGAGGGCTACTCAAATGATTTGTAGACATTGGGTTAAAATTCTCTGTGGTCTAATCATTGCAAACTTAAAGGCTAACTTTAAAATTATTCAGTTAAGATTTTAAGTCTTTAAAATGATTAATGCAAACTGAAAATAAGTTATTTACTACATCATAGAACAAACTGAATCCTAAATCTGCAGCTCGGGATTGGACTGCTGATTAGTACCCATGACTCATCAGTTATGTTTCCAGCTGCTGATGAATCTGTTCCTAAGTCTCCTCTTGCTTACAAAGTCACCACCAAGTATAAGGAGAAGAAAACTGAATGTGTAATTGGGTTTGCATAGGTTGTTAATATATTCCTCTGACTATTATTCTTTCTGCAGGCGTCCAGCTATTCTCACACATATCTCATCTGTCCCTCCTTAGTTATTCCTATTGATCCACCTTGAACTCCTGTTGATTCCTAATCATTCCCATTCTTTCCAGGCATCTTAGACTTTGGATATTCACCATAATGGGTGCTGCTCTGACATTTGATTAAATTCGCAATAACCACACTTTTTGTTGTGTGTGCATGTGTGCATGTGTGTGTGTGTGTGTGTGAGAGAGAGAGAGAGAGAGAGAGACTGTACGTGATCACCTATGTTCGTCATCAGAATTCTAGTAGTTCATGCCACTGCCCCCTTGCCTCTGTCACGGTCCAGACAAATGGTAAATATAACCTTTATTGGTCCAGACATGCTTGCTCTCATATACACACACACACACACACACACACACACACACACACACACACACACACACACACACATTTACAGACAAGGGGGAAAAGAGTCAAAATGGTTCTAAAAGTGAGTGCTACAACTTTCTTTCACTGGCTCTGCTATATTAATTTCTAGACTTGCTGGCCATGTTTAATGCATCAGGCATCAGATTAGCCTGGTGGTTAGGGAGACAGTCCCATAATTAGACAGAAGCAGGTTGGATCCCCCATGCATGGAGATATTATAATGATGGAAGTTTTGACAAATGTGGGCTCAAAGTTTTAAAAATTTATAATGTTCATGGCCATAATCTCCAATTGCTAAAGTAAAATTTCCAAGTGAATATTTATATTTAGAAAATCAGGAACTTTGCAGAGTCAAAGCAACAACACTCAAGCGTCTCTACATCTCCGTCTTTTTACAAACAATGTCGGGGATTCCAGAGTCCAGCACTGTGAGCGCTGTGCTGCTGTAAATGTAGCTGCACTGCTGGCCACTTTATTTTGTGGCACAGCAGAAAGCACGCTGAAATAGCTCATATTTAAAGTTACACATAGATGTATGGATAGCTATCACTGCATTACTTTGACACAATTTGATGACTGACAGGAAAGTTCTGTAGGAATAGTTGGTATTTATTATGATGATGAGTGAAAACTGAATCATGTAAAAAACATGTAAGATAATAACATCAGAGGAAATTACAGTGAATTAGAATAAGAATGTGTGGATTCTGTTAGGCTTTATAATTAACTAAGTACGAGCTCGAGTAATGAGTGTGATCATTGATGGGAAATGCTAAAAAGTTTTACGTACCCCAAGTGCTTCCAACAGCTGTGTTTCAGGGCCACTGAGCCGCTCAGGCTGATGACTGAATTGATTGATGCATCAAAAATACATCATGCATCACAAACAACAACAACTATCTATGCAGTTAAGAACATGCCACAGACTTTCATCTGAGACAGTGTCTGTATTAGCCTGGGCTCTACAAGCCTCTGATCTACAACAGTAAAGGCACACAATCTAGACTAAAGACTATATCATTATATTCAAAGCCATGTTTCAGCTGGTGTATCACATTTACAGCAGGTCTGTGTCCCTGACTTTGTTTTTCTTTTACTGAAAACAAACCTGATTCTCTATGCTGGTCTGTGGTGAATTTATTAGCCTCCATTTTTTAAGTCTGGCTAAATAAAAACATTGTTTTGAGAAGCTGAATTTGGCCCATAATGTAGCCAGAACAGCATGCAGTCACTTCCATGTGTCCCCTTACTGTTGTGAGCTTTTTACCTGGACCACCCAAAATATTCAATATTGTATGCACTGGAAATGTTTAACAGTCGGGTTAGGTAAGTAAAAGAGATGGGAATATTTCAATTAAACTGGAATTTCACTCTTAAATTTAAGGTTTAGTCACTGCAGCCAAGACTGAGATCTGCTCTCCGAGAGTCTTTAGGCTCAACACCGAGGGTCATTCTCTAATTTTCTCTAATATTCTGCTTTGAAAGGAGTTTCTTGAAAGTTCCACAGGTTCACTCACCGATTGGTTATGCTGTGATGTCAGTTAAGTATTTCCAAAAGGGTGAATTAGGTAGGCAGGTTTCCAGAGTAGGCAGCCAAATGATCAACTGAGTAGTTCAACAATCTGGTGAGGGGTGACAAGGAGGGCTGAGGTTAAATGCTGCAGGTGAGTATGGAGAGGAACAGGTGCATCAAACTGGAGCCCAGGCAGCCAGCCATACTTCTGGGAGGGAGATCAGTCAAGATCGCCAACTAACAAGCCCTCCATTCCAGGGAGAGACCGAGCAAACAGAGGCGATCCAGAGACTGGCTGGGTCAGCACAAAGAGGAGAAGAGACCATGACATTTCCAAGTAGTTTTTAGTACCTAAACCTAACAGATGATGTAGTATCCATCATGCTTATGAGCTCAACACACGCTTAATTGGTCAGACATGGTGGGGTGGCTGTAGCTCAGGTGGCAGAGCAGGTCAGCCACTAATCAGAAGATTGATGGTTCGATCCCAGGCTGCCTCCTGGCTGCGTGCCAAATATCCTTGGGCAAGATACTAACCCCATGTTTGCCTACTGGTGGTGGTCAGAGGGACCGGTGGCGCCAGTGTCCGACAGCCTCGCCTCTGTCAGTGCGCCCCAGGGCAGCTGAGGCTACAACGTAGCTTGCCATTGCCTGTGTGTGAATGACTGAATGTAGTGTAAAGCGCTTTGAGGTCCTTAGGGACTGAGTAAAAGCACTATACAAATGCAGGCCATTTACCATTTACCATGGTGGAATTAATATTATTTCATGAGCATGTATGACTGCCAGGGGGTCACTAGTGTTTATTGATGATGTGGCTGCATACAACATACTGTACTCTCAGCTGAGATTCAGGCAAACACTGCACAGCTGATTGGACAGCTTCACAGTACAAATGATAATCACCTATTGATCCATTGGTGATGGCTTCCATGGCGTCCATGGCTTCTAGGCTGTAGGCAGTCATTGACTACAGCGGAGTATGAATGACACCAGGCTTAAATAGGAGAATAAGCAGTTTGGCATCAACAGAGAAGATTTGACAGGTTTTATTAATGGACACAAACCACATACTCAACTCTACTGCTAAACCCACAAATACATTTTCCTTACAAATAACGCACTATTTCAGAGGGACAAACAGGCTGTCCAGTGGTACAACAAGAAGAATCTAAGGAAGATTGTTACTACAAAGATATAATCAACCAAAGACAAAATTCTTTACCTTTTTTGCTAATTCATATGTATAAAAATGGCTAAAATAACTAAGAAGTTAATGCAATATCTTTGTTAAACTTGATTTGAAACATACTGAGGTGGTGTACTGGGGCAAAATTACATCATTGTCCAATTACCATGGATCTACCTATAACCTGCTTCTGTGTGTGAGGTAACAGGAGGTCAGAACTCTCTTTTTTTTGATGTTCCTACTTATATAATATTTTGTTCAGTTAATCTAGCATTTTTGAACACAAGCATTTTCTTTTTAACAAAGATGCCAAGGCAGCATTCAAGAAATACGTTCAGCCAACTGTGAACTGATGTCTCCAACATCATGGTAAATGGTAAATGGCCTGCATTTGTATAGCGCTTTACTCAGTCCCTAAGGACCCCAAAGCGCTTTACACTACATTCAGTCATTCACCCATTCACACACACATTCACACACTGGCAATGGCAAGCTACATTGTAGCCACAGCTGCCCTGGGGCGCACTGACAGAGGCGAGGCTCCCGGACACTGGCGCCACCGGTCCCTCTGACCACCACCAGTAGGCAAACATGGGGTTAGTATCAGCACAGCTTTCATTTTGGAAGCGTTTTTCAGTAACAATAGGCCAAGAAAAAACCTTTTATTTAACATTAAAATGTTTACTGGAACATAAATAAGAAGTGCATAAAGTTGTAAAGTAAAGAGTAACAGTGGGTTCTTGTTGGATATGGCCCTGAATAAATTATAAAACAAATTACAGGTTGAAAACGTACACTTTCTAAAGTAATTCCTACTTACATAATAATATACAGACACTTTATTAAAGTAGATGACTGATGATGGCTACAAGAAGAGAGAAACAGGTGCAAAGAGTGAATTTGTCTAGTATGTAAAAACAGCGTAACAAGCTCGTCCACTTCAGGGTGATTGCTTTCCCTATATTACCTCCACTCTCTGATATCATGCACACCTGTTTCTCCTCACCTATACGCCACGCTCAAGGAAGCAGATATTGGTCTCACATCTGATCCACTGAAAAAAAAAACATTCCCAAATGACAGAGGAAGCTTGTTTTCCTGGACTTTACTCTTCATGGTTTTCCAGTTGACAAAAAAAAACAAACATCTGCCAGTCTTTGTCAATTACAAGCACACGGGTGATAAACATATATATGACGTAGAGAAATTATTTCAGTATATCATAGACAATGTGTTCAGTGTACTATAGTACTTTCCTTTCTTAATTTACTTTTTTGCATGACTCTGTCCAAAAGCCTGCAATGTAAGAGATGTCCCTGAGTTATACCAGAGATGTTTTCTGGAATTTCAGCCCTACTTTGAAGGCCCATGTAAGTGAGGGTAGTGGGCTGCATAAATGAACCTTTTAAATGTATTTTTCATGGTTCTTGATCTGACAGTCTTTGATGCCTATGAACAGCCCATTGCACAGACCGCTGACAGGCTGGTTTGACTCTGCATGCTCATTTCTGATTTCTCAGGATGTCTTCTATCCGTCTCTCTTTTCTGTTCTCTGGAACATTTGAACATGACAAGGGTCATTTTGTGATATATGATATACACCAGAGAAAAGTTAAACAATTAAATATTAACAATATTTTTTAATCGTTCACTTCTACAAATAAAACAGAAATCTTGTTTCTTTCTTTTCATCAGTTCCATCATCTCCAAACGACCACCCATCTTGCCTCTCTGCTTCTTTCTCACTCCTCCTCATCTGCTCACCCTAGGGTTTTTTGCCTTTCAGCTCAAAGGCCACAATATTTGCGAAGAAGAGGCAGCGGCACAACAATGCACAGCAGACTCCCCACAGCATTCGTAACAGCATCAGCTGGAAGTCAAGAGGAGGAGAGAGGGAGGGGAGAAACATGAGAAGGGGATGGAGAAAGAGTAGGGAAGGAGAGGAAACATCATTGCACAGCCTTTGGAGGACACACAAACCACATCTCATGCCTCAGCAATAGAGAGAGAGAATGGAAACCTCCTCCCAGACCCCTGTAGGAGCAACAACAAACTTTATCACTTTGATATGAAGCCAGTCGATTCAAGGGAAGATGAGAAGAAGAAACGAGGCAGCAGACCTTGCCATTAGTGCAAAGCTACAACAGAGGGGAGCTCGGGGAACGTTTGCATGTATTCCAGCCATTTCTCTACAGCTGGCAGCAACAACACAAGTTTTTGTTAACATTTTTTTATTGTTCTGAGAGGCAGAGTCAGTGAGACACAAAGGAAACAATGGCTTTAAACCCCTTGAAGCTTTCACAGCAAAACATATTATTCTCACTGAGCCTTTTATTCCATTTTGTAGCCTCAAGAACTGATTTTGGCAACAAAAAAACTGTGTGAAAATGTAACTTTGTTACCAATGCAAAACAGCTTATTCCAGTAATTGGGAGAAAATTAATCAAGTGTGAAAAATAATTGTTTTTTTCATTCAATATTATTTAAATATGACTTAAAATAATTCCAGTTGGAGCTAAATATAACTGTTGATGCCTCATAAGTCTGTGTTGCCCTGGCCGACTCAGAGGTGGATTTAAACTGGCTGTGTATGCTTGCAGTAACTCTCATTGTTATTTCACATAGATGTTGCTGGCTCTCTGTTGCTCAATTCAAACTCCAAACAACTGAAAAAAGTATTTTTGAGTGTATGTAGAGGACCTGGTGGGAGAAGAGAAAGCTAGAAGAAGGAAGCTGCAGGATGAAAACGGGGACACAGAAGAGAAGTAACGACAAGGAGAAAAATCAACTTGCCTGTTCTGAACATACTTTAACTCCAGCCATCGCTACCTCTCCTTTCCAGTTTGCATTATTCTGGTTATCACTAGTGTTGTTTGGAAATCGGTGTCTCTACTCAGTTTCACTTTCAACTGTAACGTTACATAAGCCCAATGAAATTCTTACTTTATCTCTAAAAATATGCAACATTATGTAAGAGTTCTGAATGCCTTTACTGAACTCCATAAAGTAGCCAGCTCAGCCTAGTTTATAACAGACAAGTCTACAATAAGAAGAAAACGAAGAAATAAAATAGTGTCTTTTTTTTTATACTAAACACATAGATATTAAGCTTTTATGGGAATTATTAACTAAAACACATTGGTGCAAATTCAACAAAAGCAAAGATGATAGTAGATGAATAACCTCTAAGAGGGAAAACCATCCGAAAGCCTTACTTAGGTCCAAAATCAGTAAAAGTTGGTAAAGCTGCTGATTCTGTGTATAAGAAGGTTCATGAAAGCCAGGAGGGGGTTTATGGGCTGCATAATGTGTCCTGAACTTATACTGGATTTAATGGGTTATCCAACAGCCTATACTTCAGAATGGACCAACAGCTTTTCCAGAATACAACGATTAGCTAACGTGTTAATTTTCTCAATCTGCCTGCAATCCTACAATAATTATAAAGTTTGATTCTGTAAATAAAAATGCTCTGAGAAGAAATAAGTTTAGCAATTATTATTATCCTGATTGCTTCTTACAGTAAATTGTTCTTGGGGTCCCCTGGGACCCAAGTGGGGGTATGTTAAGTATGTTGGTAGGATGAGGGTAATCAAAAGTCATAACAACCATAAATGCATGTTATTACAGGTGTGCATACTGTGTATGTTTTATATGTATGTTATTTAAAGAAAAAAGATAACTATTTTTGCAAGGTTTATGCTTTTGCAGTGTGAACCGAGCTCTGACTGTAGAAACTTGCTACCTTCTTGTCTTTGTTTTGGAAGCAAAGGCAGCAGCTGTTTCTAGTAGATTTTCCAGTCGAGCATCGGACACTTACATCTGCAGGTAGACTTCCTTGGATTGGGACTTGCAACATCAGCTCTGCTTTCAACCATGGCACGAAAAAGGAACCCTCCATCTGTCTCAGTGTTATGACCCAAGATCACATGTGTCATATGTGTGTGTGTGTGTGTGATAATATGCGACTCCTCCCACTAGAGGATGTGGTTGCAGGTTTTTCTCTTGCCTCCCTTCCAGGTGTGTGCATAGGTGTGTCTTGATGGAGAGTGCCTGCTGAGTGGCTGGGTTGAATTCATTCCTGTTCCCATTGGATAAATGGTTGGAAAGCAAGCCCTTAACAACCAGATGACAGGCACCTCACCTCCCGCCAGGCCCCCACCACCCAACAAACAGCCTGTGGGTCTGATGGTTGCTCTCAGTGTTTCTGTGGAAGAAATCTTAGTCAAACAGTTTGTTAGTGAGTGTCTGTGGATATGAGTGCTAGATGAAACCTTTGTAAATAGTTGTAAATTTTTCTGTAAATTAGATAACTTGGGGTCACATTTCTTATACCCAGCTTATCCCTAGGCTAAAAACAAGAACGAACAGCTTGTAGAACTACTGAGATATATAGATGGATAAGAACTAGAAGGGGCGTGTTTGGAGGCGTGGTCTTGCTCCTGAAATTTATCTCCAATTATAAACTGCATGTCCAGATTCTCCTGAGTGGAAAGTTTTCTCCATATCAGATAGGTACAGTTGCTGTCTGTTCACAGATTGTGGTTAGTGATGAGGACTTTATAACCCACTTCCACATTACGTTTTTTGTTGGAATGTGGCAAAAACTCAGTGACAGCTAAGGTAAAGTGTGTGTGTAATCAAACACACTGGAACTGGACTTTCCTCTGTATCCTCTCCCTTAGTTTTTGCCAAGTTTGTTCAATTTTCTGTTCATTATTGTGGATTGGTTACCATGACATCCATATTTTGATAGATTTGGATGTAACCTAGCATGCACCATTCATCAGATACAAAAGAGATGGTTTGTGAAAGCTCTAGTAGTATGAGGTAACATATACCTGCTTTCTAACTGAACTGGACTGGCTTTCCCCCACATTTTGAACTTTGGTTGTACCTGACATATTGATCATTCCCTGTGTTTTTGTGTAACAGAGTTCAGTTTAGAAAACAGTAATTCACAGAAAAATTTAACTACATCTTAAAATCTTCATGTGAGAGGTTTGGAAGTCAAACTCTTGCAGCATCCTGCTCAAGGCCAGATTTTGTAGCCTGTATGGCCTTTGTGACACATGGATTGTTAAATCTGTCAGGAGGTGTTTTTTACATGATTAGAAGTGCAGATAGTCAAGTTAGAGGGAGAGCAGTCTGTTATGTACCACACAGAGCGCTTTGCAGAAGCAGAGGTGAAAGACACCAATATGAGATTTTTGTTATCATTGAGTTTTCTAGCAAAAAGTGTCAGAGGTTTAAGGATAGATGTTTCACATAGGAGGTGTGTTGTCTTGTTAAATAGATTAATACAAGGGGTTAGAAACAAGACGATACCAGAACAGAGAAGGTCAAGATGTATGTGAGGAGCAAATACAAGCAGACATATCAGGACTAAGAGAATGAGGACAGAGAACAACGAACGCAGTCCTACATAAAACACAAGTATTGCACTTTTTTTGTCAGATATGTTTTTGGTAGAAGGAGCGTTGTTAGCTGGTGTTCAACAGCCTTTTATGACTTTTTCATTTGTATTTTTGATTAAACTACAACATGCATCCCAGAAGACAGGAGTGTCTGTAACAGGCACAAGAGGTTGGATGTTTTCTGATTTCACCAGAAGCAAAACATGGAGGCTTAATAGCACAGCACATTTTATGCCATATAAGAAAGGAGAGGGAATGAAAAACCAAGACAACAAAGTTTGTGTTCTTTTGATTGCAAAAAACCTCCTTTTGCAGGTAGTGGGATGGAAAAAAACATAAACCTTCATCTCTTAATGCCCCCCTGAAAAAATAAAATGGCCCAAACCAAAATACATGCTTGTGATTTCCACCTATGATGATTTAGTGCTGTGAGGGTTTCAAGGGGTAGCAGATTTTAGGGTTTGTGTTAGGTTTAGGCAAAAACAACTATTTGCTCAGGTTTAGGAAAACACTTTATTTTCACCTAAAATTATTCACAACAGTACTGCAGGCTGAAAAATGAAGAGTTGAAAATGACAGACACCTTTAATTATTGCCATACTCAGTTGCACCACTGGCAATGGACACCTTGTGAGTAAATGTGACAGGAGCTTTGATAAACCAACATTAATTATCACAGAGAGCAAATTTGGACTTACCAGGATTTTAGTTAAATTACATCTCATATCTTGCATCATCATCCAGATTCTCATATGCAAAATAATAGAAAAACATCAAAAAAGGGTCAATTTTCAACACAAATTCACAGTTTCCATGATGTATATACTTGATAACAAAGTTAGTATAAAAACAATAACATCATGATACTCATACTGTTAATATCACTGTTTCAGTTTGTAGCTGCAGTCCTCTCTTGACTTTGTGACTTGAGAGATTGATGGCACTGTTGGCATAACCTTCACAACTCACTGACAGTTTGTCATGATGGTGACATTTAACCCACAGCAGTGAAGATAATGAGCACCTTATCCTTTAAGGGTGATAAACATCAGAACAACAGTATTACATTTTTTCCACATTATAAAATAAATCAAAAAGCACAGCACCTAAAGACATCAGTGTTTCAGTCTCACCAGGGAGTCCACATATCAGTCCTGGGAGTGCGAGTCATGCACCAACTGTGTAGAATGCCACAACATACAACTTACATCTCACTGATTGTTAAATTTAGTCTGCCAAATTATGCATGCACTTTGGTATTTCAGTGGTTAGCCGAAGGTTAAGTAAGGAAGGATTCATGTTTCAGACAAATCACCACAAAAAAAAAAAAAAAAAAGGTTTAAATACATTTGCCATGTGGAAATGGAAAAAAGAGGGAAAAAAAATAAACATTTGATATTGGAGACAATATGACTATTTTTTTTTTATTTCCCTTCATTGTTCCTTATCTTACACTTGTGTTGTTTATTATGAGACAGATGTGAAAGTGGTCATGTTGATGACTAAATGGTGAAGAACTATAGTACATATAAACATTATATAAGACAGACAATAGCTTACATATAAAAAACACCAACATTTACTATAATGTTCATATAAGGTGACAATATTTTCCATCACATTGTCTGACTGTGAGCTGTTGAAATTATCTTTAGGGAACTACTGTGAATTCATATATCCGGGTTTCCAATATAGAGATTTATACTATATTGTTAAAATTTGCTCAAATATTTTCACTTAACCATCCAAATAATTAAATTCAGGTGTTCCAATCATTTCAATAACCACAGGTGTATAAAATCAAGCAGACTGCTTCTACAAACATTTGTGAAAGAATGGGTCGCTCTCAGGAGCGCAGTGAAGTCCAGCATGGTACCGTGATAGGATGTCACCTGTGCAACAAGTCCAGTCACCTCTAAATACTTCACAGCACACTGCTAGGGGTATTATAACAAAGTGGAAGGGATTGGGAACAACAGCAACTCAACAATGAAGCGGAATGACATAAAAAGTGAAGTGAAAGGATGCTGAGGTGCACAGAGGTCACCAACTTTCTACAGAGTCATTTGCTGCACAACTTCAAACTTCATGTGGGCTTCAGATTAGCTCAAGAACAGTGGCTACAGAGCTCCATGGAATGGGTCTGCATGGCCAAGCACCTGGATCCAAGCCTTACATCACCAAGTGCAATGCAAAGTGTCAGATGCAAGCCACGCCATCACTGGACTCTGCAGTGGAGATGTGTTCTCTGGAGTGACAAATTATGCCTCTCTCTGTCTGGCACTGGGTGAGTCTGGGTTTGGTGGTTGCCAGGAGGACGGGACTTGTCTGACTACATTGTGCCAAGTGTAAACATTGGTGGAGGGTAGATTGTGGTGTGGGTTGTTCTTCAGGAGATGGGCTCAGTCCCTTAGTTCCAGTGAAAGGAACTTAAATGTGTCAGCATGCAATGACAACTTTTTTGGACAACTTCATGCTCCAACTGTTACTTTTTTTTAAAGTACTTGGCAAAAGCTACATGTACCTAAACTAAAACAGGGTCACAGCAGCTGCTGTGACTCAATCACATCACAAGAACAAGTGGCTCCCCAACCTTATAAACAGTCAGTGGTGCCAGTCATTATGTAAATGTACTTACAATGGGGTGTGAGGACAGTGTCATGATCATTAATTTATATTAATAAATGCATTTATTATTTACCATTCACAGAGAACTGGTGCAATCACAGCATTGTAGATAGAATTATTCCTCCTTCCCGGCTCAGAGATGGTCTTTCCCGTTTCACAAAAATGTCCCTTTGATTCTTTGCTCAAACCAGCGTTCCTCCCTGTCCAGGATGTGGACTCCTTATAACTGGAACAGTGGCCACTGGCCTGTAGGTGTAAGCAGACTGAAGTCCTGGCCTGACAAGTTTGCCAGTTTTCGGTTTGATTTTTCCAATGTATCAATCACAGCAATTGACCTAGCTCTTAGGAGTGCACACTATATTATGCTGGTGACACCTGATCTTTGGGGTGCACCAATTCTTGACATAGAGTGTTTTGGGGTGTGAAAGCCACAGCGTCACAGTGTTTAGAGAAAATGCATCTCAGCTGTTGTGATACTCCTGACACATAAGGGATCACACTAAAGTTTTCTGCTTAGGCAGCAGTTGTCCTTCTTCTCTCCAGGATCGGCTGGAGGGTTCTTCAGGCGCCTTAAAAATGTCCTGCTGGGATAACCACATTTACTCAGGGCCTTCTTGATGTGATGTTCTTCTACCTCCCTGGCCGCTGTGTCAGTGGGGATGGTGTTTGCTCTGTGTTGTAAACAGTGATGCCGGTAACGCGTTGCTTAGTAACGCGTTACTCCGAATATGACCACTTTTTCAGTAACGACTAATCTAACGCGTTACTATTTCCATAACAGTAGTCAGATTAAAGTTACTTGTCCAAACCACTGTGCGTTACTATTTTTTAAGCAAAAAGATTTGGTTTCTTCTTTTCGTCTCAGCGGATGACAAACGCATACGTGTCGTGAAACGTCACATAAGCGAGAGGTCACGTTTCCCGCTCACAAGCAGCCAGCGACGTAAAAAAGTGTAAACAACAATGGAGGGAGAGAGATGTTCGTTCTTTAGCTGGCAATATGGTCACTATTTTGAGTTTCTGTCAACTAAAGATTTAAATATTAAGGTTCGTTGTACACTCTGTGTTGGCGAAAAAGTGTTATCTACCTTCAAAAACACTACGTCAAACTTAAAGAAACATTTGGAGTCGCAGCACAGCACAGTCAAACTCACAGAGAGAGTCCCACCAAGTGGTCCGAAGCAGAGAGCCGTGACTTCCGCAGAAGGTCCTACACCCCCCAAACAACAAAAGTTGGACTTTGGTGCAAAACCAGTAAGTGATGAAGAATTGAAGAAGTTGGTCGCGCAGTATATTGTAGAAGAAATGCTACCTATAAACACTGTTGACTCGCCCTCGTTTCGTGCCATAATAAAAAAGATCCCTACTTCTGTTAATGCCGAGCTGCCTCACCGAACGACTTTTACTTCTTACTTGGAGGAGGAGTTTACAGAAATGGAGAGAAATTTGAAGGCCACACTGAATGAGATTGACTTTGTTTCAACTACCGCAGATATTTGGACTGCTAACAACAGAAGCTATATGGGAGTAACGCTCCACTGGATCAGTAGAACCACATTAGAGCATCACAAGGTTGCATTAGCATGTAGGCGAATTCGTGGTAGACACACGTATGATGTCATTGGTACAGAAATCGAAAAAACATCCACTCCTCTTATGGATTACTCAACAAAGTAGTTGCAACAGTTACTGATAATGGATCCAACTTTGTTAAGGCGTTTCAAGTTTATCATCCTGTCACAGAGTCCGATGATGAGACAGAGGAGGAAGAGTCCAGCCCCAAAGACGATGATGTCACTTTTTCTGATCTGTCAGAAATCCTCTCGGCTGAGAATGAAAGTGATGGTCAGCTGTCTCTTCCCCCGCACCGCAGGTGTGCTTCGCACACCATCAACATAATTTGCACACGTGATGTGGAGAAACATTTAACAACCAATGCAGAGAGCAGGGCTGTGTATAGGAGCAGCACAGCAAAATGCACAGCTCTTTGGACCAAATCGAGTAGATCTACACTTGCATCAGAAACAGTGGAAGAAATCAGCAAAAGAAAGCTCCTAATACCAACATCCACAAGGTGGAATTCCTTTGTTGATGCTGTAAAGAGAATTGCAGAAATCCCCATGGGTGAGCTGAATACTCTGTGCACAAAGTTAGGACTGAAGTGCTTCAAAGATCAAGAATACCAGTTCCTGCATGAGTACTGCATGGCCATGAAACCTCTGACTGCAGCACTGGACATTTTACAAGGCGACTGTCCATATGGAACTTTACTACCAACACCTGAAGTTCTGATGCAGAAGACCCAGGCTGTGAAAGATGACCTCTCCAGGATGACTGCATGCCTTCCAGATGCCATTGTACAGGTACGCTCCATCTTGAAATTAGTCAGATTTTTTGCTTCATACAATTCACAAACATGGAACAGAATATTAATTATCATTGAAAAATAAGATTAAAACAATTAAAATGTTTACAAGTAACCTAAAACAAATCCATAATACTGATCTCATATTAGGCATGGTTTGCAAATAATTCAATAACATAATAAATTGTAGGCATAAAAATATCGATTATGTTTTTTAGGCTATTCAGACTCGTTTCGCCGGTGTGCTGGACGACAAAGATGCCCTTCTTGCAGCTGCCAGTTGTCCAAAATTCAAACTCCGATGGCTGAGAGATGCAGGAAGGAGGGAGCGAGTAAAACAGCTTCTGATAGCAGAGTGTTGCACCACTGCTCCTCTGGCAAAAAACCCTGCCAGTGTGCCCAGTGCTACTACATCTAGTAGCCAAGGTGAGATGGACTTTTTCACTTTTGAGGCAGAGCCAGAGGAGACCTATTCTGCAGAAAAAGAAGTCATGGACTACCTGATGTCAGGCTACGACCTTCAGATTCTGCACAAGTTTTCAAGCATAAAGACAATTTTTTTAAAGTATAACACTCCAACCCCATCAAGTGCTCCTGTGGAGCGACTTTTTAGTCTGGGAGGTTTGGTGCTCACGCCTAAAAGAAATCGACTTTCTGACAAAAGGTTTGAGAAGCTTCTGTTAATGAGGTACAACCACTGGTTTACTTGCTCCACTCTACTGTTTCCCCCATAACATGCGATGACAACATATACTGAAAAAAAGAGAATGGGGAATCCAATTTAAATAACTATTTACAAGTAATTTTTTTTCATAAGATTAGTCCAAAGTTACAAAAGCGGACAATAGTGCTTAAATGTGGATGGTATAAAAAGTATCTTAAGGGAAGTCAAGAAAGACTCTGTTTCTTTGTTTGTTTGTTTGTTTTTTTTATAAAAAGTATTTATGTTAAGTGAAGTAACAAGACTGTCTTTATTTTCATACAAACAAGTATTTCTGTCAGGAAGAAAGTTTTAAGTTCAACTTCAAATGTCAGGAGATATATTGTTGACATTACTGTTAAAATACACTTCCAATAAAGTGAGTATTGGCAAAATCGGTTGATGTTTTTATGTTGAGGCAGTGGGGAGTGTTATTGGCAGCTTCTGAATGTAACTAATAAAGTAACTAGTAATCTAACTTAGTTACTTGAAAAATTAAGTAATCAGTAAAGTAACTAAGTTACTTTTGGAAGGAGTAATCAGTAGTCCGTAATATATTACTTTTTCAAAGTAACTGTGGCAACACTGGTTGTAAAGTCCTGATGACACCCAGTTTGTGCTCCAGTGGATGATGAGAGTCAAACCTTAAATACTGATCTGTATGTGTTGGTTTCCGGTACACATCAACTTCTAAATGTCCCCCATTAGTGATGGAAATCTCATAGTCTAAGAAGGCTAACCTGCCACTTTTCATATCCTCCCTCTGAGGATATGAAAGGTGAGATTTCATTTTCACCTGGGTTTATCCACATATGTGGAGCAATGTGGTGGTGTTCCAGGGTAGGATTACAGAGCCCTCTTTTTCATGTCCACTATAAACAACAACAAAAAAAAAATACAAATTGGCCACAATGTTTCTGCCTGTAGTATTTGTCTCTTGTATGTGAAATATATGGAATGAAGACACAGATCCAAGAGCAAACACACTTGGTCAGTGCTGAGAGTGGTCCTGTTGCTGAGGTTGGGGTCATCTTGTAATCTCTTACAAACTACCTTCACTGCTTTGGTGACTGGAACACAAGTGAAGAGAGGTGTAAATCGTACGAGACCATGGTTTCATCTGCCTCCATGATGACATGATGATGATGAGATGAGCTGAGATAGCCTTTATTTGTCAGTTGCAGTTGCCCACAACTAAGATGACAAACCTTGCAGACCGTACATGCAATCAATGTTCCCCTAAGCTGTGCGCGTGCGCAATTGCGCACTGCTGGCACGGTCTCTGCGCACAGAAAATCTGCGTTGTGCACAAAAAAAAAGATGTGAGAGATTTGCAACATTTAGTGCAAATCTTGTGTAGTTAGTGTGTAGTGTGGTTTTGTTGTGTGTGTCAGAACAATGAGGCGACTGCTGAATGTTACAGGAGTTACAGGAGTGATACATCTCCTGTTGTCAGGCCTGCAAGTATCAGGCTGCTGTTCTCCTTTATCTCATAGTGGACAGAAATTATTTCTGGAGTGGTACAAATAATTTGTGTGGCATCAGATTTGATGCAGAACAGCTGATTGTTCTGTAAATAGTGTGAAATGTTTATTTTTAAAAAATGCCTTGACTGTAAATTTTAGGTCATTGTGTCCAATCAGCCAGAACTCTGTTATCGTGGTTCCGAATTGGTAGATGTCATTCAGTGTCCTCCATCGAGAGTGTCACCAGACACAAGATGCAACCGACCATCCAGTATCTGTCAGCAAACATCTCCGCAGGACAATCGGACTCTCACAAGCCCAGGAAGGTGTCAATTCCTTCACGGGACCAGTTGATCAAATCGATAATTATTTTGGTTTTAGAGAACAAGACTGAGAAACTCTTTAAGGGTTAGAGTTAGACGAGACTAGACAAAGACATAGAAGCTGCAGCTGGGAAGATAAGGGAGGGAGAGGGTGAAAGATGTGTCCGCCTCCTCCGAGAGCCAAAGAGGGAACTGACATCTCTCACCTTCTTAACAAAATCCAAGCTGTTCTGGATGTGGTGTTCAGAGCTGCCTACCAGCGGGTTGAGGACCAAAGCCAGAGACTTTGAGATGTTACAGGTGACTGAGTTAATCATACAGACAATCAGTCTTAAAGGTACACCCTGTTTATGTATCTTTGGTAAAACTTACAGATTGGTGTAGCGCCCCCTGGGTATAACCTGTGATATGAGGTCCAGTAAATGATATTGTCAAGTCAAGTCAAATGGCTTTTATTGTCATTTCAGCCATGTACAGTGGAATGAGACAGAGTTCTTCCGAAAGCTATGAGTGTCCGTGATGGAGGGAAGAGAGGCTCCAATGATCTTCTCAGCTTTTCTCATTATCTCTCATGTTCCAACTCCATCAGACAATCTATCATTATTATGATAGATAATGATATAACCAATACAGAGATATCAGATACACCAGTCTGCATTTAATAATTAGCTATTATTATTCTCCTGTTCTTCTCCACAGTGATCTGTGCTGTTTATGGTTACAAACGCACCCCGTGCTCTGCACCCTGATGCTTTTTCTACTAACATCCGATTTTATGTTTTACTCTCCTAAATTCTCAGTCTCATAACCCAGTTTATTTAATGAGTCACTGTTCTGGCCAAACTATTTTTGGCCAATCAGCTTATTTTAATAAGACCAGCAAACTGTCTTTCACTGTTTCTTAAAAACCATAAACTGTCACGGATCTGGGTCATTTTATTCATTTATGTTCTAATTCTTTACTTGTGCTGTTCTGATTATTATTCTAGGTTTAGTTCAGTGTCAAGTTTGCATCTTTGTGATTTGTTTCTCATTTCCTGTTTTATTTTGATAGTCCCAGTCCTATGTCAGTGTATTTAGTTTTACTTCCCCCCGTCTTGTTAGCTCTAATTTCTCCCAGCTGTGTCTCCCTCCTGTTTCTTATTCCCTGAATACTCCACTCTTTATAAGCCCTGTGCCCTCCGTTAATGTTTCCTACCCTCTGTAATCTGTATGTTTGTCTTGTTTTCCTGTTTAGTTTCTCTGTTCAGAGTTTTGTTTTTGTAAGTTTTATTTATGAGGAGATTTTTCCAGCAATAAACCTGCTTTTTGAGTTTAACCTCCCAGTTTTGAGTCCTGCTCTTGGTTCCACCTTTTCGGCCTGCCTACCACACAGCCTATCATGCCATAAACACGTTTTTTGAACAGTGATTCACTGCTGATGCATCTACAGGAGATATTAGTTAAATATGTGTTCAAACTTGTTGCCACACAAGGTTGTAAAGACTTGAGCTGCACACTGAGTACTGTATGGCTCAGTGGTGCATTGTAGTGGTGCAATTTTCAGATCATGCATATGACCAGTTTTAAAAACACATAAAGGTTGGAAAGGTGGAAGGTTTCAGGAAAATATGTCTTTGCTGGCTCCTTTTAAAAGCAGAACTGGGAAAAAAATATTTTTGTCCCATTGCTCCATTTTTTCGTCCTCATTTTTCAGTTTTTTCTGTCACTTCTACCTCTAGAACTATTTCCTCTCACAGCTGCCTGTGATGAAAAAAGAACAGCTGCTTTTCTTGTTTCATTGAGCATGAGAGTGAGTTTGTTTTGCAATCAGTGGCTTTATTGATTGGATAAAACAGGGATGGTAAGGTGTGTATTTGAAATCAGGACTGAAGACAGAGGCAGTCTGTGTGTTTTACATTGAAAACTTTATAAAAATATTAATCAGGACACATAATGAAAAAAAAAAATACCAGCTGAACCTAAGAAATTTGCTTAAGGCATCTATTTTGGATTTAGGGAGCGGAGATTCTAGACATGATTTATTCATCTTTCTGGGGAAATCCACTTAGATTGTCCAAAACTGGCCTCTCATAATTACCAGCCCTCTGAATCCTTCTTTCTCTTTATTTTTTTTTTATCTTTTCCACATCCCTCTTTTTTTCTTTTCGACCCTGCTGCCCCAGAGCTCCTCTTTACCCAGTTTGTCCAGCTTCTTTTTCTGCTCTCTCTCAATTTACTTTCTCCTCACTTCACCCTCAGTAAGTACTTCTTGCTCTCATGTTTTCCATCTGTGCCTTCTTGTTTACGTCACTCAGTTTCTATCTTTCTGTTTACACACACACACACACACACACACACACACACACACACACACACACACACACACACAGCCATGCACTTTCTGCCCTTTCACGACTCGGCCTATATGACACCCGTCACAAAGCTTGCAAATTGTGTGTGTGTGTGTGTGTGTGTGATCCGTAAAGGCAGCAGCCTCCACTTATATAAATTAAAAACATTAATCAGATTAAGGCTGGGGTGTCAGGTGTGGCATCGGGCCAGCGACTCCATTTTCTTTCTAAAGTAAATGAGAGTAGTCACAGAAAGGATGGAGAGAGCGAAATGCTTCAAAGGGCAGGGGGAGGAAAAGGAAAGTGAGGAGTGAGACCCCTGGCTGTTTTATCCAGGGCTGTCAGTCTCTCTTATGCATCATCATCACAAGTGCACTAGCAGTGAGAACTACATGCTCTGTAGATGAGCTTAACCAAAATGAGTATCCATCAATTTTGTTTTATGCATTCCTCATATACATCAGTTAGTCATAACATTATGGCCACCTGCATATTGTGTTGGTCATCCTTTTGCTGCCAAAACAGCCCTGACCTGTCCAAGCATGTGCTCCACTAGACTTGTTAGCAGCAGATCCTTTAAGTCCTGTAAACTGTGAGGTGGGGCCTCCATGGATCACACTTGTTTGTGCAGCACATCCCACAGATGCTTGATTGGACTGAGATCTGGGGAATTTGAACCATTTTTGCTTTGTGGCAGGGCCCTTTATCCTGCTGAAAGAGGCCACAGGCATCAGGGAAAAGGTGGTACATGGTCTGCAACAATGGTTTGGTAGGTGGTAGTAACATCCACCTCACCCCTCCAGGTCTTACTTCACTGCCCATATAAGTCTCCCAGTAGTACGATGGAGTGACCATGTGGGCCAACCTCCGGCACTGTACCTTTAACCCTTTAAAACCAATCGGAGTGGGCACGCTCTGTTTTGCGTAACTATTTTTAAATCCCGGTAGCACTGCAACCACGTAAGCTAGCGCAATTTTTTTTTTTTTTGCATATGAAACCGGAGGAGTTGTACTTACATCTTATGCCATCAGCTTGTCCTAGGTCACGGTTTCCTTCCACATATAGCTTTGCAAAAACTGCATAAAAAGCGCTTGCAGGAACACAAACATAATATTCCAGAAACATGCTTTGCAGATCCAATCAGCTGTTTGTAACACTTCCAACACTCAAAAAAATGAAACGTTGACTTTAATTAAAATTATTTTGTCAACAGGTTCCACGAAATTGCATTGTGTTAGTTTAAAGCAAAAAATCTTTAGTTCATCTAATTTTAAAAAACTACTTAAGATTAACAAGAGATATTTAAGACTACCTAAATCAAGTTATGTTGTATGAACATAGATGATATATTTACAGGTTAGATAGTTTAGATTAGTTACTTCAACACATTTCTTATTTGTGGCAGTAAAATGTTAAATTTAAGTTAGATTAATTCAAATATTATATTTTCAGCCACCTTGTGCTTTACTAATTAGTTTTACATAAATCTATTTTGTCAACAGGTTCCACACAAATGAATTAAGTACATCCAACTTGTTTTTTAAAATTTCTTTTATTGCCAACACATTCAGTGAGCATTTGTGTAAAACCGGTCCGAAACAAAACACGACAGCTCATTAGGGTTAGTAACTAACAGTATGTAGACAGATGCAACACCACGACTTTAAATTAAATGTCTGTATCTGCCAGAAATAGAAGAAAAAAAACATTGAAGACCACATAACATGTTGATAAGATGACACTTGAGTTATGCACATGTGATGCTAGTAAGGTCTGTGGAGTGTTTTTTTCTTTTAGTGTCTAAAATGGATAGCAAAGTTGCTATTTGCAATGATTGCTTAGGGTCAGTCCAGTAACACAACGCCAATGAAGTGCTTTCCTTTAACAATGCAAAGTGAAGTGTCCACCTCAACACCCACAATTAAAAACATTAATGTAATAATAATAATAATAATAATAATAATAATAATAATAATAATAATAATAATAATAATAATAATAATAATAATAATAATAATAAATAGTCCACTGATATTAGCAATGAAAGAAAATTATATCACCATCCCAAATAAAACTTTAATAAAACATGCCAACATTATGGTCTAACAATAAAACAGCTTGTCAGCGTTCAGTTTTTTTGCAACAGGACAGCAGTAACCATTTAACACTTGCCACTGTCAACATTTATTTTACCAGTGTTTGGACAAAAAGCTTGAGTTGTAAACATTTTAACATGGAAACAATTGTTTGTCTTTAAAAGTCCGCAAAATATACATTCATCCTGTATTCCTAACTTACCCTTATTCTTAGTATGTATTGCAATTACCTTTACAATGCACACAATGTAGCACAAACAGAATATGAACATATTTCCACCTCATAACAATATGCCCTGAACGCTAATATACACACCACCCTTCAAAATTTCTGGTGCAGTATCATCTCTCAATTAAATCCTTTGAATCTCAATTAAATCCTCCCCCCCACAAGAGTAAAATCTCTCAAATTGTAGTAGTTTACAAACTTTTCTAAATTTCTCTTAAATGTAATTTTCCCTTTATCTGTCATTTTCAACAAATTACCATTTTATTCCCATTCAGCCTCCGAAAAACTTCTGTCCATCTGACAGAGCATTCATCGTCCAAATTAAGGGTTGGCTTATTCATTCAGTTTATTCTTGAGCATCTGTACCTTGGTCAAGAGTCTGCTGACATACAGATGAAGGAAGAGCTTCTGAAGTACTTCAAAGAAAGCTTTCAGTCTTGAGGTTAACTGAGATTCAGTGCATATGTCCCACCCATTAAGAGTGCACATGTAGAGGCCAGGTCTTCCAGGTCATGCAGAACACCCAAGATGGTTATACCCACATCGGCTGGAGGAGTGCTGGCATCAACTCTTTCGATGGTGAAGATAGCAAGGGTAATTTGTTCCAGCTCCCTCTGAACAGCTGTAGCTGTAGCTTAGACACAAAAACATAGAAAAATGGCGTCAAGTTTAAGTAAACTCAATATTAGGAACATGCACCCCAGTGAGCCACTATTTTAGACTACAGATTCAACAATAAATATAAATAGTTTGGGTATACAAGAAGATTTCCCAAAACATTTAAACAGGTTCCATGCAAATTACAACAACAACAACATTACAACATGCAACAAAATTAGTTATTCAAAATTTGGTTTAATACAGATAAAAAACTAAACTAAAATTATCAACCAATTATTCTTTGAAGAGGATGCTTGGGTCTTCATTCAGGTAAAAAGGTAATGCCCTGAGGACACACTCCCTCCCCTTTTTTTTTTTTTTTATTTTTTTTTTTTGTGTCCCGTTTGGATCTTTAGCCATCAGAATTGTTGTCTTAAGGCCAAGAAAGATGCCAAGCGGATTTATTTTACCAAGTGGATCATCATGGCCTTGCCATATTGGTCCATTTGATTGACTTTTATTATAATTATGAATTTATTTTATTTTCAGTTGCTACAAACGGGACAGACATGACTGGGGGATAGGACAGGGAGAAAGAATGAAAGAAAGAGAGGGAGAGAAAGAAAACCAAAGGGGAGAAGAGACGGTGAGAAGGGGGGGAAGAAAGAAAAAACAAAAACAAAAAAAACCAAACAAAACACCTGGATCACCTGTATGAAGAAAAAAAAACAGAAGAGAAAGCAAACAACAAAGAGCAACATAATAAAAAAAACAGCACCATCGCAATAAACTAGCTAGCAGTAGATAACAGTAGATACTAAATAATAAACGATATTGTGCAGCACGCAAGATAGACAGTGCACAATGTGCTTTGAGGCAGCAGCCAAGAAAGGTGTAGTCCGCGTCTGTGAACACCCGTGTGTACACCCGTGTGTACACCTGTGTGCATACCTGTGTGGATCAGCATGCTTGTATTCCAAAGGTTTCTCCATGTAACGATCTGCTAGGGAGTGTGGGGAGCCATAGCCCCGTCCACCAGGGTATGAAGCAGGTATGGAGGAGATCCAGGCCTCGGATATCCAGAGGCCCCAGAGTACAAGGACCCGAGGAAGACCACCAAAGGGGGGAGAACCGTGCCACCCTCCTGGGAAGAGCTGAGTAGAGCCCCAAAGGAGAGGTCACCCCGCAGCTACGGAGTAGAGGCCAGAGGGGGTTGCAGTGGCGTGCCCGCGGGCTCTGCCGGCAGCCAGCTGTACCAGAGAGGACCGAGCTTCAGGCCCAGAGGCCAGAGGTCTGAGGGCATCCCAACCCCCGGAAGGAGCCCAGCCGGGCCACAGGCACCCGGCCCCGCCAATCGGCCACCAGGAGTGAGCCGGTACATACATGAGCGCCCAGCCCCAGACGACAAGGACCACCAACACACCAACGTCTGAGGGCATCAGCCACCGGCAGGGAGTGTGGTGAGGGGAGATAGGCCTCCGTACTTTAGAGGGCCTGAGATGTACCCAGAGAGGTTGAGTCTAAGACCCAACCTGACATATAGACACAGACGAACAGGCACACGCTGACACAGACGTGCATTCCCACCCCATATGCACAACCAAATACTCGGCACTCACCCAACGTGTAGACAGACACAAATAGACACTGCACAGACAGTCACACTCCCCAGTACCCCCGCCCTCAGAGGGGCAAGCCGCACCTAGACCCAGGAGATGTAACCCTTCTCTCTGGGGTGGAGGCAAGCGGACCACCTCCTTATCTGCAGTAGCAGGGAGGCCCCGCATCCCAGACCCCAGTCTGACGGCCAGCACCTCCTCCCAGCCCCCCAGCCCTGAAGGCTAACAGAACTGGGGTGAGTGAAGACCTCAAACCTCCCTACACCCGCTCATATGTAGTGTTGCTGTGTGCTGTTCTAAAGTGCATTTAAAACTCAGGAGAGCATGGTACTAGCTTCCTCTCAGAGAGCAGCACGGCTCTTCCCGAAAACCCTTAGTGTCTAAATGCATTTATTTATTTATTTATTTATTTTATTTATTTATTTATTTTTGCCTGTCCCGTTTGGCTCTTTTGCCATCAGAATTGTTGTCTAAAGGCAAAGAAAGATGCCCAACGGATTTACTTTACCAAATTGACCATCCCAGCCTTGCCGTAATGGTCCATTTGATTCACCTTTTATTGTTTATTTTATTTTCACTTACTGAATACGGGACAGACTTGACTGGGGGAAAGAAGGGGAGAAAGAAAGAGGGAAAGAGAAACAGCTGAGAAGAGGGACGGGGGAGAAGGGCAAAAGACAAAAACCAACAGAACAGAACAGCAGAAAAAGAAAAAAAAATGCATATATCAATCACCTGGATCACCTGCTGAGAAAGAAAAAAGAAAACACGCAGAAGAGAACAAGAATAATAGAATAAACAACATCACAGTGATATATGGGAATATGACAGTAAATACTAAATATTAAACATTATTGTGGAGCACATAAGATCAACAGAACACAGTGTTCTTTGAGGTAGGAGCCAAAAAGGGTGTAGTTTGTGGGTGTGATCACCCGTGTGTACACCTGTGAGCATGGACGCGTTTGTTTTAAAAGGTTCCTTCATGTAATGATCTGCTAGAGGGTGTGGGGGGGCCACAGCCCCGTCCTCCAGGGCATGAAGCAGGTATGGAGGAGATCAAAACTCCAGACATCCAGAGGCCCCCAGAACACAAGAGACCAAGGAAGACCAACAGCAAATGCATTTAAAATTGAGGGTAGGGCACCAGCGCCAGAGGTGGGTTGGAGTACACCGACCATCCTCTGGATGCTGTAAAACGTGCCCACCCCCAAGGCCCTATATGTATGTGTTATGTGAGAGTGTGTGAGTAATGTGGATGTCTAGGTTGCAGAATAAAATTGAGGCACAGGCGGCAAGAAGGGGACAGAGGGGGAGTGCCTCCCCTGTACCCTGGTGACATACCTGCACCCCAAGCCCTGCGTGTGTGGGTGGGTGTGGTAGAGTGGGAATAGGGAGGCAGCTGAGGATGGGGAGGGAAGAAAGGGAGGGGCAAGCGGCCCCTCCCTGGGGCCAGCTCCCCCGCTGACCCCAGTAGGCACCCCCACACTCTGGAACCCACCAGGGCAAGGGGGCCCAGGCCCATCCGGACCGGCGCCCGCAGCAGCAGCACCGCCCAGCCCCACAGAGTCCGGGGCAGCCCACCCGACTCCACCCCAGAGAAAACTGCACCCACCCCATCATCCAATCATCTTCCAAACTACACAAGACAATAGACACCCAGGTTGAGTTCATTCTCCACCTCTCCTATATCTCTCCCCCCACCTGCAGAGTGAGCTCCTGTAGTGAGGAGACCACCTGCAAAGATATAACAACCTCCCCACCAGTTAGAGAGCCCCCTAGGGCCGATGCACCAGAGGTCCCCTGCACTGGGGCTGAGCCCCCCTGCACCCACCCGCCCACTGCTCCGGTGACACAACAGCCAGGACCCAAGCCCCCAAGGCCCGGCCAGCACCCCAGACCGGGGGGCGGAGCACCCCCAAGCCTCCACGCCCGTGCCGGACCCTCCCAGGGGCAGCCAGGCTACCAGGCCAGTAACCAACGTCCGCCAGCACAGACCCTCCCCCATCTCCGCTGTACGCAGCCACAAGGAAAACACCATCCAAGAGCCCCAGAGCTCCTAACCAGGTCATGGCCACATCCCCCAGGTTAGTCCCTCTAGGGAAACGTCCGTAGGGACTCCCCAGACGCCCTAAGGCCGTCCCTACCCCCATATCAACCACAATAGTGAAGGCAGGACCAAACCATGACCCCCCACCCCCACTAGGTGATGAAGCTGATCAAAGGAGCCCAAAGGGATTGATCAAATGTGATGGCAGATGTTTTATCAAGACTAATGTGATCTATTAGATGGTTTCTATATTGGTTAGAATTAAGATTATTTTTATTTTTCCAGTTAATAAGGACCATTTTCTTGGCAATGCATAGGGCCGTAAAAACAACGTGGACTGTGTTTATTTCTGCAGTGACCTCATCCAAGTTGCCCAGCAAGCATACTAAAGGGGAGGCTGGAATGTTACATTTCAGACACTTTGATAAGTCTTCACATATCTCACGCCACAATTTCTGGACTGGTGGACAGAATCAAAGAGCGTGGATGTAATTGTCCGGTGTATTTGCTGTGCAGTGTGAGCAGTTGTTGGAAGGTGTATAGCCCATCTTGAACATCCTATGACCAGTATAGTGCACTCTGTGTAATATTTTGTATTGTATTAATTGCAAACTGGGATGTCTGATCCATTGAAAGGCTTTTAAGCATATCTGAGACCAAAGGATTGGGTCTAAGTTGATTGATAAATCTGCTTCCCATTTTGCAATAGGAAGGGATATTGATTCATCTATTTTAGAAAGTGTTCTGTATATTTTAGACAATAATTTGGGGGGTTTTAGACTAAAAAATTGTACCACACTTGGTGGTGTTTGTAATTCAGCTTCACTGGGATTAAATTTCTTTTTTACTATGGATTTAATTTGTTGATATTCCAAAAATCGTTTCTTGTTGATCCCATATTGTGTAACTAGTCTGTCAAACAATTTTATTTAAAAAATTAAGTGTGTGATTTAACAAACTGTAATTTATGACTATGTTGATATGTATAACTCCGCTAGGAAACATGTCCGCCATGACCTGCCCGAAACCAGAAGTGACGTCATTTCCCGGAAATGTAGTTTTTTACCATCATTAGCTTATACTGATGTTTTTAAAAGTTATCTTTGACTTTATGACTTTCTGTGTCATTTCTGGGATGCTTAGGACTCATATTGCACTGCTGGAAATAGTTTATTTTGATGCATATGCTGCTTTTTTGCAAATTTGCACTATAATATTTATTTTCGTTTTTCCTGCAGTATATAAAAATTGGTGTATTTCAAAAATAAAACTATGAAGACACTCAAAATAAATTTCCTGTGGTGGGAAACTACTTTGTGCAACTTTTTTGTATTTACAGTTTTGAGGGATAAACCTCTTAAATTTCTCTAACTAGAAATACATGTTAAAAAAACAAAAAAGATTTTCAATTTTTTTGTAGTTTATTGCACTTTTTTGCAATTTATGTAATTACTATGCACTTAATGCAGACATATTATTAAAATCTGGGCTATAATGGTTGTATTGATGTATAGCAACTTGAAATGCTCCCAAAAATGGCACTACAGCATGTAAAAGTATACTATAAGCTCTGGCGGACTTGGTTCTATGCTAGGTCTTAAAGGGTTAAGGAGGCAAGTCCAGACTGGAGCAGAGTCCTGCTCCTCTCCAGAAGATGTGTTCTGGTATCAGCTGAGGTTAACCTGACTTTATGTAACCTGTTTATCTCAATCTCACTACTTCTTGAAGAGCTCTACAACACAGCAGCCAAAGTAATTCAACCGATAACTC
The DNA here is from genome assembly GCF_057381915.1 of Diplotaxodon limnothrissa. Taxonomy (NCBI): domain Eukaryota; kingdom Metazoa; phylum Chordata; class Actinopteri; order Cichliformes; family Cichlidae; genus Diplotaxodon; species Diplotaxodon limnothrissa. Next base: position 20,554,389 of record NC_140597.1, read on the forward strand.
AACTTTGAAAAACACCAAAATGCACCAACAATACAAATACATTGGTCTATTTCAGAGAACCCATTTTCCAATCTGAGGGTTATAGTTGAGTCAAAAATTTGGCAGTAGCAATTTTTCATATACTGCTACAGCTATGTGCTGCTTCTTTTTTTTTCTCCTGTGAAACTTGTGAAATGCTGATTGTTTTTCTCTACAGCCAACACTGTGGTGGAGAACTCACAGCGAACATGCAGAGATAACTGTGGCGTCAGGTTAACTGGTGACTTGAAATCCACTGTGAGTGTGAACGGTTGGTTGTCTGTGAATGTTAGCCTAGTGACAGACTGGTGAGCTGTGCAGGGAGTAGCTTGCTTATGACAGCTGGGAAAGCTGGAAATGGCACGTCTACACTGGCTTCCTTTTTTAGGAGGTTTTTTGATACATTATGGTTACACTTATGCAAGCACTCTGTAGCTAAACTTACCTGTCTCACTCGTACATACACACATTTGTTACAAAGAAAAAGAAGTTATAAGTATAGTGAATATTCTATAGTTACAGTGAGAGACTGCTATAGAGAGACTGCAGGGAGAAAATCGAGTATTTTAGTAACTGAAAAAGGCAGGAGTGTGTCAGAGTGTGAGCTTTCAGCTAAAGTTGAGGATTCAGAGGATTCGGTAGAATCTGTTCAAAGGTTTTATTACAACAATGCTGTTGGTGTGGCTGTGGTTAGGAGGAGCTGGACCAACTGGAGACTTGTTAGGAGGAAGCAGAGAAGTTCTGCTCGGGGAGAGGTAATGGTGTGCAGTATGCTGTTGAGGTTTAGAATGTGCATGGCAGGTCAGAGTGGGCAGGCAGGCTGAAATGAGCAATGAGGCAGAGTTGAAACTTGGGCACAGTTCAGTCAGCAAAGAGACAAACTAACAGAAAAAAAACTAGAACAGAATAAAGTGCCAACAAGCGTCTGTTACAACGGTTTCAGCTGTGGTGAGGACAGGGTTCAGCTCAACCAAATGTGTATCTTGCCCATCCAATTAAAAGTTAAGAAAACTATTTTTTTTGGTTTTATTCAGCCAGTGGAAAAAAATGCAGCATTAGTATGGTTTCTAAGTTGCAACTGGCTGGGCAGCCTGCAAAGCCAACGTCAGCCACAGGATACTGTCTTTTCTAAATGTGATCAGTGGTGCCAGAGAGATCAGAAGAAGCAAACCGCTGTGTCTTACAGAGCGTGCACAATTGTTATTTTATGAACTCAGGACAAGGCCACAAGTGCACACACACACACACACACGCACGCACGCACGCACACACACACACACACACACACACACACACACTTGCTATAAAAAATATATGTGCAGATCAGTCAGTATGTTGCTCATGTTTTTATTCTCTCTTACTGCAGCTTTTGTGCTGCAACATGTGCAGAGGCCCCATCTCTCACTTTCATAGTTAAGCTAAGACATTAAACAGAACAACAAATCATTTCTATTGTGTTCTACTCAGAGAAAACAGTGGATACTTAGGAAGTCTTTTTAGCAGCTTGCCAACCATCTTGGATTGAATCCATTTATTTATCTACGCCAATAAATGGAAGAGGAATTATATGTTTAATGTCAGTGTTTATGGACACATATATATTGTAAAGTTAAATACAGTAAAGATACTTTGATAACAGATAAGATAAGATAAAACTTTATTAATCCCTCGGGTGGGTTCCTCTGGGAAATTCGGTTTCCAAAAGCACAGCACCGACAGAAGTCACAGAGTTACAGAATATTATATATATATATATATATATACACACACGCACACATATATATAAATACAGAGACATATATAAATAAAATATATGAAGGGGATAAATAGAATAAATAGGAATAAAAACAAAAATACAAGTGAATTGCACATTTCAAGTATTGAGGTCTATTGCACCATTGACTATTAACAAAAGTATTGCACAAAAGGTATTGCACAGTGAAGTGAAGAGGCACTACAGCTTAGTTGTTCCCCCCTCCTTTGTCCTCCTGTTTCCCCTCCCTCTCCCCTCCAGAGAGGAGTTAAACAGTCTGATGGCGTGTGGGACAAAGGAGTTTTTAAGTCTGTTAGTTCTTGTCTTGGGGAGAAGCAACCTGTCACTGAACAGACTCTTCTGGTTGTTAATGGCCGTGTGCAGAGGATGCCCAGCATTGTCCATAATGTCCAGCAGTTTCTTTAGTGTCCTTTTCTCTGCCACTGTCACCAGAGTGTCCAGCTTCATGCCGACCACAGAGCTAGCCTTCCTGATCAGTTTCTCCAGCCTGCATGAGTCATTCTTTGCTGTGCTGCTCCCCCAGCACACCACAGCATAGAAAAGTACTCCAGCAACCACTGACTGGTAAAAAATTCCTCAGGAGCTTCCTGCAGATGTTAAAAGACCTCAGCCTCCTGAGGAAGTACAGTCGGCTTTGGGCTTTTTTATACAGGTGCTCTGTGTTGCATGACCAGTCCAGTTTATTGTCCACCCACAGCCCGAGGTACTTGTACTTGTTGACCACCTCCACCTCGTCCCCCTCTATCTGAACTGGCAGTGGACCTTCTCTGGACCTCCCGAAGTCCACAACCAGTTCCTTAGTCTTTGAGGTGTTGAGTTGCAGGTGGTTTGTGTGACTCCATGCGACAAAGTTCCTCACCAGACTTCTGTACTCCTCTTCCTGATCATCCCAGATACACCCCATGATGGCTGTGTCATCTGCAAACTTCTGAATGTGGCATTTGAGTTGATGAGTTGATGAGTGTGTGCCCAAATAAGTTTTTTTTCACCTTGTTATTGTCCTGTCAAATAAGCACAAGGAATAACAAATAACATTGTCAACTTTTACTGTGACGCAATTTCTCTCAGCTTCAATAAAACCACCGCAGCTGTTCTTTCATGCTTTACAGACTAATGTTCAGACATCCATGAAAGGTTAAAAGTTAGCACTTCAAATGTTCTGATGGACGTTAACAGCAGGACTGGTGACCTGTCCAAGAGGTTCCCCCATGACCGAAAACAATCAACACTTCAGTCAATTGAACATCTGTAATAAGCTCACTCAGAACACTAGTTTAGTCATTAATATTTTTCTTGCGGGACACCAACAACAAAGCCTCTTCGAACACACGTGGACCAGAAACAGTGCTGTGGTATCTTTGCTAATCCTCCCATTGATTAATGTTCAGCATTCTGAGTGCTGTGTCTTCTTGTTTTATAATGTTTGAGTAAATGTTTCATTTACTCTCATTTCAGTCTTTTCTCACAGGCTTCAGGGCACTGGCTGCTATGAGCAGGCTCACTTATTGCTGTAAAATATTTGTGAACATATTTTCTGACATGTCACGTTCTTCTCTTTCTCCATCTGTCTGTATTTCTGCCCTTACAATTGTAGTACACACACACACACACACACACACACACCCCAACCAAAGTGTGGGGGGGGGGGAGCAAGTCCAGAGAAAGAATGAAAATGAGATAAAAGCAGTGATGGGTGGTAGTATAGCAGGAACCTGACAAACACACACATACACACAGTTGCACTCACTCACATACAGAGAAATAAAGAGGGCCTCGATATGCTTCGAGAATAAAGTGTCCTCAATAAATCACCAGTAATCCAGTTTGTTTTCATGCAACAACTCAAGTGTCACTTCATCAGCGAGAGGAATACTTAGTCTTCCAGTTTATTCCATTATTCATGTGTTTCACTGATGGAGAGAGAAAGGAGGATGAGAGGAGAAAAAAAAAGACAAAAGGCTGAAGGATAAAGGCCAAGTAGAAATATCTCATGGATACTGCAATCTGCATTCTACTGACTTAATTGGCGTGACATACTGCCAACAACAGGCACAGCAGTCTGCTAGAAACTGACACTTAGAATATGAGAGACTTATGAAACAGGGAGAGAGGGGTCTTCTGTTTCTTAACAATCTTATTAATCAATCTAGGTCAGGTTGCTGAAACCTTAGCAACAAAAAAATCCTTTCTTTTCTTTTCATTTTGATTTTTCATCACATCGCGTGGATACTGTGAAAATGGTAGAAAACCACAAGTAACAATCATCTTGTTGCAAATTGAATATTTTTGTTAAATGCTGTTTTTTTGTTATTTTCATACACAATTATAATGCTTAAACATTGAATACTGCCACTGTAGTTTTGCCAGTTACAGTGACAAAGGAGACCAGACATTCTTGTTTCCAATATGATTAAAATCAAGATCCAATTTAGCGTCGCATCTGAGTCGCAGTTAAATTAAAAAGGTCAAGATTTCAATAGTAAAAAAATGATTTATGATCTTCTCTTGGTTGGAATTAAACGTAGCATAACTTCTTCCCTTTGGGCCAAACAAGGTTAGACTATTGCACTTTAGAGCTCAGTCACTTATAGTGGCCAAAAACTGCCTCAGCCCATGGAGGTGGCTAGGGCATCTGGCAGGGATACCTCCCTGTCACCTCTCGGGTGAGGCTTTCTCGCATGTCTGACCAGAAGTAGACCCCGGGGCGAACTCAGGACAGGCTGAAGAGATTATGTGTGGCTAGCTTGGGAATGCCTCCGTGTCCCATGAGAAAAGCTAGAGGCAATGGCTGGGGAGGAGGTCTAGATGCTTGTACTTAAACTGCTGCCACTGCTATCCAGAGGAATGCACTATTCTTGTAGAGCTATACAAGCAGCATTTGATGCAATTTTTAAAGTTACAGAACAGATCAAAATATCTGCACCACAACCCTGTTAGAAAAAACATCCAGTGACACTCGGGAGCAAAGAAAGAAAAAAACAAAAAGACTCCACTGAGATACTACATTGTAACAGGTCAGAAAAATCTCAGCAACTGAGACAGGAACAGGAAAAGTCGAAAAATAACAGAAGGGCAAAAGAGGAAAATTAACCTACGCTTACATCGTTCTCATTTCTACACCAACTTGGTGCAAGACAGTTAATATAACGAAAAACCTGAATCTACCACAAAGTAACAGGAACAATCTAGCACTTATTTATATATATATATATATATATATATATATATATGTATGTTACGTCCCCTGGCTAGTCTAGGGGGTTGAAGGGACGAACATAAATGTGGATAGAAAAGGAGGAGCCAAGATGGTAATTTTAAAAGGTTTATTTAATACTGGTGATGGGGTTCAGACCGAGGTGTAACGTCAGGGAGAGCCAAGGCCAACATAACAAACAAAACATCCCTGACGTAGAAATAAAAGAAACTTACCTAACTCCAAAGAAACAAAATATACAACCTATAACCATAACCTACCTAACAACACATAAACAGGAGAAAACAGGGTGTCAAAACAAAAGGCAGCTCTCCCCTACAAGCAGTCTGAACATGAAACAACAATGCTCACACAAAATACAAAGGCATGCAAGCCTGCACAAGTATGGCAACCAAAATGGCCAGAGGGCACAGAAGCACAGCTCCACAGGCCTTAAGTAGTGCTCTGCTGATTACCAATTAGCCGGACTCTGCGCAACATCCAATCAGGACAGAGGAGGTGGAGCCTGGACAAAACAAAGGGTTAATAGGGAGAAGAGACATCCTCCTGGGGGATGTAACACCCCCACCCAGAAAAACAAACGTATAAGATTGTTAACCTTACACCATCACATTCTTGAGAGGGCATCGGCCACAATATTTTCACATCCTCTCTTATGCTTTATTTCAATGTTGTAGTTTTGTGAAATTAAAGCCCACCTCATCAATCGTTGATTGTTGTTATACATACGAGAGAGGAACACGAGAGGATTGTGATCAGTGAAGACCTCCACAGGTTGGGAAGTAGATCCCACATACACGTCAAAATGCTGAAGAGCCAGAAGCATGGCCAGAGTCTCCTTTTCAATTGTCGAGTACCGCCTTTGATGAGTATCGAACTTCTTGCCAAAGAAGCAGACAGGATGACTCACTCCTTGTCCATCATCCTGAAGAAGAACAGCTCCAGCCCCCACCTCACTGGCATCCACTTCAAGCTTGAAAGGTTTCGAAAAGTCTGGAGCAACAAGAACAGGTGAACTCGACAGAAGACCTTTTGCACATTCAAAAGCATGTTGACACTCAGGACTCCAAATGAATGGTACCTTCGGGCTGCACAGGTTTGTCAGTGGTGTTACGACTTCAGAAAAATTCCTACAGAAACACCTGTAGTAACCAACCATCCCCAGAAATCTGCGCAGCTCACGGCGTGTTGTTGGCACAGGAAAGTTAAGAATGGCATTAACCTTTGCACTGATAGGGCGAACCTTGCCCTGCCCAACTTCCTTTCCAAGGTAGGTCACTGTAGCCTTACCAAACTCGCATTTAGCCAAGTTGAGGGTCAAGGAAGCATCAGCTAAACGCTTGAACACAGTGGTTAAAGTGTCGACATGCTCTGACCAGTTGGAGGAATAGATGACCACATCATCAAGATAAACATTACAGTTCGCCACACCAGATAATACAGTTGACATTAACCTCTGAAAGGTAGCAGGAGCATTTCTCATTCCAAATGCCATGACTGTATATTGTAAAAAGTGATCAGGTGTTACGAAAGCTGAGATTTCTGATGCTCTTTCTGTCACTTACTTGCCAATAACCTTTAAGAAGATCAAGCTTACTCACATAAGCAGCAGATCCGACGCTGTCAACACAGTCCTCAATACGGGGCAGTGGGAAGGAATCAGGTACTGTTACTGCATTTACCTTGCGGAAATCTGTGCAAAAGCGAGGTGTTCCATCTGATTTTGGCGTAACCAGGCACAGAGAGCTCCATGGACTATAGCTTGGGATAGCCAATCCATGCTTCAGAAGGTAGTCTACTTCTGTGTTCATCATTTCCCTTTTTGCCATATTCACACGGTAAGCATGCTGCTTAATAGGCACGGCATTCCCAACATCAATGTCGTGCTCTATTACAGTAGTACGGGAAGGCATGTCCCCAAAGAGTTTTAAATGAATGGTGACGAGCCTTTCAATGTCCAACTGTTGCTCACGGGTCAAGTGGGACAGCTATATAGACAACTGGGACAGTACCTCAGAATTAAGCATTCTGGCATTCTGGTAGCTGGCATCACAAAGTTTGAGCCCGTCTTTATCTAAACTTGACCTCAATCCTGAGGAAGAGTTCAACAAGAGAGTTTCTGGAGATGAGACTTGCTCTGACGGAGATGCCACAGGCTTATCTGCGGTGCCACAGAAAGAGTCAGCTCTAGAATGAAAGGATTTGAGCATATTGAGATGGCACAAGCGTGTTTTACGCTTCCTATCTGGTGTTTTAATCACATAGTCAGTGTCATTTACTTTCTTATCCACCTGATATGGTCCACAGAAGCGGGCAGACAATGCAGAGCTAGCAGTTGGTAGAAGAACCAAAACCTTGTCACCTGGATTGAAAGATCGAGGAACGGCTTTCTTATCATACCAACTCTTCATCTTCCCCTGAGCAGAGGAGAGGGCTTCTGCAGCTGCCAACCTGGCCTTATGGAGGCGCTCTCTGAACCGTGAAACATAATCCAGAACATTAGTTTTCACAACATGATCTGTTGACAAGATCTGTTCTTTCCCCTCAGGGCTGTGTTCTTTCTCCTCTGCTCTTCTCCCTGTACACCAACTGCTGCACCTCCACCCACCAGTCTGTCAAGCTAATCAAGTTTGCAGATGACACCACCGTTATTGGGCTCATCTCGGACGGGGATGAGTCTGCCTACAGGAGGGAGGTTGAACGTCTGGTGTCTTGGTGCAGCCACAACAACCTGGTGCTGAATGCCCAGAAGACAGTGGAGATTATTGTGGACTTCAGGAAGCACACAGCTCCACTCCCCCCCATCATCCTGACTGACACCCCCATCACCTCTGTGGACTCATTCCGCTTCCTGGGTACCACCATCACCCAGGACCTGAAGTGGGAGCCCACCATCACCTCCGTCATCAAGAAAGCCCAGCAGAGGATGTACTTCCTGAGGCAGCTGAAGAAATTCAACCTGCCAACACGGACGATGATGCAGTTCTACACTGCAATCATCGAGTCCATCCTCACCTCCTCCATCACCGTGTGGTACGCTGGAGCCACTATCAGGGACAAACAGAGACTGCAGCGTGTTGTGCGCTCTGCTGAGAAGGTGATTGGCTGCAGACTCCCATCTTTGCAGGACCTGTACACCTCCAGGACATTGCGGCGTGCAGCTCGGATCTCAGCTGACCCTTCTCACCCTGGACACAGTCTGTTTGACCTGCTCCCCTCAGGCAGGAGGCTCCGGTCCATTCGCACCAGAACCTCTCGCCATAAGAACAGTTTCTTCCCCTCTGCTGTTGGACACATGAACAATAACCATATGACTGTTCCCACCACTAACACATGACCCTACGCTGTGTTCACTGCATCATTCCATGTTTGGCACTGATCACCACCTGCACTCATGCACATATCTTTCCACGTAGCACTTTTAATTCTTATCCCTACTTTTATTTTTTTCCATGTCTATTTAAGTGCTATTTATGACACTATGTTTGCACTGAAGCACCGCAGCAATTTCCTAATGTTGTAAACCTGCTCAACATTTGGCAATAAACCCCATTCTGATTCTGATTCTGATTCTGATTTCAACAACTTCAAAGGTCCCCGAACAGAATGACCAAACACTAGTTCATTTGGGCTAAACCCAAGGGACTCTTGCTTAGCTTCACGCATGGCAAACACCATCAGGGGTACTCCCTCATCCCACTCTTTTGCAGTATCCAAGCAGTATTTCTGCAAAGTTGCCTTGAGTGTCTGATGCCAGCGCTCTAATGCTCCTTGAGACTCAGGATGGTATGCACTTGACACAACATGCTTAATCCCCAGAGTCTGCATGACCTGCTTGAAAAGTTTAGACAGAAAGTTAGTTCTTGGTCTGTCTGGACTACTTTTGGTAAACCAAAAGTAGTGAAGAACTTTGTCAAAACTTTAATCACCAAAGGTGCAGTTATTCTCCTGAGTGGGACAGCTTCTGGAAAACGAGTCGAAGTACACATTGCAGTCAGTAAAAACTGATTACCATTCTTTGTCTTGGGCAATGGACCAACACAGTCCACAATGACATGTTCAAAAGGTTCACCAAGTACTGGTATAGGATGAAGAGGAGCTATAGGAACTGTCTGGTTTGGCTTTCCTGCAATCTGACATGTTTTACAAGTGCGGCAAAACTCAACTACATCAGCCTTCAATCCTGGCCAAAAGAAATGGTTGAGTATCTTGTTGTACGTTTTTGTAACTCCCAAATGACCAGACAGGGGGTGCTCATGTGCAAGGGAGACTACGTAGTGACGATACTCAAGAGGCACAACAATCTGATAAGTAGTGCTCCAGTCACAGTCATCAGAACAGCTTCCCTCTACGTCCGCTGTTAAACTTGGGTGGGCAGTCCACTTGCGCATCAAGACCCCATCTTCCAAGAAATAAGAAGCCTTTTTATTTCCTGTTTCAGAAAGAGAAGTAAAGCATTTAGTCAATGAGGGATCAGACTTCTGAGCAGCAACAAGGCTTTCACGTGTGACTGGCAAGTCTAACTGTGGGAGATGGAGATCCTTCCACTTCTCAGTAGTATCCTTTGAACCACTTTTAAGATCAATCAGGGTTTGCAAATCATCTGTAGCCAGAGCCTGAGCCAACGAAGAGTCTGACAAATCAATTTCTGCAGCTTCACGTCTTGCTTGAGCCCTGGTGAGAACACAAGCAGGAAAAACAGATGGAAAACATGTTGCTAGGTCGCTGCTCTTCAAGTTTGATTCTAGATCATTTGTTACTTCGGGAACAGGTTGCACTTTTCCACCAGCAATATCATTTCCCAAAATAAACTGCACCCCTTTTATGGGCAATGAGGGGCGTACTGCCACAGAGAAGATGCCATTAACCAACTTTGATTTGATGTGTACATAATGCAAAGGAGCCTCGACATAGCCCATTTCAACTCCTTGAATCAGAATACTACCATGACAAGAGGAATGGTCACTCAGGGGTAATACATCAGATAAAATCACAGATCGTGACCCTCCCGTATCTCTGAGTATTCGAATGGGTTTTTCATCCTCAGGCTTCCCAGTCAATGACACAGTGCCATCTAAGAGGAAGGGTTTGAAGCAGGGATCAAATCCTTCACTTTGATCCCTTCTCTCAGCACAGATGGTTTTAATTAAGCCTACTCCTTTTGGTGACTGGTTCTTGCGCTTCAAAGCGGGACATTCAACAACAACATGACCAAGTTTATGACAATAGAAACATTCCCTTTCAGTCCTTGGAGCAAAAGTCTGTCGTGGGCTTGAAAGATCCTTTCGTGGGGGAGGTTCTCTGGTGGTAACTTCACGTTTCTGCACAAAAACAGTTTTATGAGTCAGCACAAATTCATCAGCTATCACAGCTGCTTCTTTCAAAGTGGAAACCTTCTGTTCATTAAGGTGTACAACAATGCATTCTGGCAGGCCATTTTTGAACTCTTCCAGCAGTATCAGTTCACATAAGGAGTTGTAGTCAGGAACTTTACTTGCTGTTATCCATCTATCAAAAAGAGTAGCTTTTTCACGAGCAAACTCTACAAAAGTCTGATTTGCTGTTCTTTTGTGATTGCGAAAGCGTTGCCTATACGCTTCGGGAACAAGTTCATAAGCAGCAAGGATAGCAGACTTCACTACATCATATTTCAAACTTTCTTCCAAAGACAAAGCAGAACAGACTTCTTGTGCTTTGCCTACCAATTTGCACTGAAGAAGCAATGGCCAAACTTCTCCCGGCCAGTGCAATGACGCCGCAACACGTTCAAACACATTGAAATATGTATCAACTTCTGATTCACGAAATGGAGGTACCAACACAATGTTTTTACTCACATTGAAACCACCTGGGTTTACAGGGGAGGAGGTTGTTTCATCAACAGACGAATTTGCAGAACTAGGTTGAGTAGTACTTCTTGAAGTCTGTGCCTGTAACTCCAACTGACGCAGTCTGACCTCCCTTTCAATCTGCAACTCCAGCTCCAACCTTTTCAGCTTTAACACCTTTTCTGTCTCTGTTTCCAACTCCAACCTGCGACGTTCCAACTCTGCCTGACGAGCTTGGGCTTTATCCTGAGCCTCCAATTGTAATTTAGCCAAACGTACCTTGAGTAATACTTCTTGTCTTGAACGAGGAGAAGATGGAGTAGCAAAAGAAGGTGAGCCATTAGTGCTTAACTTTTCCACCGTTTGTTGCTCCCCAGCAGCAGGGTTTTGCCCTTCTTCCTTTAACACAGCAGGCTTCACTCCATTAGGGGACCTGTCAAGAGGAACTGGCAAACGAGGTGATTAAGAAACAGGAAGCAGGCCTTCTTCTACAAGTTTGTTTGAAACAGCAGTTTTCAAGTCCTCTTTCACCATTTGCCTTGATACATTTAACTCAAAGTGTGCTGCTATAGCAAACAAATCATGTTTTCTACACACGTTTAGCTCCTCCCAAGAAGGATTACTCAAAAATGCACTCAAAGTGAAAACACCAGTTGCCATACTAACTACCTCTGCCAAATACACCAGCAGAAACAAAGAACTCCAAACCTTCACCATCCACAAATGGATTAACCAGGACTTTTATCCCGGACGAGCCCCCAATTTATGTTACGTCCCCTGGCTAGTCTAGGGGGTTGAAGGGACGAACATAAATGTGGATAGAAAAGGAGGAGCCAAGATGGTAATTTTAAAAGGTTTATTTAATACTGGTGATGGGGTTCAGACCGAGGTGTAACGTCAGGGAGAGCCAAGGCCAACATAACAAACAAAACATCCCTGACGTAGAAATAAAAGAAACTTACCTAACTCCAAAGAAACAAAATATACAACCTATAACCATAACCTACCTAACAACACATAAACAGGAGAAAACAGGGTGTCAAAACAAAAGGCAGCTCTCCCCTACAAGCAGTCTGAACATGAAACAACAATGCTCACACAAAATACAAAGGCATGCAAGCCTGCACAAGTATGGCAACCAAAATGGCCAGAGGGCACAGAAGCACAGCTCCACAGGCCTTAAGTAGTGCTGTGCTGATTACCAATTAGCTGGACTCTGCGCAACATCCAATCAGGACAGAGGAGGTGGAGCCTGGACAAAACAAAGGGTTAATAGGGAGAAGAGACATCCTCCTGGGGGATGTAACATATATATATCTATATATATATCTATATATATATATATATATATAGATATATATATACCGACTACGGAATGGAGCAGTTGTCAGCCACCTCCTGTACATGGATGACATCAAGCTGTATGCCAAGAGTGAACGAGACATCGATTCACTGATCCACACCACCAGGATATACAGCAATGACATAGGGATGTCGTTCGGGCTGGAGAAGTGTAGTCGGATGGTAACAAAGAGAGGGAAGGTAGTCAGAACTGAGGGGATCAAACTACCAGAAGGCAACATTGCAGGCATAGAGGACAGTTACACGTACCTGGGGATCCTGCAGGCGAATGGGAGGAACCATGAAGAGGCTGCTAGGAAAGCTGTAACCACCAAGTACCTGCAGAGGGTCAGGCAAGTCCTGAGGAGTCAGCTGAATGGTAATAACAAGATTCGGGCTATCAACACCTACGCCCTGCCCGTGATCAGGTACCCTGCTGGGGTAATAGGCTGGCCAAAGGAGGAGATAGAAGCCACTGACATAAAGACAAGAAAGCTCCTTACCATGCATGGAGGGTTTCACCCCAAGTCCAGCACCCTGAGGCTGTATGCTAAGTGGAAGGAAGGGGGCCGGGGACTGGTGAGTGTCAGCACCACAGTCCAGGATGAGACAACGAACATCCAAGAATACATTGGGAAGATGGCCCCAACTGACCGAGTGCTCAGTGAATACCTCAGGCAGCAGAAACCCAAGAAAGAGGAGGGAGACGAGGAACCATCATGGAAGGACAGGCCCCTGCACGGTATGTACCACCGGCAGATAGAGAACGTGGCTGATTTCCAGAAATCATACCAGTGGCTGGACAAAGCTGGACTGAAAGACAGCACAGAGGCACTAATCATGGCGGCGCAGTAACAAGCACAAGCAGAGAAGAGCTCGAGAAAATATGGAGGGTGAAGGTGACAGTGGTCCCCGTGGTAATCGGAGTACTAGGTGTGGTGACTCCCAAGCTAGGCGAGTGGCTCCAGCAGATCCCGGGACAACAGTGGAGATCTCTGTCCAGAAGAGCGCAGTCCTAGGAACAGCTAAGATACTGCAGGACCCTCAAGCTCCTAGGCCTCTGGTAGAGGACCCGAGCCTGAAGGATTGACCGCCCGCAGGGGCGAGTGGGGAATTTTATATATATATTAGGGGTGCAATGATATTCGTATCGATATTGAACCGTTCGATACAGTGCTTTCGGTTCGGTACGCATATGTATCGAACAATACAAAATTTGTAATTTATTTTATCAACTTTCCTTCTGACGATGCTGTCTGTGTTGAGCGCTCAGTGAATCTGCGTTCGACTGCTCCGCCTAGGGTCGACAGTGCAGCCTAGGCGGAGTAGTCGAACGCAGATTCACTGAGCGCTCAACACAGACAGCATCGTCAGAAGGAAGAGCGCAGGGCAAGCTAGCGAGACAGAAGTTAAGCTCTCCTTACAACATGGACCTCCCCCACCCTCATTCAGATCTGGCGTTTGGAATTATTTTGGTTTTCATGTGACGTATGACCCTGAAGGTAAGCGAGTCATGGACTAAAGTAAAACAGTATGTTGGATGTGCCATGCAATGCTCAATTACATGGGTGGGAACTAGTGTGTTAGCGCAGTTAGCTCGTTAACGTGTTGGCCGTCTAGCCCCATGCACGGGGCGATCGGCGGTAGCTCGTTAAAGGAGATTTGCCGTGTTGTGGCGTTAAGGTCATTTCAACGAGATTAACCTGAAAGCACTAGTGGGAACACAACGAATATGACTGCACATTTACACCGACATCATCCTAGTGCAAAGACAAGTGGAAGCAGAAAAAAAACAAGCAAGCATGCTACTAACTTTAGCCGAGTCATTTAGACAGCTGTTTAATATGCTGCTGAGAATATAGCCCAGAAGAAGCGGATAGTATAGCTTTTATTTTGGAAAGAGACATTTCTCTGTAATAAACTCTGTTTTCCAAAGATGAGTGATTCCTCAATCAGATACAGGGCTCGCAATATCCCTAGCCCGACGTCCCGGGGCTAGCGATTTTTTCAGTCGGGGTACCAAAATCTATCTCTGCCCTGCCCGTCGGGCTTTTGTAGGAAGGAAAAATATATGTCAATGCTTTTGCATTCTTTCGGAAATGTAGCTGGGTAATTATGTCATTGGCATCGGTGAGCCACTGTCAATATGTGACATATTGAAATCGCGTTTGAATTTGCGCTTGTTTTTTTGCTTTCACTTTGCAATTGTGCGAACTGTGTATAGAGAGCGACAGCACTGATCTGTGAGTGATGATCATTTGTGCACCAATTCCTCTGACATAGTCTTACTAATTGTTAGCTTACTATGCAAACATGACAAGTGAAATCTCCCGCAGCAAGCTTAAACATGTGAGAGGTTGATCGAGCAGAGAATCGCTGAGCTTATGTGAGTGCGTGTGTAAAAGCAGCAGGATATATATTTGACTACGATGACCTGGATGACTGAGAACCTTCACAGACAGATATATATTTTAGTTCTGCTGAGCCAAATAAGACAGGTCAGGGTGAAGAAGTGACAGCCAAAGAAAAGCTTACCACAAAACGGAGAAGTTATGACAAATCAGACTATAAGGCAAAAAGAAAGTGCAGCTTTATGGTTTCATGGACAAAAGAATTTCTGTGGCTGCAATATGACGAGCTAAATAACCAGGGCTGCACATAAGTGGTCCGCAGGTGCGTATTCGCTGTCAAAATAAAAAACACGCACAAGGGTTAGGGTTAAATTTAAAAACTGTACTTTTGAGTTAAAACATATATTTATAATTTTAATAAATGACAAATTAAAAAGGCATGAACATTTTTTTTGTATCGAAAAAATATCGAACCGTGACACCAAAGTATCGAACCGAAACGAACCGTGAATTTTGTGTATCGTTGCACCCCTAATATATATATATATATATATATATATATATATATATATATATATATATATATATATATATATATATATATGTATATGTGTGAGAATCATGTTCTTTGATTTCTCCAGTGCCTTCGACACCATTCTTCCCTCGGTTCTAAAGGACAAGCTGGTGAACTCTGGAGTGCACCCCATCACCTCACTACCTGGATCCTGGACTACCTCACCGACCGACCACAGTATGTGAGGACTCAGGGCTGTGTGTCGGACAGGGTCGTCTGCAGTACGGGGGCCCCACAGGGAACGGTTCTGGCTCCGTTCCTCTTCACCATCTACACTGCAGACTTCTCCCACAATTCCACCCAGTGCTTCCTGCAGAAGTTCTCTGATGACTCTGCAATAGTCGGCCTCATCACTGATGGGGACGACAAGGAGTACAGAGGTCTGACCCAAGACTTTGTGGACTGGTGCCAGCTGAACTACCTCCAGATCAACGCCAGTAAAACCAAGGAACTGGTGGTAGACTTCCGCAGGCACAAGCATTCTCCACTGCAACCACTGAACATCCAAGGTATGGACATTGAGGCTGTGGACAGCTACAGGTACCTTGGTGTTCATCTGAACAATAGACTGGACTGGACTCATAACTCAGACGCCCTCTACAGGAAAGGGCAGAGCAGGCTGTACCTGCTGCGGAGACTCAGGTCGTTTGGAGTGGAGGGCTCACTCCTGAAGACCTTCTATGACTCTGTTGTGGCTTCTGCTATCTTTTATGGTGTGGTCTGCTGGGGCGGCAGCATCTCTGCTGGGGACAGGAAGAGACTGAACAGGGTGATCCGAAGGGCCAGCTCTGTTCTAGGATGCCCTCTGGACCCAGTGGAGGTGGTGAGTGACAGGAGAACGGCGGCTAAGCTGTCATCCCTGTTGGACAACATCTCCCACCCCATGCAGCAGACTGTGACAGCACTGAGCAGCTCCTTCAGTGGGAGACTGCGGCACCCACGGTGTGGGACGGAGAGATTTCGCAGGTCTTTCCTCCCCACTGCTGTCAGACTCCATAATAAAGACT
The DNA here is from genome assembly GCF_057381915.1 of Diplotaxodon limnothrissa. Lineage (NCBI taxonomy): Eukaryota > Metazoa > Chordata > Actinopteri > Cichliformes > Cichlidae > Diplotaxodon > Diplotaxodon limnothrissa. Next base: position 20,570,496 of record NC_140597.1, read on the forward strand.
TTAACTGATCAAGCACACACATCCATACATATGCAATAATACCAAGTGCAATAATCCTTTCTGTCATCGTTGTATTTTTACTCAGTTGTATATAGTATTTGTATTTGTATTCTATTTTTATCTTATTGTATATTTATTTTATTTTATTCTATTCTACTGTATATAGTATTTTATTTTATTCTATTCTGTACAGTTGTGTACTGTATTTATTCTTATTGTATTCTAATTTTTGCCTCATAACTTTTGCACTGTCCACTTCCTGCTGTGACAAAACAAATTTCCCACGTGTGGGACTAATAAAGGTTATCTTATCTTATCTTATCTTATATATATATATATATATATATATATATATATATATATATATATATATATATATATATATATATATATATATATATATATACTAAATGCTATTAAAGTAGATTTTTATCTGGATGAGAAATTAAAATTTGCACCTCTTAAATGAGTAGTTGTATAAATATAAGTACAACTGCATCTTTCTAACCCACCATTAATCTTCCCTCGACTGTAAAAACCATAAAAAACATTCTTGCAAAAGAATTCTACAACGCTGAGAAAGCACAAAAAGATTAATTTTGAACTGAGAGGTAATTTCTGTTTAAGGACAAGTTTAAACTTCGTTGTGAAATGTTTTACACAGAAATATTTAAAGCATGTTCTTCCTCTGTTTCTTCCTCTGGAGTTCGGATGTCCTCCCTCCTTTTTCCTCTCTGTTTGTGCTCTACATGCTGATGGATATTTCCAGTGCAGAAGAAGTGTTGCCCTCCCACCAGAGTCCATCCATCACAACCAGGCAATCCGGCACTAAGCAGCTCCTCGTTTGACATTTACCTCCCGACGACTTCTCATTTCTCAGGAGCAAGTGTTCAGATTTTTTTTTTCTGTCATGCTTTGTTTTGTTACTACACTTTTCCATGCTATCCTTTTTCCATATTTTAATACAAATTTACAAATATATTTTTTTACATTAGGAACTAGGATACAAAAAAATATCCATAGATATATATTGTGGAGACATGTCAACGTCTTCACTTTCCGTAAAATATGCCCATAATTTTATTATGGAGATTGCATTTCACAAAAAACATGAATTGCATATTAAAGCGCCCCCTCTTCTACAGTATAACTCAGATGTCCATTAGGAAGCAACAGGAACAAACAACTTTGGATCCAAAAAGCATACAGTCAGGGTGATTTGAAGTCCTCATTACTGACAGAGTTTCATGCGCTTCTTTGAAATAGCTTTCTAAACTTTCTGGTAAAAGCCTCTGGTTATATTTGATCCTTGTTCTGTTTTGTTCCCAAATTCAGACTAGTCTTTTTAGGTTTAAAAGAATAGTAACAGCTCTGGGCAATGCACTCAGTTCCCCTTAGCAGAAGCAGATCTCTGATTTTTAAAAATCAATAAATATGGATGCTAATTCTTTAAATGATGTTGAGATTACTGCTGCCTAAACTGTATTTAAAGATGTAGCCTCGATGACATTAGTCAATGGCTTGATTTGTGTTGGCTTGGCTCGTGTCACTTTGCATTTCAAGCTGAAATGAAAAGATAGTGCTGGGTATTTGGGCAGCACTAACACTGGCTAACGAGCTTTTGTGAGTAATTACGAGTGGACTGAAATGGAATGCAGATGTTGGTTAGCTAAAAATAGGCGTATGACTAAATATGCTTACTTCAAGTTTTTAGCTGTTAAGCATTTTCAGTGTTTTGGCACAGTCACCTGAAAACTGACATGTTCTTATCCGTGCATGACTTTAAAACTTAAAAAGCATTTATCGTATTGTGTTTAAGAAAACAATATAACACTTTAAAAATGAACTATAGCTTACTAAAGAATTAGTACAATGTCATTGGTATCAACTGTCCCAAACACATATGCATTGTATTGAACATCTGAACCTGAAGTAGGACTTTAATGTAATATCAGTTTTTACCACAAGATGTTCAGTAAATGTGACCTTTATTTAAGGTTCAAGGTTAACCTATATAGTAACAAAAACTGTTTGTCATGACAGTGTAAAATATTTTACCATTGCACTCAGGAAGAGCTTCTCTAGATTCTAATCAAAGTCAGCTATGATAAGCTGACTTTAGGCTTAAGCACCATTAGACCTTCCTGTGTGGATAGCCTCATATTTAAACGCTGTCGGATGTTTATATTTTCTTTTTTTATCCATCCTAGTAGAACTGGCATTTTAACTAATTTCTACAACGATAAAAGTTAAAGGGGTCCTTTCTAGGTAACAACTTATGTTCTCAAAGGTGGTTAAGAAACATGATGGTATTTGTTTGTTAAAGACATTTATGTAAAAAGCAGTTGTCTACTTTCTGGGCTGCTATCTTTGAGCCTCTTGCTGACAATCAGCCTCATCTATCCATTATCCTAGTTATATCCACTAGAGATGGACCGATCGGATATTCTGTATCGGTATCGGTCCGATATTGACCAAAATTACTGGATCGGATATCGGAGAGAAATAAAAAATGTAATCCGATCCATTAAATATCAAAAAAAGCACCTCACAAAACTTGCAACAAGGTGTAACTCGGCTCATAACCGTAGCACGTTCGTCACGTGATGGAGCGGCTGTGTGTATTTGTAGCCTCGCTACCAAACCAGCATTTCATCTCCGAGAAAGGTTATCGCACAGAGAAGTAAAGCAAGTGTGTAAGTTCATCTCTGAATGTTTGTAAAGCATTCCCATGTTAAGCTTAACAACCGATATAAGGAGCGACTCCCTCTCTCTCCTGCTGCTACTTCAATCGTGAAACTGATTAATGATCAGCTGATCGGCTTTTCAGTCGCGACTAGAGAGCATCCTGGCGGGAAACATCTTAACCTGGTTCGGGAACAGCACCATGCAGGACAGACGAGCTCTACAGAGGGTTGTGCGGTCAGCTGAGCGCACCATCCGCTCCGAGCTCCCTGACCTGCACTCAATCTACAGCAGGCGGTGCTGGACCAAGGCCAGGAAGATTGTGAAGGACCTCAGCCATCCCAACAACAGACTGTTCTCTCTGTTGAGGTCAGGAAAGCGATTCCGCTCCCTGAAGACCAACACAGAGAGACTGAGGAGGAGCTTCTTCCCGCAGGCGATACGGTCTCTCAATCACACCACCACACAGTACTGACCCACACATACAGTTCTTACACACACACTGGACTTTCTGGACTTTGGTTTTGCACAACACTGGTCACTATATTCTTCATTTCCGGTTAATACTTGTACAGCTGCTGTTATTGTGTATATATTTATTTATATTTAGATTCCTTCATACATTCTTATATAGTTCTGTATTGTGTATTTTGTTGTACAGTTATTTTATTTTCAACTTTAATTTATATATTTATCTTTATCTTATTCTTCCCAGTTAAATTTACCCTTCATTCTAATTTGTGTTGTACAGTTATTTCATTTTTAACCTTAATTTATATTTTATTCCTTCCTAGTTAAATTTACCCTTTTTAATTTTTCATATTTATTTCCTATCTTATTCATAGCCTTTTCCTTTTTTGTTCTCTTTAGGTCACGAGCAGTTGTCCAAGCATTTCACTACATATCGTACTGTGTATGACTGTGTACGTGACAAATAAAATTTGAATTTGAATTTGAATTTGATTTGACTCTGTCTCTCTTGTTTGTTTTTGGCCCACTTTACGCCAGAAAGAGGAAACCAGCGGCTGAACAACAGCAGCACGTTTAACCTTGATAAGCTGTTGTTAGAATTTATTTAATATTACTTTCTACACCAGGATCCTTTTCTACGTAGCTGACAGCTGGTAACTGTGCAGGGGCGGATCTAGCAAAGTTTAGCCAGGGGGGCCGATAGGGCATGAACAGGGAAAAGGGGGCACAAAGACATACTTTTCTTTCTTATTCTCATTTAAAATGTCTAGCTTTTAATAAAAAATTATCCGAATCTGACACCCAAAGTTTTGAAATGATGTAAAATGTATAGAAGTCCATTACTGTATATAGTAACTATTTAGTCTAATATACCCTAGTAAGCTATAGTACTTTTTCCTTTGGGAAGGTACCATCTGTGCAGTCTGCAATTCTGTTGAAGAAAGATGTTGAATCTATTTAATTATACTTGAAAAATAATTGATTTCTGTGCATTTTTTTTTCACACTGCATCAAATTAAAGTTGATTACGTCGATTAAGCATCATGAGGTGGAGGGTGGTTCCCTATTTTTTTTTTTGCTGGGAGTTTGCAACCCTATTAGTTAGGTTGGCTACTCTTTAAAATACCAGAATAGGGAGGATAGAGTAAGTTTAAGTTCATTAGATTGATCAGTATTGCTGAACTATGAAATATTTTGGGTGCAGTGTATTTTCTGCATACAGATATAACAGAATAGCTTTAGTGATTTTTTTTTAACTTGAGTTTGAACTTATACAAAATGCAGCAAGATATTAAAAAAACAGTTTTATTGATTAAAAAAAACACACTATATCGGATTCATATCGGTATCGGCAGATATCCAAATTTATAATATCGGTACCGTATCGGACATAAAAAAGTGGTATCGTGCCATCTCTAATATCCACCATATACAACCAGTATAGGGCAGCATAAAAGGGCCGCTGGGAAACATAGGTCACATATGGTGCATTTAGCAAGAAGTATATTTCTAACTCAGAATCCAGCATACAATTACTGAGTAAAAGTGTGGACCCTAAGGAGTCAAGGCTTCAAGGAGATAGAAACGGCAAATTCAATGCAAATACTCTGGACTGGTGCCACATGGTAGACAGACTTCCTGTAATTAGGCCCCATGGAAAAACTGGGTTACAGTGTCTTGATTAATTTTCATATTTTCCATTACTGGATTAATCTCCTTTATGTTCCACTTTGCACATCTTCCTGTGAGGGTGCAGCAGTATCTCCCATGCAAGGGCCGTGTGCCAAGTGTTGATATGCTCCCAGCTGGGGCCATATAGTATATGCAACACTGTCCCATATAATTGTGTAGCCCTTTAACCACAAATATGCTGTTTCAAGCTGTGGAAAAAGCACTTTGTGGCTATACTGACGTGAACTGTGAACACACATTTTCAAGTATAATCCAATGACTAACAAGGATCTCATCCTGAAATTTCAAAAGCACAGCTAATGTGATTACCATGTTTGACTTTGTGTGTTTCATATTGTGCCTCTCTCTCATTTGTAAGATTACAGTGTTGTCCCATGCTGCCTCCGAGCCAGCTCCCACACTGTAAAGCTCCAAGCATGTAACATATAGAACAGATGGCATCATATTGTCACTGGCCTTTTTGGCATGTGGCCCTAATAACAGTAAGGGTGGATATGAGCAACCTGTATTTTGCAGTCCCAGCAGGGCTCCTCAGAAACCCTTCATTGAGTCAAAGTGGAACGACAGTTGCTCCTCCTTTTGGGCTGCATTTCAAATGCAAATGATTCATGCAAGGACTGGATCTTTATTAACCTTCCCACAAGTTTTCATGTTGGCCATACATGAATCACACTAACGAGGTTTAATACATATAACTCCTGGGAGAGGTAATTGACCCTGACCTTATAATTGCCTCTAATTTCATAGAAATAATAAAGTCTTAGTGTTCAATTAACTTAAAGGTCGTTTGCAACATCCTAATGCTGCTAATAAAGCATCCATGCATTTCTGCTACGCTGATGCTTATGTGGAAGATGGTTAATTCTGATAGCTGTGACTAACCTCCGGCAAAGAATTGTGCATCAAAACAAGAGACAAGACAGTCAAAACTAAAAAACCTGCTGTGGCAAGGAGGGAACATACAGTAGGAAAAAATGCCTTTCAAAAATGGGGAGGAGGCTGCTTACAAAGGCAGAACCTTTAAGATGCCAACCAGAAGGTCAAAATGGCAATCAAGCAGGAGGCCTGCGATCAAGACAGAACCTCTCCACAAGCTGTAACAGTGGAAGAAATCTTTGCTGTCTGCCACAAGGCTTGGGAAAGGCTGGCCAGTTTGCTGAGACAGAAGGCCTACATGTGCAGATCTGAACCTGGACACTTCAGTTTGACAAGGAACATGATAGAAATAGAAAACCAGAACTTGCTGAGTAGACTCTTCTGAAGAGACAGGCATTGGTTGAGCAAGACATAATATGTAATGTTGGCTCAGTGAGTCCTGGCAGCACCTGGTTTAGTCAATAGAGCTAGAGCTTCTGAGTAATGTGAGGCATCCCTGTAAAGATTAATTTAGTTGTATGAATACAGTTAAAATCTTATCTTGGGTAAGATACGGCACCACAAACTTTCTCCAATTCCCTCATTGGCATGTGTGTGTGTAATGGAGTGTGCTGTCTGCATAGAATAAATGGGTGTGGGTCAATGTGGCTTGTAATGTAAAAGTGCTCAATAAATCTAGAAAAACACAAAATCAAATGCAGTCGAAGAGGTAAAACAGTTAATGTCTTTTAGTGGAGGTGACAAGAATACAGAATAACACCTGTCTAAGTTATATTTGAATAATACATGGAGGAGAAAAAACAACAGCAAGATTGGTTTTCCTCTTTTAAGCTGATTCTGTAACATCTGTTGTTAAATGTTTAAATCCATTTCTCAAGGGTGAGTGCATAATTGATGAGGAATTTTGCAGGGAGATTCATGTTTTTTATCCTAGCTGGTGAAATAACTTCAACATAATTTTTATCTTGATACCTTTTATCATGAGATGACTAAATTGGTGCAGACCATTTTTTAAGGAAGGTTCTCTGCCTTTATCTCTACACTATAATATTGTTGTACACTTTGATATCAGCAGGCAAAATATCCAAATACTGCCACCGACTCACAGCTCTGCTGCCGGCTTTTAACACGTCACACAATTTGTAGAAATGAGTTTTAAAATTTTTGTTTGTTTTTAAAGCTTTAAATGCTCTCATCTTCAAATATATATGCAATCTGCTAACTGCCGACTTCTTAAACCCTAAATGCTGCCTGAAATCTTTTGCCAGTGTCACTTTTTTCATTTAATCCAAATTCATCTTTTTAAAACCATATCTGATTCTCAAACTGTGGTTCTTATTTCCTTTTTCATGAGCACATGTTGTATGGCTAAAGAAAATGTCACTGTGAACCAGATATATAAAACTTACCTAGAATATCTGTAATCTACATAATAAAGGTTGTCTTGGAACTGACTTGAATATTTGCATTACCATTTTTGAGCCACGTTCTAAGTAGCAATGCTAAGGGTACCAACCTGTTTTAGAGCAAAACAAATCAACAACATTGATCCAGCCATTTATTCTTTCAGCCAATTCAGGTTTGTGGGAGAATTGAAGGATTTTAGATTTTTTTTTTTTTCACAAAAAGGAAATGTGTTTTATTTTATTTTCAAAGTTTAAAGAATAACTACAGAGGACAAAAAAGTTAAATCCAATGTAATTCTGCTGATGTAATAATTTTAACACTGGCAGAATGTATTAACACTCCCAATTTGTAATAAAAAGGAAAGTTATTCTTTCTGTGGAAATAATTAAATCATTAATGAATCTAGTTGTCACAATCTGAAAGCAGGGACTCAAGGTTGACGTCTCAGAACACCGTTTATTTACACACCAGTGCGATAATATATACAGTGACGGGGAAAAATCCAGGGTTCCAAGGGAAGGGGAAGGCTCTCTCTCTCACGCTCGCTCACGTCCTCACATCCAACTCACACACGTTTGTACAGCTGGGAGGTCACAGGTCCGGGAAGCTAAACTGGAACAAGAAAGGGAAAAATCACTCACAAGTCACGAAGGTAGGGTGTAAAGGTACAAGACCACGGGAGCTGGGAAGAGAGACTAATGTTAGTAGCACAATCATCCAGCGATGAGAAGATCTGTGGCCCAGCCTCAAATAGTAGTCGGGAAATCAGCTGATTGCCAACTGGTGTGTGAGCCAAGGGCGGGAGCCAGCAGTGAGCTCCGCCCAGGCAGGGAGGTAGGGGAGAGAAAGAGAGACAAAGCAAAAACACAAGTGTAGCCTTGTGAGGCCGGCTGGGCAGGCACGGGGACCATGACACTAGTCGCAGTGTGTAATAACTTTAGTGCAAATAGAGAAGGACATGTTGTTTTTCGCCTCTTTGTATTCAGCTTTTGTGTGTAACAGTTTCCATATAAAGAAATAAACTTCGCCCAGTCAGCCCACTCTCTGGGGAGGATTTACTTTTAAGGAAATAGTATTTTATTTTGTATGTATTCATTCTGTTTTCTTTTGCTCTTTTTGAACATCCTTTAAGAAGTTTGTCATTCAATAAAAATGTGGTAAAAATAACATGACAGACGTTTAGTTGGTTGCACAAACTCATTTGTACACAGCAAAATCTCCAGTGTTAAATTAACACTAGAGAGTGTCTACTGTATATGGGTCCACTCCTCTGAGTGTTAAATACAACACTGTTGAGTGTTAAATTAACACTTTTGACAGTGTTATGTTTAAAAGTAACCTAGTCAGTTTTGAAGATTAACAATGGCTAACACTGAGCAGTGCTGATTTTCTAACACTGGAAAATAACTCAAAATGTTAGAAATATTCCAGTGTTAGAAAATCAGCACTGCAGTGTTAGTCTTTGTTAATCTTCAAAACTGACTAGGTTACTTTTAAACATAACACTGTCAAAAGTGTTAATTTAACACTCAACAGTGTTGTATTTAACACTCAGAGGAGTGGACCCATATAGACACTCTCTAGTGTTAATTTAACACTGGAGATTTTGCTGTGTAAGTAACTGCATATGAATAACTTGAGATTATTATGTAATGTCAGCGCCCTGACCCACTGGTGTCAAGACAACCATCTCACCCTCAACATCGCAAAGACAAAGGAGTTGATAGTGGACTTCCGGAAGTGCAGAGAAGTACACACCCCCATCACCATCAACGGCGCTGCTGTGGAGAGAGTGAGCAGCTTCCGGTTCCTTGGGGTACATCTGGCTGAGGATCTTACGTGGTCAGTACACATAAATAAAACAGTGAAGAAGGCGCAACAGCGCCTCTTCTTTCTCAGGAGATTGAAAAGATTCGGCATGAGCCCCCGCATCCTCAGGACCTTCTATCGCTGTGCCATTGAGAGCATCCTCACTGGATGCATCACCACCTGGTATGGCAACAGCACCGCTTACAACTGCAAAGCTCTCCAGAGAGTAGTGCGGTGCTCTGAACGGATAATTGGAGGTGAGCTTCCCTCCCTCCAAGACATCTACAGGAAGCGGTGCCTGAGGAAAGCGGGGAGGATCATCAAGGACTCCAGTCACCCCAGCCATAAACTGTTCAGACTACTTCCATCAGGAAGGAGGTTCTGCAGCATCCGATCCCGTACCAGCAGACTGAGAGACAGCTTCTTCCACCAGGCCATCAGACTGCTGAACACGTCATAGACACCTCACCTTCACTACTGGAACTTCAACATTATGCACTCCGTACTGTACAGTAATGCCACTGTTTTGCACATGTCTCAACTCTGTATATTTTTATATATTTTATTTTATTGTTTACTCTATTTAATTTGTAAAATATGTATACACACACACACATGCAGAAAAACATATTTAGTATACACATCCAGAAATGCATATACTGTATGCATCTATATATATATATATATATATATATATATATATATATATATATATATATATATATATATATATATATATATATATATATATTAGGGGTGCAACGATATTCGTATCGATATCGAACCGTTCGATACAGTGCTTTCGGTTCGGTACGCATATGTATCGAACAATACAAAATTTGTAATTTATTTTATCAACTTTCCTTCTGACGATGCTGTCTGTGTTGAGCGCTCAGTGAATCTGCGTTCGACTACTCCGCCTAGGGTCGACAGTGCAGCCTAGGCGGAGTAGTCGAACGCAGATTCACTGAGCGCTCAACACAGACAGCATCGTCAGAAGGAAGAGCGCAGGGCAAGCTAGCGAGACAGAAGTTAAGCTCCCCTTACAACATGGACCTCCCCCATGGACCACCCTCATTCAGATCTGGCCTTTGGAATTATTTTGGTTTTCATGTGACGTATGACCCTGAAGGTAAGCGAGTCATGGACTAAAGTAAAACAGTATGTTGGATGTGCCATGCAATGCTCAATTACATGGGTGGGAACTAGTGTGTTAGCGCAGTTAGCTCGTTAACGTGTTGGCCGTCTAGCCCCATGCACGGGGCGATCGGCGGTAGCTCGTTAACGGAGATTTGCCGTGCTGTGGCGTTAAGGTCATTTCAACGAGATTAACCTGAAAGCACTAGTGGGAACACAACGAATATGACTGCACATTTACGCCGACATCATCCTAGTGCAAAGACAAGTGGAAGCAGAAAAAAAACAAGCAAGCATGCTACTAACTTTAGCCGAGTCATTTAGACAGCTGTTTAATATGCTGCTGAGAATATAGCCCAGAAGAAGCGGATAGTATAGCTTTTATTTTGGAAAGAGACATTTCTCTGTAATAAACTCTCTTTTCCAAAGATGAGTGATTCCTCAATCAGATACAGGGCTTGCAATATCGCTAGCCCGACGTCCTGGGGCTAGCGATTTTTTTCAGTCGGGGTACCAAAATCTATCTCTTCCCTGCCCGTCGGGCTTTTGTAGGAAGGAAAAATATATGTCAATGCTTTTGCATTCTTTCGGAAATGTAGCTGGGTAATTATGTCATTGGCATCGGTGAGCCACTGTCAATATGTGACATATTGAAATTGCGTTTGAATTTGCGCTTGTTTTTTTGCTTTCACTTTGCAATCGTGCGAACTGTGTATAGAGAGCGACAGCACTGATCTGTGAGTGATGATAATTTGTGCACCAATTCCTCTGACATCGTCTTATTAATTGTTAGCTTACTATGCAAACATGACAAGTGAAATCTCCCGCAGCTTAAACATGTGAGAGGTTGATCGCGCAGAGAATTGCTGAGCTTATGTGAGTGCGTGTGTAAAAGCAGCAGGATATATATTTGACTACGATGACCTGGATGACTGAGAACCTTCACAGACAGATATATATTTTAGTTCTGCTGAGCCAAATAAGACAGGTCAGGGTGAAGAAGTGACAGCCAAAGAAAAGCTTACCACAAAACGGAGAAGTTATGACAAATCAGACTATAGGGCAAAAAGAAAGTGCAGCTTTATGGTTTCATGGACAAAAGAATTTCTGTGGCTGCAATATGACGAGCTAAATAACCAGGGCTGCACATAAGTGGTCCGCAGGTGCGTATTCGCTGTCAAAATAAAAAACACGCACAAGGGTTAGGGTTAAATTTAAAAACTGTACTTTTGAGTTAAAATATATATTTATAATTTTAATAAATGACAAATTAAAAAGGCATGAACATTTTTTTTGTATCGAAAAAATATCGAACCGTGACACCAAAGTATCGAACCGAACCGAACCGTGAATTTTGTGTATCGTTGCACCCCTAATATATATATATATATATATATATATATATATATATATATATATATATATATATATATATATATTGTACATATATTTATTAGTTTCAGATTCAGCCATTCTTATATTTTGCTTGTTTATGCTATTGTATTTTGCACAACTCTGTTGCTTGTGAAGCTCGCACACAAGAATTTCACTCACATGTACTGTACCAATGTACCTGCACATTTGATGTGACAATAAAAGTGATTTGATTTGATTTGATAATATTGTACTACAGTATATTTTTAACTAGCCAGGCAGATCATTTTATTTCAGATGTGAAATGTAAAAGGCAGATCAGAAATCATCTGACACAACATTTGGAAACTGTAAAGTGATATTTAGAGTCCCCGTATTCAGTATCATTTTCAACCAATTAATAGCTGTGTTGACCTTGAAGGCCTTGGTGGATACAAGGCTAATTTTAATGGAAGGCTAAACTGAGGGCAAATTTCCCCGACTCTACACAACCTTCTGTCATATTTCATAATTCATGAAATTATTCACTCAAAATGTTTCAAGCTATCGTGTTTACAGAGAGTGACACAGACGCACAGATGCAGACATCACCTCCTTGGCAAAGCTAACTATTGTGCACAGACATTTATGTAGCCCTGTGACAAACTCCTGAATAACACTGTTACAGTCTGGGTTATTGTCACCAGTCTTCTAGACACTGGGTTGTGTGCTAACTAGGTTCACTTGGGTTCAGGTAGGAATATGTTCCAAACCAAAACCCTAACCTGGAATACAGCAGCAGGGTCTGCTGGATATCGATTCATATCAACTGATTCGGCTTCAGAGCCAGTCCCAAGTGTCCATTACAGAAGCTCTCCTTTTTGACCTGTGATTTTCATCAGCTTTGTTTCAGCCGTGGTAGGTGAGCTTGGTAAAAACTATCCAGTCCTAATCTCCAAGTTGGAAACAATGGCTTTATGTGTTTGTGGTTCAGTCTAAGTTGGCGTTCCTTATGGAAGCAGCAGTGCATAGTAAGAAAATACAAGACGAAAATATCTTCTGCGTGTTTGAGCAATGATGTGAATATTTTATCCTATGAGGACCATGTGGTGTGCAAAGGTTGTTACATAAGTTGGGGAGATGTGTAACCAGCTAAGCTAATCCGGTTTACTCTTCTTTAACAAGCCTTCCTTTCGGTATGCCTAATCTGACTCTCAATCTCATCTCGCTTCCTCTCTTCCCTTTTCTCTCTCAGGGGGATTGTAAAGTGATGAGTCCAATTGCATATACCCACTTCCTTCTCTTTATCACCCCTTCTCTTCCTCTTCTCTTCCTTTTTCTCACTCCCCCTCATCACATATCTTGGACCGGTGGTAATAACCTAAAATGTCGACAACAAATCATCTTCTCTATTCCGATCAGTACATGATGCACGGTGACCTTATGCTATAGAGCACTGGTAGAAAATGAGAAAATGAGTGTCTGGAAGAGGCCGTTTCTTATATTCTAGGAAGCAAGATGGTGCCACAGAGGACTAATCTGAACACTGTTCAGGTCAGAGAAAATGTCAATACAGATCAGCATTGGAAGAGAAAAATATAACAGTGGTTAACACAGTGTATTAGTCTGCAGGCATAATGTAGACACATTGCATTTTACACATCATATGGATTAATCACAGTTATTAAATTCTCATGTGAATGTTTGGTTTCATTTAGATTTGCAGCCAACGTTTGATGGGGATTTTCTGATGATTTTCAATAAGGCTGCTGGCAGTTTGGTTATATATGTGTTTCTGCAATAAAGGCTTGAACTCAAAGTTCCTGAGGCTGATCTCTGTACACCAGATCGTAATAAGGTATTTACCCTGTGTTTGACTGCAGCAGGGCAGAATCTGGCAGGTGTAACTGTAACAGCTGCAGATCATCAGCAGTCAGGTTTGAACTGTTTATCTCCAGCCAGCTTAGTCTGTCTTCAGAAAGAAATCTGGTTGCAAAGTTGTTTGGCAAGCTCCGGGTGTCTGAGCTGTACGGTAAAGTGCTGGCAAAAGGAATGCTTACCCAGGCTTTATTTTTAGACTCTTTCTTGGCTCATTTGTCAGCTAACTTGATGCTTCTTTTGGGCTAACAATGTGCTTTGATTTGTGCTTCATTTCTTGGCTTGCTAATTAACGGGATGCACCCAAGAATGGACTAAACAGGAAAGAACTGAACAACAGAACTGGCTTGAGGACCCACTGATTTGCCAACTGCCCTAGAATCCCCCTGGTGCATTACTAGCAGTGTTGGGTAAGTTACTTTAAAATAGTAACTTAGTTACATTACTAGTTACTTCTCTCAAAAGTAACTCAGTTACTTCAAGTTACTCATTACTTTCAAAGTAACTAGTTACTAGGGAAAGTAACTTTGGTTTTACTCAGAATTCTCTTGTTAATGTGTTGCTTCCATAACTTTGCCAATCTTCTAGCTTGCTTACTTGCCACAAGTGCACTGTGCCACCTACCAATAGAAAGGAAAAGATAATGTGCATATTTCCACAAGCGAAATCCCACGCCTGGACCGTCATTAACTGCTGCCATGATTCTAGCCTACGTCACAGCATCATGTGCGCCTTTTATATCCAACACAAAAACTGCAGTTGTGGTGCTTTGATTGTACTCAGAACTCGGAAATTCTGCCTTCTGAATAGGAAGATGTAGGCAACACCAGACTGCAGATGAGCTGCATACAGAGCTGGACTGGGACAGAAAATTGGCCCGGGCATTTTGACTAGAGACCGGCCCACCATTATAGGAAAAATCATAAAGCCTTTGAATGAAAACAAACGCTGTTGTGACAGTGATGTTCACTGACTTGATGGTATATATGTATCAATCTATTAATCGTTTGTTGTAAGACTCAGATAATTATTTTTTAAAAGCTAGACATTTTAAATGAGAATAAGAAAGAAAAGTATTTCTTTGTGCCCCCCTTTCCCTGTTAATGCCCTACCTGCCCCCCTGGCAAAACTTTGCTAGATCCGCACCTGCACAGTTACCAGCTGTCAGCTACCTAAAAAAGGATCCTGGGGTTATTTGTCTCTCAGAAACAGTTCATAACTTCCCTTCAACTCATTCATGTCACCTAAAAGGTAAACCTGTTTCTCCATCACCTGTTCAGCTCTGGTGATCCAGTAAGGGCATCTCCTGGTTTCATCTTCATGTTTCCCTCTCACCAGATAACCAAACCATATCATGACCAGCAGCTTTACAGCTGTGGCTCCAGCAAACATCAGCTGATACTAGAAATTAATATTAAATAAATTCTAACAACAGCTGATCAAGCTTAAACGTGCTGCTGTTGTTTAGCGCGACATCCGCTGGTTTCTTCTTTCTGGCGCAAAGTGAGAGATAAACAAACAAGACAGCCGATCAGCTGGTCATTGATCAGTTTTCATGATTGAAGTAGAAACGGGAGAGGGAGGGGGAAGAATGAAAGAAGAAGAGGCAGCTGTGCAGCAAAGACACAGAATAACTCCAGCTTTGTGCCTTTTTTATTGTAGCTGAATTACGGGACAAACTGTTCCTTTTCACCTCAATAAGAAACGCGTAATATTTTCTCTGAATACCAGACGGGACGGTTGGCAACTCTAATAACTTATGAACAAAATAAAATTCTACATCAGTAACTTCATAGCACCCACCCAGCTGTATAGAAACTCCGTCATGCTAGCTAGCACGCATTACGGAAAAAGTCAGAATAACAAAAATAAACTCCACCTAAACTTGGTTTATATCTGACCCAGATAGACTGCAGGTCATAAATTCTTACCTGAAGTTCAGTTCACACTTGGACCGCCTCGGGTCTCTTTTCCTTCTGCGTCCCTTTTCCTTCATCCACCTGCTGGCCTCCACCACTTGCTAATGTTACTGAATCTGTGGAAGCTCCGCGATAGCCACCACACGAAGTAACGAGTAACGACCCTATCTAAATCCCAGTAACGACTAACGCGTTCTTGATTTTGGCATAATAACTAGTTACCGTGCTCGTTACCACAATAATAACGTAGTTACTGTAACGCGTTACTTAATAACGCGTTAGTCCCAACACTGGTTACTAGTTACTCTGTTTGTCTTCAGAGCTGTGAGACACTGCCTCCAAACCATGTATTTTTAATTGTTATCGAACCAAATCTGTGTCTGTGCACAAACAGGACAAGTTTGGGGATATTTGGTTGAGCAATTTCTTTCCATTCCTGGATGAGGGCAGCTGTGCACTGGTGATTGGCTACAGCTGCCTCCGATGAGCATGTCGACTAAGCACATCCCTGCTGTGTTCAGTAGGAGACATATCAGACTAAATACTGGCCGCAAGAATGGCAAAATCAACGTTTGAACACCTCATCTCATTACTTCTGTCCAGTAGATTTATACCAAGAACAATCAGATTAGCAATGCTGCTCTCAGACATGTGTGCCACTATACAGCGTGCTGATATCCTAACCATGGTCAGCTTCCTAACTGTGGCAATTAAGTTCAATGCAATTCAATTTTATTTATATCATGTCACAGCTGCTACCCTTAGAGGTTACTCAGGCCTTTCTGTCTGTGTAACTTCATTTCTGCTGCCTAACTAATTGGTGGCTGATGGCACCAATGACAACACTGCTTTCTTTGCATTCCACTTGTTATTAGAGAATGCAGCGAACGTGGACTGTCAGACTATGTAGCGCTTTTCTTCTGTCCTGGAGTACTCAAAGCGCTTTATACAACATGCCACATTCACCCACTCACACAGGCACCTTCTTCTATGTTTCAAGGGCTTTCTATCTAAGCATGCATACTTTGAGGTTAGTATCTTGCCCAAGATGCTTGGCATGCAGACTTGGGCAGCCAGGGATCAAACCATAAAACTTCCGATTAGCAAGTGACCACAGGCACCCCACTTCATCAGTTCAGAGGTGTACAATGAGTTTGTTTGTCTTCGATAAACTAATTACCAGTCCCACCATGGACTAAAACAATCAACCAGAGCTAAAAACTGGTCAGAAGATGTCCTAACAGATTACAGTGATTTACTGAGAAATGAATACAAAACAAAGGCTAAAAAATGTAATTGATAAAAAACTGTTTGTAAAAGTAGATGTACGCTACCTACCACAAGCCCCGCCCACTAACTATTTAAATCCAGTCACAGAAAGCGGTGGTCTTTTCCCACACATGTTGTACTGACACTACATACAACGAGACAGAGCACTGTTACCTCCTTTTTTAGTGGTTTTTGTTCCAAGTTGTCAGGCCCCACAGTTTTATGAAATTACTGAAACTTTTGTAAAAACAAAAGTCCCTTTGAACAGCTGATGTCAGGAGCAGGTGCACATATGTTTGAGTGCCACAAAAAAGACAAAGCTGTAAATGATGGACGACACTCTGAAGCATTGTCTGTTCTCATTGTTTCTGTGGAACTTGTGTCCAACAAAAAAAAATGCAAACAACACGTTCTTTGCTTCGGGTACTAATGAATAATAAAATTATACTCTGGCTTTAAGGAATACTGACACAAGGCCACATCTAACCTCACTTCCATTTTCCAATGACACCTGAGTTTTTCCCAGCCATTCTTTAAAAAGTCCTCTTTCCTTTCTTTTACAGCCTTGAAACTGCTTTTGATCAAAAGCATGGCTGAGCTATTCATGGTGCTGAAAAGACAGTGACTGCTGCTATTCATGGTAGCCCTCTATACTAGACTGTTGATTTAGACAGATACATGTACAAATGTGTATATATCTCGAGCTGCCTTTTGATTCTGCAGAAATGTGTTGCACTTAGTAGGTAACTCAATCTTACACAAACAAAAAGACATATTTGGATGTAGCCATACTGACATCACCTCTGACACCAGAGCCAGTCTACAAGAGCCATTCAACTTCCTATTAAACCCACTGTACAGAAGCTTTTCGCAATTAAGTGGGGTGTGTAGTGTGTTCCAGTACAGACATAAAATCCACAGTGAATTGGAGTCAGTGAAGCTAAATGGCTAAAATACTTATTTGCACTCCTAGACAAAAAACAAAACAAAAAAACAAATATTTTATTTTCATTTTTGTTGTCTGCAATGAAAGAAAACAGCTTCCTTCATTTTTGTTACAGGGCAGAGACAACGAAGTTCCAGATGAAGGCCATAGACAGCATTGGAAAAATAAACACAAATCTGTTCTACGGATTATTTATTATGTGAATAATCGGCTGTAGAAGTATTAGGAAACAAGAAAGAGACTGCTAAACAGGTGCATACTTCCCACTTAAAAACACTGCTCATAACTGTTACAATATGGGTCTTTGCAACATAGTAACATAATGATATCACCATTTCTATTGATTTTTACAAGCAACTGGCACTGCACCGACTTGAAGAGTTTTTCTGGAGAGTTCATTTGCCGTTCACTAGACTTAGGACATCTAAATAACTGGCTCTCACATTGGTTTGCTGAATCATGCAGTGCTGTCAAATGAGTCTGAATGGTACTGCTGAACAAGTCCCATCTGTCTACTACTGATTGCTGTAACTCCATCAGTTCAAATGAGCGCCTTTTTCTTCAGATCCATTCATCTTTCTCTCAGCACACGCTTGAAAGGCACAAATATGTTCTCCCCATCTGTCTGGTGATCAACCTGACTGGTCTTTTCAAAAAAGAACAAGAACCTTTAACCCAGGTGTGTCATCTGACACTGCAATGTTCTCTTTTGAAACCCAGCAATGTATTTGAAAAATACAGAATTGTTTTGTTAAGTGGTAAATATTTCCACTTCATTAAATAAATTAAAAAAGTCAAAGACGTATTTTTTTTGATGCTGTTGCCATTGGTTTTTGCGTAGCACTGTGCAAAAGTCTTGCCACATCCCTCATTTCCTTATATTTAGCTAAGAAAAGGAGAAATAGGTGCAGTGATTTGCTGAACTTTAGTTAACTACAGTGTTCCTACATTTCTTTGAGCAAAGTATAGCATCAAGTCACATATACTGATATATGATAGAGGTTGTGCAGGTAGTCCAGATCCTGGGGCGCCCACACAAACGCAAAGCAGGAGATGAAGCATCGCTGAATATGTTTCCAAACCAACTTCATTCTAAGCCAAAGACTAGAAAATATGGTGAAGCATATCTTCCCTTTGGCTTCACCTGCACAAGTGCCGAGGTAGGTCTCCCCTGCAGAATTGGTTTTCCCTTCGTCGGGAGCAGCGCTGGCTGTTCAAATCACAGACAAACAGTATCCCACATTTTTGATTTTTAGTTCACAAACACTTCTTGTAATGACTAACTACTCCTGAAATTTTGGAGATGTTTGCTATTTATACAGTAAAGTTACAGTGGTATACAAATAACATCAGGCTGATCCTGCCACGATTTGTTCCCCCGGTTCAAATGACAGACAAACAGTATCCCACAGCTGTTTATGTTTTTAAACCCATTTTTCATAGAGAGGCATTTTCTGAAAAATGTATTGACAGCAATGTTGAACATTATTACACAGGAAAAAAACATCTACAAGTAAGTAAGTAAGTAAGTATCTGCTTTTCTAAATGGAGGGACAGTAACTGCGTGTGTATGTAAGCTTGTAAAACCTGCAGATAGTCAGACTAACAGTATTTTGTCTCTATCTGCCATTCTGCAATTCATCTCATGTAAACAATAACATGGTGCACAGTGTGACGTGAAAAAAGGCACATACCTTTGACGTTGTGTGACGAACTCTGTATTCCTCGTCCAGGCATAAGTGCAAAAAAGGAGGGGGGGGGGGTTCTGTTTTTTTTTCTTGTAAAATGAAAAAAAAGTTTGGGAACCACTGATGTAACGAATGGGTAGGGCTATATGTGATGGATCAAATGCTTTCTGTTGCTTAATGGAGGAACACAGCGGTGAGCAGATCTATGTGGAAGCAGCAAGTGCCTATTCACAGAAAACTGAAGTGAAATTATTTATTTTTCTGTTCAACTCAACAATCTAGAGGCCAGCCTATCAGTGACAAATATTAAAAAGTATGTAAAGTAGATGGAACTATAATTGAGCCCTGTTAAGCAGGTTTTAAAATTGTTGGTTTGTTGTTCCCATTCACAAGCACTTCATATTCCCCTAAATTAAATGATTAAAAAATAAGCAGACCTTTTAGCAACATTTTGATCATATTAGCATTTTAAGGCCTTGTATTGATTATGTTGTTGGTGGCACAGCAAAGAATCTCCTGTCCTGGTTTAACTTTACTACACAAATGACTACACAGTGTGTTTCAGGGTGTTTTGGGGTTTTTGTAGCTGAGTGGATCTTCTTTATGCAATCTCAGCTTAGACTAAATGTAGAACATGTGACAATAACTTTACAAATAATATCTTATGGTCAAATTATTCGTGTTCATTATGAGCCCAGTTTGACTAATACCTTTACAGCAGATCACACTACAACCTGGGTTTGCCACTTATCTGTACTTTAATTTTAATAACTGTACATTAATGTTTTGATAACTATTGTCCATGATATAAATATGTAAAAAATTTGTATGTTTCTGTCCTGTGTCCTGTTCTGTTTGTATGTGTTGTTTTGCTGCTGTTACAACCAAATTTCCCCTGTGGGGCAATTAAAGGATTATTCTATTCTATTCTATTCTATTCTTATGTGATAACCAAGATACTGAAAGTGAATTGCCTATAGACAGTATATACATTTGCCTGTTGAAAGTAGCAGAGTTTTATTTAAAATCAACATGGGCAACAACAGGAATTTTTAATGTAATTGGTTTGAAAAGAAATCTGCCTTTACATGGGAGGTTTGATTAAGCCCCTTAAAACAAGACTTTCCAGCATCGCATATCTAACCAGAAATGTACCACCTAACTGCAGTATATTAGCTGTGACCTTTCGGGATGTACTAACAAGGCGGCCAAGCTGCAATGAGTTGTCAGCAATGCAGTGCTGAAGCCTAATCACCCAGAGTAACCTTAGCAAGAGAGAAAAACAGGGAATCTGCAAAAATAATGAATCTGCCTGATCACTCTGGGGGCTGCAGCAGCTTAGAGAGTCTCTTCAAATGGATGAATGGGACTCAGAACTATTAGTCAGCAAACACCTGCTCTGCTGAAGTGTCCTTGAGCAAGCTGCATAGTCAAAACATGCTTCACTGAAGAGTTTCTGAACCTTAAAGTCTCTGTAGCGGAGACTGTGTGAAGTCTTTCCTTACATGCTTCAACTGCATGTGGGTGTAAATAAAAGATCACGTTTGAGTCAAGCAACTGATAGGTTCATATCAAAAAAGAGAGAAAGAGCAAGTGAAATATAGATAGATTGAGGCATATGAGCTAACCAGCCAGCATTACCATTGACCTTTCCCAGTGGCTGGGCAGAGCCAGCCAGGGCTAATGCAAGAACGGGTGGTACTCAGCTAAATGCTAGCATGTCACAACCTATCTCATCAAATTCTTAGTTCAACCTTTCCTCTGCCCCAATGGGCTCTGGGTGTAATAAGCAATATCTTTATAGTGCAAAAAGGCCGTCGTACTAACAGGGTTTTGTGTGAATGGGAATGCTTTGTGTGTATGTTTCACTATTGTAATAATCCCACGTACAGACAGTGAAAGGATATGACATAGCATCACCAAAGGAGGCTGACATTCACCTTTGGATAACGTTTTATTTCAGGATTGAGAAAACGTGTGAAAAAGACCCTAATTCAGATTTCATGGTAGCTAAAATAAGATCCTAGTTTATCAACCTTTGAGCTGACCTCTTCCAGAACAGCAGAAAGGCAAACAAACACATAATTTTTCACTTGTCACCAACAACTTTATGCTACCTAATATAGCATAAGACGTCAGGGCACGGGCAGCAGGTGTGTTTGTTTAACCAAAAAAAGCATTCTTGACTTGATTAGCTCCAAAAATTCTGGTCTTCAAAGACAAAAAACCAATTATCTAACATACACATGCTTCACTGACGGTTTATGTTGCGCATGCATGCGCCTGTAACATGCATGCGCCTGTAACAGTTGCTCCTGCTCTTTCTCTTTCTTACTTATTTCTTTGTTCTTACTTCTGCTTTTGTCTGTTTTAGTGTGTAATTTCCTTCGGGATTAATAAAGTATTCTGATTCTGATATAAACTAATTAATTGCAACATGTGTCATTAGGATTCATATAGAGTCTTTAAACTGATACACATAACTACAAAGCTGTGATGTCTGTGAAAATCAAATTCATATTTACCGTGACTAAGTCTTGGCTCTAAATGTCACATGATGAGATTAACATTTCTTGACCCAAAGGTTTTTGTGTATGTTATAAATAGTTTTCATGTTTTGATGTAAGTCTGATTGCGCTCTTTTTTGTGCAATTTTAGATGCA
The DNA here is from genome assembly GCF_057381915.1 of Diplotaxodon limnothrissa. Classification (NCBI taxonomy): domain Eukaryota; kingdom Metazoa; phylum Chordata; class Actinopteri; order Cichliformes; family Cichlidae; genus Diplotaxodon; species Diplotaxodon limnothrissa. Next base: position 20,592,289 of record NC_140597.1, read on the forward strand.
TTAAGAAAACTGAAAAGTATTCACAGCACCACTTTTTCCACATTTTGTCGCAATTTAGTTTTTGCCATATTTTATTCATATTTGTGAATTTCATATTTAAAACTATTCTACATGTTATTCCGTAATCATGACCGGAGTTGATGAAGGTTTTTTTTATGACTCATATTTTAGATTTTAAGAAGCCAATGCTTGGACACTTTTTGATGCATCTCTCCCAAATTATAGATCCTGATTCTTTTTGATCACAAGAACGACCGGTGACAATTTCAGGCTTTTACCTTGCCTCAAATTTCAATGTGCAAAAAGAGAAAACAAAAAATTAAAAATGTCTAAAATTGGGTCAATGGACCATTTTTCAAAAAAATCTGCCTTGAAAAGTATTTGATGCATGAAGGAAAAAAAATAAATGTTGAAATTTCGTGCAATAATTTTATGTTTTATGTTTTTTTATGTTTTAAATTTTTATTGTTTTTATATGGAATAAGAAATTTATTTTTGTGAGAATAAAGACGACTGAACTATTATTGTAAATATACTCATAGTGCTCTGTAGGACCTTGAAGTTAAACAGAATTACGCAGCTTGTCTCTAATTTCAGCCATTTGTTCCAGAACAAGTAAAACACAAAAATAAACCCATGATTATTCATTAGATACAGTAAGTGAATGACTGTAGGTTAAACTGAAAATAACCTGGGCTTCCCCATGTTGCTCCTGAGGGACCAGGTCATTCTCAACAGGTATCATGAGCTCTGCTCAATTTATAATTGGCAGGTCAACTGGCTGATGCGCTACACTAGTGTACTACTGACTCCTTTGAAGTGAATCTATCTAAATGTAATGAATTTGCCACTTTCTTCCACAGTAAAGTTGATAATAATTTAGGTAATAGTTTAGAATCTTGTTGTAATGTATCTCGCACTGCCTCATATTATCAAATTACTGCCACAAGCATCTACGTTCACATCCATAAAATCTAAAGACCTAAACGTTATTCATCAGCAACCCCATCAAACTGTTCAAATCTGTCAGTGTTTTATAAATCCATCCATCCATCCATTCGCTTCCGCTTATCCTTTTCAGGGTCGCGGGGGGCGCTGGAGCCTATCCCAGCTGTCATAGGGCGAGAGGCGGGGTACACCCTGGACAGGTCGCCAGTCTGTCGCAGGGCTAACACATAGGGACAGACAACCATTCACGCTGACATTCACTCGCACATTCACACCTAGTGACAATTTAGATTAATCAATTAACCTATCCCCACAAGCTGCATGTCTTTGGACGGTGGGAGGAAGCCGGAGTACCCGGAGAGAACCCACGCAAACACGGGGAGAACATGCAAACTCCACACAGAAAGACCCCGGCCTGATGGAGGAATTGAACTCAGGACCTTCTTGCTGTGCGGCAACAGTGCTAACCACCGTGCCACCGTGCTGCCCCTGTTTTATAAATCATTTAGTAAATATTACCAACAGCTAGCATTTCTCTGTTTCTCACAGATGGGCTGTGATCACACCGCTGCTAAAGAAAGTACCTTAGATCCACTGGTAAGTAATAATTAAACACCAACTTCTATTAGGTCTTTTCTCAGCAAAAGCTTGAACTGAATAACAACTAAATCAACATCTTCCAACTCACAGTATTTATAACAGGCAGGTTTCAGAACCAACTATAGCACAGAAACAGCCGTCATGGACATGAAGATCAGCTGTGACTTGCCAAGAGTCTCAGTGTTCAGTGATGTCGTTGCTTTCCACATGCTTGATGGTTTCATTTTAATTCAAAGGCTTCATGAGTCACATAGTTAACAGGTCAGGTTCTCAGCTGGTTTTCATCATATGCAAAGGGCAGGCATTCTTATGTTTCAATTAGTAGACTCAAACTTGTTTGTTTTTATCATAACTTCCTCTAAAACTCTTTGAGCAAATCTGGGATTATTTTAGACAATGAACTCAGTTTTGATAATCGCATTAATAAGTTCACCAAAACCCTGTCCACCATTAAAAAATATACAAATTTAAGTCAAAGTAACAGAGAAAATGGTCCATGCAGTCATAGAAAGTAGATTACTGTAATGGTTTATTTGCAGGATTATTCAAATCATCAGCAGCCAGTACTGAGTCTATTATTTGCCTCCGAGGTCGATATAGAATTACCTTTAAAATACTTCTTCTAGTTCCTAAACATCTGAATGGTTTGACTCCCTAGTACATCACTGACTTGCTCAGTGTCTGTAACCCAATTAGACTGCTCCAGTCAGCAGCTGCAGATCTGTTCCTAGAATTAGATGTAAGTGTGCTGAGGGTGCTCTCACCACGGACCTGCTCTAAGGAACAAACTGCCTGTTGGTGACCTGTGCTCAGTTAAAACCGCGTACATTCAACAACACTTTTTATTCTTACAGGCATTATAACTGTGTGTGTGTGTGTGTGTGTGTGTGTGTGTGTGTGTGTGTGTGTGTGTGTGTGTGTGTGTGTGTTAGTTTGTTTTATTGGCCTGGGGCTTATGGTAAGCACAATAAGTTTAAATACAATAAAACATGAATATAAGTACTGTTGATATTGAGATTGTATCAGAGCACTTAAAAACTGTAAAAACTTTAATAACATATTTGTTTTTTTAAGAGCTTAAGCAATTAGACATATTATATGCAATGTTATTACATATGATATGTCTATATTGGGGGTGGGTGGGCAGCTGTGTCACTGTGGCATCTCTTACTGTTGTAAAATCCTGTGTAAATATAGCAACTCTTATTCCAGTACATGCTGTGTTTCTGAGAACATCAGTAGAGGAAGGGTGGAAATATGAGCCCTGAAAGCTAAACAGCCTTTGTAGAGATTACCGTAAGTATATGTACTGAATATATGACATACAGGACAGTTATAAATGTTACACAGCTGAGAGCATTTTGCCAGGATTTTGGTGAGACTGACCGCAGGACTTTATGATTTTGTCATTTTTGTTCCTTGGTTGTCTTACTTAATGACTTCACTTTACATTTACTTTAGATCTTCAAAATAAAAACACCTGCTTGAATGACTTTATGTTTGTGAAATGAGCCTTTAACCAATTTTAATTCAAGAAGAGAACATGTTTGCACCAGGAAGATAATGACTTGAACCAGGCTGCTCTACAAAATTATTTTTGGAATCATAGACTCTTCGATTATTGGGCTCTTAGATATGAGTTTGTCACAGCTTTGTGATAAATGCTACTTTCAAATGGATTTTGTGCTCAAACTGCACATAATGTAATTGATGTCATCAATACACATTATTGTCCAGGTTTAAACCCTTAGAATTTACTTTCCCTGCCAGTTGTGCTTATTATTTCACAAGTATGCACACAAAAGGCAAATGCCTGGCCACTTTGATGAGCACCGATGAGTAGAGTGTTATTGAGTGTTTCAAAACACACAAGTGACATCAGATTGAGAGGGCGGGTGGGGGGGTCAGTGATGTCACTTGTGTGTTTTGAAACACACAAGTGACATTGTCAGTGAAGACAATTCACCAGAATAAAAACTGTTTACATGCACTGTAAAAAAAAAATCCTAGACAAACAGTAATATTCCAGCAGCTGGGGCGCCAAAATAATACCAGAAAATAACAGAAAATAACTTTCTCATAAAAATAGGGTTATTTTCAATAATGACAATACAGTTTGTTGCCCTAATTTTACATGAGATTTTGCCTTTATCAAGTGCTTTTAAACATTAAATTAGGAACATTTTGATGTGATTAAACAATAAAATTACCTATAAACAAGGTCAATGAATGCAGCAATATGAATAATAATACTTAAATGTACAGAAATATACACTTAACAGTTGGTTTAAATAATAATAATAATAATGGATTGCATTTATATAGCGCTTTCCGAGACCCTCAAAGCGCTTTACAATTCCACTATTCATTCACTCTCACATTCACACACTGGTGGAGGAAGCTACAGTTGTAGCCACAGCTGCCCTGGAGCAGACTGACAGAAGCGAGGCTGCCATATCGCACCATCTGGCCATCACCAGTAGGCGGTAGGTGAAGTGTCTTGCCCAAGGACACAACGACCGAGAGTGTCCGAGCCGGGGCTTGAACCAGCAACCTTCTGATTACAAGACGATCTGCCAACTCTTGAGCCACGATCGCCCTAAATAACATTAGTTGATGTAAAAAAAAGTTTATAAGAGTCATTTTATATATTTTCCATAGCATTACAGACAATCAAAATATAGTTAGGCTCTAACAAGATCCTCACACTTCAGTAACTGAACAGAACCATCTCAGCTGTCATGGGGCAAGAGGTGGTGTGCACACCTGACAGGTTACCAGTCCATTGCAGAGAGGCAGAAAACCTACCACTGATTTAAAGTCACCGGTTAACCTAACATGTGCATTTTGGACTGCGGGAGGAAGCCAGGGTACTTAAGGAGAGCCCACAAACCAGTTCCAGACAGGGGAGCCCCATCCGACCAGTGGATTTAAACTTTCTTGCTATCAGGCAACAATAATACCCACTACACCAATGTACCAACCTTTTATGCTATCTTGTCACCAAAGGCAAAAGGGTCCTCAGTGAGGCAGCAGGTGTAGAGTGATTGATAAAAACCCCTGTAAGGAACCAGAGACTGAACCAGTTGGACTTATGTATGTTGTGATTTTTTTTTCCCAGCACTTTTGGGTCAGGCAAAAGGTCCTTGCTGCTGTTTGCATGTTTCCGTCCAGTGACACCTTCTTTGAATCATTGGAGTCAACTTGCCAGAGTGGCCCAGCTACCCACCATTGTTCCCACTGGGAAACTTAAACGCTCATGTGGGCAGCGACAATAAGACTTGGAGACTGGGCAGCACGGCCTGCGCGATTTGAACCCAAGCAGTGGTCTGTTATTAGACTTCTGTCCAAATTACAATGTCTCTATAACATACACCTTGTTCATAAATGAGGAAAGAGGGGAGCAGGAGATACTGTGGAGATTACATCCCCAGCCTTCCCCCTGATGAGCTGGAGGAGGTGCGTGGGGAGAGCGAGGCCTGGACTGCTGCCATTGTGACCCGGTCATTAATGATTTACCAATAATAAAAGATGTACTCTGTTATTACACTGTCTGACATAGCAGTACAACACAAGGCATGGACAATTTAAAAGAGCAGTTGTCATGAGGTGAGTTGACTCACTGTTTATTTAGTCAGTCAACCACCAGCCTACTTTGTTTGTAGTTTGTTTAAAGCTGCCTTTATTCCTATTGTGATATTGCCACCTCCAACAGATCAGCGGTGAAACTCTTACATGTAAGGTCAGTGTTAGGGGTGGCCACATGCTAAACATTTCAAATCAGCTCTTAATCAGCTATTAAGAGACTTTAATCTAACCTGACTGCTGATCAACAAGCCGGTGGTGACCTGGTGGATATGGACTCATTAAAGAATCATATATCACTGACTATGTTCTCAACTATTACCTGGTGGTGCTCATGAGCACTTTGTCTATTTCGATTTGACTCGATGAATGTTATCAGTCGGCTCGCTGTGTGACACATTTCTTTAGGAAAAAGAAGACTGAGAGACAAATTTCATTGACACAAAGTGGCACCCCATTAAAGTAGACAGCCATGGGGTGCACATTGGCATTATTAATATTTAACAAACATGTGCAATCCTGAAGTGGTGCGTATGTGTCTGCATATCATTGCACAGGGTAGTTTGATATCTTTTTTATGCCCCTAATGTTTCTTAGAAAGTATAAAATAAATATATCCTCCTTAATCTGCTAGAATGTGCATGTTTGCTTCATATAAAAGTTTAATGGCTTGTTTACAACATGCACTTTTCTATTTCGTACCCCCAGTCTTCCCTCTTGACACGTCTAACCAACCTCCTCGTTCTCTCTGAAGGCCCATTAAAACCAGCATGGTGCTTATACTGAGAAAAACGAATGGGCTCCACAGACCATTAGCAAATAGCTTATCAGTACAGACCAATGAATGTTACATGGACAATGTTACCAAAGCATCTTTCTAAAGGTATCATATCCAAAATCCTTTTATCAGTCTCTGTATTTGGGCTGTGTCTTAATCAATTTCTGCCACTTCAAAACCTCAATTACCCCTGCCAGCTTTTTTTCCATGATCCTCCACAGATGAGTGTTTTCATAGATAACACTTCAGTCTTTCATTTTCTCCCCCGTGTCTTTATCTTTCTGGGTTTCTTTAGTCTTTTGATATGATGGCGTTTTTCATCAGTGATTTCAGTGGTGCAAAGAAAGCTGCCTTTAGGGAGTGAGGTGTGGGAAAGAGAGTTAAACAGGTAAAATGAGGGACAGAGGGTAAACAGATAGTAATCACTATAGACCAGCTACTGGTTGATTTTCTTAGATTCGCTTTTTGAACATAAATGATGGGTTGGGCCTTAGACCAGCGGTCCCCAACCCCCGGGCCTCGGACCGGTACCGGTCCGTGAGTCGTTTGGTACCGGGCCGCGAGAGTTGAGGCTCTGGTATGAAATGTATGGTTTTTAGGGTTTTTATCGGTTTTCAGCGTTATTTTGTTATCATTTTTATCGTTAACTCGGTTTCCCTGGGTCTTTTCACGTGTGTTATGAATAAATCTTCTTTTTTCGGTACCGGTACTAGTTTTATTTTGTTGTATTTATCCGCGACACCTTAATGGCCGGTCCGTGAAAATATTGTCGGGAATAAACCGGTCCGTGGCGCAAAAAAGGTTGGGGACCGCTGCCTTAGACCACTCAGGCACACCACCAGACATGTTGCTTTTGTTCTCCCCCCCTGAAAAAAAAGACCCAGAATAGAGACAATGGATTTCTACATTTGTACAAATGTTCTTAGCAGTCAGTGCATGCTGTTGTGCAGTGTAATCTTATATGGCTGTGATTCAATAAAAATACCACCGTGTCTGTGTAAGTGATTTACAATACTTAGTAAACTTGTGCGCACTATCTGCAGTCTAATGTCATGCCTCAGGGTTTTGTTTCAGCTCAGTGCCAAATTACAACAACAGATGCTTCAATTACATTGTCAGGTAAAAATCCTACAATAACAGAGAGAAACCCCCAACAATCAAGCAACCCCCTTTGAGCAAACACTTGGTGACAGTGGGAAGGAAAAACTTCCTTTTAACAGGTCAAAGGAGCTTGCAAAGAAAAGCGTCTGGACTTCTTTAAGTTGCTTGAAGACGTTTCACCTCTCATCCGAGAAGTTTCTTCAGTTCTAAGGTCAAAGAGGACAGAGAGGACAGATGGTTTGAAAGAGGAGTGAAAGAAGCCATCTATGTCCACTGTGAGCGACCATCTTTGAACAGAGGCGGGGGTTTACGACACCAACTCTCTGCCATCTATAATCCAGTTTTGAGATCCCTTCCCAGACGCCTTAACGCCCACTCACATCCTGGGCCATCTGACCTCAGGAATTTGCATGATAAGGTGGGGCCAGGTTTCACAATGAACACACCCGAAACTCTGGCTGATTGGGACCCACGCCCAGTTTCCCACCTTGGCTCAGGCGATTAGAGGATCATCAAGGGGTCCTTTTGTCCCTCTGTGGGGGGTCACTCCCACTAGGTTTATATCTGGGACTCTCCACCATTTGACCTTAGAACTGAAGAAGCTTCTCGGATGAGAGGTGAAATGTCTTCAAGCAACTTAAAGAAGTCCAGACGCTTTTCTTTGCAAGCTCCTTTGACTACGATGACCTGGATGACTGAGAACCTTCACAGACATATTCCTTTTAATAGGATGTGACCTCCAGCAGAACTAGACCCACGGGGTTGTGGGTGATGGGAGGAAGCCTGAGTCTGGTTCTGCCTGTTAAAGCCAGGATAAGACACCAAAACAGCCACTTCATAAATGCATGGCACAACATAGAAGAGCCACCACTCAGCGGTTCATCTGCATCTAAAGGTCAAAGGTCACTCTTTCGAGGATGCCAATGTTCACATTTTGGACAGAGAGGACAGATGGTTTGAAAGAGGAGTGAAAGAAGCTATTTATGTCCACTGTGGGCGACCATCTTTGAACAGAGGCGGGGTTTACGACACCAACTGTCTGCCATCAACCCGTTCTCACTCCCAAAGCGTAACATTTTACGCTAGGTGACAAATCGTCACCATATTACGTTTTCGGCTACCCACCACGTTCCTAAATGACGACCTCGGAAAAAGAGGAAATATGAGAACCGTCTGGACTGAACCTACAAATGTTCGCTCTTTTTCTTCAAATCGCTTAGAAACACGCTATTTAACATCATTAAAGTCCTGGTTAAGGTCAGGAATAAGGTTATGGTCAGGGCTAGGGATAAGGTTAGGTTTAGGGCTGGAATACAGGGCTGGAACGTCTACTCCCGCGGGAGCGTCATTGCACTGGATTCCAGCCATAACCCGCCGCGTACCATAAGAACGCCGAAGGTCTCCTTTCGCGTTCCTCAGGAACGCCGCGGGACGTGACAAAACGTCGACATGTTACGCCTCGAGAGTGAGAACGCTCTGCTGCCATCCATAATCCAGTTTTAAGATCCTTCCCCGACGCCTTAATGCCCACTCACACCCTGGGCCATCTGACCTCAATAAATCACATGATAGGGTGGGGATAGGTTTCCCAATGGGTTCACCTGAAAACTTGGCTGATTGTTACCCACACCTGTTTTCACACCTTGGCTCGTGTAATTAGGAAGAGCAGCGGTCCGCAACCTTTTTTGCACCAGGGACTAGTTTATGTTTTACAATATTTTCACAGACCGGCCTTCAAGGTGTCACGGATAAATACAACAAAATAAAACCAGTACAGGTACCAAAAAAAGATTTATTCATAACACACGGGAAAAGACCCAGGGAAACCGAGTTAATAAAAAAAACGATAAAATAATGCTAAAAACCGATAAAAACCCTGAAAACCATGAATTTCACACCAGAGCCTCAACTCTTGTGGCCCAGTACGAAACGACCCACGGACCGGTACCGGTAAGTGGCCCAGGGGTTGGGGACTTCTGAGGATCAGGGACTCCATGACCCTCTTGGGGACACTCCCATAGGGCTTAAATCTGGGACTCTCCATCAATTGCTATTAGAACTGAAGAAGCTTCTTGGATGAGAGTGAAACATTTTCAAAAAACCCAAGAAGTCCAGACACTTTTCTTTCCAAGCTCCTTAGTCATCCAGGTCATTGTAGTCTAAGAACTATCACAGACATAGAGTCACGGTTCTGGGTCATTTTGACCCAGCATTTTCAGTTTCTTATATTCCTTTGTATTATGGTTTGTATTCTGATGTTTTTGTTATGCTTGTTGTTTATTAGCATAATTCTATGTTCCAGTTTATTCAGGTTTAAGGTTTTGTTCTTAGGTTTAGTTCTGTCTAGTCTGCGTCTTCGTGAATTGTTTCCTGTCTTATTTTGAAAGGTTGTGTCTTATGTCAGTGTGTCTTGCGTCGCCCCCCTTGTCTCGTTAGCCCTAATCTCCCAGCTGTGTCTCCCTCCTGTTTTCCATTCTCTGATTACACCCCAGTTTATTTAAGTCCCGTGTTTCTCTGTGTCAGTGTTGCGTTGTACCCTCACACTTGCCTGTGTGTTTCTGTGTGCAGTACCTTTGCTCAGTTCATGTTTTGTTTTTTGACCAGCAATAAAGCTGAGGTTTTTTGAGTTGCAACTCAGTGTCCGAGTCCTGCATTTGGATCCTCATCTCATGCTTTGAATTCTCATGTAGAAATGTGGTAAATAATGACTAGTCCATTTACCATTTAAGTAAATGGACTAGTCATTATTTAGCCTTATTTACCACTTTAGCCTAAACCTAAACACTGAGTGAAAGTGAAACTAAACAGTAAGTGGGTCAAAGACCACCACTAAATCAAGCTGTGGGTAACAGGGAGACCCAGGCAGTGTTTACTAAAATACCGTTGCCTGACACCCATGAGGCCATAGCCAACTGTAAAGTTGAATTCATAGCACTGCAATATTTGAAAATATTGTGGTAACAATATAATGCCACTGTAAGTAATGTTGCCAGCTGACAAAATGTTCCCATGATGTTCTACTTTTCTGCTTTTTTCACCCACATCACAGTCTTCATCTCAGCAAATTTGCCTTGATGTTAGTGCTGATGTACAAGCTCAGTAACTATTATCTTTGTTTTCATCAGAGTTCATCATCTTTCTGAGGCTTAAGGTAACATCCACTGGTCTGTTGCTATTTGTTGTCATGATGTTATATGGCCTTCTTTTTAAAAAAAAAAACGTGCTTGTGGACATTGACTATGTTTCATTATTGCTTAACGTCTAGCAATGATTACTGCTATTTTCTGAGTGAATCCACAGAATGAGCAATATGAAGACATGGTGTAATACAGACTTCAGCTTGCCTCCAACTGTGGACAGAGAGTAGTTCCTTTTATAGAGGCCTGGGTATAATTTAAGCGATCACATATCTGCAACAAATGCTGACTGCTGCTAAAGTCAGAGGCAAAGAACGAAAAGGAGCAAGTGTTAAATAGATCTCTATATCATTAGAGCTGTAAATGACACAGAGTACCACGCTGCTTGGAGTAGAAGTTAGCACGATGTAGGAGGGTGGCAGGTAGGGGGAGGTGAGGAGAGGGAAGATAACAAGAGGAAGCGTTTACAGACCTTTTTATTTTCCCATCATCCTCAGCCGTGGAAAGCAGAACATCCACCATCACCGACAACAAAAGGGACAAAAACATGTAATCACTGCCTGTCAGGAGTATAATAAAGTCAAATTTATTAATATCTACACATGCACACAGCCAACAATAAAGAGCATAAACAGTGGAGGAGCACACCCACACAGGAATATCTTAGGACTATATTTCAAAATGACCCTTATTTTTACAGCACTTTACAAACGCACATGCTCTAAAAACACGCACAGCCGAGATGCCTCCACTCTGCTCTAATATACCCCGATCAGACACAACATTATGACCACCTGCTTGTTTTGTGCATGCTCCCCTTTTGCTGTCAAAACGGACCTGGCCCATCGGGTTATGGACTCCACTAGACCTCTGAAGGTGTGCTGTGGTATCTGACACCACGTTATAAGCAGCAGATCCTTTAGCTCCTGTAAGCTGTGCGGTGGAGCCTCCATGGATTGGACTTGCTTGTCCAGCACATCCCACAGATGTTCAACTGGACTGAAATCTGGGGAATTTGAAGGCCAAGTCAGCACCTCAAACTCATTGTTGTGTTCCTCAAACTACTCCTGGGCCATTATTGCATGATGAAGCTTATCCTGCATAAAGAGGCCACAGCCATCAGGGAATACTGTTTCCATGAAATGATGTACATCTTCTGCAGCAATGCTTAGGTTGGTGGTACGTGTCAGAGAAAGTAAGTTTCACTACAATGTGCATTAAGTGGCTGGCCGTAATCCTGTTGTTGGTTCACCGCTGTTCCTTCCTCCAGTTTTAATAAATACTGACAACTGCAGACGATGACAGCCCCACAAGAGCTGCAGTGTTGGAGATGCTATGATCCAGTCGTCTCCATCACAGTTTGGGCCTAGTTAAACCACTCACATCCTCTGCCATTATTCCTGCTTCTAACACATCAGTTTTGAGAACAACATGTTCACTCGCTCCCACCTACTAGGTGGTGCCATGATGAAGAGATAATCAGTGTTATTTACTTCCCTGTCAGTGGTCACAATGTTAAGTCTGATTGGTGTACACACACTTTTCTTTGAATTTCAAAGAGTAAAAATTTCTGGGAGGATGATAAAATACTGCAGTAGGTGTGTACCTGTTGTAATTCTTTGTGTTCACCAGAGGAGAAAAGAGCTACCTCAAAGCAAGCAGCTGATGTATGGACTGCAATTATGATGAGGATGGGAGATGTAATATGTATGTATGAGTACACATAAGAGTGTGATTGTAATTAGACTGTGGGGATAATGATAGCACAGGTACAGTACAATTTCCTTTGTGAAGAAGAAAAGATGAAAGAGAACAGGTACGAGGAGAGCGGGACATCCATCATGAGGCGGAGAAAGAGATCAGCTTAACTGGCAATGTAATAATCCCTGTGGGGAGGCGGGGTCACTGCAGCAACCAAAGGGAAAAGGTGAGCGTTAGACAAAACGCATGCTTTAAAGATGATCCTATCAATCCCAGCAGTCTATCCATGTGAATAATGATCAAATACATTGATTGATTTCAATACATTGGTACTGGAGTTAGACAGGGACCATCCATACTGAATGTTTACAGATCAACAGTATGTCTTATTAAAGAAGATTAGTGAGCAAAAATGGATCATTTGGTTTTCCTTAGATGGTCAACTTTCTGTGGTTGTTCCTGTTATTCTTAGTTTGTAATGTTGGTATTTGAATGATGTTGGTTTTATTGTTCAAACAACACACTGATGACTGTCTGCAGTATATAAAAAAGTATTTGGATTAGTAATTGGTTAACTGGTTAACTAATCATGGCAGAAGTGACTTGGAATGTAACATGAATCTTGACTTCGCACCACACATCAAAAAAACAAAAAACAAATAACATTGTTTGTGTTCACATGTTCACAACATGAACAACTTGGCAACTTGTTTGATAGGAAGGCAATTTACTGTTTCCTTTCTATCAGCTCAAAGCAGTCAGGCCATTCTCCTTTGACCTCTAGCATCAAAAAAGGGTTTTTCACCCAGAGGGGTACAGCTCACTGGATATTACCGCATTTTTCTGACCATCCTCCACAAATCTCAGAGATAGCTGTGCTGTGTTGTGTATGTTGTACCAGCGTTTCTCACCACATTGTGTATCTGTAGCCTAGTGTAAACAGTTCAGTTTGAATGCCACAGAAATGTTTTCCCGAGAGACAAAAAGGTCTCAAACCACATAGCATAAAAACTGTTGGCAAGGTAACTGGGTCACTGAGTCAAGTAACCACAGAGCTTATGAATGACCAAAACAGGGGCCAAATTTACCAACACAAACTAGGTTTTGGCATTAAAAAAAAAGAAAATCATTGTTGGTATTTACAGAGAAAGCACGGTCACAAGATTGTGTGGAAGATTTGTCTCCCTGATCCTGTTGCACATGTATTTCTGGGAGTTTCTTCTCAGAGCTGTTAGGTGATATTTGAGGATTGTCCTCAGGCTCAGTCTTCTTGTTCCCTTTAAAAGCCCCACCACACTGTCTGCACTAAAACTAAACATGTCTAATATCTATGTTTGTTATCTTATTAGCACAAAAATACAGTCATCATTGAAATAACACAAAAATAAACCTTTACCTGAGTAGTAGATTCGTAAATATCTTAAACAGGGTGTCAAACTTAAATATGAGCCACTTTCAGCCCACTTTGATCTGCAGCGGGCCACACCAGTGAAACTGCCCTTTCTGTAACGACATGTAACACAATGTCTTATTTAATATAAGAAAAAGAAGTACAATTTCAACAGCATGTCTCAGTTTCTCTACATGATTAAAGCGTAATTTTCACAGATCTGGGTCAGTGACTCAGTGCTTTGTGGTTTCTTGTTAAAGTCATTTTGAGTTTGAGAATTGAGCCTTTTTCGGTTATTATGTTGGGTGTCTGTTTATTTTCCCGGTCTCTTAGTCTTGTCTCTGTGTTTCATTCTTTAGTGTCCTCCTCCTGTGTTCTTACTTTCACCTTTATGTTTTGTCCTTAGCGTCTTCCATGTGAGGTCTGTCATGTTTCCATGTCTCCACAGTCTGTTGTGTTTTATCCTCGTCCTGGGGTCAAGCCAGTTGTCTGAGTCCTGCTGTGGGTGCTACTTCCCGTTTCATCCTCATCTCATGTGCTTGTGTTCAGTTTTACTTCCCTTGTCTCACTAGCCATGCAGCCACTACCATCAAAAGAGAAATCCCTGTAGTAGATTTAATTGTTTAACTAATACTATTACTACTGGTGTAGAATAGCATGAACAGCATTGTGGGTGGAGTCTTTATCAATAAGAAAAGATGCAAAACTTGTGACAATACCATACCATACCACCTTTATTTATAAAGCACTTTAACATAAAACCAGAGTTCACAAAGTGCTGTACATGCTAAAAGCATAAGTAAAGAAAATTAAAATGAGATAAGATAAAATAAATAACTAAAAAACTAAAATAAATTGAAACATGTCAAAACAAATTGAGTCAACCCCTCTAATCAATGCCAAAGGCTTCAGCGAATAAATATGTTTTAAGAAGACTTTTAAATTCAGAGAGAGAAGAGGCCTGCCTAACATGCAAGGGTAGATCATTCCACAACTTTGGAGCAACTACAGCAAAAGCACGATCACCTTTAGATTTATACTTAGTTTTTGGTACCTTAAGGAGCTGCTGATTGGCGGACCTAAGGGAACGGGAAGGTGTATATGGTTGTAGTAGCTCCGAGAGGTAGGGGGGGGGGGGGGGGGGGGGGGGCAGGCCATTAAGAGATTTAAAAGCAAATAAGAGAATTTTAAAAACAATCCTAAAATGTACAGGTAGCCAGTGGAGTGAAATTAAAATTGGGGTAATGTGCTCAAACTTTTTTGTTCCAGTTAAAAGACGTGCTGCAGCATTTTGCACAACCTGCAGGCGCCTAATGGACGCATCACTAACCCCAAAATAAAGTGCGTTACAATAATCCAGCCTAGAAATAACAAAGGCATGGATTACTGTCTCAAAATGCTGTTTCGATAAGATAGGCTTTATTTTGGCTAATTCCCTCAAATGAAAAAAGCTAGATCTTACAGCAGCTCTGACCTGGCTTTCAAGTTTAAGATTTGCCTCTATTTTAACTCCCAGATTAGTGATGACTGGTTTAACATACTGTGCCAGTGAACCAAGATCTATAATAGTGGCCTCAGAAGCGCCACCAAAAACCATCACTTCTGTTTTCTGTTCATTAAAATGTAAAAAGTTCAAAGCCATCCAGGCCCTTATATCATCAAGGCATCTGAGCAGCGGGTCTACTGAGAAGCCATTTATCTTTTTAAGTGGGAAATAAATCTGGGAGTCATCGGCGTAGCAGTGGAAAGAAATCCCATGTTTCCTGAAAATAGACCCAAGGGGTAGGAGATATAGAGAGAAAAGAAGCGGGCCTAAAACTGAACCCTGTGGGACCCCACATTGAAGAGAAGCAACAGAGGATACAAACTCCCCGAGTTTCACAGAGAAAGTTCGCTCTGCCAAATAGGATCTGAGCCACTGCAGTGCGGTACTCCGCATACCCACCAACTGCTCTAAACGGGAAATTAAAATATTATGATCCACTGTATCAAAAGCAGCAGTTAAATCTAACAGCACAATAATAACACAGTCACCTGAGTCATTTGCCAAAAACACATCATTAAAAACTCTTAAAAGGGCAGATTCGGTACTATGTAAAGCTTGAAAACCAGATTGGAAAACTTCTAAAATACCGTGTTCTTCTAGGAAAGACATTAATTGCTTGTAAACTACCTTTTCAAGAATCTTTGAGATAAAAGGCAGTTTGGAAATAGGTCTGTAATTCGCAATAATATCAGGATCAAGAGCAGGTTTCTTGAGTAGAGGCTGAATCACAGCATGTTTGAGATTGACAGGTACAACACCAGAGGACAGACTACTATTTACAATGGATTGTACAGCTGATGCTATAGTGAGAAAAACCTCTTTGAAAAATCGAGGAGGGAGAGCATCATAAGGGGAGCCTGAGGGCTTCATGTGAGCAACCAACTCCTGCAGGCAGAGCAAGGAAACTGGCTCGAACCTGTCAAAGACAGCAGAACTAGGGACAGGGGTAGAAGGGTCGAGAACGGACTGGGAAGTCTGCGCTTTGACAGATAACACTTTATCAATAAAAAAGTGTAGGAAGTTTTCACAAATTTCCTGAGAAGACTCGACACCAGCAGTCTGTGGAGCGTGAAGGACCATGTCAATAGTCTTGAATAAGACATGAGGCTTACGACAATTTGCCTGAATAATAGCAGCAAAATGTTCCAGTAGTCTTGTAACATTTGGTATGACACCTGAAGTTGATCCTTCTTCCATTTACGTTCAGCTCTCCTACACTTTCTTCTGGCAGCCTGGGTGTCTTCATTCAGCCAGGGTTTGTCATGAACCGAAGTTCCGAGCGCAGGCAGGACCCAGTAGCAGAACACACACACTAGGGTAGGAGCGAATAAAGAAAGTAATTTTTATTGCAACTAAAGGTGTCCCGTGAGGGTAGCCTGAAAAACAACGTATGGAACCAGAAGAAACCGAGGGACCACGCAGGGAACGCCGAGAGCGGGGCTGTGAGAGGCTGTAAAACAAAAAGAGAGACAGATTACTGGGGTGCGGAAAAAAGGCAGCATACGAGGGAAGGTGGAGTGTGCGTCTCACGGTGATAGCCGGGCCGAGTGAACCAGAGGGGGGTGGAGCTCCAAAAAGGGGTCGAGACGGCGAAGCTGATGGTGAACCAAATCTCAGGCGGACAGGTGGACAGGCAGGTGGCTCGTAAACAAAAACACGCCGAGTTGTGATCTGGGTACACAGGGAAAAAACAGTGTTAGGTCCGATGGAGAGTTTGTCATAAGAGTTCTTTTCCCGCAGGCGTACGTTACCGCTGAGAGGCGACTACGGACTGGCGTGGAGCAGCAGGTAGGGCAGGATTAAATAGACCACCTGATGATCGCCTGGGATGGGATGCAGGTGTGGGGTTAGCAGCCACGCTCGTGGGCGTGGACATCCCAGCAGCACCCCGGACGCCGGGCCGCGGACCATGACAGGGTTCAGATTTGGCTTTTACTTGCCTAAGCTTAAAGGGGGCCACTGAATCTAAAGCAGTTTGGCAGACAGAGTAAAACCACGTACTCAGCTCTTCTGTATCATTGCATATGAAATCAGGAAGGCCGCCGTTCTGATTAAAAGCAATAGAGAACTGTCCAGCAGAGGAAGGGTTAAAAATACGACAGCTCCTAGCAGCAACAGGAGGAAGATTAACTTTGGTACAAGGAAGGAAAACCTCAAACAAGACAGGCCTATGGTCTGACCATACAACATCACAAACCTCTAAGTTAGAGACAGGTAAATTGTGAGTTAAAACAAGATCCAACGTGTGCCCATATTTTTGTGTAGGCACAAACACAGGTTGCACAAGATCAAAAGAGTCAATAAGATTTAAAAAGTCCTTTGCCATTGGCTTGTCAGGGCAGCACACATGAATATTGAAGTCCCCAATAATAAGGACATGATCATATTTTGGCATAATTTCAGCCAACAGATGAGAAAAGTCATTTAAGAAGTTCTTATTGTATTTTGGGGGTCTGTAAACCACAGCACAGAGCACTGTGTGAGAGCGACCTAGCTCAAACATGCTCAGTTCAAAGCTACTAGGTGAGGTTGATAATGGCAGTGGTTTACATTTATACTGCTTCTTAAAAACAACCGCTAGTCCTCCTCCTCTGCCTGATATTCGAGGAGAGTTTAAAAAGCAGCAGCCA
The DNA here is from genome assembly GCF_057381915.1 of Diplotaxodon limnothrissa. Classification (NCBI taxonomy): domain Eukaryota; kingdom Metazoa; phylum Chordata; class Actinopteri; order Cichliformes; family Cichlidae; genus Diplotaxodon; species Diplotaxodon limnothrissa. The sequence goes on from NC_140597.1 coordinate 20,609,705, forward strand.
TCAGGTAAGAGATCTGTGAAAGCGCTGGACTCACCGGCCCTCAACCATGTCTCAGTTATACAGAGGAAATCCAGTCCTTGGGTCATAAATAAATCCCTTAAAATAAAAGTTTTATTACTCAGCGAGCTAGTGTTCACCAATCCAAACCTGGTGGGGGTCAGCGTGTTCGTGGCTGACAGCGAGACCCGACGCAGCGGCCGTAGGTTCTGTAGGTTCGCACCGCGCCGACGAAGATGAGGGGAAATCTTTCGTGGCTGGGACATCTGATCCGAGCCAACAACGGGCACCAGCCAGGCATCGATGGGCTCCAGAGAGCACGGAAAAAAGGCATGACAAGGTACAGATCCACGTTCGTTCCACGGAGCCGGGGAAGAGCGCGCCAAGTACGCCTTAAGTTTCACGAGTAGACCGCTACGTTTGCCCCGGCGTTTGAAACGCTTTCGCCGTGAGGCTGGGGCCAGGGTCCGACAAAGGTTAGCTGGTATCCCAGACAGGAATGGAGGTAACGCCTTATGTCCATTATAAGTTGCATTGGTAAGATCACTGGCAACTCGGAGGTCCAACAGTTTTTGGCGATTGTACATTAAAAGAGAGTTGACTCTAGCAATAAAAAACAACATAAGCAAACACAACAGAGGAAGAGCCAGATGGCGAGCCACACACACTGGCGCCATCTTGGAAAAAACTTGGCAAGATGGCCAAGTTTTTTTTGTCCAGTGACAGAGCTAAAGGTTCAAAATCTGTGCACTCGTTCACATTTTCCGAAGCACTCAGAGTCTAATTCAGTAAATGCAGCGATCATTCTGTATGAAAAAGCTGTTTCATGTTTGTAGTTTCACAGTACTCTAACACTTCACTGAATTACATTTTTAATGGAGTGTATACATCTGGACAAATGGATTTTCACCATGGAGGTTTGAACAAGTTTTTTCCTTCCATGAAGCACAGAGGAGGAGTGTTAATTCATTAATCACTTAATGCCACTACATGATCCCTGTCCCATGTGAATAAGGGCTTAGCATGGGCCTCCGGGGAGTTGCGCCTCCGTCCCATGACAGAGGACGGCTTTTCTAGCACTTTGCTGAGCCTGCAGGCATCTCTGCTTCTCGTACTGCACTGGTAACTAACGTTTACAATGCGTACAGTTTCCAGGAGAGCAGCGGGCTCGGATCTGGTTTTAATTCATCGAGAATGCTTTGGAACTGCATGCGTGCTCTTGCCGTGTAATGAATGCTTTGACACTCAATTATTATTCATGTGAGTAGATTTATTTTAATGCACCACCTCTTGATTTTGTGTTTTGATTGTGCTGTGTGTCAAGTTGTGCATATTACATAGCTCTGAACAGATTTATTAAGCAATTTGTTTTGTTTCACCTGATATATGGTTTGCACACCCACAAAGAAAGGCAATTATTTTCACAGGACCTAAATACAAGTGAAAATGACTTTAGCTAACATTTCAGGATGAATATTCCTGTCTAGACAGGACTTTAGTCACATATACTATATTTTTGGTACTGCCTGTGCTTGTGGAGCAGGTGAATTCAGAAGATAGCTATGATCCTGCATCAATTTCTACACTGCAAGCATGAAAAGAGCGTTTGGGTTCAGGGAGGGAAAGAGGTGAAAGGAAGGTTTTTCAAGCCTTAAGACAGTGCAAAAAGGTTTAAACTAAATGTCAAAACATGTCTGCACATTCATTTTTTAACATTTAACCATGACTGTGGTAGCATATTTGCATCTCATATTGCTCCATTAAATACACATACATCAAAAGAAAAGTGTGTTGATATATATTACAAAGCTGGTTGTGGGATGCTGCATTCAAAGTGGCATGAAATCATTATTTAACACACGCTTTCCTATGTGGGTTGACTGAAGACACGTCTGTATTTACAGCAAAAGCCCAGAGGGCCAACTTCATGCCTCTAGTTAATTTTAACATGTTGTGCCAGTGATGGTGAATCCATTGCAAACCTCTGGAGTTCTTCAGATATTTGGCTGCAAGCTAATTTACATAAATTTGCATGTGAAATGAGATGCCTGGAATAAGGGCAACATTATGCGAATTGCTAAAAAATAATTATTAAAGCTTTTTTATTTTTGGCTTAATTGGAGCTTATTTCTGTAAATAAGCTGTGGTCTTAAACTGCATGCAGTGGTGAGTGTCCACAGTCATTTTTTATTTCCTTGATGTTAGCATACTTCTTTAACTAGCTCATTGAACACAAATACTGATCCATAGGGACATAAGAAGCATGAGTGCTTACTGAGGTTTGGATGACTTGATGACTCTGAGGTAAATGCCTTAGTTTTGTTTATGTCTTGGATTTTACATTCACTGAGCAGGCGTAACATAACCTCCTAATATTGTGTTGGTCCCCTTTTTGCTTTGACCTGTCAAGTAGTGGACTCCACGAGACCCCTGAAGGTGTGCGGTGGTATCTGGCACCAAGACAGTTTGAGTCCTGCAAGTTACAAGGTAGGGCCTGACTGAGAACCTTCATAGACATAGGGCCTGCATGGATTGGATTTGTTTGTGCTTGATTGGATTGAGATCTGGGAAATGTGAAGGCCAAGGCAACACCTTAAACTCATCAAAACAATGCTCAGGTAGGTGTTATGTGTCAAAGTGACATCCACATGAATGGCAGGACCCAACCTTTCTCAAAGCATCGTACTGCTTTCATCTGCTTAACTTCTTCCAATAGTTCCTCCTGTTGCCAGGTGTTCTCCAGGTAAGCAGTCCATATGATGTAAAAGAAAATGTAAGTCATCGGCCCAAGCCTCCTTCTTCCATTGCTTTGTGGTCCACTTGTGATGTTCATGTGCCCATTGCTGGCACTTTCTGTAGTGGACATGGGCAGCATGGGTACTCTGACTGTTCTGGAGCTATGATCTGCTAAATAATATCATCTTATGGACTGGTTTGTCTTTCACAAGGACACAAGTTAAAAGGATAATATACACAGAAATAAAATGCACATATCTACTGTATTTAACTGCTTTTTGTTTTAACATGTTATCACAGCTCACCTAAGCAACAGACTCACCAAATATATGAGCTAAAACACTTAAATATTCATCTCCATCTTTTACTTATTGTTATAATCACTGTGGAATACAGGAAGCAGGTGGCAATCCCTGCCTCCCCCCACCACAAAATGTTCCCTTTCTTATAATCTCATGTGTGTACCCCATTGGTGAGAAAAGCTTGAGAGACAGTGCACTTAGTTCCTAACTGGTTTCTAAAAGCCTGTTTGACGTAATGATGCTCGACCAGGTGAGCAAGCTGCTGGTCGCCTCACACATAGAGGACAAAAAAAAGAACGTGTACGTGCACGTGTGTGTGTGTGTGTGTGTGTGAGAGTGAGAGAGAGAGACAGCCTGCTGTGCGTCATGCTGCTGTTGGGCTATTCCTGCGGTGAGCTGCAGCAAACATCATAGTCGGCTACAAGAGTGACTCACCAGGATCTCCAGCAGGGTTTTTGTCTGCCACACTACTGAAGGTCCCATGTCATGTCTTCCACCAGTTCATATGTTTCACCCAGTTTTACCCCAAAACATACTGAGGTGAACTTTATAGTGCTGGAAAATGGATAATACTACTCCTTATTCAGCAAGTACATCTGAACAGGAAGTGTTGATGTTAGTGAGCAAATTAGGTCGTGGCATTGTTGATGCTGACTGAAATTCAATGCATTGTTACATCAGTCACACTTTTTTTTTTTTTTTTTTATTATTCAGTCATTTCCTTGGAGCTCTAAAATGTATTGAAGGTGAAAAAAATCATTGCGGTCACTGGGCAACCATACATTTATCCAAGATGCAAAAAGGTTGTTGTCATATTTTTATTCTAGTGTGACAGATCCATTAATTTTAAGAAATCTTGAGTCTGTAACAACTTCTGGCATTTAAACCCTTGGGGTGCATAATTATTGGAATAGACTGACTTTAAGTATTGGATTGTTCATAATCTTCCAGTTCTTTGAAAAACCAAGTATTGAAAACTGAATTTTTAAATTGGATCATTTAGTCTGTGCTCATATTTATGAAAAATACTGAGCTCAGCGTGAGGTAGACTGGGTAAGCCCAGTCTCACTCTCCACATGTTTTATGTAGTTCAGACACCTTAGTGTCAAATTTGAATGAAACCCTTAAGAATCTTTGTTTTTAAAGAGTTAATCTTCTATAAGCACCAAAACCATGATGTTCTTCTACATCCTAACAAATACCGTCTTGCCAACAGGGAACATTCTTCACACATGAGGCCCCATCTTATCTTAAAGACCTCATAGTACCATATCACCTCAGTAGGTCACTTAATTTTATGAGATTGCAAGCACACTTGTGGTTCTTAGAATATTTAAAAGTAGAATGGGAGGCAGAGCCTTCGGCTGTATGACCCCTCCTCTGTGGAACCAGCGTAGATGACCCTGAACCCTGAAGTAAATGAAAAAACAAGTAAGGGCTAAAAACAAAGGCCCCACAGGTACACTGCATGTTTGGCAGCCTTGAGATTTATAATAACACCACCCCTTATGCATCCTTATGCTTAGCTTAGGTGCACTGTTTGCCCTTAGCATCCAGCAGTGCAGCACTGACACCAGAGTATGCTTTGTCTGTACCTCTCAGACAAAATAGCAGTTTTCTGACACTCTTGCCGGGATGACGCGATAAATGTTTTAATTTGTAAAAGAGGGGGAACAAAGTCCGGGACCAAAGAGCGCAGTTTAAATGCATGACTTTAAAGTGTACTAACAGATTTAAAATGTGTCTTTTTCCAAGCATATTGAGCAGGGGCAGTCAGTGGTTTCATTTGTATTCTCCTCTGGGCTAGTCCTTCATCATTGTGTTGTTGTACTGGGCCACCTATGAGCAAACAAGCCATCAGAAGAAAACAGTGCATCGCCTGCTCCTGATCCTAATGGAAACAAATGACAAAAATAGCATGTTGGACCCAGAGATTAGAGGGGAAGGATCTTGCAGAGTCTCCGGCACATTAGGAAGGCAACGAAGGGAGGGTGCAACAAGCTACTTCTTTGAAGCTGCCGTTTGCAATTGTTGCTAGGCTACTAAAAGAGTGTAACAGATGTCACAGATTGACCAACATGAAAGTGCTGTTTATGTAGTAAAATGCCAGCTTGTAAAGATCAAACCTCAAGTGAGATCAGGCCTATGTTTCAATCCATTCCCTCAGATTAGATGTCAAACATTTAGAGCAACTTCAGTCAGTTTTTCTAATATTAATGACATTTAATGAAAGATCACAACACAAAATTAGGCACCACTTGATTTTCAGCCATTGAGATTAAAAACTTACAAACTGCAACTAGAATAATGATCACAATATCACAATTCTGTGGTACAATATTTCCCATTTAGTGCTACTATCAATTGAAACTGTGTGAGCTCAAGAATTTTGAAGCCTGCTTCGATAAAGCTATAATTTTTGTAATTGGTAATATACAAAAAGTACAGCTAAGGCTTTGAAAGTCTAAGGATCGTCCAGTTACTGCAGTTCATCTCGAGGCGAACATTTTTGTAGCAAACGCCTGAACAGCTGTATTTAAACCATTAGTTTTATCTTCTGGTTGCATGGGGAGAACATTTCATGATACTGCATACTTTAGGCTGAAGCACAGTTAGACACCACCTGACATATAAGTGACTTTTTTATGTGTTTGATGCTAGTATGGCTAAACACAAAAGCTGGTGAGCCAAAGGATTGCTATTTGCCCAATAAGTTCCTGTTTCTCTGTGTGCAGCCAAAACAGTCCTGTCCTCACCTGCAGTTGATCCAACAGGCCCTGTAATGCTCCATAGCATCACACTCTCTCACTTGTTTGTCTGCCCTGGTACAATTACACTTATACCCGCTTTTTTACATGATGTCCAAGAATACAGAAAACTCAGTGGGACAGACGATGTTTCTCTTTTACTCAAGGTTCATTTGAAACCCTTACAAATTATAGGCACATTTAAAGACCAGCAAGGTCTAAGTCCTTGTTGATAGTAACAACACTAACCCTTTGTTTTTGAATAAAATGCATTTAGGCATACAGACATTGCCAAGATGGCTTGATGAAGTCTAAATCAAGTATTAGAATAAGGAAAAAAGGTGAGGTGTTGCCAAATGAAATCAGAATCTATCTACTGGGATTTATCTACACAACCATTTCTAGTGTTTAAAAATATTGGTACAAAAAAGAAAAAGATATCCAACGAGATACTGGGAGTGAAATTCTCAGGGCAGAAATGGCTTGTTGATGTCACAGGTCAAAGGATAATTGCCAACGTGGTTTAAGGTGACAGAAAGGCAAAAGAAACAGCGGAGAAGAGGGCCGTCCCTCAAACATTCAGCTTTGATATTAATGAGTTTTTTGGGTTCATTGAGAACATGGTTGTTGTTCAATAATAAAATTATTCCTCAAAAATACAATTTGCCTAATAATTCTGCACTCCCTGTATGTCTGTCTCCACGTTGGTTGAGTGTGGAGTAAGTGCATATGAGAGCATGAGGGTGGGAATGGATGTTTGTATCTGTGTGTGCCTGTATGTCTGTGTCTATATGTCAGGTTGGGTATCAGACGTCACCTCTCTGGAGACATCTCAGGCCCTCTAAGGTATGGAGGCCTATCTCCCCCCACCACTTCCCCTGCCAGTGGCAGGCGCCCTCAGACATCAGTGCATTGGTGGGTCTTTGTGTCCGGGGATGGGTGTCCAGGTACACACCGGCTCACTCCTTGGTGGCTGCTTATCAGGGCCTGGAGCCTGGGGCTCACTCGGGCCACTTCGGGGGTGGGCTGCCCTCGGCCTCTCGGCCTGGGGCTCGGTCACTCAGGCACAGCTGGCTGCCAGCGGAGCTCATGGGTGCGTCACTGCAACTCCCCCTGGCTTCTGCTCCGCGGCTGCTGAGTGAGCCCTCATCTGGGACTCTCCTCAGCTCTTTCTGGGACAGTGGCGCGGCTGCCCCTCTGTTGGTCTTCCTTGGTCTCTTGTGTTCTGGGGTCTCTGGATGTCTGGAGTTTTGATCTCCTCCATACCTGCTTCATGCCCTGGAGGACGGGGCTGTGGCCCCCCCACACCCTCTAGCAGATCATTACATGAAGGAACCTTTTAAAAAAAACAAGCGCGTCCATGCTCACAGGTGTACACACGGGTCCTCACACACACAAACTACACCCTTTTTGGCTCCTACCTCAAAGCACACTGTGCATTGTCAATATTACGTGCTGCACAATATTTAATATTTAGTATTTACTGTTATATTCACATAGATCATCGTGATGTTGTTTATTGTATTGCTCTCGTTTTCTTCTGCTTGTTTTCTTTTTTCTTTCTCAACAGGTGATCCAGGTGATTGATATATGTATTTTTTTTGTCTGCTTATTTAGTTGGTTTTTGTTTTTTATCCCCGTCCCTCTTCTCCGCTGTTTTTCCCCCTCTTCCTTTCTCCCTTTTCTTTTCCTCATTCAAGTCTGTCCCGTATCTAGCAAGTGAAAATAAAAAAATAAATAAAATAAACAATAAAAGGTGAATCAAATGGACCATTACGGCAAGGCTGGGATGGTCAATTTGGTAAAGTAAATCCATTGGGCATCTTTCCTCGCCTTTAGACAATAATTCTGATGGCAAAAGAACCAAACGGGACAGGCAAAAAAAAAAGAAAAAAGGCAAAAGAAACTCATGAAATTCATCACAGCCTACCTGACCAAGTCCATGCTCTTATGACCACAGTGTACCCATGTCCTCATGGCTGTTTCAAGCAGGATAATGAACTAGGTTGTTGAATATGACAGTGTTGAAATAGCTTTCACAGTCGAGATCTGAGTCCAGTAGAGCGCCTTTGGGATTGATGGAATAGGTGATTCACATCATGGATGTGTAGCTGTTAAAATTCAAAGAACTGGATGCCGTTATCATGTCAATATGGACCAAAATCTCTGAAGATCAATTTAATCCAACCATAGACAGGCCACTGGTGGATGTTAAGAAGTTAAACTGTCAGGTTCTGGAGAAGGCTGGATGGTTTTTTATATTTTCCTTTTCCAGGCGGTTTGTGGTCAGCTCTTTCTGTTTCTACCTTCTGGTGGAGTTTCCTTCCCAGGCTTACTCTCCCCTGTGCCTGCAAACCATTATCCATCAGGAGGCTATGTACTTAAGAACGGCTGTGGCTGTCGCTGGTCCTAACAATTTGAGCCTTATCAAAGTAACTTGGGTCTTTACACCTTTCACATCCAACTAATAAGATCAATAAGCCAATAAGAGCCTCTTTACCTCTTTATGGTCTAATTTACCCTGGACTTTGACACACATCATTGTTCACCATCTGTGGTAACATTTTGGTTCATCATATGTGACACTCTTAATCTGCTCAGTAAGCTATAAAGCTTATGGAACAACAGAGAAGTAGATGAAATCTGGGAGGATAGAGAAATCATTTCACTGTATGGCTGTAAAGAGCTCGAGAGGTGGGGGAGTGAGAAGAAGCATGCATAAAGGAAGGAAGGAAGAGACAGAGTGGAGAAAAGAAGCATGCTCCTATATGCTCTCACACACACCAGCCTGCTCCACTGGACCACCCTGCATGATGCTGCTACTAATGAAAGCAAATAAAAGTGATCCCTCAGAAGAAAAAGCAAAGAGCTGAAGGGTGAACGTAGCACATAGTAGAATTAGGTAGTTGAGATGACTGATAAAGATGCTTGACCTTGTCTGGAAGTGATCCCTGGAATCACTTCCAGTGGCTGATTCTCACAGACAGAAAAAGTCCATCAATTTTTGGATAAATAACCCCAAAAAAGAATAAATAAATAAAGCAAAAAAAAGAAAAATCCCAACGCAATCAGACAATCAGACAGTGTTGCCTCGCTGAAAAGAATCAGCGTTTTGATTTAATGTTGATGAAAGAGAAATAAGGTTATTTCTGATGTTTATACCCAAATTATGTAGTGGAAAACAATTTCAAATGTCTCACTGTTGAGTGTTTTCATGAGAGGATGGTTAATGTCAAGACCTATAAGAATAATTAGTTTGCTGTGCCCTCGTTGAATAAAGCAACAAGAAAGTTGTTATGGAAAGAGATTGTTACATAAGGTGTATGAAAGAGATACGCAAACTTTATCTCAAACATAAAATTATAATTATTAGCATCAAATTGCTTCTTTATTGAAGACTCACAGAAATTAGATTTTATATTCACTGTTATTTTACAGTACAGTCCATATCAAACGTTTAAGACGGCTTTGAAAAATGGCAAAAAATCCTATTTTGCATGGTTGGATCTTAAAAAGGTTCCAAGTTGAGCTTCAACATGCAACAAGAAGAAATGAGAGTGAGACAATTGATTGAAAACAACACCATCACTGCTGAGGTGGGACGCAGTAAGACGGTCATTTGGAATTTATTAAATGATCCTGGGGGTTGTGGAACAAAAACTGAATTGACCGACCCAAAAAAGTCGCCAGCACTGAGCCGGAGGATCCAATTGGTTGTCTGTCAAGACACTGGATGATCCTCAACCCAAATTAAGTCCGTTACTGGTGCTGACTGCAGCCTCTTAACCATCAGACGGCATCTGAGACTGAAAAGGCTTCAAAAAAGAAAAACGTCTTCAAAGGCCTCGTGTTCTTGAACGCCACAGAACTGACCGTTTGGACCAAACATGGGACATTGAGAGGTGGAAGAAAGTTTTCTTCTCTGATGAGAACAAATGATGATGATGAATGATGGTCCTGATGGTTTCCAACATTACTGGCATGACAAGCAGATCCCACCTGAGATATTTTCTACACTCCACAGTAGAGGAGGAGCCATAATGGTCTGGGGTGTTTTTTCCTTGAGTGGAACAGTGAAACTTCAGGAGGTGCAGGGGCATCAAACTGCTGCTGGCTGTGTCCAGATGTTGCAGAGAGCATCCCTCATGACTGAGGGCCCTCGTCTATGTGGTGTTGAAATCTCCCAAGGAGGTGGCTCTTCTGTGTTGTGCCATGCGCTTGTGAAGTGGCTGTTTGGTCTCTCCAATCTCTACATTGGAGAGACCATGGCACAACACAGAAGAGCCACCTCAACAGGACAAGACTCAGCAGTCCATCTGCATCTTAAGGATAAAGGACACTCTTTCGAGGATGCCAATGTTCACATTTTGGACAGAGAGGACAGATGGTTCGAAAGAGGAGTGAAAGAAGCCATCTATGTCCACTGTGAGCGACCATCTTTGAACAGAGGCGGGGTTTACGACACCAACTGTCTGCCATCTATAATCCAGTTTTGAGATCCCTTCCCAGACGCCTTAACGCCTACTCACATCCTGGGCCATCTGACCTCAGGAATTCGCATGATAAGGTGGGGCCAGGTTTCACAATGAACACACCCGAAACCCTGGCTGATTGGGACCCACGCCCAGTTTCCCACCTTGGCTCAGGCGATTAGAGGATCATCAGGGGGTCCTTTTGTCCCTCTGTGGGGGGTTACTCCCACTAGGTTTATATCTGGGACTCTCCACCATTTGACCTTAGAACTGAAGAAGCTTCTCGGATGAGAGGTGAAACGTCTTCAAGCAACTTAAAGAAGTCCAGACGCTTTTCTTTCCAAGCTCCTTTGACTACGATGACCTGGATGACTGAGAACCTTCACAGATTTATTCTGCACAGAAAATGAACTCTAAATCATGAAACCCTTCTATTTATTGGACTCTTAACTGTAAATGAAATACATTGGTACCAAAGCATATGATTTTTAAACCTTTTATCAACTATTCATATTTTAACCATTTTTTTATAACAGTAGACTTTTTTTTCTTTGTACTGCAAGCCTGAATAACTGCAGACAGGGCTACACATAGAAATAAGCTCAGTGGAAATTACGTGGCATGTATGGGTTTCCTTGTATGTCTGAAGATACACTGCAGGCACAATGTTTTCTTTGCAGCAAAATTCTGGCAGATAATTTGGTGAAGGCAGCCCATCGTCGTAGCAGCACCAAGCACTCAGGGGGTCTTGGATTCTGACAGTTTTACTTCAAAACCTCTTCAGTTTTACCAAGTCAGAAGAATAGACTGAAGAGTATGAAGCAAAACTCTGGAGGAAGTTTCCTCTGTTACTACTTGTGAAACAAAAGCCAAACTCAGTTGTCAAAAAACTCATTCTCTCTGCGTTTGGCTCAAACTATGTAGAATACATCCATGAACATATTTTGCTTTGCTAGTTAATTACAGAAGCTGTCAAAGTCCATTTTCCATACGAGAGAACATTTGAAAAGTGTGGATGTACTGCAGACAATGGCAGAGCACACATAGGTGTGTGAAGAAGGTGAATCCAGATATAAAGTGGAAGCTTTGTTTTATTCACTACAAGAAATTTACCAGTAAGACCCAAACAGTTAAATGTTGTTTTATGCAGTTTACAGTGGTTATCTTTGGAAATCTTTGTCATGACAGCTACTCATTTGGCAAAAAAACATCATGATGATCCACAAGACTTTTGGGAGAACATTCTGTGGACTGATGACAGAATACTTTAGTGTTTTGGATGGTTTATACCCTGGTACATTTGGTACAAAACTAAGAAGAGCATCAAAGGAACAGTCAAGCATGGTGGTGGTAGTGTGATGGTCTTGGCTGCTTTGCTGCTTCAGGAATGGACAACTTGCTATGAAACATAAATTCAGCACTTTACCAGAAAATCCTAAAGGACAGTGTCCATCCATCAATTCTGAAACATGTGAAAAAAAGCAAATAAAATGAAGGGGGTAAATTTAAAGCACTGTGTTTATGTCATGGATCTGCTTCTCCCAGTGGATTCTCCTTTTCTTTCTCCTTCTCTCACTCTCTTGCCCCCTCTGTTTTGGTGTGTGTGTAGTGTTGACAGTGGGCTGGACTCTTTCTGAGTCTCTGCCCTTCTCACCTGTGGCTGATCGCTCACCTGTAGAGGATGAAAAATCACAGCCCTTCTTAAGGCAGAGATAGACAGCCATTCATTGCTGGAACCTTGACCCACAACCCCGGCTCATTCTCTAGTTGAGTCCTTGTGTGTTTCCTTGCAACTTCCTTCGGTTACTGTTTGTCTTCCTTGTGTGCAGGATGTTGTTCCCTTCAGCGTTTCCTTTGAGTGTGATGAGAGAGAGAGTCTTCCCTCAAACCGTGAGAGTGTGCGTGGATCGTGGATTTTTTCCTTGTCTGTTAATAAATATTCTAGTTTAGCCATGACAGTAAAGATCAGTATCGCCTGTGTGACAGCAGCCAGTCATTAATGTACTCATTTTGTGTGTTAATGCTAAATTATCAGCTAGCACTAGTGGGTTTGGTTAACAAGCTGTATCTATAGACTGTACATGCTCAACACACATAGCATAGCTCTGATTAATAAAATATGATAAAGTACAAAGAACTTGGATGGTCGCTGTCCCACAGTAGGTTATTTTATTTGTCAAATAGTTCCATTAAAAATGTTCCAAAAGACTAATACAGCAGTTACTGGAATGTGGGAACATCGCATTGATTTTAAAATCTTATTGGTCACTTTAAAAATCATAAATAACACCACGCCCAGCTATCTTATGGATCTCCTCAGCTTTTATACCCCTGGGAGAGCGCTTAGATCAGCAGGCCAAATGCTCCTGGTGCGACCTAGATCCCGCCTTATGACCAGAGGTGACCGCACATTCACCTCTGTTGCACCCTACCTCTGGAGTAATCTTCCTCAAGCTATCTGATTCAATTCAGTCTTTTAAATTTTGTTTAAAAACATGTTTATTTAGCCTTGCCTTCCCTGCCTCCTAGACCCTGCATTTTAACTGTACTGTAACCTTTTTGCTTTTATTATTGTTTTTATGTTTGAACCTTCAGCCTTTCAGCTCGTGCCTACTATGCCTGCTATCTTTGGTTAGTTATGTCTCCCACCTGTTGGTATATTCTATTTGTACGTATATTATTTACTTGTATTTATTATTGCTCTCATTTGGTTTCTGTGAAGCACTTTGGCATACACCTTGTTTTTAAATGTGCTATATAAATACAATTGTATTGTATTGTATGGGAAGGTGAGGTCTACCAGTGAACACATGCCACGTCAGTGTATCTGCCACTCAAACGAGTCACATTCCTCACTAAAACATTCGCCTTGTTCTAATCAATGATTTATTCAAAAAAATATTATGTAAATTAACCCTCTGTACAATTATGAGGGCAGATCCATCCACAAAGACCAAAAGCTTCTTAGTAAAAGGCTGTGAAGATGCACGTTGGTATTCTAATATTGGAGTTTACAGAGACTGCCTCACTTTTGGCGACAGCTTCAAGTGGTCAATAGAAGAGTAGCAGTGTTATACAACTAATAAAGCTTTAGTTAAATTTGTAAGGTTCCTAGATCTGTCTTAAAGACTCTCGTCATAACAAGCTGTCAAGTACAAACATGTACTTCATGTGGCAATGGTGTGCCTTGCAAATAATGGCATTGTTTTGGACTAGATGTGCAAATAAACAGTTACAATAGCTTTAAGGTCATCTGGGGTTATGTAAGGTCTTTTTTGCAGAAGGAGCATGCAGCAGTAAATTTGTACAGATGCAAGAACTGGAGCGCTGGGGCTGTGGTATGCATCCAATTCTATTATGGATGTCTGATGTAAAGGACATTTGTTTCCATGGTGCATCATGCTAAAGCCCACATATAGCCACAAAAGCAATGAGCTTTGACTTGTGGAACAATACAGCGATGGCATGGATTTACAGGGAAGATGTGTTCCAGCAAATCTTGTCTGGGTGTCGACTTTTGGTGCTCTGGCTTCCTCAGTGTGAGAGCAGCATGACAGGAGTTGTGTCACACTATGCTCTCTCTGCACGTGTGTGGGTGGTGTATATGAGCCTGTGTTTGGCTCTAACTTTTTTCTCTGCCATAGACAACAGGCTATGTGTGTGCATGTGTGCAGGCAGCCACACAACCCCCTGCAAGTTTAAATGGCTTTGTCTCTCTACCTTATATCACCTGGTTGTCTGTGGCATGTTTGTGCATTTGTGTGAGATAGCTACTGTGGAGTTAGCCTAAGGTACTAAAATAGCTTTACTTAATCCCTCAGGTTTCAATAGCTGTCGCCATACCTTATATCACCTGAGCCAGGAAGGGGGAACAGCAGCACAAACTAAATAAATAAATGAGAAAAAGCAAGAGAGAAATGGAAAAGAGGGAAGAGAGAAAAAGAGATGGGAAAGGAGACGACAGGCGAGGTGAGGGTATTAAGAAACCTCAAGTCAAGAATAGAGAAGTTAACAAAGACTGCATGAATGTAATGGACAATCTGTTTGTCTCCTTTTCTTTCTCTGTTAAGCACGACTGTCAGTCCGTCACTCACCCAGTCCTTTAAACAGTGAACCTCCATCAATTATTTATCTCTAGCTCTTGTACTTTCCACTACAGATTGCAGGCTTATTGCAGAGCCTTGTAATCACATGTCCTCTGTGTCAGATGGGGCTGAAATAGTTACAGAGGACGCATAACATCTGAAACCACGGCATTCTGGGATGTGATCCTCGTTGTCAAGCCGTCAACACCTACAGGGTCAGTCATCCCGTTATGACTCACTCACTGTGGCCTTGCTTTAAAATAGCTCATAATGGCCTGCAGCAAAGGCTTGTTGAACAATGTCACACACAAACAACTGCATCTAGCTTGTGTATTGTAAACAGAAGCTGAGCAGATCTTTCAGTTCTCTTCATATCATTGAAAAAGCTCTGATACGGGTAAAAACTGCCACCTGTGTCTCTCATCCAGGAATCCAACTGTTGGAAATATTGTGGTTATTTTGCTCCGTAGACATAAAATATATGTTTTATCACAACATTAGCACTAATACATAATGAGATGCTGATGGGGTATCATTACTACTAAATTCCCACACACCATACACCTTCCGTTTCATGGAATGTACGGAGCATCCAAAAAGTTGTACCATATAGCCCTGTAAATCCAACTCTCAGGAGCATAGCTCTGTTGCTTATTCTTGGGTTAAAATAGAGACATTTCCTCATTACAAAAATAGTCATAAATATGCTTTTAAAGGTTTTAGGACAGGCACGATTAAACCACATCTTTCCAGCAGGAAATAAACAAATGTGTGATACTTTCAATAGTAGTTTAAAGTTTTGTTGAGCTACCATCCACACAGAGCTTCTTTGATGCGTGTGTAGTACACGCATAGCACAGCTACAGCCCTTAGAGGATCCGTTCATATGAAACATACCAAAGGTTCAGAACAAGGTGCTTTATGGGAGGACAGTTTTCTTTTGCAAATAGCTAGCTTCCTCAAACACCATGAAGCAAAGGTAGTTTTAAGTGTCTTTCTTGATTCAGCAAGTAAAACCCTCATAACAAGGAGAGAAAGACAGCATCAGCTCATAATGGCAACATTAGAAATAGAAATATACAGACAGACCTATCAGGCAGAACCCTGCAGTGTGTTTACTGTAATTCATGCTGTGGCATTAGTCCAATTTGGACACACATTCAAACTTATTTTGTAATTCTTATTTGTATAGTCTTCCGGTTTGATTATGAGCAGCTGGTTAAAGTTAGAGTTGGTGAGACTTTGTCTGATTTGTGTTGCTGCAGTGATAACAGTTGGACTGGAATATGACTTTTGCTATCTCCTGCAAGCAATTTGTCCCACTCCTGATCCTGTAGTATTTTGCCAGCATTAGATTTAGGGACAGGTTATAAATTGTA
Source organism: Diplotaxodon limnothrissa (assembly GCF_057381915.1). NCBI lineage: Eukaryota > Metazoa > Chordata > Actinopteri > Cichliformes > Cichlidae > Diplotaxodon > Diplotaxodon limnothrissa. The sequence continues at coordinate 20,625,423 of NC_140597.1, forward strand.
ATCTCACATATTATTATAGTTTCAAAGTTGTGTTGACTTCATTTATCCTTTGCACTTGCATTTCAGGGCCCTTTGCAGAGAAGAAGCATCATCACACCATGTTCCTGTCATGGGAGAATTTTTTTCAAACACAACTTGAAACAAAAGAACTGAGAAAAACCCAAGTGGTGAATACTTTATGTAGTCTCACACCCACAGTCACATCAAATTCTAATGTAACACTTGCAGCACTCTCCAAAAGTGTGTTAACAGTGTGTGCAAGTCAATGGTTGTGGGACTTCAGGCATTTGAATTTGAGATCAAAATGCCACAATAAGATAAAAGAGGCTGTTTATATGCACATATATTTAAATTTTGAGTCCCTCTGTATTAGATCTGCTAAAGTAAGTTAAAAAGATAAAGTATTATATGTAGTGCAATGAAAATAAGTTGTGTGACTCCATCCATGAAAAGCAAAAACTGACTCAATTAAAACTTTGCTGATCTACTTTTCAAGGCCATCTCTTTGTGCACCTCTGGACTGCTTTTGTGAGATCCTGAGAGAAGTCCTACCGGTGGCTGGACAAAGCTGGACTGACAGCACAGAGGCTCTAATCATGGCAGCACAGGAACAAGCTCTGAGCATAAGATCCATAGAAGCTCCGGGTCTATCACAGCAGGCAAGACCCCAGGCTGTGTAAAGATGCCCCTGAGACAATCCAGCACATAACAGCAGGGTGCAAGATGCTAGCAGGCAGGGCATACATGGAACGCCATAACCAACTGGCTGCTTAGTGTACACAACCATCTGTGCCGAATATAACCTGGAAGTTCCGAGGTCAAAAGGGTTGAGAATGTGAGAATGACTAAGCTAAGATTCTGTGGTGCTTCCAGATACAGACGGACAAACTGGTGATGGCTAACCCACCGGACACAGTAGTGGTGGACAAGCAGAAGAACACAGTCATTTAGCTATGCCAAGTGATAGCATCAGGAAAAAGGAACATGAGAAGCTCAAGAAGAACCTGAAGGTGATATTTTCTGGAAGGAAAAAAAGAAAAAAAAAAGGAAAATATGTGTATACACATATAAACACATATTTTGCTTTTCTTTTCCTCCAGAAAATATCATGGTCAAATAATGTCACATACTACACACGGTTAGAAGTGGTGCATTTTTCTAAATGAGCTATCAGCTAATATCACCTGCTATCACAACTGCATGAAAAAGCTTTTTTTTTTTGTTATTTACAGAGGAGAATAATGGACCATCCTTTAAACTCTTACATTTGTCCCATTGTTGGTCTCATATATGTGTATTTCTCCAAGCTGGATTAAAAACATGATAATGGACCACCATTGTCACGGTCAACGAGGCGAGCCGTGTGGAATTTATTAAAGGACCCAAGATGCAGGCATACGTGATGAGAGTGGGCTTTTATTGAGGAGGATTACAAACAGAAATGGCAAAGGAGTGGGCAGAAACTAAGCAGAACCTAGACTGGAGAAAGCTAACAAAACACAGACCCGAATGGCGAAGCAGGGAGACGCAGTTAGAGGACACAGAACCAAGCAGGGAATGACCACAGATGACAGAGGGCGATAACGCAGACAAACTAGCAACAGGCAGGAGAGCACATAGGGTTTAAATACACATAGCAGCAATCAAGGGATGAGCAACAGGAGGGGAACACACCTGGGAGAAATCAGAGCTGACGGGACAGGGGAAACGTAAACTGAACACACTCACATGAGGCAGAGACCTTCAGAATAAAACAAGAAACTCGCAGACACAGAACCAGACAAGACACTGAACTAAACAGACAGATTCACAAGCAGACAGTGTGACACCATAGACAGAGTGAACACAGAGAAGTGGGAGCAGGCAGGCACAGAACAAAACCTCAACAAAAGATAAAACAGGATAAACAAGCACAGGAAATAATATAAAGAAACACAAAACACTGAGTTGACAGACTCTGGACCATGACAACCATGACACAAACCGATTGACACATCTGTCCTTAAGCAGTTTAACATTAAAATTAAGCAACATTTTTTTTTTTTTTGGGAAAGGACACATTTTGTTTTTGAGTTGCCTAAAATATTATCCTTATTATCCATATTTCAAAAGGTTTTGTATGTCTTGACTGCTGTTGTCTTAAGACACCTTGTAGCTGGAAGACTGGCAAACTTTTTAATGGTTTCATAATGAATTTGCTCACCTGCATTTGCCTGGCATGTTGAAATAATGCGTGTAAGCTGGTATATTTGTCTCAGCAGAGCAGACTAGTTCAGTTAAGCTTTGGCTGTTTCTTCTTGTTGGGGTGGGGTAGTTGCATCATTGACATACTTTAGTTATATCAGAATGTGGCACAATATTTTCCACATTAGACACCCACCTCCAGCACAGTTCAACACCCCCAACTTCAAGGCTCATCCCACGGCTCTGAGGGGAGGTTTGCATTGCATACTCGGAACAATATTTGGAACAGTGTGAAGGTGAAACACAAAGTGCTCTAAGGCTGAATGAATAGCAAGCACTTGGACAGTTTCGATTGAAAGAATTAGACCGTGGTATGATTTCAGTGAGGCTATCAAAGGCATTCATTTTAGCCTCCGTTCATGGACCTGAATCAATTAAGAAGACATGCCAACAGGGCACAATCTACATTGACTATCTTCCTCCTGTTGAGAGATCAGCAGTTGAGAAGCTCTTCAGGGCACAATAGTTGAAAGGGATGAAGAGGACCTGCTTGACCTTTCTAAAAGGATGGGTTCCCAGTTCCTACCTCTTAAGAGCAACATGTAGCCTGGCATTGAAACAATAGCTGATAATGCCAATGATCAAGCTCTAAAATACAGAGTGAATTGCTTCTCCACACCTATTGCATATCTACAGCTAAAACTGCCAGACAAGGAAAGTATATCGTGTTTGTATGTGAGAAAGAAGGCCACAGGGAAACAACAAAGAGGAAACAGACAACCCCTCCATGTCTTCAATATGATGTCAGAAAAACCAGGCAAATCAAAGCTGTAAAAACACATCTGCACTGGGTCTTTTGTCATCTGTGCTGACAAAATTCTGGTGTGCTTAAATGCTAAAATTAGGCTCAGCAGAAAGCTTGCTGCTACATTTAAAGAACTCGCACTTACAGTTCTTATCCTGAATTTTGCACCAAGTTCAACAGCATCCTCTCCCAGCAATACTTTGAAATTGATTGAATTCCCTTTCAGAATTGATAACTGCAGCTGTACACTACAGTTTGATTTGATATTCTGATGGTTTTGTTGTATGTTACCCTAGTTTTTAATTGTATTTCTTAAAGGGGTGTCTTATGTTTTGAAAATGACTGGAGGTTTCACATGCCAGGGTTGAGGCTAGTGTTAAAGGAACACCTCATACAAAAACAACTACACAACAGCTATGACTAAACATTTAGCTACTATTTCCTAAAAAAATACTACCAAGCCTCCAAAGAAGCTGCACTTAGTTTATGGGAGTCTTTGTTTGTTAGTTTGTTGTCGCCACAGATAAAACCCTAACCCTCCAATGTGATAGCAGGAAGTAAAATAGCTAGACAAAAACTTTCTGCCTACTTGTGACTGACCGCTTGCCGCTCTTTCATTTGTAACGAAAAAGTATCAGCCAGATCAAGAAGACCTGCACACGCTACGACATGACCTGCTCCGTGTTTTACTGATGAGCTACACTGTCTGGATCATGAAACATAAAGATTACAATGGTTCATTTTGTTGTTCATTCCCTCAACTTTGACCTGTCTAATCTTTGTAGCTTGTCCTTGTAATATTTGGCATATTTCAGAATAGACTTTGGATTTTTGCTCCTGATATAAGATTTCTATCTTCCACCAGAGTCTTTGTAACTGTAGTGTGACTGTTGTGCACACCAAAACCTCATATACACACTCGGCTTGTGTTTCAGTGACTGATGTGTTGACATTATTGACTATCAAGTGAACTAACAACTATGTGTTTGTGTGTGTGTGAGTGTGTAAAAGAGAGAGAGACAGAGGAAGGAGTCAGTTGATATCAGCAGTGCAGGGTTACAAAGTGATGATAGACTGTCAGGGGCGTGTTCAGGGTTTTGTTTAAGTTCTCTGAAAGGAAGTAAACTTTTCCAAGGACAGAAAACAGAGGAACTGAAGAGCAAATTACATTCTGCAACTGTTGCTAAACTCTAAACAGGTTTGTCTTTAAATTAGTCCTCGTGGTAATGTCTATACAGTGGGGCAAAAAAGTATTTAGTCAGCCACCGATTGTGCAAGTTCCCCCACTTAAAATGATGACAGAGGTCAGTAATTTGCACCAGAGGTACACTTCAACTGTGAGCGACAGAATGTGAAAAAAAAAATCCATGAATTCACATGGTAGGATTTGTAAAGAATTTATTCGTAAATTAGGGTGGAAAATAAGTATTTGGTCATCTCAAACAAGGAAAATCTCTGGCTCTCACAGACCTGTAACGTCTTCTGTACGAAGCTTTTCTGTCCCCCACTCGTTACCTGTATGAATGGCACCTGTTTGAACTCATCATCTGTATAAAAGACACCTGTCCACAGCCTCAAACAGTCAGACTCCAAACTCCGCCATGGCCAAGACCAAAGAGCTTTCGAAGGACACCAGGAAAAGTATTGTAGACCTGCACCAGACTGGGAAGAGTGAATCTACAATAGGCAAGCAGCTTGGTGTGAAAAAATCAACTGTGGGAGCAATCATCAGAAAATGGAAGACATACAAGACCACTGATAATCTCCCTCGATCTGGGGCTCCACGCGAGATCTCATCCCGTGGGGTCAAAATGATCATGAGAACGGTGAGCAAAGATCCCAGAACCACACGGGGGGACCTGGTGAATGACCTGCAGAGAGCTGGGACCAAAGTAACAAAGGTCACCATCAGTAACACACTGCAACGGCAGGGAATCAAATCCCGCAGTGCCAGACGTGTTCCGCTGCTGAAGCCAGTGCATGTCCAGGCCCGTCTGAAGTTTGCCAGAGAGCACATGGATGATACAGCAGAGGATTGGGAGAATGTCATGTGGTCAGATGAAACCAAAGTAGAACTTTTTGGTATAAACTCAACTCGTCGTGTTTGGAGGAAGAAGAATACTGAGTTGCATCCCAAGAACACCATACCTACTGTGAAGCATGGGGGTGGAAACATCATGCTATGGGGCTGTTTTTCTGCCAAGGGGACAGCTCGACTGATCCGTGTTAAGGACAGAATGAATGGGGCCATGTATCGTGAGATTTTGAGCCAAAACCTCCTTCCATCAGTGAGAACTTTGAAGATGAAACGAGGCTGGGTCTTCCAACATGACAATGATCCAAAACACACCGCCCGGGCAACAAAGGAGTGGCTCCGTAAGAAGCATTTGAAAGTCCTGGAGTGGCCTAGCCAGTCTCCAGACCTCAACCCCATAGAAAATCTGTGGCGGGAGTTGAAAGTCCGTGTTGCTCGGCGACAGCCCCAAAACATCACTGCTCTCGAGAAGATCTGCATGGAGGAATGGGCCAAAATACCAGCTACTGTGTGTGCAAACTTGGTAAAGACCTATAGTAAACGTTTGACCTCTGTTATTGCCAACAAAGGTTACGTTACAAAGTATTGAGTTGTATTTTTGTTATTGACCAAATACTTATTTTCCACCCTGATTTACGAATAAATTCTTTACAAATCCTACCATGTGGATTCATGGATTTTTTTTTTTCCACATTCTGTCTCTCACAGTTGAAGTGTACCTCTGGTGCAAATTACTGACCTCTGTCATCATTTTAGGTGGGGGAACTTGCACAATCGGTGGCTGACTAAATACTTTTTTGCCCCACTGTACATATTCTGCCTAAATGTTTCAGACAGGCTCTCTATAAGCTATGATCATACACACTGAACAAACGTTGGTTCAAAGAAAAAAGAAACATTTATCTTCACATTGTACTCAATTTTTATTTTAAATGAGCACATAGAGAAATTGCTTTTGCCAATCATGAGTGGCTGGTGAAGGCACTCAGACAAAATTCAAGAGCAGATTGAATTATGTGAAAATATCAGATTTTGACAAACACTGTGCTGGTTTAAAGCAGAAGGAGAACAAAAAAGTTGGCAAATAATTGTGCTAAAAACGTTGTCCTTCACCTCCCTATTCTTAGCTTTTCATTAGAAACAAACAGCAGCTGCAGTGAAAAGAGTGCACTTCTAAGCACTACGACTGATCATGAACGCACCAAGGACTTCAAACTTATTTTGATCATAAAGTCCTGAACTTGTTTGGAACCACTGCAGTATACATCAGATCTGACAAAGCAGCCCAGCAGATCATCCTCTCAACAAAGCTACAGCGCCGTTCCACCAGCAGGTAGAACTTCAAAATAAGCTCGCCAACAGTCTTTCAAAATCTTTTGTATAGAAAGGACGAAACCCAGTAATTTTCCGCAAATATGATGAATGTTTGTGCATCTAAATTCAGCTAGAACTGTTCTCTCAGTTATCAGTGAGGTTAAAGAAGGTGTGTGGCGTTTTATTATCTATGTATTAAACATAGTCAATTTCAACACATCATATGTGATATATATGAAATAAGAACAAATAATCCCCTGTAGCTGTGGATATCCATTATGGTGTTCATCATTGCCATATGTGTAATATTACTAAACAATTTTACTTAGTTACATCACTTATCATTCGTATTATCTGTTATTTTTGTGCAGATTAATTCAGTTCCTTTTACAGTCAAGGACCATTTTTGATGGTCAGATGTGCTAATAGGACATTTCCTGACTGTCCTTCAGTTTTGCCTGATCGGGAACAAACCTTTGAATTTATTACTGTTCTCCTGCCTGTGGATTTGCTCCTGCATGCTTTTTACAAGAAACTAAAGGTGTGTGTGAGCCTCAAATGGTTAGAATTACCATAAAAGGGCACACCTGCTACAGATCGGCCGTGAACAAGGCAGGAAACTCTGCTTGTTGCACAACTTGATGAGGAGAGAACAAAAGAAATGATGAACCAATAGATCCAATAAAGGTAGTATTGATGGTCAGCATTATTACTATTACTTTTAAGGTTAAATATGAAAGTTAGGCATAAAAATATGATGACATCTTTTGTGATGGTTTTCTGCACATTTTGTCTTTTTTTTTTTATTTATTCAGATCATAAAAAGCAGTAAATACTTGGAGAGAATGAAGCCTAAGTTTCTGCTTGGTTTTATTTCCTAAGGCTTTGGAAGTTACAAGTCATAACCTATGACTGAGGGTGGGATTAGCATCTGGCAGAACGGCTGTTCGCTGAGGCAGAGGTAGATTTAATTAAGGATGGAAGAAAAAAATAACTTGTGTGCTACAGCCTTGCATTTTGATTCCATTTTCCTGGAAAATGTGTGTATTGTATATGAAGGCCTTTGGAAAAACAAATTCAGGACAATAAACCAAGAAGTGTAGAAACACATAAACATGATGGTAAACATGTAGCTAACTTAAACTGATTGTTGGCCAGCTGGAAAAGGAGAGTTAAGCCATCAAAGCCGCGTCGGCCATGGGTTCAGGTTACAGGACCATGACACTCTAGAAAGTTCAGACACATCTTAATGAAACTGAAGTCAGTGTACGAGAGAGCAGCACACACACACACACACACACACACAGACACACACACACACACACGTACATACACAGCTACACAGAGGGGAGATGGCTGCTTACAAAGAAACAAGATAAAGGGAGAAATGAATTACCCTCGATCCTGTTCAATGTGATTCAACACCTCATGGATAGATGTGTGCACACTAACGATCCAACAGTATCACATGATCCGAGAGGAAGTACAGGTGCTCAGCTCAGTTCCCCTTTGGATCAACTTCCACTGTAAAGAATAACTATGAATAAAACAGCAGCCAAACAGATCGAGTGTTGCTATCTATGTCTGTGTGTGTGTGTGTGTGTGTGTGTGTGTGTGTGTGTGTGTGTGTGTGTACAGCTGTGTATATGTGACACACACGTCTTCATGTGTGTGTGTGCATCTGCGCACTCACTCAAGCATGCGCCGTGGGTGTGAACGTGTGGAATCGTGCTGCCCTGTTGCGGTTTTCCAAAACAACCTTATGACAATTTAATGATTTAATCAAAGCTTATGGGCTCCTTGTTGTTGGATCATGTTCAGCTTGTAGCAGGTGACACAGGGCCAAGAAACACTGACCTAAAAATAACAAAAGCACCTGATCCCCTGGCACTGGGCTGGAGTTCTCATGTTGAATTACTCTGGATTAAATGATAGAGGTCGCAGGTGAGGCAGATGCATTAAAGGAGAATTATTCGGCACGATTGAAACTTTATTCCTACCTGCTTGTGTTTCTCTTTCAGGCTGATGAGTCATTGCAGAAGGAGCATCTTTTTTTAACAACACTCTGTTAAAAGTTTCAAAGTAAGACATTTCACAGGCGCTCGTGAGACTGGCTTCTGCCCACCAGGGTTGTGCATGTTGGTGTGCTTTCTTTTCCTATTGTTACATAGTTGAGACATCTCTCTTTTCATTTTTATAAGTTATATCTACAAGGAGCACAAATCCTTAAGCATGATGTACAAAATCCAGTTAGTGTGATTCAAATTGACTGCATCCTATATTATCACAATGTAATACTAGTCTAATAAATAAGCTTAACCCTTTAATGATCAATGCTAACAATAACAGTAAAGCCAGTAAATAAAATATATTGAGTTCTATTGCTATGAAGCACTGAAGAGAGCTTTCAAATACCGTGAGAATCTTCTCTATCATCACTCCTGATATAAGAAAACTTCAGTAAGTTCAGAAATTCCTAAATTAAACTTTACCAAACTTGAAACAACTGAGCTGAAGCTAAATAATATCAGTAGTCCAGTAAATACAGCCAGCAGCAGTCTTTAACTATTCACCATTGTAATGTAACAACCTTATTATTGGATTACATCGATTTTTCACCTAAAAGTTCTACACACATTAACCAATAATGTCAAGGTCAAAAAGTTTGCATTCAAGTGTATGAAAAATAAAAAACTAAAATATAACCTGTTTGAGGTGACCAAATACTTATTTTCCACCCTGATTTACGAATAAATTCTTTACAAATCCTACCATGTGGATTCATGGATTTTTTTTTCACATTCTGTCTCTCACAGTTGAAGTGTACCTCTGGTGCAAATTACTGACCTCTGTCATCATTTTAGGTGGGGGAACTTGCACAATCGGTGGCTGACTAAATACTTTTTTGCCCCACTGTAGGTATTCACTGCCTTTGTTACAACACGATAACCATGACTGACATGATTTTTGACATGATGTTAAAGCACAAACAAACCAAGTCATTAAGTCCAAGAAACTTTCTGTAGACCCATAAGACAAGATTGTATCGGAGCATAAGTATGGCAAATGGTGTAGAAAAATGTCTGCAGCATTTCTGCAGGTCCCAGTGAGCACACTGGCTTCCATCAGCTCTAAATGGAAGACATTTGGAATCACCAGGACTCTTCCTAGAGTTCGCCAGCTGGCCAAGCTGAGCGATTGGGGTGTTAGGGCCTTTGTCAAAGTGACCATCAGGTTCTTGGTCACCTCTCTGACTGAGGATAGGGCAGCTATTTCTGCAGCACTCCACCAATCAGCCCATTTGCCTGAATGCCAAAGCAATCAGGCACTGCTCATCAGCTGACCAATACCATCCCTACAGTGAAGCATGGTGCTGGCAGCATCATGCTATGGGGATGTTTTTTGGCAGCAGGAACTGGGAGACTAGTCAGGGTGGAGGAAAGGTTAATCCATCTTGATAATAAACTGCTTCACAGCACTCTGCACCTTGGACTCAGGCGAAGGTTTATCTCCCAACAGGACAACAACTCTAAACACACATGCAACAAACGAGTGGCTTTGGGACCACCAGTGAATGTCCTGGAGTGGCCATAATCATAAACCCTCCTTGGTTAATGTTGTCTGCTTGTATGTCATGCAGTTCAAACAGCTGAATTTGGCTTATTTTTGTCAAAAATTACTTTCTAAAGATACTATAAAGATCATTCATTCCATTATGAAGAACTGCATCCATAAACCTGCACTACATCTTAGCCTGCAGCATGTTATATGCCATCAAGGTCACAGCAAGCCCAACACTAATTCTTTCATTTATCCCTCCACCCCCCCAACACACACACACACACACACACACACACACACACACACACACACAGTGCCTTCTGTTTCATGATAAATATTAGCTGGTTGTAGCCTTATCTGATGATGTGTTTCAGTAATGCTGATGGCGATTTTGTTCCGGTTATCACCTAGCAACAGTGCTAGAAAGTCCAATAACTCAATGTACAAATGAATATTAAGCTCAATTTCTGGGGTGGAAATGGAGATGAAACACAGATGTGAGTCTTTAAATTGCTAATTTAGATGTTGTGAATTACTTTTCAGGACAGGTGATTTGTAGGACGCTGACTTTTGAAAACAGTGTTTTATTTTTTGTTTTACTTTTATTTAAATCTACATATTTTTTTTGTCTCTGGTGAATTTGTAGGCCACACAGTGAGAAACACAAACATGCTTCTTTCTCCCTACAGCTGGTTCATAATTTATTAAGGACACATTGATATGCACGGCACTGTTCTGCTCCTACTTCATATTCACTACACTGGCACAACAAAATGAAATGGGGGAGAATGACCTCATCAGTGTGTGTGTGTGTGTGTGTGTGTATGTTTCAGGTACATGAGTTACCTATTGTACAGTAGTGTTAGTTCAGTGCTATTCAGCTTTATTTATACAGGCCAGTTCCCAAGAAAAATCACCTAAAGGCATTTTATATTGTAAGGCAAAGACCCAGCAGGTCAGCTGTTTCACCTTTGAGCTAAACTGTCCTGCATATTAATTAATTACTGCCATTATTTAACAAGGATGACCCATTGTGCCATTGATATCCATTGAGACTCCGTAAAATGCTTTGAAATAATTCACTTATTTTGTATAATCTAGATTTGCAAATATTCAGCATCACTGAGTGTATATGAGTAAGTCACATGACAGCATCAGTACCCCTAAACAAGGTAAACTTTTCTTGTAGAAGTCACAGTATTTTTCTTTGTCACAAGATGAGTTAAGAGCACTATTTCCAGCACTCCTCTACACATGATCTTCCCAGTACCAGCAGATACATTACTAACTAGCTTGTGAACATATGTGACCTTTTCTATAGTCATTGTTGGAAATCAAAACAGAGGGACAATAAGGGACAATAATACTCTCCCAGACCCAGGCCCTCCCAGGCCGCTGAACTATTCACCCTATCTCTAAGGGAGAGCCCAGTCACCCTTTGCAAAAAGCTCATTCCCACCACTTATATCTGCAGTCTCGTTCAGATGAAGCTCATGACCATAGTTGAGGGTAGGGACGTAGATCGACCGGTATATCGGGAGCTTCAATTTTACGCTCAGCTCTCTCAGCTTTCAGTCCCCAATTCTGTGAAACCAGCTTAAAGTCTGGATTTGGGAGACAGACACCCTCTCTAATTTTAAGATTAGGCTTAAAATGTTTAAAGCATAAAGTCAGGGTTGGATCAGGTGACCCTGAATCCTCAGTTGTGTTGTAATAGGTCAAGGCTTCTGAGGGATTCCCACAATGCATATTTTTCTTCTTCAGTCACCCTTTTTACTTACTATGTGTTAAGACACCTCTCTATGTTAAATTATTTGTTCTCTGGCTCTCTTGCAACCAGTCACAGCAGATGTCTCTCTCCCTGAGCCTGGTTCTGCTGCAGGTTTCTTCCTGCTAAAAGGGAGTTTTTCCTTCCCACTGTCACCAAACTGCTTGCTCATAGGGGGTCATATGATTGTTGGGTTTTCTCTGTTTTTTTTTTTTCTATTGTTATTGTTATCATTATTATCATTATTATTATTAGGGTCTTTACCTTAAATATATAAACTTTATATATTTATATATATATAAATATATAAAGTGCTTTTGGGAAACTGTTGTTGTAATTTTGCACTGGATAAAAAAATCTGAATTGGATTGTGTTGCGTTTGCAACACCGTTTCACTCCTTCCTGATTTCCTATTTCTTCTTATGTTTGTCACACTTAAAAGTTTTAGATCATCAAACATATTCAAATATTTAAAAAAATATAAGACTACAAAACACAAAATGCAGTTTCTAAATCAAGGTGTTTTTGATTAAGGGGATAAAACGTGTGTGAAAAGTGATTGCCCGCTCCAACATTAGAACATAAATTAGCTGCGGTGTATCACATGTTTGGAGAGTTGAGTTGAGTTTCTCTTGCCACACCCAGGCGTTACTACCACACCTGTTCTCAATGAAGAAATCACTTGAATAGGACCTGCCTGACAAGGTGGAGTAAAAAAGACCTCCAAAGAACGAAATCATCACCGTGATCCAAGGAAAGAAAATAATTGAGATCTCTGAGTCTGGAAAAGATTAGAAAGCCATTTCTAAAGCTGTGGGACTCCAGCAAACCACAGGAAGAGCCATTATCCACAAATGTTGAAAACATGGAACAGTGGTGAACTTTCCCAGGAAATGTAGTTACATAATAAAATGCACAATTAATGCATAGATTACATAGAATTCATTAGATGCCTCTTCAAGATAAATCCTATTGAAAGAAGAAGACTGTTTCCGACAGGAAAGTCTGAAAAGTCTCTGACAACAAAAAAATGTGCCAACCTGTCATTGGTGAAAAGACTGTAATGCCAGTAGAGCCCACCCACTTCTAACCTGCTTCTTCTCTGGGGAATGTCAATTGATCTGAATGGTGTGGGGCTGTAAGTGTCAGACCCACTTGTAGTGTTTGTTCTGGTCCTCATGGCACAAAGAAGAAGAAACTGGCTCCTACAGCCCTGTCCTGCTCTCTTTATCTCCTGATATCTCCAGCACACTCTTGAGACTGTGTTGGGAGACACAGCAAACCTTCTTGCAACTTCACCTATGGCATCACCTATGGCATCCCACGAGTAAAATTCAAAACTAGAAAAAAAAGAGTCCTGATCGATTAGGAGAGCAGTGGTCTTTCCTCGAGGACAGACCAGGGTAACTTGCCACGTTCAGTGTGACTCTAAACTGAAGATGCCTGTGGTTTAATTGACACATTCTTTTCCTGTTTTGTGTGTATGGCTCATTGACTACTATTTGGAACAGAGCGCTTAATAATATTGTTAGAAGATGATGCTGTGTTGTGTTTGCTTACAGAGTTAAATGTACACACAGGAAGGAAGTGTGCTCTAACTGTTTGAGAGTTGTCAGCATCAGAGATGGGCAGTAACGCGTTACTTGTAACGCGTTACTGTAATCCGATTACTTTTTTCAAGTAAAGAGTAAAGTGAGGGATTACTATTGCAAAAACGGTAATTCGATTACCGTTACTTTACCGTAGGAACGCTGCGTTACTGCGTTACTAAAACCGTGATTTTTTTGCGAGAATGTCTCATGACAGTGACGTAAGCAAGTGTGACGTTTGTGACAACAGCTGTGTGCAGATCAACAGTGGATAATTGTCATGGCTAGACGGTCCTCACTGATCGTCTTGCCAATTTGTTGTGGTGTTTGTGTGTACTGTGTCGTGTTCTCCTCTCCATCCTGGGCATGTGTTTTTCTGCTGGAACATGTACTTCCGGAAACCGTGGCACGGAACGGCAGTTGACCGGAGGGGAGTGTCCTAAGCTAGAATCATCGCACCTGTGCAGAATTACCTTGCCAGCGCAGACCTATTTAACGGGGCGGTTGAGTCACAACCAACGCTGGAACGTTGAACTAAACCGGGTAGCGTAGTCATGATTAGCATACCCGGTTTGTGAAGGAGAGGACGTTTTCGTTATTGAGCGTGTGTTTTTTCTCATCTGCCTCCAGGGTTCAAGGATTGGAGGAGGAGCCGGCACCAGGAGTTGTTGTGGATTATTACTGCACTGTCACCGTGAGGAGAGGTCGCCGTATCACTGCACTGCCCTTTTTGGATTATAGACTCGAACTGTTAACTCACCTTTTCACTGTAAATAAATCCACTGTCATTCTGCAAGGAGTCTCGCACCTGAGTCCTTTAATCCAATTCACCATGACAGAACGTTCCAGCCAAGTGGACTCAGCGGACTCGGCACCTTGGCGGCGCGAGCTGTCGCTCCAGGCGGCGCTACTAGAACGCCATGAGAACATGTTACAACATTTCTCCAAGGAGCAATCAGCGCTAATCCAGGTTGTGACAGAGCTAAAAGGTATGTTGCTATCTCCACCTGGAGCTGCTGGGGGGCCTTTACCAGTGCCACCTCCGATCAACGTCGCTGCTGCCTGCCCACTGCCCCCCTCCCCTCCTCCGCCACGGCGTGAACATTTGTTGCCAGTCCCAGAAAAATTTTCCGGAGATTTGGACAAGAGTAGGGGGTTTTTAATGCAGTGTGCCCTCACGTTTAGGCAGCAGCCTCAGGCTTACGCCACTGATTGTTCTAAAATCACCCTGATGGTGGAGCTGTTGACAGGTCGAGCCTTGCAGTGGGCACAAGCGGTCCTAAACTCCCAGCCTCAGATTTCCTACACTGATTTTTTGAGCAAATTTCGAAGTGTTTTTGATAAAGGAACTAACCCTGACAGTGCGACACATAGGATGTTTGTTTTGAAACAGGGCCGGAGGAGTGTCGCTGACTTTTCGGTGGATTTCTGGATTCTTGCTGAGGAGACTGGTTGGGAGGAGACGGCGCTCCGGGGAGCTTTCTTGAACAGTCTGAATGAGGGACTGAAGCGTGAGTTGGCTTCCAAAGAATTGCCTAAAACCTTGAGTGCATTGATTAATTTATGTATTAAGTTGGACGATCACCTTCGGGAGTTCAGCAAGCGGACACCGGGAGGCGCTGGGTGGCGGACTGGATTACCGGCCCTGGAGTGGAAGGGGACGGACCCGCGGTCAGCAGAAGAGGAGGAGCAGCCGATGCAGTTAGGCGGAGCACGGTTGAGCTCCACAGATTGGAGGAAGAGACGCCAGACGGGTGAGTGTTTTGCATGTGGAAAGAAGGGACATTTTGCTGACGCATGCCCCTCTCGGGGAAACGACCAGGCCCGTCAGTAGCTGTGGGAGTACTGACGGGTGCGACCATGAACATTGCTCCCCATCTGAGTTGTTCTGCTAAGTTGGTTTTTCAATCTCACACTCACCAGTGCCGTGCATTAGTGGACTCTGGAGCTGAACAAAATTTTTTGGATGAATCGCTCGCTAGGCAGTTGGGCTTCCCCGCGGTTCCTCTCCGGGAGCCTCTTCAGGTTTCAGCTCTTAACGGCAGCCCGTTAGCGGCAATAACCCATCGCACTGTCGATCTGACTTTAGTTCTTTCTGGTAACCATGTTGAGAGAGTTTCCCTGTTTCTGTTTAACACTGGAATTCCCAGCTTCTACCGTTCTACCTTTAAAAGCCGGAGAGCAGTCAAGTCAAGAAGGCTTCTACCTGAGACCCCCGCGGAGTCATCATTTTGCGTTTCTACCTTTAAAAGCCGGAGAGCAGTCAAATGCTGGAAGTGGAAGCTAAATTGGCTAGTCATTCATATGTATATTGGGTCGTTACCTAGGAATTCTGGAGGGAGGGGATTGGGGGAGAAATCAACACACATGAGTCTAGGTCCTTTGTTGCTGACATTTATTGATAAAAACAGTAGTTTCATTTCATGTTATTTCCTTTTTCATTTCAAGCAAGGAAGTGGATGTAGTTAGTAAGTAAGATATTTCAGACATTATTCTGACACAGAGGAGGAGATACTGGAATTATAATTAGTATCTATGCATGCATTTGTGATTTTGTTTGACCTTCCCATTGCTCACAATTTGAATTTGTTCACACTGCAGATGAGTGTCTCAGTCCCCAAACAAGCTCTCTTTTTCGGTGGAGAAGCAGTCTCCTCATCCGCAGTGAGTGTGGAGAAATCAACACACATGAGTCTAGGTCCTTTGTTGCTGACATTTATTGATAAAAACAGTAGTTTCATTTCATGTTATTTCCTTTTTCATTTCAAGCAAGGAAGTGGATGTAGTTAGTAAGTAAGATATTTCAGACATTATTCTGACACAGAGGAGGAGATACTGGAATTATAATTAGTATCTATGCATGCATTTGTGATTTTGTTTGACCTTCCCATTGCTTACAGTACAAAAAACCAACCATTTGTACACATATGTACTAATAATAATAAAAAGTGAGTGCAACACTGCAACCCATCACCCCGTCGTTCAGTGGTCGTTGATCAGTGGTCCATTGTGGCACCATTCAGAGCACTGGTACAATAGTACCAGCAAGATATGGGAAGACATTGCAAATGTACTTGGATTTTAGGTTGCAAGCCACCCAAAACTTGATCCCAAACTTGTCAGGTTTACTTGCAATATACTGCAGGAAACCCGTCACCCCGTCGTTCTGTGGTCCATTGTGGCACCACTGATCAACGACCACTGAACGACGGGGTGACGGGTTGCATTGTTATGTGGTCACACCCCCGTCGTTGATCAGTGGTCCATTGTGGCACCATTCAGAGCACTGGTACAATAGTACCAGCAAGATATGGGAAGACATTGCAAATGTACTTGGATTTTAGGTTGCAAGCCACCCAAAACTTGATCCCAAACTTGTCAGGTTTACTTGCAAACACTTGGAGTGTTTCAGTATGCCATCTTAGGGAGAACTCAACACACATGTAGGTCCTTTGTTGCTGACATTTATTGATGAAAACACTCACTGCGGATGAGGAGACTGCTTCTCCACCGAAAAAGAGAGCTTGTTTGGGGACTGAGACACTCATCTGCAGTGTGAACAAATTCAAATTGTGAGCAATGGGAAGGTCAAACAAAATCACAAATGCATGCATAGATACTAATTATAATTCCAGTATCTCCTCCTCTGTGTCAGAATAATGTCTGAAATATCTTACTTACTAACTACATCCACTTCCTTGCTTGAAATGAAAAAGGAAATAACATGAAATGAAACTACTGTTTTTATCAATAAATGTCAGCAACAAAGGACCTAGACTCATGTGTGTTGATTTCTCCCCCAATCCCCTCCCTCCAGAATTCCTAGGTAACGACCCAATATACATATGAATGACTAGCCAATTTAGCTTCCACTTCCAGCATTTGACTGCTCTCCGGCTTTTAAAGGTAGAAACGCAAAATGATGACTCCGCGGGGGTCTAAGGTACTACCCCGAAATGACTGCTCTCCGGGGGTGTAAGTGTTAAAGCCCCCGGCACCCCATTGGTCTTGGGGTTCCCATGGCTCAAACAGCACAATCCGCAGATCGACTGGGCTCAGGGACGCGTGACAGGCTGGAGCGAGTGGTGCCATGAACATTGTTTACGTGCAGCGGTGCCCAGTTTAGTGCCCCTAAATCCGGCGGCTCAGGTGAAGGCACCCGATCTCTCAGCCGTCCCTCCAGAGTACCACGACCTGGCTCAAGTATTCAGCAAAGACCTAGCAGTGTCTCTCCCGCCTCATCGCCCTTATGATTGCGGGATAGATCTGCACCCTGGCGCCCCATTACCCACCAGCCGGCTTTACAGCATCTCAAAGCCTGAACGTGAGACGATGGAGCGCTACATTACAGACTCTCTCGCTGCCGGCGTAATTCGCCCATCTACATCCCCTCTGGGGGCTGGATTCTTCTTTGTAGAGAAGAGGGACAGGTCTCTCCGCCCCTGTATTGATTTTCGGGGCCTGAACAAGATCACCGTCAAGAACAGATATCCCCTCCCTCTTCTTGTCTCAGCGTTTGAACTACTCCAAGGGGCGACTATCTTCTCCAAACTCGATCTCCGTAATGCATACCACCTGGTTCGTGTTCGTGAGGGGGATGAATGGAAGACGGCGTTTAACACCCATTTGGGGCACTTCGAATATCTGGTCATGCCATTCGGACTCACCAACGCCCCCGCTGTCTTCCAAGCAATGGTTAATGATGTGCTGCGTGACTTTATTAATCATTTTGTGTTTGTCTATTTAGACGACATTCTCATCTTCTCTAAGACTCGAGCCGAACATGTGAAACAGGTGCGACTGGTGCTGCAGCGTCTGCTGGAAAATCGACTTTTCGTCAAGGGTGAGAAATGCCAGTTTCATGTTCAGTCTGTGCCGTTTTTGGGGTTTATTGTGGAGGAGGGGCGGCTACGAGCCGATCCTGCTAAGGTGAAGGCAGTGGTGGAGTGGCCCGAACCCAAGACGCGTCGAGAACTGCAAAGGTTTATTGGGTTCGCCAACTTTTACAGGAGGTTCATCAGGAACTTTAGCCAGGTGGTTTCTCCCCTCACACAACTCACTTCTCCCAAACTGCCCTTTCTATGGTCTAGTTCCGCGCAGCAGGCATTTGCTCGTTTGAAACAACTGTTTTCCTCTGCTCCCATTTTGATCCAGGCTGACCTCACCCGACCATTTGTGGTGGAAGTGGACGCATCGGATTCGGGGGTGGGGGCCGTTCTCTCCCAGCGGGTGGGTGGCAAGCTGCATCCATGTGCCTACTTCTCTCGACGGCTGACCCAAGCGGAACAGAATTACGACGTGGGCGATCGGGAGCTCCTCGCCATCAAGCTGGCCCTGGAGGAATGGAGGCACTGGTTGGAGGGAAGTGAACACCCCGTTGTGGTTTGGACGGACCATAAGAACTTGGCGTATATCCAGGCAGCTAAGCGTCTTAACGCACGTCAAGCCAGGTGGGCCCTGTTCTTTACACGTTTCAATATCACTATAACCTACAGACCAGGATCACGCAACACGAAACCCGATGCTCTCTCACGCCAATTTGCACCACACACGGCTGACGGAGAGAAGCAGAGACCCATTCTGCCCGCCACTTGCATCGTGGGAGCTATCACATGGGAGATCGAGAGGATGGTTAAAGAGGCCCAGCAACAGGAGCCGGACCCAGGGACGGGCCCTGATGGACGACTGTTCGTCCCCACAACGGTCCGGGGCAAGGTTATACACTGGGCCCATACAGCAAAGTTCTCCTGCCACCCTGGTAAGAACCGCACCGTGAGTTTCCTGCGACGTTTGTTTTGGTGGCCCTCTCTTCTCAGGGATGTTCGGGACTACGTTGCGGCCTGCCCTACCTGCGCTCGCAATAAGACCCCCAGTGCCCCCCAGGCCGGTCTCTTGCACCCTCTGCCAGTCCCCAAGCGCCCCTGGTCGCATGTTGCTTTGGATTTTGTCACTGGTCTACCGTCGTCATCAGGTAACACGACCATACTAACTGTTGTAGATCGTTTTTCCAAGGCGGCGCACTTTGTGGCGTTGCCCAAACTCCCGACTGCCTTAGAGACGGCTCGGCTCCTTACCGAGCATGTTTTTCGGTTACATGGGATTCCACAAGACATTGTTTCTGATCGGGGCCCCCAGTTTACTTCCCGGGTCTGGAGGGCGTTTTGTTCAGGACTAGGGGCCCGTGTGAGTTTGTCTTCAGGTTTTCATCCTCAGACGAACGGTCAGGCAGAGAGGGCGAATCAGGAGTTGGAAACCATGTTACGCTGTGTGGTTTCCTCGAACCAATCCACCTGGAGTGACCAGTTGGCTTGGATTGAGTACGCCCACAATTCCAGCACGTCGGCAGCCACTGGTGTGTCTCCGTTTGAAGCGTCGCTGGGGTACCAGCCACCATTACTTGCCATCACTGAAGGTGAGCTGGCCGTTCTCTCTGTTCAGCATCATATGAGACGCTGCAGGCGGGCGTGGCGCGCCACCAAGGCGGCTCTGTTGAGGACGACGGCGCAGAATAAGAGGTTGGCCGATCGTCGCCGCACTCCGGCCCCTGCCTATCGTGTTGGACAGCAGGTGTGGCTCTCTTCCAGGTATATTCCCTTACGAACTGAATCCAAGAAGTTGGCCCCGCGTTTTATTGGGCCCTTTTCGATCCAAGCTGTGTTGAATCCGGTGTCTGTTCGTTTGGCCCTTCCTCGCAACATGAGGATTCATAATGTGTTTCATGTTTCCCAGGTGAAACCGGTCCGGACCATGTTTCTCAGGTCTTTGTCTGAATTTCTACGAACATTATTGCTAAGGATTGTCTTATTGCATTGGAGTCACACTGGGTTAAATATGTACACTTGGGTTTTAAGGGGTATTTATTTATTATTTTCTTCTTTTTTTTGGGTTGTATGGAAGCCCCAAACGCAATTTCATTGTTCTTGACAATGACAATAAATAAATAAATACAGCCCTTTGTGCCCGCCTTCCAGGCCCCCGCCGCCCGCCCGGGTTGTTGCCGGTGCTCCTGCTTATGCCATCACGCGGATTATGGATGCCAGGCGTCGCGGTAGGGGCTTCCAGTTTTTGGTGGATTGGGAGGGGTATGGTCCGGAAGAGCGTGCTTGGGTGCCGCGGTCTGCGATTCTGGATGATGCTATGGTGAAGGAATTCCGCCGCCGGCACCCTGACAAATTTGGTCGGTCGCCGGGAGGCTCCCGTTAATGGGGGGGTACTGTCATGGCTAGACGGTCCTCACTGATCGTCTTGCCAATTTGTTGTGGTGTTTGTGTGTACTGTGTCGTGTTCTCCTCTCCATCCTGGGCATGTGTTTTTCTGCTGGAACATGTACTTCCGGAAGCCGTGGCACGGAACGGCAGTTGACCGGAGGGGAGTGTCCTAAGCTAGAATCATCGCACCTGTGCAGAATTACCTTGCCAGCGCAGACCTATTTAACGGGGCGGTTGAGTCACAACCAACGCTGGAACGTTGAACTAAACCGGGTAGCGTAGTCATGATTAGCATACCCGGTTTGTGAAGGAGAGGACGTTTTCATTATTGAGCGTGTGTTTTTTCTCATCTGCCTCCAGGGTTCAAGGATTGGAGGAGGAGCCGGCACCAGGAGTTGTTGTGGATTATTACTGCACTGTCACCGTGAGGAGAGGTCGCCGTATCACTGCACTGCCCTTTTTGGATTATAGACTCGAACTGTTAACTCACCTTTTCACTGTAAATAAATCCACTGTCATTCTGCAAGGAGTCTCGCACATGAGTCCTTTAATCCAATTCACCATGACAATAATATATCGAGTGCGGGAGAGAATATGAGCATGCAACGTTTGAAGAGTGGAAGTACTGACCTTATTTTGATATTGATTCCACAAAGAGTGACAAAAACATTTGCGTCCGTTATGCGTGGGAAGAAAACTTCTTTTTACAGCGCAAACCCCCCCCCCCCTAAACGTCCAAGCAAGCACCGAGTGCGCTACGACGTAATGGGAAATTCACTGAGCGCTGCGGCACACCTGCACCAGGGTAAACCTCCGCCTACCCTACTCCTGCTTTACAGGTGAAAATAGAGCAACAGGACCACTAGTCTTTGACTTTATTTATTTTCTGCTGTGTTTTACTTGCATCTATTTGAAAGAGTGAGTGTAAACACACACTAAAAATATTTTATGTGCTGGAATGTGCAGAAAATAGGTTTAAATATTAAACAAATTTCTTCCAGTCAGAGAATGTTGCATATAATTAAATTTTTGCTTGATGCATAAAGTTAAAAGATTAAAACTAATAAAACAAGTTTTAAAAAGGGACTTTTCCATTTGATTACATTTTGTATGATGGATTATGTAGAAAAAGTAGAACTGGGCTCAAAGATCTATCCTTTATCACCTATTCAGGTTGTAAATGGTGTTTTTAAAAAGTAACTAAGTAACTAAGTTACTTTTGAAAATAAGTAATCAGTAAAGTAACGGGATTACTTTTTTGGGGAAGTAATCAGTAATTAGTTACTGATTACTTTTTTCAAGTAACTTGACCAACACTGGTCATCATTCAGTAATAAAAATCTGTGTCACTTTAAGTAATGAAAATGTGGAGCAGTGTTGAGGTGGTCTTACGGCACCAGTAGAGGTTTTTAAATAATTTTTCAAGGCAAATATAAAAAATGTAAATGTAGTAATTTTGTGTTGGTATGATGATATTATTAAACTAAGTTAAAGAAATTCTTTACTAAATGTGACTCGTTGGTGTTCTTATCTTTAAACACACATGGATGTTTGTGGAAACATACTAGTATGTACTTCATGCAATCTGTTATTGGATATTTTTAAAAAGAAAACTTTATGTCAGGAACACGTTTTAATAGTAAAGATAAATATACAATAGAATATATGAAAATACTGTACTTTTTATTTAATTATATCAACTGTGACAAATATGTTTTTTATGTTTAATATAAAGAGATATTTCATACTTGATATAATTAAAAATGAAATGTAGATCGTTGTAGTTACTAGTTTACCAACAGGATTTTGACTTTTTTAAGTGGTTTTTTTTACATTAAATTAGATAATAAAAGACTATAACAGTGTTTTTCTGATTAACTGTATTACAGCAGTGTTTGACCACATCATCAGGTAATTTCATTGTTGTTATACATGTAAATATCTTTTATGTAACATAAAAAAATACCACGTTTCATGTATATACTGTCTCACAAAATACGTTTTTTTATATAGATCATTCAAAATTTCTTTGTATTTATGCGATAAAAAGAATTCTGTTATTTTACAGTATTAATCTATTTTTTACAGTGTAGTGCTACAGTGATAGATGGTCTAAATTAGTTAGTTAATTATTTAGTTTTAAATAATGAGGTCAGATATATACAAATAATCCCTATGAATCAAAGGTCAGGCTTGTTTAAATCAGGTTTCACTACTCCTTGTTGTCAAAGAGGGGATATTCCCAATACGGCACAGCGCTACCTGGGAGAGTAAAAATATGCTGAAAATAAAAGAAAAGGTATCCTTCACTGAGTAACACAATCCTGAATATGATGCATGGACACTGAAATGTATATCCTAAAAGGATTTTATTCCAAAGTACCCACTGCCATTAATTACTAGTTACTTCATGACAACAGCTCTGTCTCCAGGAGAAAAAATGACAAAGAAACATTTAACTTGCCTGCATGTTTCATCCTTTCATGAGCAAATTCGGGGAAAACACTTCCAGTTGATAGCACGCTGCTTGTGAACCTGAAACCAATCACTTGTTGTTTCTGAAACCTTGACATGGCTTTGTACCTTCAGGTACTGTCAAACACCTGTCGAAAACATGACCACTCACTCTCTTTATGAAACCCCGGAGCACACAGTGGGGACAATGTAATGCACAGCAGAGTCAGGTTTCCTCTGAGAATGGAGCAAACCACTGGCTTACTGAAGAGGAAATAGATTTGCCACAGTGCCACAGGGGGGAGAATGCTCTCCCACCTAGAGAGAGCCTGCAGCATTATTAGGATGTGCAGTCCTGCACAGTCGTGCGATTAAAGATGGATTTCCCTTTCTCAGTGTGGAACAAGGGCTTGATGACCCCTATGAGCTCCAAACCCAGCACAGACCAACCGCAGCAGCTATCCAACTGTGTCTCCCTGCAATGCACCATCTTTAAAATGTCAAAGTGACTGCACATGTGACTAACTGAAATTCAACTGAAATATTAAGTAGACTTTGATACTTTGTGACCTTTACAAGACATAATGTGGATTACACAACACTGGTCACTACATTCTTCATTTCCGGTTAATACTTGTACAGCTGCTGTTATTGTGTATATATTTATTTATATTTATATTTCTTCATACATTCTTATATAGTTCTATATTGTGTATTTTGTTGTACAGTTATTTTATTTTCAACTTTAATTTATATATTTTATCTTATTCTTTCCCAGTTAAATTTACCCTTCATTCTAATTTGTGTTGTACAGTTATTTCATTTTTAACCTTAATTTATATTTTATTCCTTCTAGTTAAATTTACCCTTTTTAATTTTTCATATTTATTTCCTATCTTATTCATAGCCTTTTCCTTTTTTGTTTTCTTTAGGTCACGAGCAGTTGTCCAAGCATTTCACTACATATCGTACTGTGTATGACTGTGTACGTGACAAATAAAATTTGAATTTTTTGATTTTTTTTTTTTTTTTACAATGTCAGCACACTCATCTCTCTCCAATGAATTGAGATATATCTTTATTTCTATCAGTCCTTCTGTTCTTTGCATACGTCAATAACTCTAAACACAACTTGAATGGTTCATTTCTAAGAACCTGAGTAGGTGCAGTGACACATTTGAGTAGTGATATCATTTTATGGCACTTGGTCAATGGCAATCAGCAAGTGAGCTTACCACACCTCTACTGCTCGGCATCATCATCCAAACTGCATGCCATGGTGTGTCTTCATCTGGCTCCAGGAATAATATTACAGGCATCAGAGAGGATCATATTAAATGGACGCAGCTAAAAAAGTGACCATGGAAAAGAATCCCAGTGATGTCACACAGATATCAATGACAAAACCCCAGTGTGCTAACGTTAGCTTATCTGCTAACACTAGAAGTTGCTTGTTACCCAACTATAGGCCAAAACAAGGTTGGTGTTCTCACCTTAGCTCGTCAATAGCTTTAATGCAAAAATGTTAAATGTAATGGATACTATTGCCCCCATTAAGGTGAAGGTTATCTCTGGAAGGAAAAAGTCTCCATGGAGAAACTCCACACTAGTGAAAAATGAAAAAAGAGAGTGTAGGAAAGCTGAGCGCAGATGGAGAAAAACAAACCTCCAGGTCCATTATGACATCTATAAAGAGAAACTTCACAATTATAATTTACAACTGAGGAGTGCAAGAAGGTCCTACTTCTCTGACATCATCACTAAAAACAGCCATAATGCTCGGGTCTTATTTTCTACAGTTGACAGGCTAACAAACCCTCCTGTGCCAGTGGCAGCTGAACTTCATTCAACCATGGCCTGCAATGACTTTGCCAAATTCTTCACAGACAAAATCCAAAAGATTAGACAAGCAGTTGGTACATCAACAGCAGATCCAGGATATGTACTGTGTCCACCGAAAAACTGTTTAAACACCATCAAACAGTTTCACCCGATTAACAGCAAAGACCTGGAGGACATCTTAGGTCAACTGAACTCCTCCTCTTGCTGTTTAGATGTCCTGCCAACAAGTTTTTTCAAAAAGGTCTCAAAGACTTTAGAGTCAGACCTGTTACAGATCGTCAACTTTTCCTTAATGTCAGGTGTGTTTCCAGAACCACTAAAAACTGCTGTAATCAAACCTATACTGAAAAAGGACAATCTTGACAAGACACAAATGAAAAACTACAGGCCGATCTCAAATCTCCCATTTTTAAGTAAGATCATTGAAAAAGCAGTTTCTCAACAGCTCAATTACTTCTTAAAACAGAATAACTGCTACGATGCCTTCCAGTCAGGTTTTAGACAGAACCACAGCACTGAAACCGCTCTGACAAAAGTGTTTAATGACATATGTCTGAACACAGACAGTGGAAAAATGTCAGTCCTAGTTTTACTGGATCTCAGTGCAGCATTTGATACAGTTGACCACAACATATTACTCAAACGACTGGAGAACTGGGCAGGTCTTTCAGGAACTGTACTAAACTGGTTCAAAACATACTTAGAAAACAGGAAATACTTTGTATCAATAGGTAACTTCACATCCGAGCAGACAAGTATCACATGTGGAGTTCCCCAAGGTTCCATCTTGGGACCCCCTCTGTTTAACATTTACATGCTCCCACTGGCACAGATTATAAAGAACAACAAAATAAACTACCACAGCTATGCAGATAACACACAAATATATATCACAATGTCACCAGGAGACCGAGGCCCTGTACAGGCTCTTGGTAAATGCATTGAGGAAATTAATGACTGGTTGTGCCACAATTTTCTCCAACTAAACAAAAACAAAACTGAAGTAATAGTCTTTGGCGCCAAAGAAAAACGATTACAGGTCACCAGAGAACTTCAATCTATACATCTAAAAACCACAAACCAGGCGAGAAATTTGGGTGTAGTGATGGATGCAGACCTAAACTTAGAAAAACACATTAAGACAATAACAAAATCAGCTTACTATCACCTCAAGAATATTTCAAGGATAAAAGATCTGATGTCTCAACAGGACCTGGAAAAACTAGTCCATGCATTCATTTTTAGTAGGCTTGATTACTGTAACAGCATCTTTACAGGTCTACCTAAAAAATCAGTCAGACAACTACAGCTCATTCAGAACTCTGCTGCTCGAGTCCTCACTAAGACCAAAAAAGTGGACCACATCAGTCCAGCTCTGAGGTCTTTACACTGGCTGCCTGTCCGTCAGAGGATAGACTTTAAAGTTCTGATGCTGGCCTATAAAGCTCTGAATGGTTTAGGACCAAAATACATCAGTGACCTCCTGACCCAGTATGAACCTTCCAGATCCCTCAGGTCATCTGGATCCGGTCTTTTATCAGTTCCCAGAGTCAGAACCAGACACGGAGAAGCTGCATTCAGCTTTTATGCTCCTTATATCTGGAACAAACTCCCAGAAAGCCTCAGATCAGCTGAAACACTCAGTTTATTTAAATCCAGGTTGAAGACTCACCTATTCTCAGCTGCATTTGAATAAAGCACCAAATCCACACTTTTAAGCTTAAATTTCAAAACTTACACTAACTACTGATCTTATCTATTTCTGATTTTATCTGTTTTGATTTTATATACTGTTTTGTTTGTTTGTTAAGCTTAAATTTCAAAACTTACATTAACTACTGATTTTATCTACTGTTCTGATTTTATCTGTTTTGATTTTATATACTGTTTTGTTTGTTTGTTTGTTTGTTAAGTGGGTTTAGAGCTCTGGGTAGCTCCCCAGCTGGGTCTAGACTGGGTCTAGAGAGTATTTTAAATTCAGGGAATTTAAAATAGAAAGTAGCTCGTCCACAGAAGGACTGGTAGCTCCCCTTACGATAAGGGTTCAGATCGCGCGAACAGGTGTGAAATGTGTGTGTTTAGTTAGTTTGTTTGTTTGCTTGTTTTAATCAATTTTAAATCATGCTTTTTATTTGTTTTTGTTTCTAATGTCTCTGTAAAGCACTTTGAATCACCTTGTTGTTGAATTGTGCTATACAAATAAATTTGCCTTGCCTTGCCTTACGTGCGTTGTTGTAGCCTGAATTTTACTGAAGCCACACCCATGTTAATCTTTTGCCCTTATAATCAAATCAAATCACTTTTATTGTCACATCACATGTGCAGGTACACTGGTACAGTACATGCGAGTGAAATTCTTGTGTGTGAGCTTCACAAGCAACAGAGGTGTGTAAAAATACAATAACATAAAACAAGCAAAATATAAGAATGGCTAAATCTGAGAGTAATAAATATATGTACAATATAAGAGTGTATGCATTACTGGATGTGTATACTAAATATGTTTTTCTACGTGTGTGTGTGTGTGTGTGTGTGTGTGTGTGTGTGTACATATTTTACAAGTTTATATGGAGTGTGTATAAATTATAAACTGACATTTTTTTTCGAGAATTTCTTCAGTCACTCTTCAGCAACATGTTTCACTATTTTCGCCCCGTAACAGCATCTGTTACCGCACGCTGCTCCTGGACCAACAGTGGACCAACAGACCTGGTGATTAAACTGAAGTTTTAAGAAAGCAAAAAGGCTGCATTGTGTTCATTATCCTCTAAACAGCTCTATAGACTTGACTCGTGTATGAAATTAGTTGTGTCAAATCTTCCACCTGAGAGCTGCTGGGCTCAGGTGACGTCAGTGCTCTGCAGAACACAGCTGTTCGTTCTCTTTTGGGAAACTCTTGTAATCAGACCTGATATTTTGAATTATTGTCAATTTTTTTTCAGTGATCAAAGTTTATGTTGCAGACCGCGTGCTGTGAATTGCTCTAGGACTCTGCACTGAGCAGACATCAGCATAATCTGCTGCGCTGTGCATGTCCATAATTTCTTTACCTAATAAAAAGCAGCTTATTTTTATATGAAGAAAAAAGACTTGCCTGTTCATCCACTGTGCAATGGCTTAAAAAATAATAAGCACAGATTTAAGAAAAAGCTGAGTAGACCTTACCCTGATTGAATGCTGGTAACTGTTAAATGTGGACTAGACAAAGATTGTTGTCCTTAAAGAATAATAATCAGAATTATATTAATGCTGTGGTCTTTCATACATCTATTTATATCACAATAGGAATGAACGTAATCTCTGTTTGTAGCTTACGTAATTCCATGATAACTGTCTCATGCTTATAACAAGGAGGTGTAAACAGCAGCTTATACTATAGATATGTTCTTGTCTGTACTTTAATCAACACAAATGTAATATGCATTTGGTCCTGGGTTTGTTATGCAAATCACATTCACAGAATCACCAACCATAGCAGGAACCTGTCAGAAATATAGTCCACAGGGCAATGCTGTCAGGCCTCTGAATGGATGTCATAGACTGGGAGAAGTTTGTCTTGAGGAATAATATGAAACTTTGACACCAAATGCACGTAAAGGCACCCCAAAAACATAAGCTGTCAACCGGTGCCCCTTTTTGGTTTTCCTCTTTTTAAAAGGTGCCGTAGTGTAGACCAGCGGTCCCCAACCCCCAGGCCTTGGACCGGTACCCGTCTGTGAGTTGTTTGGTACCGGGCCGCGAGAGTTGAGGCTCAGGTGTGAAATGTATGGTTTTCAGTGTTTTTATCGGTTTTCAGCTTTATTTTGTTATCGTTTTGATCGTTAACTCTGTTTTCCTGGGTCTTTTCACGTGTGTTATGAATAAATCTTCTTTTTTCCGGTACCGGTACTAGTTTTATTTTGTTGTATTTATCCGCGACACCTTAAAGGCCGGTCCGTGAAAATATTGTCGGGCATAAACCGGTCCGTGGCGCAAAAAAGGTTGGGGACCGCTGGTGTAGACTATGTCAGACCTACATCTGAGAACTTGCTGTAGTTTTTATGTTGGGGATTTACTGGCAGAGTTACAATATGTGTGGGCTTTGTTTTATATTCTTTAATTGGTAGCAATGGAAGATCTTGCTCCTGTAGTGACCTCACAGCCCAATCCAAATATCAAAACCTCAATGAAAAGTTCATCATATGAAGTGAAGCATGACTTCCTCCAACAACAGTTCCTGCAAAACTGATAAACTTTACAGTGGCACAGGAGCTGTTCGGATCATCTCCAAAACTGACCGGGGCTCATCGTTCATGTCTCGCACACTAAAAGAACTGTATGAATTGCTGGACATTAAATCATTTTGGACCAGTATCTACCACCCTCAGACTGACTGATGGAGCAGCTGAAGAAGACCAAGTCCATGAAGTTGATTCATTAGGATGAATGAATTTGGGATCCCGGTTAGACCCTCTCTTTTTTCCAGTGCGGGGAGTTCCCCAGGCCTTCACGGGATTTTCCTCCTTTGAATTCCCATTCGGGAGAGACCCAGGGGGAATTTTCAGCCTAATTAAAGAAAACTGGGAGGTAGGTGGAAGCCCAGCAATAAATGCCCAGTGTGTGGAGTGGACCCAATAGCAGACGCAAGAGACAGGATTAAACTTAACAAAACACATGCTGTTTAATATGGCGGAAAAACACAAAACAAAAGGCAAGGTGAATCACGACAACACTAAACAATAACCTAAACTGGAAAAACCAGATCTAAAAGGAGGAACATGAATACCTGGAACTTGGAGACATAGAAAACAGACAGCCTGACAAAGAACAGAGTGAAACTGACAGGACATATACACAGAGGGGTGATGAGGGAAAAGGAAACACACAGTCAGTGGTCAGTCAGTGGTATTCTGTGTTGTCATTGGTAGTCACATCACTCACCTTGAAGTTTAACTTGGGAACAGCCCATTTCATGTCACCAGTGGTTATTTTTTCCATCTTTGCTTGAAGATGTTTAATGTCATTGATGTCCTTATTGTCTCTTGTTGCCTCATTTCTGCTAGTCCTGCGCATTGTGACTTTTTTGACACTAGAAACAGTTTTATGAATCTTTTTAGCTTTTAGTGTGCTTTAGTTTACTGATGGGAGCAAGCACAACGCTACATGCACGACCTAACAGAACTATGGAAAACTGTAGGCTTGTTAAATTGACTGATAACTGCAGAGGGTGCAGTGCTTGTTTCTAAATGAATGGGAATTGTTTTTTTGTAACACTGTAAAGTCTCATTTAGATTAACACTGGTAGTGACTGGATGTGAGACTCATCCAAACTGGCCTTGGTGACCCAGAGGATGGAGAAAGTGATCAGCAGCATTTACACCTGACAATTAACATTCTCAAGCTCTCCTTAATGACAAATCACAAGTGTAAACACTAAAATGAATGAGGGCTGGTTCACTTTCAGGCCCTGGTGATGTGCTTGCTGACTCATTGTCACACTGTCACTTGAACCAAGCAGACTGATCATTTTTCCTACTATGAGTCATAGACAGGCCTGCATTTTATGTCCTGCAGTTACACAAAATAAGATATGAATAAAAAAATTAAAAACTGCCTAATTGTATGAATAATTATTGCTTCCAAAGCAAGAAGTTGAGTGAGACCCACAGCTATCTGTGTGCTTGTTTATTAGGAGATTATTTTTTTTAGCTTGATGAGTCGTGACAGAAGCATAAAGACATGTTGTCAGTAGTGTCCTTGGTGCTAAGCACAGTGATTTACAACCTTTATGTGAAGCCACATCTCTCTCACTACTGCTCCTTTTCCTTTCTCTCCATGTTCTATCTTTTTTTCTTCCTCTCTTTTTCACTGCAGCAGCTTTCTGTCATGTTCTCTGCAAATCTGCTTTAAAAACCTTTTTTTATATATAAAAAGCAAACTTTCATGTATTTCAAGTATTGACAGCGTTATCTCTTACTCCTACACTGGATTAGATTTCCCAAGGTAAACAGACACAGCTCTACATATTCCCTTCTGCTGTACAATTCATTTTAACCACTTAGAGCCAATAACTGAGGTGAAGGTTTTCTTCTCTTGTGTGGCCTCTATGTTATCTTTCATAATCTTAGTGGTAGAGAGAAAGTCATTGATGTTGTTCCACATCAGTGTTCTTTATCTGTTTTTGTAAATTCCTCACCTGATACTTTTAAAGTGACTAAAGACCCTACTCCTGGACGAACTCTTTTCCTGTCATTTTAAAAAGCTTTCCAATCATTTTTCACTTGAGTGTTGTGGTATTTTGATGTTCTTTATCTTTTCAACGAGAAAAAAAAACAGTTTCAATGAAATGGTAAAAGTGGTGATAAATTAAAAATAAGGTAAACAAAATACAGATAATTCATCAAATAAATGAGATTATGCAGTGAAAAAGTGTATATAACTGGATGCTCACTGTTACCTATGTATATTTTGTACAATCAGAAGCATACTGTAATAAAAAACAATAGAATGAATACACAGTAATGTTACAGGAGCAGTGATGTTTACAGAATCTGACATTATTACAAAGATTAAGATGATTAAGATTCTTTGTTATTATCCTAATAGTACACACTGAAAAGTCATCACAAGCCACATTGCTCAATCATTTTGTTTTACCTTTTCTAAATTGCTTGAGCTCACCCATCATACTGGATGTGCTCCAACATCATCAGTGTTTAAAAGCACTAAAATTTTTTATGCTCAGTTTCAGTTGACTAGATCCTGAATTATCATTTTATCTCATTTCTGCTTGTGTGGAGTAATTTGCCTTTTATTAATGATTTTATTGACGTGATTTTAATTGTTTTCAGATTGTATTTCAGTTTCTTTTGTGGAGTCATCCTCTGTGGTAATGCAGCAGCACTGCAACCCCTGCAACATCTGGCCATCAGCTGACACTGACTGTAGTCTAACATGAGCCATGCAGTTAGCATAGCTTTGAATTATTGCCACTTTGGTAACTTCACTGAGCACTGGATGACTGATATTTTAGCCTTTCATTTTTTACTTTCCTCTGTCTATATTGAGTTAACCTGTTATTATCCTTACCTCTGTGTGCTCTTTGTTGCTCTTTCTAATGTTTATATGTCCCTGCGTTCCTGCATGTGTTCCCTGCCTTTTGGATAGATCCTGTTGCTTTTTGGATTTTATTTATTTATTGGATATTCCTATCCCCCTACTGGCATCATGCATTGGTATGTGTAGCTACATTAAATGTTCATGTCAGTGCACCTGCCTGCCAGTCCTTGTGCCTGCATATTGTGTCCTTTGATAACCATTTTCAAAAATGTGACAAGGTCAGAGGAAGATGCACATATGTCAAGATGTCACTGGAACAAACAATGAATGAAAAGTAGAAAAAAAAAGTTTCAAACCTTTGCAACACATCATGTACTGTATAAAGTATGTGGAAAATGCCATATTTGAATTTTTGAACATGTTAGTTCTTCCCAGAGGTGGGACCAAGTCATTGTTTTGCAAGTCTCAAGTAAGTCTCAAGTCTTTATCCTCAAGTCTCAAGTAAGTCTCAAGTCTTTATCCTCAAGTCTCAAGTAATGTCAGGCAAGTCAGAGTCGAGTCTCAAATCACTGGTGTAAAAGTCCGAGTAAAGTCACAAGTCTGAAATTTTGAATTTCAAGTCCTTTCGAGTCTTTAAAAAAAAAAAAAAAAAAAAAAAAACGAAAAAAAGAATGTTGCAGTTATGCTAAATGTAAATATTAGACCATGTAATTTTTAAATCTGTGTTTTTCTCAACACATGACAAAATATTGAACTTAGAAAATATACACAAATTGTGAAATTGCACCTCTTTAAAATGCAGCTCAATTAAACCTAGCTCCAACAATAATTTTCACCGACAGTTCTGAGATAAGCTGCATGTTATTCTTGGATGCGGTTGTAGGACCGGCTTTAAAATCGCATGACAAAAATATCATACACATTAAAAAAAAACTGCATCACCAACGTGGCCTGGACAACATTTGCTAGTTAGATGAAGTCAGCTATCTCATTGTAGCATATTTATATGCATATTTATAATTATATGGTTCTTGGAGTGAGTGCACACACTCATGAAGTTTAGTAACTTCAGGTCACTACAACAAGCCCAGGTACCGTTTACCAACGGATGGGTACAGGACCTTGAAATGCACCGTGTAGAACGAAAGACCATCGTACCTATCATAAGTTTACCAGTCTCACAAATCGTCTTCATGAATTCACATTCGTTAAACGTTTATTAATAGGACCTTTGAGCTCAACGGTAATTAATTAGCAGTGGAAATAATTTCTGGTACGCATCACAGAAATGTAGCAGTGACAATAATACTGTATGCTGTAATCGTACTGGGCAATTGGTGATACAAAAAAAAAACTGTTTTATCCTGTGAATAAAAGTATATGTTTTTGTCAATGTACCATAATAACAGAAGCGAAACACAATATTGTGTCAGGACAATTCACTATTTATGCACAATAAACAAAGGAGCATAGCGCGACAATTTCTGTTCAGCGCCAGACTTGCTTGTAACCTATATCACCAATTATGTTAAGAAAAATGACGCATTAACTACAACAGCAGACTGACCTTTGTGGAAATGCTTGGAGCAGACTAACCTGTGAGCTGGAGTGTTCTGGGACGTTATATTTGATCTTTGAATGGCTGCAATCCAGGCCATCCGTCGCCTGTTTGTTACTTCGGAAACATGGCTCGAACAATTTCTCTTCAACGATGTAATCCGATAACAACAGATCTCTTTACCCGTCGGCTTCCCGTGGCTGTCATGCGACCGGCTATTGCGGTTAATAATACAACAGCTTCTTGCCATTTTTGTGTTTCTTTTTATCGCTGTGTGACTGATTTCAATTGAAAGCCTGCGTGCGCTAGTACTTCTTGCCACGAGTTCCCAGAATCCTTTGCGGTTTTACCCCTGAATGACGTCACATTTTCAATCTCTATATAATATGCATGTTAAATTTTATATTTGGGGTGAAATATCAAGTCTTTTCAAGTAAACCGGTTCAAGTCCAATTCAAGTCCCAGGTCATTGGTGTAAAAGTCCAAGTCAAGTCACAAGTCTTAGAATATTTTTTCAAGTCAAGTCTAAAGTCATAAAATTAATGACTCGAGTCTGACTCGAGTCCAAGTCATGTGACTCGAGTCCACACCTCTGGTTCTTCCCCGTGACATGATGATCCAAACTGCAATCCAGTTCAGTCAGGATGAGCTGCACTAGTGCACTCATTCACTGACATGAGTTATTGATTTCTGTGTTTTACAGTGTCACATAGTTGTTTTCCTAAAGGAAGATTTGACATCCCTGAAAGTAATTGCATCCATATAATTTTGATTGCATAGTGGAAAGAATTATTGTCAAGGATCTTATTACAGATTGGCACCACTCTAGTGCTAAAAACCATGAATGTCCTTTCCATTTAAAGCCAGTGTCAGTCACATTCTTGTATAGTTCTAACTCATTTGGTTTGTATCTAAAAATGTGAAGTCTTACATTCTTTCATGGACTAATATCACATTTCTCGTTGGGATTATTCTCCTTAAAAGAGAAGAAATGGAAGCATCTATCCATTTTTTATCCATCCACTTCCCCTCCTGCATTATTGTTTTGAACCTCCATCCATTCATTCTCTTCCACTTATCCCTATCAGGGTCACTGGAGCCAACCCCAGCTACCATAGGGCAGGGTACATCTTAGACAGGTTTATTCAGGGTAACCAGAGAGACAGACAGCCATTCACACTCACACCTACGGGCAATTTAGAATAGCCAGACTAACTGCAAATCATTGAACTGTGGAAGAAGCCAGAGTGAATGCAAGAACCCATGCAAACATGGGGAAAACAAGCAAACTCCACCACCATGTTACCCTAACTGGTTTTAAGCTGACCACTGGATTCAATCCCTCTTGCTATGGGGCCTCAGTGCTAACGACTGTCTCGCTGTGCTGACAAAGAAGAAAACAGAAAGCTATTAAGAACAGATGAGCTCAATACAAAATCAAGCTCAACATTTAAAACCGAGGTCCCTTCACAAAACAAATATCTGCTCACGGTTTCATTGAGTGCAGCCTCCTTTTGTGCTAAAGGAGGCTGCACTGGAGACTGCACTGGGGACACTGGAGACTGCACTGGGGACACTGGAGAAAGCAGAGCTGCAGGAGACTGCGCTAGAGACTGCAGTGATGGTTGTAGTGGAGGTGTGACGGGTGGAGGAGTGGCTGAAGTGGCTGCGGGTCGGGCGGCTAGTGGCTCAGCTACAGAGCATATTAACGGCAGGGCTATGGGTTGAATGTCTGACTGAGTAGCAGCCTGAATGGCTGGGTGTAGTGATGGTGGTGGTGGAAGGGAAACAGGTGGTAGTGTGGATGACGGAACTAAGGGCGACTGAGTGGCAGACCGAACTGATGACTGAAGCGATGGTAGAGGTGAAAATGGAGCGTGTGGTGGAGTTAATGGCTGTGCTAGCGGGGACACAGGAGACGCAGCTTGTAGCTGGGCAGCTAAGAGAGCTTCAGGAGGCTGGGCAGCTGATAAACTGTTCACATTACCGTCCGTAGCACAAAACACAGCCCCTGAACGAATAGTTCCACGGTTCGACACAAAAAAAAAAAAAAAAAAAAAAAAAAAAAAGAGTCCTTACTCACCACAGCCGGCGATGTACAAGTCTGAATGTCCGGCTGTGGGGTGGCGCGCTGGCGGCGTGGTAGTCGTTTCTTTTTAGATGATGGCTCTGACGGGCCGAGCGGCTCCACATCCGGCCCTTCAGGCAGGTGGGCAGTAGCAGCTGGGGGATGAAGGTGGAGCTCATTTTGGATTAAATCCTGTTCGAGTGGGTGGAGCGCACTGAGTAGCCAGGGAAGACCAGAGATTAAACGCTGTAGTTTGGTTTCCACAGCACAGCGAAATTCCTTCCCCTCATGTTCGAGCCACAGATGCAGGAGTCTTTCCACAGAGTAGATTATGTCCAGACGCAGTTCTTCTGGTGGGTTGAGTGCTGCTGGGTCCATATCTGGTGACGTCGTACTGTCATGAATCGCTGTGCGGCAGGCGGGAGTTGGACCCAAAATGCAGGACTCACAGACTCGAGGGAATGAACTCAAAACACAGCTTTATTTGCCGGTAGAACAAACATACAAACTAAACTAAACTGGGAAGCCACAAACTAAGAACTCACAGCGAGACACAGGGAGATCCACACACAGCATGAGGGACGACGTCACACTGACTCAGAGAAACACAGGGTTTAAATACACTGGGGAGTAACGAGGGGAATGAGACACAGAAGGAGGGCACAGCTGGGAGAAATCAGGACTGACGAGACAAGCAAAGCAGGACACATTCACATAAGAAACGGACCTTCAAAGTAAAACAGGAAGGATCACACAGAGACGCGAACTTGACAGTGGAGACGGCAACTAAGAAACACAGAGACATAACCTATAAGGCAGAGGACTCTAAGAACCGAGAGACACAGAGGGGAACACAGGTGACACTGATAATCATAACGAGACAGGGCGGGGTGAACTGAACATGACATGTACAGGCGTGAGAGTCACAAAGTAAACAGGAAGTGCACAGAGGTTCAGACAGGAGGAGAGAGAGCACGGGGAAAACACAGACATAACGGGATGGGGAAACATGAAACAACCACAAAGGGAGACGAGGGCTCATAAATACACAGAGGGCACACAGGGGGTAAAAGCCATGAAGGGAAAACACTTAGGGAACAACACAACAGGGCAACTCAGAAAACATGGCCTAAATAAGGAATAAAATACAAACATACAAGAAAACCAAGAACACTGGGCCAACATGGCCCAGGACCATGACAATGACTTCTTTAAAATGAAGTTGGTTGTGCTCGAGGCAGACAGTAACCTCTCAGGGAAAAGGCTGGGAAAGAGTAAGTACGACAGAGACAGGGAAGAATGCCCCGCCGCGATGGGGAAAAGGGGGAATTTGATAAAAAAAAATTAAGGGAAAGGAATGGTTGAAACACAGTCAGGTAAAGAAAGAAAATAGATAAAGTGTGCACCAGGGTGCTTAAAAAGAGATGTGACATCCTACAAACAAAAATAAATGAGGTCTGGAACAGGGGCCATTATAATCTCCAAAATACATCCAGGTTCTTGTTTGGCCCAGTCACAGTCGCATTCATATTTTTCTCTCCTCGCTATCCATCATTTTCTCTGACTTCCTCTCCCACTAAGTCTTTCTGTCTATTCCTCACATTTACCTCTTTTTCATTCCGTTTTGTTTTTTTTTCCTATTCCTCAATGAGCCACACACACGCACACACAATCCTAATACCATTTCCAGACAGGCATTGTTAAAATCCAGCTAGGCTGAATGAATACACAGCTCACTTCTGCTGGCTGAGAGCTCAGACTAAGGAACTGATTGTTTGTATTATTTTCATGTTGAGGCGTCCAATAAAATGAATTCCTCAGTTTGCAGAATACTGAATGACATAGGTGTCATTTTTTGAGATTGCCTGGCCTCATATGGGTTTTTTGTGTGGAACTGCTTTTGAAAGGACTCAGGTGAAAGTACTTGATTACAGCGTGCCATTTTGCAACGGTAATTCCATAAGACGAGTTTCTTCCTAAGAAATTCTGCGATCCGTGTATATGTTCTGCTAAAACCCACCTCGAATCACCTGATTTACAAAAACACTAATCAGTTTTTGGATTTAAAACGAGGCCTCTTCTTTACGTTGCCAGTCCCACAGTCACCCCTGATACCTGCTCCGCTGCTGTTGACTGCTTTTTCCACTTCTTGTCAGCACTGCACAGATCAACTCTGTTTCATTGTTTTCATCTACAGAAACTGCTGTTTGTGGTTCCTTCATCTCTGTCTTCTTTTCAAGGAAGAGTTATTATGGGTAATTTGGCAAATGAAAAACCTGCTGTAACAACTGTCATCTGACAAATAGAAGCTCCCCACTGCTGTGTGTATACAGTGATCTGTCAAAGCAAAGACGCCCAGGCCCAACCCTTCTGGGTCACCCTCTAAGAGCAAGACTCAAAACTTTTATATGACTCCAACCCTGAGAGGCTTTTATAACGTGCTCATGTGCTCAGGCTGTGCAGACAGTTTCTTTCCACTGCCCTGCTGCATTTCCAGGACCTTTTGTCACAAAGCTTATATTTAGCTTTCTCGCTCTTACATCTGTGCCATGCACTGATGTCATTTAAGCATTAAGAAGGCTGGAGTCTAAATGTAGCGCTTCCACCTTTCACAGAATATTAACCTTTAGCATTAGTGCTGTTCTTACCATATTGCAAATAGATTTTTACCCAAGTGCACTTTTGACTCAATATAAATTATCAATAGATTTTCCTATTTTAAATTCAAAATACTTCTGCAATGTGTCTCAGTGTCCATTTTTGGCATTTTAGTGGATTTCCTGACAAGCCACTTGTTGTCACCTTAAAGAAAACCATTTGCATTAAGCCTGCAGAATACTAATAATACCTGTTTAAGGTATTTTGCTTCAGAGGCGTGTGTGTGTGTGTGTGTGTGTGTGTGTGTGTGTGTGTGTGTGCATCCTTTTCTCACTCAAGGTCAAAAAAACGGGATTTAAGAATTAACGGCCCCTACTGTGCACTGGTTTTTAGCTTTCCCAGTGTGCTGGTCACATATGCCGAGTCCCAACCACTTTATATGTCAGTTAGATTAATCCCCATTTATGACTCATGAAGTTTATGTGTAGTAGTCTCTTCATGTCTGCTTATAGAAAACACTTTATAGTGAGATACTCTAACGCGGTGTCCACTGTAACTGATGTGTTTGTATGTAGTCTGAACATGGAACATTCGTCTGGCTGAAACGTCTTGACATCTGATGGTTTTTCCATAATATTAATATTCAAAGTTCTAGAAGACGAAAGGCCATAATGTCTTTGGTGCTCATCTAGACTACCTAGTACCATCAACAACTCAATCTTCCAATGCAAAAGAAACAGAAACATCTCATTGATTAACTGGAACAAACTTTGGCTGAGACATTCTTGGTTCCAGATGACATATTCATGGGATTCCCCGAGTTTCACTCCACCACCAGCATCAGACTGACATTTTTGGCCCAATGTGAGGCATCGCAGCTATTGTATGAATTGCTTTAGAATCAAGTGCACACATTCTGTTCATCCGAGGATGAAATGGAATACATTTGGTGATCGTCTAGCCTGTAATTACATCCTGTAGCACCACTATTGGATTACCTTTTAAAACGAATAATATTCCCACCAGATAGATAAATACAGGAAACATCTCAAACTGACCTGCAGTGCCCTAAAAAAAGGTAAAATGTTCCCCAAATCCGTAATAATATGATGCATAATTAGGAATCTCGAGGTGAATGCCTGCACTGAGTCTGTACTGCTTTGTTCTAATCCAGAGGAGTGGGACCTGTGCAGTGATGCATGTCAGACAATCTGGAAGATGCAGGCTGCTGAAAATGCTGATATTGCATCTTAGCATTTTATTATGTTTGCAGTACTGTAACCGGTGACATGTCTTCATTTAAATTGTCCAGTGTGTATCCCTTCACTTACTTTATCGTAGTCAGCTGAGCACCCCTCAGTTCTTTATACTTTGTCTTTGATATGAACATTTATTCAGAGATGCAAACATCCACATCTTCTCAGACTCGCCTCTCTAACGTTGTTTCCAAACTCCTCAACCTGAGCTGTTTCTCTGATGTACTCATTTCTAATCTTGTCCACTCTGTCTCAGTCTTAACATCTTCAGCTCTGTCTCCCGTCTTTTTCTTAGTGTCACCGCCTGAAAAACCACTGCCCTGCTGTCTTTGTGTCCTGCACCACCATGTCAAACATCCCTGCCAGGGCTGCATTCCTCATAAAGTACCACAGTTCCTCTGTTGACACCTTCTCATATGCTTTCTCTAGATGCACAAAGACAAAGGGCAACTCTTTCAGACCTTCATCTGTATTTCTCCACTACATCTACTACATCTCTGCACATCACCTGTACAAGTACACTTCCTCTCTATTCTTCAGGCATCATCTAATTCTCCAGAACTCCAGGCTAAACAATCTGGTTAATCTGCCCTCTTAGCCAAACATCTCCACAGTGATGTCATCAGGACCAGCTGCCTTGCCATCACTGCCTACATCCATCCTTATTTCTCTCTGAGTTTCTTCAATAATCAGTTCGTTAACACAGTCTCTCATGTCAACTGTTTTTCTCCTTCCTTAGTGCACACCCTCACATATAACCCTTACCATTTCCCTCTGCCCTCTCACTCTTTGTTCTACACCTAGCCTCCCAGTACTCCCGTCTAGTTTGGCTATCCCACATTACTTCCGTTCTTTGAATAACTCTCTTTCTCCTCGTTCCTCTGTCCAGAGGGCACACCAAACACTTTCTAGGGAGTTTCTCTCAACACCACAGTTCTACTTACCAAGTTATCAGCCATCTCTTCTCTACCACCCAGAGCCTGTCTCAGCTTGTACCTGAACTCTGAGGAACATACTTCCTTCTTCAACTTCCACCATCCTTGGCTTTACCTTCACTGGCTTCCTGGTTTTGCAAGTTAAATAAGAAAAAAAGAAAGTAAAAAAGGTCAAACATCAAGAAAACGCAACCCCAAAATGCTCCTACTGAGCTCAGCAGAGGAGAGCAAGTTCAAACTGATGATTCACTGAAACAAGGTGGATGATTTCAATTTTCAGCACCCCATTCACCTCTGGTTGGGATAATGTTGCTTACTGCTTTTTGTTAACTCGCTCCTCTTGTCCTGTTTAATTCCTTATCTGTCAGCATCTACCATGTTTCTATAGACCTGACTCTTGAAATGATGCATTTTTCATAGCTCTGTGATAAATTTCTGCTGCTCCCACTCTGTATATCTCCAGGGGTTTGATTGCTCTCCCTGCTGCTTGAACACAGCATATACAAAAAACAACTGGATAACGATTAGGCCAGCAATTATTTCATCATGAGAGAGCATTTCTGACAAAAGTATTGCAAAAAAAAAATACACCCTAGAGGACACATATATAGTGCTAACCTCATTTAATGACTTATTCAAAAACACTGCCTATGGAAAAGTGCATTTTCTAAGAAGCTTTTATTGATTTATTTCATACATTGCAGCGTTATCCTTTTTCAAATTATCCTTGTTAGGGCCCGAGCACTAAAAGTGCGAAGCCCTATTGTATCTGCTCCGTTTATTAGGGACCGAGCACTGAGAGTGCGAAGGCCCTATTGTATCTGCTCTGTTTGCAGCCTCAAATTTCTCCAGGAAAGCCTTAAGGAGTTGGTCTTGGGTTACAGTGAAAACTGTGACTTTTCGCGAAAGGGTGTTACCCCAGCAGCATGGCGAACTTTCATGTCTCGCCATGAAGACACAAATTAGTATAACTCAATGAAATCCAGTCTGATCAGTACCAGACTTTACAGGCATGATGTCAGACCCGCCCTGAACAGATTGATGTGCCCATTGTTGGGAATACGCACAGCGCCACCTAGTGGCAACAGGAAATATCATGGCTTTAATTTCGTTGTACTGATTTTCACAGGTTCATCGTGGCCACCTCAAAAGCGGTGAATATCACCATCAGTCCTTCATGATGCTTTAGTGTGAAAATTGTGATTTTAAACTGAATGGCGCACCCTGATGGCAACGCGGTTCATCATGAACAATGGCGTTGCTTTTCAGGGGCTTGGAAAGTTTAAAAAGTCTTGAAATTTGGTGCATACCTCCAAAGTGATGAGGGCTTTTTTGTTATGTGATCATTTTCATTGAATAGGGCTTTGGAGCGTGATGTCACGGGGGGTGGGCGTGGAAAGGATTTTGGCCCGATCCGCCATTTTGGGGGTCTAGCGCAAGTGAAAAGGGAGCGAAGTCACACACAACAGCCATGGTTCATATTTGCTGTGTGGTCGGCTGCAATGTTCGATCACACGACCGGCAAGAGAATAAGGTTGAAAATGGTTTATCTTTTCATTCTTTCCCAACCTGGAAGCAACATGAGCAGTGTATTGATGTTACCAAACGAAGGCGTCTAGCCTGGATAGCAGCTGTGAGACGAGCTGACGTGCAGTTCTCTTCCATCTCCAAATATCTGTTGGTGCTCCAGACATTTTCATTCCGGTAAGTTCTAAATATGTTCATATCACTCTTTATAGCCTATTAGTTTTATTTTCTATGCGCTCTGAGGTCATAGCAAATTTGAACAAACATCCTACTGAGTGATTTTGCAGAACTACCTTCTATCTATATGCGCTCTGAGCTCATAGCAAATTTGAACAAACATCCTACTGAGTGATTTTGCAGAACTACCTTCTATCTATATGCGCTCTGAGCTCATAGCAAATTTGAACAAACATCCTACTGAGTGATTTTGCAGAACTACCTTCTATCTATATGCGCTCTGAGCTCATAGCAAATTTGAACAAACATCCTACTGAGTGATTTTGCAGAACTACCTTCTATCTATAGAGATGCTAATTATTTGGCATTATTGCAGCAAACCAGCCTATGAAATGGATGAAACATCGTGACTGGGTTCCAGCGCTACACAAGGGACCTGCTGCAAACATACCACCAT
Organism: Diplotaxodon limnothrissa; assembly: GCF_057381915.1. NCBI lineage: Eukaryota > Metazoa > Chordata > Actinopteri > Cichliformes > Cichlidae > Diplotaxodon > Diplotaxodon limnothrissa. The sequence goes on from NC_140597.1 coordinate 20,667,797, forward strand.
GCCAATCAGATTACTTCTTCCATGTGAGGGTGAAGAGTTGACCCTTGTGGATAAGATGGTGAAGGTTTGCTGCGTTTTGGTGAACAGTGTGATAATAAAACCAGGGAAGAATGAAACCTGCTCCTGTTAAATATTCTTAAGTCTTGTGCTGTTAAAATTGCTGTATTTTTTCAAAAGATACAGTAAATAAAGTAATGTTAGTAGTGGGTGATGTCATGTAAACACTCATGATTTTGTGTAAACATTTTGTCATTTGTAAACTATAAATGACATGGATTCTACATTGTAACTGGTGTGATGTTCTATAAGGTGGTTTCAATAAAAAAAAAAGAGGCAAAAATTAGTTTGTTTCTTTATTCAACTTTTGAACAGTGGTACTCAGTCAGTATATATTCAGTAAATGCAAATTATTTACACGGCAGTGCACTACAGGCATAAATGTAGACCCCTAGATAAAACATTATGGGTCATTCCCACAACCCACAGCTTTACTGTGTTCCAGCAAAGTATCCAATAGCAGTGACAACTCCTCCAAAGTAGCAGGTGGGATTTTTCTGTTTTGAGGACGGCTCCTTTTACCTGTCACTACAGATGGTCTGTTTAGGTTTTGATCAAGAGCCTTTTTTTGGGCAGCTGAAGAGGAGAAGTCTATCTTATGGCCAACCTCTGGCTGTATCTTGGTCATATTACCCAGCAAAACCCAGTATGCAGGTTCATCTGTAACAGTCCTTGTGCCACGGATCAACACTGTTGCTTCTACATTAAACAGAAGAGCAGCGACATGGCTGCAGGTCTCTGCGACTCCGGCCTTACAGGTGCAGTGGGCGGCTTCAACCTTCCCTGCGATGCTCACGGTGACCCATGGCTGCAATGCTGGTTCATTCAGTCTTTGAGAGTGCAGGACCTGAAACACACACAGACAAAGTTCATTTAAAGACAAGAACTATGAGCCAAGGCCGACGTAAATGTGTTTTATCTACTTTATCATAAATGTAACAAAGTGTTTAGAAAGTTAGCACATACATGTAATTTTTCATTTCTTTATGTGTCCATCTATAGAACGCTGCATGTTATAGTGTTAATCTGCCTGCAGAAAATGAACCTAAAGTATGTACCGGTAATCACTTTAGAGATGGAGAAAGCATAAAGTGACAATTATGAATCCCTTAATATGATAAGGAGATTCTGCAGGTCATTGATCAATATATAAAATTAAAATAAATTGTATTTTTAGTGACACAAGATACAAACATGGAAGCAAGATGTTTAATTAGGATTATTTATAATAAATATGAATAAAGTGCAATTTCTTTAACCATAAAGAATAACAATCCTTCAGGAGAATGTCACATCAATGCACTGAACTCGCTATGTTATCCACCTAACAGCCTCCACATGTTCTCACTGTAATTTCCCCTCATGAATGAATTTATGCTGCACTAATCTGAATGTTTGCAAGGAAATTAAACGCATTTCACTCGCAGTACTCGAGCTGACTTACCTTTGCTTGAATGACGACTTGTATGCGCTGATTCCACAGATAAGGTACGAAAATATGTCAGGCTACGTCAGTAGCGGTTGGTCTTCAGGGTTTCTACTCCACGGCCCTATTTCATACTGGTCCACATTTCCATTGCACGCTATTTTCTGCAAGTACCGCTGCTTCGCCTCTGAATGAAATCGGTCTCTATACAGTTCATTCTCTTTTGAGCTGCTTTTAAGCATCTTTCTTGTAGTCGTCGTTCCAACACAGTGTGTTTGGTTTGATTCGTAGACCCCGAAAATGGCGCTGCGCTCCCATAATGCATTGCGGCGTGATGTCAACTCCAAAGCCCTATATCCCAAAATGGCTCCACAGCACCCCCTACAAAATTTCAAAACATCAGCCCCTGCTCTGTGTTTTATGTATGAGTCTGAAACCTGGTAAGCTTATAGGAGATATCAAGATGTACAAAAAAGTCTCTTGGAGCAATATCCCAAATCCAACAGGAAGTCAGCCATTTTAAAATTAATGTGCAATTTTGGCGACATTTTCCCCTCTTTTCAGGCACCGTTCTTTGACTAACTCCTCCAAGGGATTTCGTCAGATTGGACCGATCTGCAGTGCGTGGCATCTAAAGACCTTTGTGATGTTAAATTGCGAAGCTTTTTACATTCAGGGAAACGGGGTGGTCATGGCGGCTCGTAGAGTTTCAATCACTCGCCAAAAAGCAGTAATCTGCTGTCACTCAAAAAAACAATGTTCAATCTCTCCCAAAGGTCATAGGCGTGACGAGACTCGAGCTCGGAAATGTTTGTTATGCCATTTGTCAGTAATGGTTAGAGCGCCACCTAGTGGGACGACTATAATCATGATTGAATGAGATGAAATGTTAGCTGGTGGTTAAATGCATAAATTCCATCAATGTGACATCAGATTGGACGTGCTGGTTGTAGGTGTTGGGCGTGGCTCGATGCGCGGGGGGTGCGAGGGCCCTCATAAAATTAAAGCTGCTTGCAGCTTTAATTTGTTGTTGTAATCCTTAGTTCCCGGTTTGATTACGTCTCCTGTGTCTCTTCCTTTTTCAAGTTTCTGCTCTTGATTGATGACATTGAAGAGTTTCAGTGTTTTCAGCTTGTTTCAATGTCTCAGGTGACTCTTAATGGTATAGTTCCTCTGGTTGGAGTCAACCTGTCTCCAAACAGCCGGGATTTTACTTAGATCAACTGCAATCACTCTCAGATAGATTGGCAAAGGGCTGCAAATAATTTTTATATAATTGGTTTAATATTTTGCAATCATTCTAAGTCAGCCCGTTCCTCTTCTGTAAAGTGTCTCTTTGCAATCAGGGCATTGACTCATCTGGTTCCCAACTATCCTATTCTAGTTATATTCATATGAAAAAGCAATGCTGCAGAGTTCCTATTTTATTTTTCCTCTCACCATTCTGCAGCAATTATGTCACAATTTCTGGAGGAGTTTCTATTATCGCAACTAGTTTACATGCAACTGCCAACTTTATCCCATTTAATTAAACTAACAGCAGACTGACTTCAACAGTTTTACTGCCGTCACTAAAGCTGCTGGTTGAAGTTACCTGGTCCCCATCTTTAAAGCAAGCTTTTGAAAGGTGAAGACACTCTAAGTTCACTGAACACAGCTGCAGTGATTTTGTTTGTGCTACAGTCCCCAACCACTGTGTAACCAAATGTAACTGTAGCACTGTGAAGCTTTCCCATTTAATGGATGTTCTATCCACTTCCAGATATGAGTTCTGAGTGATTATTTTGGGCTGTGTCCATTAAACAATGAAACACATTTTCTGGAAATGTTGTACAAAACTTTGTGCACATGTTTAAAAAGTCATTTCTAATTCAATCATGAGAAACTGATGTTATATCGGATGAATTCCAAAGTGTTACTGTAAACTGAAACTGAAACAAAAGGTGTTATCACAAATTTGATAGACAGCATGTTGACATAACCATCTGAAGTTCTTGTTTCAGAAAGGTGCGAGCATGTTAAAGCATGTGCGTGTGCTCCCAACCACTCCTTACCTTTCAGGGGCAAAATCCTTCTAGGATTCCCAACCTGCACTGCAACTGTTTGCCATCCGCTGATCAGCCGCCTACTACTGTTAGGGAGAACCTTCAGTCTTCACCTGAGTGTTTAAGTAACCACGTTAGTGAGACCAGCTCCAATCAGCCTGTGGCCTGCCTCACTGATCACTTACCTGTTCTTCTCTTCTTTACAGAACATGCTGGTCCTGTTCATGTGATTTGAGCGCTGAGCTCATTAATGGACTTTCCCCTTCTATGGACCTTGTAAATAAAGACTATGGATTTGTCCCTTGACAAAGATCTGATCTCTTGAGTTCTGTGTAAGCACGGCCCGCCTCACTGATTATGACACTTAGAGGGAATTTTAGAGTTAATAAAATTTCAGATAAAATTAAAACCATGAATCTGAACAACGGAAGGGGAAACGCATGACGAGGATGAGGATAAGTGTAGTCAGATAACTTTATAGCTCTCATAAAACCTAATGAAATGCACAATATAAAGTGTGCTCCTCCTCACGGGAGCAAGTCATTCAGTGAATTTGAGAAATAATCTGTTGAGTGGATTTGGATATTTCAATGAAATGAAATGAAGGAGGATCATCAAAATCACAAGCGAAGCGCATACGTGCAGCAAAAGAAATGTGAAGACTACAAGATCAGCAGACTCATTTCAGTCACTGTCTCTCAAATTCAAACATAAAAAGAGGTGATTCTCAGCTACAGTTGAGGGATTGGTAGAAAAAACCCTCGTGGATTAGTCATCGTCTGCTGAGAAACATGAACACCTGCTGGCAGTTTTTAAAATAGCAGTGAAATTGATTTTAGTGTAACTGAACCCTGCAAACCACAAATGCACATGCTGAAGTTCAACAGGCTCATTTGCACCTTTCACTTCCTTTACTCCCATCTCCCCTAATTCTGTTAAGGTCAGAGACATTTTAGTGACCCACAAGCAGGAATTTAGCCCAGGCTGGCACTGACTTCAAATAGCTGCTGGAGTGGAGATGGAGTGGATGGTTGAAGGCCTGGCGTTGCAGATAGCCGAGCAGGTAGAGGACTGTAGATTGGGAGTGTGGTGCGATTGGCTGAGGTCCGGCAGGCAGACTAGAAGGCCAAAGGTGAGTGAGGTAGGCTGGAGAATGCAGTCATAGATGAGCTGATGTAATAACATAACAAACTTAGCACTGACCCTGTATCTACTACACAGCAGTAAGTCGGGAGGTGGCGGGACATTTAGTGCTAGTGATGATCGTATGAAGCAGGTATGGATGCTGACTGAAGGAGACCAGTAAGGCATCGACATGCTGACATTTATACATTTCTGCACAGTGACCCCAAAAACCACCCTGGACCCAGCTGTTCAAATATGCGCAACAGAGCTAATCGCCACCACTCAAGAAAATGCTTGTGATTCCCCCAGACAGAATGTTTTAGACACTTCCCAGAAGCAGCGCTCCGGTCCATGTTGCTAAAAATAGAGTCGGGTCTATTTTTTTTCACAGGAGCCGTGTTAAGCAGCGCAGAGCAGGAAGTCAGAGGCAGGAACGGCATAGTGGGATTCATCCCATCTTCATGTCAGTTTCACTGGCAGCAGCTTTAAGTTTTTGACAAAGAGGCATGAAAGTGAAGTAAAACTCAACCAACTTGTGGTATTTTTTTGCCCCAAAGCATCAGCCCATGAAACTAATTTGGTAACAGTGCCAAAAGCCAAATGTTCAAAACCTCAAATATATATATACACACACACACACACACACACACACACACACACACACACACACACACACATATATATATATATATATATATATATATATATATATATATATATATATATATATATATATATCCCTGCACGTAACTAACACATATATTGCATTATATTAACAAATATTTTGGTATGTCACATTGGTTTGCCCCAGGAACTCTCACATAGATGACTGGCCTCTCCTTCCCACTGCTATATTAAATCCCAAAATATCAACTCAACTCAATTAAGAATCATCCCAAAACATAACCGCAAGCTAAATGAGCATTTACACACAATCAGTCATGAACTAATAAACCTATATGATAACATCTACTGGTCTCCCATTATATTTCATAATGAAGCTCAGCACCAATGCTGCTCTTCTGAAAAGCTCCCAGTGGGATTTGAAGCCTCGCCTGAGATTTGTGCTCACAGACACACACCCAGTGTGTTTCCAGGAAACATAGCAAACAAAACACAAAAGACACGAGGAGAATGAAAACGGGTCGTGGTCAAGTCACATTCATAAGCTCTTGATGGTTAACAGTCTGTGTAAATCATAACCCATTCATAATACATACATTTCCCTTATGGCCTTGACCATCTTTATGCAGCTACTCGGTATCCATTCAGTGATGTCTAAACTTTCTTAAAATGCACCTCAAGTTTTCCCCTCAGGTGACAAAGTCACTGATTTGTTGGGAGTTTGGAAGTGTTTAGATTGTATGTAAGTAGTGTTTGCTGATTTTAGCAGGTATCATGGTTAAAATGCTCCTCATATGGAAAGAAAGTGCTTGGCTGAGTGTTTTCATGATCAGCACAAAATGTGATTGAGGCAGCTTTTTCTTCGCCTGGTGTTGGGGGTAAAAGAAAAAAAAAGTTGTGGACATGCCCTGGAGAGACCCAACTCCCAAATATCTAAAATAAGAGATTACAAATTTGAGACTTGAGATGAAGCTTGGATGTGGCCACAGCAGCCCCCTTCCCTTCTGGATGTTCTCCCATCACTAGGAAGCTTTGCAGCACTATAGCTGCTCTATCTCGCCTGTGACAGCAGCAGGAGCGGCCACGCTAATCCAGTTAGAGAAAACTTGCTCACTCACTCTAAATACCAGCTGCAGAGATTATTCCTTTGGGTGAAATGGCACTGTGTATATTTGTGTGTGTGGGTCCGTGTGTTATGGCATGTGTGTGTAGGTCCCTGTGGAACACACAGTGTAATCACAGGAGGCGATTACTTGGTAGCCGTCAGGTGTGTGTGCATGCAAGTCCTGGGAGAGCAACACACTTTAATCACAGGAGACTGTTACTCAGTGGCAGTCAGGTGTGTGCATTAAATGGTTGTAGTGATAAGGACGTATGCACTAAGATAAAATGATTGCTCTGTAGATAGGGCAGGCAGCTACAGCACTGCACACAGACACACACACACAGTCCCTATTTATCTGCATCAGCACTTTGTATCTGAAAGTGCACTTCAGTTTGCAGTGAGAAACATCTCCACTGAACATCAACAGACTTTACGCTGAAATGGCCCTAAATGGTTATCAGAATCCTAATCATACACTGATGAAGATCAAGTGATGTAATCCTGTCTTATGGCTGAGTCACACTTGAGTAAAAATATGGTGGCAACCTCCTTTGTTTGACTCGGAACATTTGCTTTTGCATTTTTTTGTTGTTAATATTGAAAGGTTACCTGGTGGGAAGCAACCTGTTACCAACTTCATCAAAGGAAGATTGTCAAAATCAAGGTTGTCAAAGTTTCCAAATAACTGTTTCTAATTCAAATGCAGTATCACGGTACAGCGTGTAATAGACGTGGTGTGTCTCCAAAGTATGAAATGAACACGCTTGCAGAAGTTGCAATAAGTTTCAATAAGTTGCAGTACCAGCAGAGCAGACCAGCATTTTAGTTTAAGGCAACAGACATTATTAACACATTTACATGTATATACATATTAGTGGTCTAGTTTAACTGTTTGTGGTATAGAAGAATGCTTCATACCTTCCTAAGAGTCTTTAACTCTTGTCTTTACCCTGCTGGTACTGCAACTCCTTCATTATCAGTGATGAAGGAGTTTAGCTGTGACGATAACTTCTCATCTGACTAAAAATCAAAAAGATGAGCCTAGTCCTCTCTCAAATGTAACTGTGGAATTAAAAGTCTATGATTTGGGGACAGTTTATAAGAGAGAATCCGTTGCTCAGCCTGTGGTTTCACCTGAAAAGAAGCAAAGAAAATAGTTTAAATCTACCAACCAAGAAAATCTTCCTGTGAACTACAGACTCAGAATCCACTGTGACATAAACACAGAACATAAAAATAAATTATAAAGAATCAATGGAAGTTTGGTTTACTAATTAAGTGATTTTTTTTAAATACATATTAAGCTTCTCCTTATTACCTACACCTTATCCCTATGAGACAACAGCTCAGTATTCAGACCTCCTCTAAATACTTTGTTTTGGTGTTTTTCCATCTCTGGATCTGTATGATGTCAGTGATGTCAGCTAATAATAATATGGCTATCTGCAGCACACAGCTTTAACTGTGAGCACCTGCTCAGGTGGACTCAAACCTATTTGTGAGCAACAGCCAATCAGAAAAGATTTAGATTAAATTGCCCAAAAACCTTCAAAGACAAAAAGGATCATTTTTAAACGTGAATCATACATATTAATCCTACTGGAGTCTAAGAATGAAAGTGTTGATGTGAAAAAGAGCGCAGTAGGTATCAGCTGTAATTTTCACACAGACAATCTACAAATGCCGTAAACTTTATTATTCCATTTAAGGGCGATCGTGGCTCAAGAGTTGGGCGTTCGCCTTGTAATCGGAAGGTTGCCGGTTCGAGCCCCGGCTTGGACAGTCTCGGTCGTTGTGTCCTTGGGCAAGACGCTTCACCCGTTGCCTACTGGTGGTGGTCAGAGGGCCCAGTGGCACCAGTGTCCGGCAGCCTCGCCTCTGTCAGTGCGACCCAGGGTGGCTGTGGCTACAATGTAGCTTACCATCACCAATGTGTGTGTGAATGGGTGGATGAGTGGATATGTAAAGCGCTTTGGGGTCCTTAGGGACTAGTAAAGCGCTATATAAATACAGACCATTTACCATGAACATCAGTAGAAGCCCGTCCACCAACTAGATACAACTTCAACATTCATATCTGTTTGTGACTCTTTCAACCACTTTTTTACCTCTTTAGCAGTTTTCTTCCTATCTGTCTTAGTTTCCTTTCCCTTGAGTGCACACACAAACGTTGGTTATTTTCAGTTTGCATAATTCAAAGCCATAACATGTGACTTCATAAAGCATGGTTTCCAGTCATGTTGTCTCCAGTGTATTACTACTTTGGCTCCTTTCTCACAGCAAATCCAAAGTGCTATTTTTGATACCAACTCATGAATCTCTCCCAGCTGTGGCAGTGATAGACATGTGAAAACCTTTTTTCTTACTTCCAGTTGTCAGCTTTCACATTCTTTAACATCTGACTTTCCTCTTGTATCTGGGCACCTCATTTAATTTTTACCTTGTCTAATTTTCATAATGCTGATTAAAGGAACGAGCAAGTGTACATATTTGTTCCTTTATCATTAAAAAAAATTTAACTTCTCTTATTAAAAAAAATGACACTAGCACGATTGTTTTTCCTCTCCTCACATCCACTGACTAAGAACCTAGCTTAAAGCCAAGGACATCCATTGACTCTGCTTTTAGATGAGATGTAATAAAAGTCACAAATAAACCTTGTGCCTCCGTGAAAAATAAGAAGATAGCACAACTTAAAAGGATGTGCTGCAGGCACAAGTGCAGAAAAACAAAGCAGCAGCTGTATTATGGCATTTTAAAGGACAGCCTTGGAAATTCCAGCTTTATACTATTAGAGTTTCCAGGCAATCATCCTTCACCTCACTGGGCTGGCTTTTTCTAACCATAAACACCACAACAGCAGCATCTCACAAGTCTTGTATTACTGAATATTTTAGCATTTATTCCTCACTTTTTTTTCTTAAAGAATTAACTTACATTGAGGTAAGAGACAAATTCTTCTAGAGCTTTAACAAGGCTCCTGCACTCCTTATTCACTGAAAGTGTACTTAACACCGAGGTCTACGTCATCATTACTGACGATCTTAACCCTAACCTCAAGTTTAAAATATGTCAATTGTAGTGCTGTCAGCGTTAATTTTGTTAAAATGACGATAACATCATAACCGCATTAACGCAGCAAGTCTGCGTTAGCGAGTTAACGCAGATCGCCCTGTGCATGGGGCGATCCATGTCATTTTAACAAGATTAACACTCACAGCACTAGTAAATTTTCTTTTTAAAAATAATAATAATACCAATTCAACATTGTAACATATTTGCAGAGGTATTCTCCAGTATGTAACTTGTATATGTAATTTAAGCAGTGTAATATCAGCAAAGCTAACATGATAGCTAATTTGGAGAGAACAAAAGTAGCTGATAAGTAGTTAAGTATAACTGCTAGTTGAAAGTAGCAGTTACTAATCATGTTTTAACCAGGAACAAGATGGCAACAACTACATGAAGTTAAAGGATGGTATGCTCACACAGGTCCTTGATACAGACTCACATAAAGTCAACAGAAAGCTGGTGGTTGTAAATTCAGAAGTGTGCAAATGCCGCACTTGCGTACAATGGAAAGTGATGTTTTGCATTTTTAAACACTATATGGACAAAAGACATTAGAATTGCTCAGCGATTGAAAACCATAGATGGCACAGTGTTTATCTAGGAGGGAAGGAGCTTGACAAACTGATTTGTTACAATGGTGGCATCCTATTACAGTCCCAAGTCTCAAATCAGTGAGCTTCTTAGAATGACTTATTATTTTACAAATGTTTGTAAAGACTGCATTACTGTGTGGTTGATTTTTATACACCAGCAGCAATAAAACTTAAAAACATCTGTTATCTTAGAGAACTACTGTGCAAGTTGTTCCGTCTTCCAGCTGACCCGTTGTGTTGCCGACATGCTGTGTGAGCATTAAACACATTCTTTGGCTGTAGTGATTTGAGAAAAGACCGAGAAACAGTGAATTCTGCACATCAAACCTGACAGATGTAATTTGCCTGGTTGCGGAAAATCTTTCTCAAGATGTTTTCACACAGGATCATTAATCACTTGTCAGTTCTGTTTTCCACACCTTTCTTGTTTAACACTTGATGAGGTTGTTGTGTGTAAAGTCAAAGATTTTGGAAGGCTTTGCAGCCAGCTTGCTAAGCACCACTGAAGGCACCAAAGACTGTTATTCAGCTAATTCCAAAGGCCACTTCAGTCTGTATTGATGTTAGACACATATTCCATGTGGCATCCTAAGCATAGGTGATTTTTGTGAGTACTGCAGTCACATTGCACTTCTATTGAGCCATGTTCCCAGACATCATTTTTAACCTTTTGCCCTGAACATTTACAGGAATGTTCATGCATTGATTTGTTAGATCTGCATACATGAACGTTGAAAAGGGTGACATATATCACTCAAGTTCCACTCTCAATGCTTTTTACACTTTCTTTGGTATTTCTTTTATATTTAAGCTATATTTTCTTCCCTGTTTAATGTTGTTTTCAGTCAGTTAGCTGATACCTTAGCTGGTGCCTTTTTCAAAGCTCAATTTTCTTGCTTACTTTGTTCAAGACAAACATTCATTCAGTTGAAATACTTTCAAAATCATGGTGACTGTAACAAAGAAACCTGTGTCCCTGTACATGAACAAACAGATTGCATTTTCACAAGTATTTCTAAACTTGCCAAGAGACCAGGCCTAAATGTTGAGTATGGTCACCATGGGTGTCTATGTGGTATTAAAGAAAACTCTTCCAGATTGATTGAAAGTTGATGTTGTTCAACTCATCTCAGAAATGTAGTGATTTTCAAAAGTAATCGTTTGGGGAAAACAGTAACAACTAAAAGAAAAAAGACAGAAAAAGAAGATCCAATTAATCCAATTTATACCGCCAACACACTTAACCCTGATTAGTGTGTTTAGAATGACTGATGAGATTATAGATTACTGCTTTATTTACTAAATATACTTGCAGACACCAAACTTGGTCTACCTTTTGTCTCTCAAATGAAATGTGGAAACATTTCTGTAATGCAGTGTCATGTACTGGATGCACTTCATTACATTCCTGTAAACAGACAGATTCTGCTGGTTGGCTGCAAACATATTTGATCAGATCTGATGTATCGATTTTAAACAGACACTGAAACGCAGAGAAGTGGTCGATTTTCTGTTCCTGGGTTTTTCATCAAAACTGCACAGGTTAATTTCCTCTGTGAGCTTTGTTAACCTGGCACAGAATTAAAGAGATCAGAGTGATAAGAACCAGAACTTCCAATGTTTCTCTGCCTATTTGTAGAGACTGTATGTTGTCTTGGTTGATTTTATCAGAATCTAAATCAATATATGCACTTGTAGGTTCAGCATATTTTTTTAAAGATCGGCACATAAGAATTGCTGTTTGTTATTTAAAACTGTCATCTGACCACCAAAAACACAGGAAACACACCAAATACATCAAAAGGAAGACCGTTTTTAGAACAGGTCTAAGCGTACTAATTGACAGTAATATGCAGAAAATATAGTAAATTACACATTTGATGTTTTTGGTTTTACTGAAGAGATGATGAAATGTGGCAGAAAGAAAACAATATATCTGTGGAACATCTATACACTGTGTAGCAGCCTTGTGTTTAAATAGTTGCCTTGTGAAGTTATTCTCTAAGCTAAGTTGTACACAAGTACAGGATGTCATTTGAGAGTTGTTTTTTTTTTAAATGTCAAGTGTCAGTTGCTGCAACAGGATTTAGAAAGAAGCAGCAGTTAAAATGGGTTTTGCAGGTAGGAGAAGATCTGGTGTAGAAGGGCAGTGAACTTCATTGATACACTTGTTCAACTGCCCATTGACACATAGAAAACTCATATCATGTGCCGCCAACAAATCTGCAAGAACTGCATGGCATTATCACGTCAACATCTCTCTGGAATGTTTCCAGCACCTTCTTGAATCTACGCCATGGAGAATTAAGACATCTGAAGCCAAATTGGGGCCCAACCTGGGACTAGCAAGGTGTTAGTAATTAAATGGTTGGATGTGAAACAGAGAATGTTAGAACTCAATGGCAGGAATGTGTAATTTGTATTTTATCTGCAACTTTAAATGTGTCATCTATTTTTGTAAGGGTGTAATGGCCTCAAAATCCACTTTGATGTGTTCATTGGCTGTTATTCAATTTTGTTTGGGAAACTTGGCAAGAGACGTCTTTGTTTTCATGCTTTCAGTACACGGTAATGTCATAGTGACATTGTGTGGTGAGATCTAATCTATGAGTCGCGTGTAAATGCTTTACTTAGCAATTTAGACTTGTTAATAAAAATTTTATTGCCAGCAAATTGTCATTTCTTATCGGTAATTTTAAAGTCATTGTCAGTGCTCTGCCTGAGAAAATTTCAAACTATCTGCTCGTCAAAAGGAAAAGCTTTTTCATGGTAGTAAAAATCCTCATCTGAAACACAGTGAAGGACAAAAATAAAGATTACTGGAACAAAAAGGCTTCCACATGACCTGTGTCTCTTGGCCCATACAAAAATCAAGCCTCAGCACTCCAAGAAACCAGTACAGCATCAAAGATGGATTGTTCTGGAAAGATATTTAGTTTATTTCAAAGCAATTCCCTCCCAATTCACAGGTCTCAAGTGAAAAAGTCACACTGACCATCACGTGGAAAGCTGTGAAATTCCCAACGGAGCAAGAAAACCACACTCACACATTCACTCTTGATTGCCCTTAGTCATCGATGCGAGAGCAAACACGCTGTTCTTGTTCATTTCGGTCCACAGTATACCCCTGAAGGTATTCCGGAAACACACACACACTGCATCCACCCACCATACACCATCTCCAATAGTTTCAGACTGTGGGGGAGAGACTGTCTGACAAGGTGCCAAGCTGAGTTCACTTGTCTCACAACTGACTGGGTGTTGGGGATTGGCAAGGGATCTGCAGTGATTGGTCAGTTCTCTTGAGAGCTGCACATATCTGCTAACAATCTAAGCTGCACTTTGGGCCTCACCGAGAATAAAGTTAAAGCTATAAATGAAGCTGTATACATCTAAGTCTGCAAGTAAGTCTACAGCCTTTAGCTGCGTTTTGTTGAGATTTTCATTTAATACAGTTGTAATTGAAAAGAGTTGCACTCTATGACAATGTCAGCCATTGTTGATTAAAATAAAACTGGTTATTAACAAGGAAAGGTCAGGATACTGCCAAAATATTAGCAATATAATTGTTTTTAGCAATCCAGGTCACATTTAAATATTTCACTGAAAGCCACAAATGTCACTTATGTTGGTGTGCTATGAAAAGTCAAATACAGCACCAAAATGATTACGATCGATCGTCTGGGAACCATGAATGTATGTAGCAGATATTACACTCCATATTAACCAACAGAACACTGCATGGGAAAATGACAAACATTGCCGGGGCTCGAACTGGCAACCTTCCGATTACATGGTGAACTCCCAAATCTTGAGCCACGATCCTTTAACTACATACATCCTTGGAAACAGATGAATGTTTGTCCCAAATTCTGTCCAATTGTTGCTATGACACAATAACATACAATAAATAATTGTTTTTTTACTCTCTTTTGCAAAATTGGTGCCTGTTTAAAAAGAAGTTTCTCCTCGTAGTTAGGGAACCAGACTGTGCTGTGAAACTCGAGCTTATTTCATAGCTGATGTTAGACACAGCATGTTAGAGTTCAGTTATATCGGCTCAGCTGCTTTAATATTAATTGTTCGACAGCCATGAGCGCTGGCCTCGTGCCAACATTTCCAGGCCAAATGATGATTATCACACTTGCTGCGTGAGACCTGCTATGTCTGGCGCCACTGTGTGAACCACTAACTGTCCACTAGATTAGTCAGTGTCACTTTCACTTCCTGCACACATTCAGGGAGATGTTATGTCACTGCTGGTGGGTTGAAGCAGACCCGTTCAGGACAATATTGTTCTGTTCTGGTTCACTTGCCTTTTCCTTTGCCTTTATCTCTCTTTGCTGTGTGCCTGTCCTCACAGTACTCCCCGACTACCCAATGTTTCTTTGATGCTCTTCTTCTTTGAATATTTTCTACTTCCTCATTACACCACCAAGTCTCCTTGTCCTCTTCTTTGGATTCACCAAAACCTTCTTGGCAGTTTCTTTCAGCACTATAGCTGTACTTTCCCAGACAGCTGGTAACTCTTCTCTACCACTCACTTTCCCCATTTTAAGCTTTGGCTCTGCTTTAATGTGCTTCCTCTTCTTCATTTCCAAAATCATCCTAAAGACGACCATCTAATGCTGCTTTGCTACATTCGCCCCCTCCAGAACAACACCTTACAGGATCTTATCTCTTCCTGATTGCACCTTCTGCAAAATGTAGTCCACCTGTGTCCTCCTCTTTTATACATCAGCTTAAAAATACTGAATAAAAAACTTTAGCATATTGTTACAAGTATGTTCAGGTTATGGTACACATTAAAAGTGTTTGTGTATCGACTGTATTTGAGTTACTGAAACAACAATAAACATTACAATTATAAGGCATAGGGGAAAACACACTCTGCTTGTCTGGTACTATTACATAATTAATTTAGAACATGTTTGATGCATACATACAGCCATACTTCCTATTTCTGGTTCTTTGTTGTTTAGTTATTAGAACAGTGGCTGTTTCAAAGTGTTACAGAAACTTGACAAAGAGGGATTTGACAAAGCTCCATTCCAATGCAGGCGATATGAGCCACATCTTTACATCAGTCTTAGTTTATTCTAGAAATCCTTGCCCTTGTCTGCTGTCTTCTTCTCGGCTAGATCTGTTTAAATATTCCTCCCACTGTTCAATTTGACTGTGTCAGAAAACTCACTGCCAATTCTCACAAATACCATCAGAAAGTAACACGGGAGGCTTTGCAGAAAATGAGCAGTGAAAATTTTCACTGATATGGGATGGGTCCGTATTGATCAAGACAATTATCTGCGACAGGGAAGGAAGGCACTGAAACAGCATTAGTCAGGGTTTAAGTACAGTAAATATTATGGCTGACATAACTACTATGAACAGGAGAGGAAGGGGTGAGGACAAGGGGGTGATGGAGTGTTTGCGTGGGTTCTCTCCGGGTACTCTGCCCTCCTCCCACAATCCAAAGACATGCAGTTAATGGGGTTAGGTTAATTGGAAATTCTAAGTTACCCATAGGTGTGAACACCTTACATAAAAGGGAGAACAAATGCTAGAGACACAGTCACGGCTGGTTGGAGGTGTCACATCCACACACTGCCCACTCAGCCAGGGAACAGCACTGTCATGTATTCTCAAACAGCGGAGGGAAGTAGTGATACTTTATGGGCGTGCATGGATGTGACTGAGACACTTTGGTGTCAGAAACACTGGAGCATAGCATTATGTGTTCAATCTGTGTCCAGCTGCGCTGCTGGTAGCATAATGCCGTGCTGCCTTTGTCACTGTCCATGTTTTTCTTCATCTGTTGCACCGCTTCATGAACTCCCATTTTGCCTGCATCTCCTTTTCTTCTTCTAGTTTTCTCAGAGCCGGTTCTTTCTTCTCATTATTATCTCTGTATTTGACAGAAAATGCCAATGCTCTAGGTGTTAGCTGTGACAGTGACAATTGTGCTTAAAAAAATAAACATATATTTTTCACCCATTTTTTATTCCTCAGCAAATCAAGACCAAAACAAACAAATAATAATAAATTCAACATCTTTAAAGTGCTTGTTTTGGGGGAAATTGGTTATTCACCCAAAAATTCAAACATTGGTTAAACTGCTGGATGCAATAATACGTGGTATTTTCTATTTCAATTGCTTTATGAGAATGAAAACAGTAAATGCCAATGAACAGCACAGAGCTGCGCTGCTTCTCAGTTCATCCCCTGCATGAAGGAAGCTGTTTTAACTGATGTCTTTTTTTTCTAAGCTTTCTTGTGATTGGCTACCCGTGTGTCTATGCTCTGCCCACGTTGGCATATTTGCTCTCAGTGACATCATACAGGACTGTTACGGCTCTTAGCAGGCCCGTGTGATTTGTGTGGGTGTGTCCTGTTTCTCTTTCCTCGGCTGCCCTGTGTATCCATGAGGAGTCAGTGTGCAGCTGGCTCCACTCAGCAATCAGCCACCCAACAGTTTAAAAGCTGGAGGAGAGCTGCTCGGTCAGTGTGTGAGCCAGCCCTGAGAGTAGCGAGCTGTAGCGGTGTGTCTTGTTTAAGTGGTTTGACTGTGAGATTAGTGTTGTTTTGGGAGCTACTGATCAGCTAGTGTCTACTGGCAGCACAGGGATTTTCCTTTGATTTGTATAATCACCTCTGCTTCTTCTTAGGATGTCTGCGCCGTCCTTTATAGTGGTGTAGCCGTCTTTTTGAGGCAAGTCCTTTTCAGCAGAACTGTATTTTTACAGTTTTACCCTTCAGCTGTTACTCCCCTCATGCCCTAGCCCTTATTCAGAGACATAATGAGGGTCATGTGTGAAGTCTAAGCTTTTAACTTCTCTACCAGGAAAAGTTAGGAAAAAGCAGAACAGACCCCCTTTAACAGTAACTACAACACAAAACATGGGCCAACAATAACAATGTCAGAAAACCCATTCAGATTGGCAGTTCAGGCTGTTATATTTGCTGAAATGCATGTTTTAGTCTGCAAGAGAAATGTGTACACTGAAATCTTTCACCAAGCGTGGGATTTAATCCGGGACCTGGATGGATTCCTACTTTGATGACTGTATATCTCATTCAAATAAATCATTAAAAACTAACTTCACTTGTAACATATGTACGCTCTCTTTGTGCTGCACATTCAAATATGTGTGACTTGTGTTTCCTGCTGTCTATGAAATAAGTCATTAGTTACTGCAGTGTTCTTGCATTTGTTCACCGAGGTTTGAAAGTTATAACTAAAAGTGCCAGAAAACACACAACAGGGTGCAAGAGGCACAAACTTGATATCAGAGCTCAATCAACGCAACGCCATATATCGGCGTTTAGTCCCCCACTGTAATTCAATTATTTTCTGTTCAAGAAACAAAGTAAAAAGTGCACGAAATAAAACTCCCAGACCCATTCACCACTGTGATCTGCAGCAGGAAGCTGCTCAATTAGAAGAAGCACTTTACTCTTGCAACTTTGATGTTATCCCACTTCACCTCTAAGTATACAGGCTGACAGGAGGGGAGGACTTTATTATTTATTTATTTAGTTATTGCTGTTACAAAAATCATATCTACCATCTTACCTTCTTCAGAAATGATCCATTTGGTCTTGAAAAAATCCAACGTGCTCATGGACCAAAAGTTAAAGGAAAGGCTTAAAAATGTGGCAAAAGCAAAAGGGTGACACAGTCGTTGCATTATACAGTCCACGGTCACAGCATAGTGTGCTTGGAGCTTTTTGGATTCTTACCCATTTCCTGGGAAAGATAAAACCGATAAGAAATAATAACTACATTGGAGAACAGCATTAGCACTCCAGAGGCATTTCAGCTATAGCGTTCTGGCCATGAGCCCAGGGTCATAGCACGCTCACTGCAAAATAAGCCAAGAAAAGAACTCTCAGCTTGTCTCAGCTTGGCTCCTGCAACACTGCACTGTACCCACACAGTCTTCATACATGCGAGCCACAGATTTACTTTAAGATTACAATAAAAGTATCTGGTGATGCTTTTTTCAGTTGTAATAAGCGTTTTTGGTGTCAAACAAAGGGTTGCCTTTTCATTAGTCTTCATTTTTCTCTGCACTCTTTGATTTGATCATATGTAAGGAGACTGCTTTTAAAAATAATGATATATATATTGTGATTGATGGTAAATATGCACACTCCATTGCTAATTACTCCTTATCTGTGGCTCTCTGTAACCATGTAATGTGTTGAATTTGACAGAGTGCCAACACTGATGCATTTTGTAAGCCAACATCAATGATGGAAAGTATCGATGATAGCTAGGTGAAGCTAAAGTGAAGAGAAAAAACAGTATCTGTGATTTTATTCTCAGTGATACAAAAACAGCAGCAAAAAGAAAAGCAACTAAAAGTCTGTTATTTTTGGAGATACTATGGATTTGTACCCCTCTTAAAATACTTTTATCATATTGTTATGATAGGATGTTAGGTCAACGGTATGTACCATAGACCAGTGGTCCCCAACTACGGACTGGTACCGGTCCATGAGTCGGTTGGTACTGGGCTGCGAGAGTTGAGGTTCAGGTGTGAAATTTATGGTTTTCAGGGTTTTTAGCGTTATTTGTTTTATCGTTTTTATTGTTAACTTGGTTTCCCTGGGTCTTTTCCCGTGTGTTATGAATAATACTGGTTTTATTTAGTTGTATTTATCCGTGACACCTTATTTATCTGTGAAAATATGCTCGGACATAAACCGGTCCGTGGCACAAAAAAGGTTGGGGACCTCTGCCATAGATCAACTACAGAATGGCTGCTGACATTTTCTTGTCATATTCAAATTAAGACTAAGGCCATGTTGACCCTTTAGCAGTGAAGGATCATATTTGATCAGCCATTTGTGAAAACTGTATTTATTCTATTCTAGAGACAGTGACGTCGAGTATCAGACCCTAATTAAAATAGAAAAGTAACCTTTTCATAAAGTTCAGCATATCTCGTATCATTACTGTTTCACTTAAATATGTGTTCAGTTCTTTTTTTTTTTTTTATATTGTTTCAACTTTGTTTTATTAATTTCAACAATGACATACAAAGTTAGCAACAGCTAAGTCAATCTTGATTTCAGAACAGTGGTATGTCCATTATACCCTCCAACCCCCCAACCCAAATTCTCCCCCTACCAGGTCTACAATAGACAAAACACTGCAGAAAACCAGTTTCTGCCCACACACACACACACACACACACACACACACACACACACACACACACACACACACACACACACACAAAAACCCAAAAAAAAAAAAAAAAAAAACAACAACAACAACAACACCTCAGGACCCATACACATAACAAGCATAACCCCCAAAAAACAACAGCAACCACAACTCTCCCCCCCCGCCCCGTAACCAAACAGACAAACAAAAACAAACAAAACAAAAGCAGAGAAAACAATAGCAGAGTTCAGTTCTTATTCATCGTCACTCATGTACTGTCATTCGTCTTGTTGTTTGGATATTTGGGTATTTTTTCCTATGCACTAAATGAGACTCTTGTGGAAACAAACATAATAAATAAAATAAAGTTCAGTTTTAACTCTCAGCATTAAAATAATTCCAGACATTGGCATTTTAGACTGGGAAATGACTGTCTTGTCCTTGATTGCTGGACTCCCTATGGAGTCCATATTTAGCTGCTTGTACTCAGTAGTCTGGCACCCTTGTGCCAGCGACTGAAATAGTGCCGGTCGATAATTTCTGTGGGAAATAGTGGTTTGTTTGTTTTTTATTAGATAACACGCTGCGTTTCTGGGTTGGAATTAGCAAAAAGCAGAATAAATATTTTGTGCCAGTATAGAGACTTCAGGGAGACCATTTCTAAATAAGGCTTTGCTGTTATCTGATAGTATTCAGCTTTTAAAATAGCTAGCATTATGGGTAGTGGCTGGGTCTCACTAGCACTCAAACTTAAAACAGATGACTGAAACGCTGAAACACAGAGCGTTAGAAAGTCACTCCTTCTGGAAAGGTTCCAAAGGGTTAAGCCTCGGGACTGTGCTCTGCAACAGCGAGAGTGGATTCTGTTGGTGGCCGCAAAGCCTGTTACTGGCATCTGTCTGCAGGTTATGAAGACTCTTACTGGAATAAAGAGATGAACACAATATTTGTATATATTTACATCTATACAGCCTGTATAGATTTGTGGCTGACCTGGTTCTTGATACTAAGTTTACAGCAGATACTTGTTAAGCTCACATCTGGATCTAAGTGTTCCATGTGAGGAAACTGGAACTCATCACAGTTTATGAAACAGCAAGTTACTGCTGCTGATTAAAGCTGGGTATATTCACTATATGTAAAATATGACATTTGTTCTGTTTTTACCTTGCAGGTCTTCTTTTGGCATATTTGTGGACTAACATATACACAGGAACAATAAACCGTTGGAACACATGTGAGTGCACACTCTAAAAAGTGTATTTCAGCAGTAGTTGAAGTTACGTAAAGTTCAGAGTTAGTTTCATTAAGATTTCTGCTTTAGTGGAGCCAATCTACATTTGTGGAGTATATCAACTTGTTATTACGTGTTGTTCCCTCAGTACACATGTAACCTGCTATTCTCATTAGAGTCAACCTGCATCAATTAGGTTTCTCGTGACGCAGTGCGTCTGATGTCATGACGTCTCCGCCTTCTCCAGAATTTTCTACCTGCGGTTGAGAACAACAATTTGAGAGGCACTTGGCTGCAGGCAGGACCTCGTGAACAATTTGGTCAATAAGGTAACGAAGATATTACTTTTTCCATAGTCCTTGAAGGTAAGTCAAATGTAGAACACATATTTTAATGTATTAGATATAAAAATATTCCAACTGTATTGTTAAGTTTGTTAAGTGTTTAGTAAACTGACCTGACCAAACCGCTATCATTCAGCCCTGCTAACATTAGCGAAATGTCAGACCTGTTGGTAGTTTGTGCTTGGACATGTAGGTTAAGTTAGTAGTTTGCCGGCGGTACTCTCTTGTTTTAATATCGTAACGCTAGCTTAAAGTTGTGTATTCATGCAGTGTGTCGGTGTTGGCTTACTGTTAGTTATTCATTAGCATTAGCACATTATAGCGGCAAGATGGGCCGCGGTTCTCTTCAGACTACGTTACTTCGTGCGCGCGCATTTATACACGAGTGGTTGTTCGCAGTATGCCTGTCGGCGCGAATAGTTCAAGCGGTCACGGCCACGGGTGATGTAGGAGGTAAAGTTTAGCTGTGGTGGCTCCAGGAAGCATGCATTTACTGCCGCTTGCATTGCTTTCAATGTACATGACGTTAAGAAGGCGAGGAGAAAGGGTGCGTGCAGCGCTCGTACACGCACGGATCAGCTGTGTGAGAGGGAGATGGTGTGCGGCAGAAAATCAAAATTAGAAATCATAGAAGAAAGTATCCGGTTGTTCAGTGATGACGCGACGAATCCTACTTGCGGGTCTAAAGTAGTCTGCGTTTAATATGGCTTTTGTGTTGTTAACATGTTTAATTTTATGTATTTTCTTCTATTTGATCTCAAAAAGCTCCTAAACAGTCAGTGATCCCTGTTGACCTCCCTCGGCTTTTATTACTGCTAATCATTTATTTAAGCTCAGTTTTTAAAACCTTACGATGTAACTACAGCCCAGCCCATGCAGCAGTATATGAATGACTAACCTCGTATTGTGGATGGATTATCTCAGTTGTTCTCCTGGCTGAAGTTTGGTCCTTTTACAGCATCCTGCCATGCGATTACATTTGTTCCTGACCACCGAGAACACTCACATTAACTTTTATCGAGTGGAAAAAAAGTTAGCTTGTTTATATTATGCTAACATAGCTGTGTCGCTAGCGGTCACGTAGCACATCATTATATACCAGCTAGCCCAACTTCAGTAACCCTACAAACGTCACTGCTGTTTAGTTTTCTGTCTTCATTTATGCTGGAAGTGATAACAGAGCTGTACGTTTGAATTTGTTTCCAAAACCCCGCAGTCAGGACATGCTATATTGTATTTAGATAGAAGCTAGCGAGCTAACTCCCTGCTAACTTCTAACTCTGTTAAATGTCATAAATTCCGTTTTCATGGATGCCTGGATGTTAAACTCAATTGTTACACCTGGTAGAGCAGAACGCTGATCATTTTATTAAAGATGAAAGACTTTAGACAGTTTTTCAACTCTCAGTAATGCCACAGTGATCGTTTGATATATGGACCTGCAGCGGAGTTTAGGTCCAGACACGGCTAGTGACGTCAGACTGAACAACCGGATTACGCTATTGAACACAGAAAATACAGCCATCAGATTTCTTGTAGACCTAGCACACTTCTGGTCTGTGTCTGAATACATATATAAGTACATAGATGCAGATGAACACTGTAAACATGATGAAAGATCGACAGACTAACTCGAACATATCTTTAATCTTTAGGACTTTGGGTAGCGCTTCCTTTCCTTCCTGTCAACCTCTCCAGAGGGGTGTCTGCTGATGGCAGAAAGATTACATCACCTCTGGTTGGAACCCTGGACAGTGCCACAACCTTTGGCTTGGTGTAAAATGTGATGCCCCATCGCCACCTTCTGACCTAACTTCTTCTCAGCTCTGTGACTACTTCAAGAGGGGCATTCCTGTGTGGAGGTGTGCCAGGCAGCTCGTTTTACCTGTGAACTTGCGTACTTTCACTTCATCAACAACAAAGGTATGCAAGTTCAAAATAGTAATGTCTCATTTAAATTTAATTCAGTTTTACACTGAACAGGAATCGGCTTTATATATAAAACAATTGCAAAAAAAAAAATGTACCTATGGGCATTTGGGTTTTGTTTTTAAACTTTTGTTTTGAACTTATCCCTTTAAAATCTAATTAGAGAGGGCTGGCTACATTTGATGAATACATTTTGTGTTTAAATGGTTCGCTTTGTGTTGGGCAATGTGGCAAAAAGCTGAGATGAGATCTAGTCTCATATCACCATATTGATATATTGTAATATTGCCCAACTCTCCCTCTGTGTTTTCTCAAATTATTTATATACACCCAGTAAAGCGTGTCTCTTTGTTTCTCCAGTGCTATGCTTCATGTGGAGATGCAAGGACTGTGGGACAACATTAACAAAAAGATCTGAATTGCTCAAACACTACAAACTGATTCATAGGCATTACGGACGAGGCCACTCATATCCATGCACTTATTTAAATTGTGCATGTAGGTTCAAGACTTGGAACGCCCTACTGAGCCATCTATCAAGAAATCACCCTGCCCAACAAGCAGTCTCCAAAGCTGCGTCCACATTCACTTGCCATATTTGTGGCCATAATCAACTCTCCACAGAAAGAGAATATTTTCAACATATCTATCAGCATCTTAAAAATAAGGAAACTGTAACATGTGTGTTCCAAAACTGTGAATATAAAACCAATGTCTATGAGAACTTCAAAAGTCATAAATACAGAAAACACTCTGGTACAGTGAACACATTTAAGCCTGGAATAAGTTCTGTTGATGAATCATGTGCCAGTGTTGCCAGTGATATTTCAGATGTGGAAATTATAGAGAGTGATGTAAATTTAAATTCTGCTTTTGACAATGGGTATTCTGAAAACTTAGAGAAGGATATTGAGCTTCAGTGCTCCTTAAGTTGGAACACATCTTTCTTGTGTCTAATGCAGCTGTAGATGAGCTTTTGCAGGAGTTAAACTATTTGATTGGTTCTGTCTCTGTGGCGATTACCCAAAAGACTATTAGCCAAGTATTACAAGACAACGGATGCCAATTTGACCAGTCAGTTGTTGAAAAGCTAGCCAGTGTACTCTGTGAGACAAACCCTGTAAAAAAAAGCAATTGGAGATAAAGGTCCACTTTCCAGTCCTTGGAGACGAAAAGCATACTATAAGAGCCACTTTAAAGTAGTGGAACCAGTGGAATATATACTTGACAGAAAAAATAACAAGTCATTCCAATATATTTCAATTTTAAAGTCTTTGCAGCATATTCTTGACTGCCAGACAATCTTGGATCAGGCTGTTAATTTGAATACTGTAGATAATCAGCCTCAAAAAACTTCTGTGCACTACAAAACTATCTTCGATGGTGACTTCTTCCATGAAAATGGACTGTTGTCCAAGCAGGAAAGCATTTCATTGATATTATACATTGATGAATTCGAAATATGTAATCCCCTTGGTACATCACGGAGGAAGCATAAAATTTGTGGATTGTACTGGGTTTTGGGTAATTTGCCACCAGGCTGTAATTCTGCTTTAACCTCAATCTATTTGGCTGCTTTAATCAAAAGTAATGATCTGAAGTGCTATGGGTATGAGAAAGTGTTAAAACCTGTAATTAATGATCTTGTAATTTTGGAACAGAGTGGGATATTTCTGTCAAAGTTGGGCAGAACAGTAAAAGGCACTGTTCAGTGTGTTGTTGCCGACAACCTTGGTGCACACAGTATTGCTGGATTCTTTGAAAATTTCTCAGGGACATACGTATGTAGATTTTGCACTGCAGAAACATCAGAGTTCCAGACTATTGAAGTCAGAAGTGAAGTCTTTACTTTAAGAACAAAAGACATTCATGCAGATCATTTACGAATTATTGAGGAAAACAAATGGCCCAGTTATTATGGTGTGAAATCAAAGTGTATTTTGTCAAAGCACCTCTCACATTTTGATGTTACCACTGGGTTTCCACCTGATGTTGTACATGATCTTTTTGAGGGAATTGTTCCTTTTGAACTTGCGCTTTGCCTCAATTTGTTAATCAAAAAAAAAGTATTTCACATTATGTACATTGAATGAAGCAATATCATCTTTCAACTTTAAGTGGGCTGACAAAACAAATCGACCTCATCCTGTGGCTCTCAGTTTTGCATCCAAAAAAAGTGTAGGAGGGAATGCACACGAGAACTGGAGTCTTATCAGATTTTTGCCTTTGTTCGTTGGGCAGAGTGTACCCTGTGAGGAGCCTGCTTGGCACATCTTAACAGACTTGAAGGACATTGTTGATCTTGTTGTCAGTCCTGTTCATACTGAGGACTCCATTGCATATCTTGGTTTTAAGATCTCCGAGCACAGAATCAAGTTTCAAGAGGTTTTCCCAGATGTTAATCTTAAACCAAAGCACCACTACTTGGAACATTATCCATACTTGATTCGTAAGTTTGGGCCACTGGTTGCACTATGGACTGTGCGATTCGAAGCAAAGCATAGTTTTTTTTAAAAGAGTTGCAAGGAACATCAGATGCTTCAAAAATGTACTTCTTTCCCTTTCACAGAGACATCAGTATCAGATTGCATATCATTTGCATGCAATTAGCTTTGCCAAACCCCCACTGGAAGTAACAGATGTTTCCACTGTTCACATTGATGTTCTTAACAAGGACATCTCAAATGCACTGAGACAGAAGTCTCCAGATATGGACAATGTGTGCTTGGCTAAAAGTGTAGCATATAATGGAATAATCTACAAGTGTGGGATGATCTTGATCCACGGCTCACTGGGAGGACTGCCAGAGTTTGGTGAAATCATCCAAATGGTGATACTGCAGGACAAACTAATCTTCATTCTGAAAAAGCTTAGCGGATGGTATATGGAACACTACAGAGCTTATGATCTCAAAACATCACCAAGCAAAGAAGTGGAACTTGTTGAGCCACAAGAACTGCATGATACCTACCCACTGGCAGACTATAAAATTAGAGGGATGCGTCTTGTCACCTTGAAAAGATATGTCCATGTTTAAAGGGTGAGGCCTCAAAATATGATAAAGTATTTTCTTAAGTGGGAAAACAAAACCCAGACCCATACAATACTAATGTGTTCTCAGAACATATTTATTTTATACTGCAAGCCAAAGTGGTGTGATGATGTCATTGGCAATTCATCAGTTATGTCATTTTTTTAATGCAGGTCGCTGGATTCCAGTCAGTGAATGCTAATCCTATGCTCTCCCCCCTTCTGCTTCTCTTCTCTTTTTCTTCTTTCCTCTCCTTGTTGTCTCCTATATTCTCCTCACCTCCTCTCCTTCTCTCTTCTCTTCAATGTCTTCCATATTCTCGCCATCTCTCTTCTCCTCCCCTCTCCTCTTCGGTTTGCCTTCTCTCCTCGCTGCCTCAGCTGATCTCCACCTCTCCTCTTCATTTTCTCCTCCCCTTTCCTCCTCTCTTTGCCTTCTCTCTTTTCCTCTAGTTTGACATTAAATTCTCCTAATTGGAAATGTCAGTGGTTTACATGTTGATCCTCACTAACTGTGCTTGTGCTTTGTTCTCAGACCACCATGGCTGGTTCAACACCTGCAAGACTGAAGGTGATTTTAGGAGAGAACAACATTGAAAAGCTGACTCTTCCAAATGGCATCCCAGAGTCACTTGAAGACCTTCTCAGCACGATAAAGACTACCTTTGGGTTAAAAGGTAACTTCAGACTGCAATACATGGACCAAGACTTTGGCAACGACTTCTTCAATCTGAATTCTACCACCGAACTTCGGAATTTGGGGACAATCAAAGTGATCCACCAGCAAACAAATCCACCTTTGATCAGTGCCGATCAGTCCACTTCATCTCTGTCTCTTTCATTTGAGTCTGATGACGGTATTTCGGTGGCATCAAATGACACAATTATCCTCTCATCCCCTGAATCTATGTCATCTCGAACACAACAGTGGCCAGAAGACTTTGCAATTCCCCAATTTTCATATGACACAGAGCTACAGCTAGAGAGGGGGAATACTGAGTACCGTGTGAGCCAAAAAATGTTGACTTTAAGCGCCCGAATGCTGTCTGATATCCTGAAAAGAGTTGCAGAAGAAATTTACCGTTACAAGGCCTATCCAGAGGATGCACATTTCTGCGCAGCTGCAGAGGCCCTTATCAAAAAGCACCCATGTTTGAAAGAACCTGGATCATTCAATGGCTGCTACGGTTGGAAACAACGACTGAAGTACAAAATGGCAAACTACAGGACCCAGCTCAAATTACAGGGGTGTCCAGAGCTGTGTGTAAACTCACTGAAATCTAAAGCTACTACAGATGCTTTCCCTGCTAAAAAAGTGAAGAAGCCAAAACGTTCTGAAGCTAACTTTTATCCATCCTTTCCTACTGGTGAGACTCTGGACAGCATGGAAAAAGTGAGACTAGAACTTCTGACAGAGATCGGGATAAGGGACAATGAAAGGGTCATCGCAGACAAAATGGCTAACACATTTGCCTACAGACGACATGAGGTGGTAAACCAAGAACCAAGCATTCAGGAACTGAAGGACAGATGGCCTGCACTCTTCACACAGAAAGAGGTAAGAATGGAACTGAAGTGATCGAAGTCTGTATGCTTCAGGATTTATTGCAGTTAACTTTCATGAATCGGTCATAACTTGATGTGGTTGAGATTTTATAACACTGAACTTAATGAAAGAATTTACATTTTGAATTCCCATATATGTTGTACTTTTTGGGATATAGACATTTTGGCATACAATCAGTTTCAGCATTTTGTTCCATAATACAATATCTACTGTCATTTGTGTTTTGTTTTTAGATAAATACAGAGTTCCAGAGGCTCATGGCTGTTCCTCTTGAGTGGAAGTTCATGGCCCAGTTAGACATGCACTCAAGTCAGCTGATCAAAGTCATACGTGCCAAAGGAGGAGCAACACGCCAAAAGATTGCGAACATCATGGACACATTGGACCAGGTAAATCTGTACCATCAAACAAGATACTTCGTAACTAAGAGGGCTGTCAAAATATATCTGAGTCCTTCATAAAGACAATATGGGCAGGCCAATGCTAATCATGGCTTTCATATGCATGAATGTTTTTAGCGACTCAAAAAATACACCACTGAACTCATCCCCCTTTTCTTTTTGTAATGAATCTCTGGGCTTGTGAATTACTGTTTTTAAATAAAGTACATGTAAGTTAAGCAATAAGAGTAAGGATGTCTGTCTTATGAAATTTAGAGTTTAAAATTAATCAACATTTGTTGTTCTAGACAGTGGACATTAATCATCGGAGGGAATGTGTGCTGAAAGCCCTCACCATCTTCCTGGGAGAAGATGCAGATGGCCTGATCAAGGAATGCCTTGTAAGTTTCAACAGTTTGTCAGAACATCTTGTCAAAGGGACACAAAAAAAGTTAACTGTTAGAACAAACATAACACGTGAACCATAGTTGGATTGCTGACATGTATTTATTATCATGACCATATTGGACATTATGTAATTCCCAGCAACAACACATTACATATTGGATTGACTTTGTTTTAAGTAAGACGGGCTTACTTGATTATTTAAGTTCAAAGGAATAGTTTGACATGTTGGGAAATCCTATCTTTCTTGCTTACAATTTGATTAGAGTCAGATTGATACACCTCTCTCTGCTGTTTCTGGTGTGTGATGACACCCAGCCAAGAAATAGCCCAGCACATAACACATATTGGTACATCACCCAAACACTTAATCACAGTAAGAAGTGAGGCTAATGATGATTTGTGTTTGTGTCTTGTACCCCTCTGTAGGACTGTGGAGCAGATGATGTTCAGAGGGACCTGGAGGAGGTCACCATGGCAGTGTATGTGATTCGGAAGGAGGGGGAGGGACTGCAGGAGCCACCTGAAGACATTGTCATTGAGGGTGTGGAAGTGTTGCATGAACTAACTTCGGTTGCCTCAGCTTGTGCCCTGCTTCTAGGTTTGATCTATGCACTCAACCTAGCTTATCCAAAACCCTTTCGCTTCACTTTTGAAGTGCTCCAAAAAATCTTCATGCAGCTTGATCAGCACAAGATGTCCCCCAAAGTCCAAAATCTGTATATCAAACTTCAAAGCTCCCAGTAATGGCACAGAACAATGACCAACAAATGGCCTTGTGCCATAATGCGAAGGAACAACTGTGTTTGGACATATAGCATGTAAAATATGTAGTCTCTTTTGGATGTTGGGCCTTTTTTATGCTCCAAGAGACCTCAAACCCTAATTTAATGTGCTTTTATACATACTTTGTATGGTATTTTTATTTATTTTTTAATTTTTTTTTTCAGACATATTTGCCTTCGTTTCAAGGGAAAGGTTGCATTTCAGGTTTGATGTGCTCAGTTATACAACAAACTGTTGTGACATTCTAAAACTCTAAAGGAGTGTTTATATTTTTTTCATCCCCATTGGTCAGCTACACTGTTCAGATATTTATTCATTGACAGTTTCTGAATACTCTTGGGGCACTTTTTCATAGTTGACACTATATGTGTTGAGATTGATATTTGTGTAATACTGTGTTGCACTTTACACTTTGATGACAACTTTGTGGTCCTACTAAGCGTTACTTGCATTTTGTGCATATGTGTTTTAAAAAGGACAAATGTGTAATGTGTTTGACCAAAAGCTGTGTTGGTTGCCATAAAGGTAATACTTTATTACATTTATACAATAAAGCATTTAAAAAAAAAAAAAAAAAAAAAACATTGGATTTTGAATTTTTTGAAAAATATTTTCAGCCAACTTAAAATTTTGATTTAAGCTTTATTAAACAAACTAAAATTTCATTTTAGAGTCACTACAAAAAGTAATTTACACTAAACCACATTATTAGGTTAGCAAAGAGCAATATTTTACTTTTGGGTTATGCAAATTATTGGGTTGGAAAAACTGAAAACTTTAAGTTGAAATGTCTTAATTTTAAGTTGGATTAATGCAAAATGTTTATTTGACAACAATTAATTTATTAAGTACATGTAACTTAAATCAGTTGTGTTAATCTAATGTATTAACTTCATTTCAAGGAACTTAATTAAATTTGGTGTTACCAATTGAAATAATTCAATTAAGTTGGTTCAACTATTTTCTTTTTTCAGTGCAGCAGCATCGACGGTCGAACGGATTAAAAAAGATTTGTCTTCGTGTCAAATAAGCTCCCATTTATTTAAATTGGAATCTTTTGTGTTTGACTTTGCTCTCGTTTGCCAGTCGTATCACTAACATTGCTCTGAGCTGCCTTAGTCTGTCATGTCTGGGACCAGCCAGCAGCACCAAGGTGGGTGGCCATGTTTGTGGGCCTTTCAAAAAGAAGGATGCTTGATTACCAGCTGTTAAAAGTCTATATCCAGTAAATTACACAATTATTACATTTTCTATTAATAGTATTTATATGGTGTAATATTTAAAAAGTGACTTTACCAAAAATGCCTAATCTTGTGGTTATTCAGTAAACTGTTGACCGGGGTAAATGTAAGCAATCACACTGATAAAATCTGTCCACATTATTAAACTCAACCCAAAATAGTCAAAACTGGCTCTGTGGTACTTCCCACTTACATTCTCATAACACTGAAACAATACAGGGAGCACACTTGTGGCTGATAAAAACATAATTGGCTTCTGTTATTCAGCACAAGTCAACATCTTGTGTAATCAAATTAATTCACAGACTTCTGTCTAGAAAAACATTTGTTGGACTGAAAGGACATAAAAATATTTACTACCTCAGAGCATCAGTGCAGGGCAGGAGCGTGCTGTTCTCAACGCAACAGAATTGATGTCAGTGACACCTGTGTTACATTAACAGTGCTCACCCCACCCACTTCCCTTTGCTCCTTCCACTTAAAGCCCTCTTATGTAATGTTCTGCTACACTGGCTAATATATCACAGCTACATAATCTATCGGTGCACTGCTATGAGTTTGTCACATGTATGTTTTCTTGTCTTACAGCCAAACATAAATTCTACATGTTCTTAACAAACTCTGGTCCCTCAAGTCTGGAGCTTGTTACATTGTAGACCACTGTTGTACCACTGAGATACAGTATTCACAAGAATTACAAACGCAATGCAGTTACACAGTTACTCATGCACTACTGCTCATGGCAACACGAGAGTGCTTAAATGTTGCATTGGAACCGGTACTGTTAGATAAATATGTCATGTGATGGTGAATAGTTTAGTATATTTTAACCCTTTAAGACCTACCATAGAACCAAGTCCGCCAGAGCTTATATTATATTTTTACATGCTGTGGAGCCATTTTTGGGAGCATTTCAAGTTGCTATACATCAATACAACCATTATAGCCCAGATTTTAATAATATGTATTCATTAAGTGCATAGTAATTACATAAATTGCAAAAAAGTGCAATAAACTACAAAAAAATTGAAAATCGTTTTTGATTTTTTTAACATATATTTGTAGTTAGAGAAATTTAAGAGTCTTATCCCTCAAAACTGTAAATACAAAAAAGTTGCACAAAATAGTTTCCCACCACAGGAAATTTATTTTGAGTGTCTTCATAGTTTTATTTTTGAAATACACCAATTTTTATACACTGCAGGAAAAATGAAAATAAATATTATACTGCAAATTTGCAAAAAAGCAGCATATGCATCAAAATAAACTATTTCCAGCAGTGCAATATGAGTCCTAAGAATCCCAGAAACGACACAGAAAGTCATAAAGTCAAAGATAACTTTTAAAAAGAGCAGTATAGGCCCTGAGGCCCTGATCGCAAAAAAGACTACATTTCCGCGAAAATGACGTCACTTCCGGTTTCGGGCAGGTAATGGCGGAAATGCAAAAGTTCGCGCTGACGTCTATTCCAACGTAGGAAGTGTTTTGAACAGCTGATCAGATCGGTAAAGCGTGTTTCTGGAATATTATGTTTTTGTTCCTGCAAGCGCTTTTTATGCAGTTTTTGCAAAGCTTTATGTGGAAGGAAACCGTGACCTAGGACAAGCTGATGGCATCAGATGTAAGTACAACTCCTCCGGTTTCATATGCAAAAAAAATTTTTGCGCTAGCTTACGTGGTTGCAGTGCTACTGGGATTTAAAAATAGTTACGCATAACAGAGCGTTCCCGCTCCGATCGGCTCTAAAGGGTTAAAAGCACATAATAAATAAATGTACACAGATACAGTGGTAGTTGCTATAAATATGAAATGCAACCTGGCTTTGTCAAAATGCGTTGGGTTAAACATGTTTCACATCCTTATCAGCTATGAAATCATTTATAGATATTAAGTTTATGAAATCTTTATATTTATATTAGACAAAACTGTAAAAAATAAAATTAGGATATATCTGTGTTAAGTTCAAATATTAAATGTTTGTCATTTTTATGTTTACCATTTGTACATAGTTTTAAAAAATTATTTCTGTCCTCCCCTCCCCAGATCCTTAAGATTCTGGGAGGGGAGGCGGTAGTGTTTTTATCACAGGAACACCCTTGTTTGATGTTGGCAAACTTCCTCCCCTTTGTATGGCTTCACTGTATTATCTAGGGTGAACCATCTAGGGTGTGGGGGAGACCCTCTTTATGACCAAGGATGTTCCTCTTGTGCTTTTATGTTATATGACCCTTTGATCAACAGGATCACACACACACACTCTCACATAACACACACACACACACACACACTCTCACATAACACACACACACACACACACTCTCGCATAACACACACACACACACATTCTCACATAACACATTTTTACAGAAGTTCACACATATACATACAAATGCCTTGTCTTAGGACCATGTGGGCGTGGTTCTGGCGTGTTTTGTGTGAACTGTGTCTCAATAAAAAGGGCAGCAAGGGAGGTCGTGGTTGAGGTCATTTTCGTGGTGGACACAGGCCTCCCTTGCGCAAGTGTTTGATCGATCGACTGTCTTGTTTTCTTCATGATGAATAAGTCTCTAGAATTAGCGGGGCTTGTCGAAACACAGACCCAACAATCTGATAATTAGTAAACATTTCATGGTAAAAGTAAAACAACTAGTTGAACATTATTAAGAAATTTAAGATATTAGAGAAAAGCCAAACATCCCAAAATATGGACATTTCAACATTTCTCTTGATGTATAATTTTTTGGGGTTTTCAATCATATCTGGTCCACCAAAAATGTGCAAATATTTACATAAATAAATGGAGCAATAGGATTTTTACACTTTCAGAGTTTGGACCTAAATAGTAATGAGACAGCATTGTATGGAAATAGGCTAATCTAAATTTTATTTGACCAATTTTATAAAAGCTTGCATTGTATATTTGCTTTATTTAGATGCATTTGTGCAAGTAGAAGTAAAAAAAAAAACCCGAGCGCTGTCTGACATGGATCTGATGTCTGATGTAGAAAAACTGTAAACAAAAAACAAATCCCATTAATGCAAACTAAAAACATAGTTATGTAAAAGTTATGAAACCATAATATACCTTAATAATAATATACCTTCTGAGAAATAGAGATAAATGCCAAACAAGGATGAATCCAAATAAAACTGAATGGGTTACATTGGCCAACCTTCATAAATGACTCATCGTGTGGCATTGCTTGAGTAATACCATTAGCAACATTATGCAAAGAGCAACAAAGCTAAAAAGTAAACACTGTAATGGCTTTCTTGAACACAGTTTTCAGTCTTAACATTTGTGAAGCACAGATTTCCACCATCAAGGTTAATCATTTTGCTTTCACATTATGGGAGAAGTGATGACAAATTATTGATGTGCATTAGTGTTTTCTAAAACACAAGCTGATTATTATAAATATAGCTAATGGGAAGCAATATAATCTATTGTGTGTGTATGCAAACCTGGTGTCTGTCTTTAGTGGAAGAAATCAAAGAATAATCTGAAACTGTAACAAATGCCAGGCGTAAAAATGAATTGATAAACTCAAGAGTGAAGCCAGAGGCTGTCTGGTCCGGTTAAAGTTTACTTGCGCTTCAAATCTGATCAACTAAATAAGAACAAGTGTAAAACTCAAATGAACCTGTTTGCCTTTTGCTGGAGGAAAAAGCAGTTAGCAGTTATCTGACTTTGTCTATTTGTCGGTACTTTAGAAGATGCTTGCCTTCTCTCCTTGTCTACATTTTTATACGCTGCATCCACCTCATTAACCTGCTTTCATATGTTACGGCTTGATCTCTGTTACCCCGAGGCCTTTTAGACTACTGCACAGTTAGCCTTCAGACTTATGTCGGATTCATCAGATGCATTTATAGCATGCAGTTTCTATTTCGTGTACTAAGTCATAAAAAAGTGGAATGTGAAGCAGTAAACGGGAACTTAGACATAAATATGGAATGTAGGAAATTATACAGCAAATTATAGCTGTGCTTTAACAATACTAATATATGTTTTCTCCAAAAGATAAAATGTGGTAGGGTTGTTTTCCATTGCAGATACCACACCTGTTTTATTACAAAGTTAATGCAGTTTTTTAAATGTGTTTGTACTTTTATTTTTAGTTGAATTCTTCTTGAATTTCTTTGCAATCCTTTCTTACCGTAGCATTTTAAAAGACTGAGACAGTAATAATTATCAAGCTGACTTATAATGTTTAAAGTTAATCATGCAAACTGTGGTTAAAGCTGTTTCTGTAACATTTCTTATCACTGATCATTTTCCACTTTAGTTTTCCTGTTAGTAGCTTTAAGGTTTGTCAAATGTTGACAGAAATGTTGGACAGCTGTTTGGTCTTCAGAATCAACTTTTATGCCACGTGTGTGTGTGTGTGTGTGTGTGTGCGTGCGTGCGTGCGCGCGCGTGTGTGTGTGTAAAAGATCATGAAACAAGAGATTTTGGGGGTTAGGTACGGGCTTTGTTTGGGTCATTAAAGAATAGTCTTCGCTCCATCTCTCAGCTCACTGACATGCTCAGAGGGACGGTGCCCAGTATCCGGCCAACTGCACTGTGAATCACGTTCTTGTATTTGATGGCATTCTTTCTTCTGTCAGTTCAAACCAGCCTTCCTACACCAGAGAAGTGATGCCACAGTGTGATGCTGCTTCCCCCATGCTTCACCACAGGGATGATATCAGGAGTATTGTTTGGTATTTGCCTGACTAAGTGCTTGGGGATCTCTCCAAACAGTTGTGTTTTTGTCTAATCTGAGGAGAAAATCTTTGTTTTTCTTGGTGCTGTCAGGATCATTTAAGTGCCTTTAGCTAAAGATCAAGTGGGCAGTGTCTTTTACTCAAATTCTGTCTGGCATAAAAACCTGAGTGATAAAGTGTTTCTAAGTCCATGACATGTTGATGTTTGAGTACCAGTCAGGATCCTGGATCCTGACAAAGGCTTTTCTTGTTTTATCGCTCAGTTTAACTCCTTAAGGTAGTCCTGCTTGTTCTGCAGCATTTCCACCAGCCATCTTGTAGCTGCTCCTGATGCCTGAGACTGAAATACCTTATCGTCTTGTCAAGATGAAAAGGATCTGGGTCTAAACTGGAATCTGTCAGAATCATGTATTCTGCCTCTTCCTTTCACTCCCTCTATTCCTCCTCTGAACTCCTCTCTTACTCCTGTCTTACTTTTTATGCGTTGAGTCTCCTAGGACCAAGTGCAGGAACAAAATGACTGCACTAATCTGTCACCTTCATTCTTTTCTGTTTTTTACACATAAAGAACATCACTCGCAGCACAGCGTAAGACATCTACTCACATCATCTTAGTACGTGGATGAGGAGAAAGCCCTCTAGCAGATAGCCCACTACAATATCTGTATAACAACCTGTTGGAGCAGAACTTACACAGGATTGGTTTAGGCTTCAAAATGGCAAAAACACTAGTGAATGTCAGTGTTGAACCAATTAAAATTTCCCCAAGTTCTTGAAAAAGGGTTTCTAACAAGTAGCGAGTGAATGCCTTAAAGTGACTCACACCTCATTTGAATAACAACAATGTGTATTCGTTTTTTTTTCCCACTGTCAAGTGGGCTGTCAGGGTAGTTTTGTAATTTCAGTATCACCAAGGGAATACCTTGAATCAGTGAGAGACACAGCAGTGTATTAGTATGGAAATGAAGGGTCTACAGAAGAGGTGTGAATTCTATTAGTGTCAGTGTCAGGATCAGGGGAATACAGCAAGTCAATCAACGAGAAATCATGTATTGTTAAAATAAAAATGCTGTGCAGTACCATAACAGCTTGTTCATTTACAAAATCAATCAATCAATAATAATAATACTAATAATAATACTAATACTAATAATAATAATAAGGCGTTTATCAATAATCTGTTTGTTGAAGGCTTCAGCATGAGTTTATTAGTTACTCGGCAGATTGCAGCTCTACACAGAGTCACAAAAAACCTAAACAATTTCTTTTGGCACATTTTGACTGATTTGAAATGTTTAATGTGTTTTTTTTAAATGTACTGAGTGATACAATAATTTCATGAATTAACTTACATTTGGGGTTTAAACCTGCTGTAGGTACCCAAACTGGCACTGGTACAGTTTGCATGCTGATTTAGTCCCTTGATGACGTACACGTTTTAAAAACATGATGAGATTTGAAACATTGATAAATCATAAAAGGAAATGTTAGAAGCTGGTTGTGATGGCTGAAGCTTTCAGAAGGATACTGTCAGGAATTCTCCTCTGCAGCTCGCTTCATGGCTGAAATAAAAATAGTGGATTTCATGAAGCGGTTCATCCTGAATACTTACAGAAATGCATTTTACAACAATTCAACCCAGCAGAAAATATACGTTACATAATGTCTGAACCCTTTCTGTCAAAGGGATGATGAATCATTTTGAAAAAAGAAAAAAAAAAACACTTCAAAGTGTGGCTTAATAGAGCCCCATTCATTCATCCTTCCGCTGAGGATCTCTTGCAAAATCAAAAATACAAAGAGTGGGAGTTCTTCCTTATATTGGAAATGATCTAAAAACATCTACAAATAAGCCAAATAAATTGTTAACAACCACAAAGTGCTCCTCAAATTGTGTGTAGACTACTCTTTCAGAGCCCTATGCCTCACATATACACAATCACTAATGAAACAGTCATAAACTGTCACTTCCTGCTGTTTCAAAACACAGAACATCAGTGAAATGTCTCACCAAATCCAAGAAAAACAAATGAGTCATGATAGGAAGTCACCATCAACCAGAAAATTACCTTATAATATATCTGAAAATACAAAAAAAGCAGCTTGCATTAGGTTTAGACATTAACAGTCGTTTTGATAAGGCAACAAAAAGGACTTTCTTTAATTTATGTTTTTCAGCTGCTGTAAGCATGCAACATCACACGAGCAATACCATCAAAATAACTACAAAGTTCAACAGTCAAGCCTGAACGTTCATTATAATAATAATCAGGACTCTGTAGAAAGTGAAGCTAAGCCATGACCACAGCTGATTGACTCATTTCAAGGCTGCACCACATCAGCTCATGGCTGGTAATTGGCACATCTCAGAAAGGATGCACTATTTAAGCTGCTTAAGCCTGCCCACAGTTGTTCCAGCGAGCCGCTCTGCAAACTCCATCCACCCTGCTCCTACTTTCAAGCTTTGTTTGACTTTAACGAATGTTAAATCTGTTGTCACTGATCTGTTATGGACTGCTTTTTATAGCACTTCTCTACTCTGAGCCCTCAAAGTACGTTTTGTAGAAGCTGTATTCACCCCTTTATACACACATTCATACAGCACTTTATTCCACGCCTTTAAGCAGTTTCTGTCACACACAGACTCTCACAATGATGGATGCATTGAGAGCAACTTAGAGGGAGCCATGGATCAAATCGCAGACCTTCCAGTTGGTGGACAACCGGCTTAATCTCCTGAGCCACAGGCCCTCACAGCTGCCTGTTCTGTGCTGGAGTTTTGGCCACCAGACCTAAAATACTGAAGACGGAAACAATCTTTTTAAAACGGTGGTCCTAACTGAACCCAATATTGGCCTTTTGCTGGGAGTTGTAGAAGTGAGGAGAGAGGTGATAAACGTGTGAAGCCAGAGAAAATATTCTGGGCGTTAATCGCTCAGACTGTCCTGTAATTATAAATTTAGATTCTAAACTTTGCATTACTTCACAGAAAATGTGCATGTGGTGTATGGATAGAAAAGATGTTAAACGTATATAAAAAACAGTTAAAAGTTCCTTTTTTTTTTTTTTTTTTTTGCCTGTCCTCTTTGGCTCTTTTGCCATCAGAATTGTTGTCTAAAGGCAAAGAAAGATGCCCAACGGATTTACTTTACCAAATTGACCATCCCAGCCTTGCCGTAATGGTCCATTTGATTCACCTTTTATTGTTTATTTTATTTTCACTTACTGAGTACGGGACAGACTTGACTGGGGGAAAGAAGGGGAGAAAGAAAGAGGGAAAGAGAAACAGCTGAGAAGAGGGACGGGGGAGAAGGGCAAAAGACAAAAACCAACAGAACGGGCAGAGAAAAAAAAATGCATATATCAATCACCTGGATCACCTGCTGAGAAAGAAAAAAGAAAACAAGCAGAAGAGAACAAGAGTAATAGAATAAACAACATCACAATGATATATGGAAATATGAAAGTAAATACTAAATATTAAACATTATTGTGCAGCACATAAGATCAACAGAACACAGTGTGCTTTGAGGTAGGAGCCAAAAAGGGTGTAGTTTGTGGGTGTGATCACCCGTGTGTACACCTGTGAGCATGGACGCGCTTGTTTTTTTTAAAAGGTTCCTTCATGTAATGATCTGCTAGAGGGTGTGGGGGCATGAAGCAGGTATGGAGGAGATCAAACCTCCAGACATCCAGAGGCCCCCAGAACACAAGAGACCAAGGAAGACCAACAGAGGGGCAGCCGCGCCACTGTCCCAGAAAGAGCTGAGGAGAGTCCCAGATGAGGGGTCACTCAGCAGCCGCGGAGCAGAAGCCAGGGGGAGTTGCAGTGACGCGCCCGTGAGCTCCGCCGGCAGCCAGCCGTGCCTGAGTGACCGAGCCCCAGGCTCCAGGCCCCGATAAGCGGCCGCCAAGGAGTGAGCCAGTGTGTACCTGGACGCCCATCCCCGGACACAAAGAACCACCAACGCACCGATGTCTGAGGGAGTCCGCCACTGGCAGGGGAAGTGGTGGTAGGGGGAGATAGGCCTCCAAACCTTGGAGGGCCTGAGATGTTCCCAGAGAGGTGGCACCTGACACCCAACCTGACATATAGACACAGACATACAGGCACACACATATACAAACATCCATTCCCACCCTCATGCTCTCATATACACTTACTCCACACTCAACCAACGTG
Source organism: Diplotaxodon limnothrissa (assembly GCF_057381915.1). NCBI lineage: Eukaryota > Metazoa > Chordata > Actinopteri > Cichliformes > Cichlidae > Diplotaxodon > Diplotaxodon limnothrissa. The sequence goes on from NC_140597.1 coordinate 20,706,828, forward strand.
GAGATAGACATAAAGAGATGCTGTACACACGATCACACTCCCCAAGCGTACTCTACAAACCGGGTCTAGGTACCCTTGCCCCTGGAGGGGGGAACTGCACCCAGACTCAGGTGGTGTTACGCTTTTCCCTGCGGTGGGGGGAGGCAGACCGCCCCGACTCCGCAGCAGCAGGGAGGCCCCACACTCCAGACCGCAGTCGGACGGCCAACTCCTCCTCCTAGCCCCCCCGCTCCAGCAGGTCGCAGAGAATGGGGGTGAGAGAAGACTCCAAACCTCCCTCCACCCGCTTATTGTAGTGTTGATGCATGTGTGTTCTAAGGTGCATTTAAAACCCAGGAGGGCATGGAGCTACCTGCCAGAGAGCAGCAGGTAAGCGCATGGTCCCTCCTGCTAGCCCTCAATGTCTACGTGTATTTAACATTGAGAGGTGGGCAACGACGCCAGGGGTGAGGTGTACACCCTGATGTTACTTTGGATTCCGTGTATCGTGCCCACCCCCAAGATCCTATATGTATGTGTAATGAGAGTGTGAGTAATGTGAATGTCTAAGTTGTGGGATAAAATTGAGGCAGAGGCAGCCAGAAGGGGACGGGGACGGGGACGGGGGGGTAGCCTCCTCTGCACCCTGGTGACATACCCCTACTCCAAGGTCCTGCATGTGTGGGTGGTTGTGGTGAAGCGGGAAGAGGGAGGCAGCTGGAGATGGGGAGGGAAGGAAGGGAGGGGCAACAGTTAAAAGTTCCAAATCGAAGCGTTCCTCCAAGTTTTCTAAAGATATTGGAGTTAGAGATCTGCCACACAGCCATACTGAGGGGAGGAGACGGAGATCGAATGTGACCCTGGGGACCTAACATACGTGCCACTCTGATGCGATTACAGGAGCTTCAGACCTGCTGGCTGACAGTAATGAATGAGACCATACTGCTGTAACTCACCAACAATGCACAGGTGAAAACTCCATAATAAAGAAAATTCCATTATACATCAGAATCAATTTATCATATGGCAAAGCTCCATAATAGCATTCACAAAATTCACTTATCCCATCAGAGCCAAAAGGTAATTATTGGACTATGGACTTCTAAATGTGTCAATACACACAGCTGCAGTAACATTGTCATATGTATGTCACAGAGCAGTATAGGCTTAAGAGATGACCAGCAAAGAACATGCAGTGAGCAGCTGTGGTATCGGTGTCATCATTAAGCCGTTTAGACTTTCAGTTATGTGTCTCATTGACACCAAAGAACCAAAGAACAGCTGCAGATATTAAAAGGAACTCCAGGGGACCAGGCCAAAATCCCTGGATGTGGACACAGAAGGAAAACAGATACTAGATGAACCAGAAGGATGCTTTAAATAGTGGAAAGATAACAATACTGATATCAACAGTGTCTGGTTACCACCATGAACTGTGTCCTGATTAATGACCCATTACATGTAGCCAGCAGTTTTTCTAACAATGACCTAAAATCTAAATAAATATTGGTTTTTTTTGTTTGTTTTTTAGGAAATTGTGACAAACTATCACCTGAGAATTTATATCTTTGATTATGATTCCACATCCACACATGGGGCAACATGATCCATACTCTCACCTCAATAACTATTTGCTCTGAAAGTGTATTATTAACATGTTCAGAACTCTTTATTAATCCCTGAGGAAACTGTGTGGTTACAGTTGCTCCAAAAAACAATAAGACAGTATCAGACTGAACTAAATGAAATAATAGAAAGAAATACATAGTTACAAAATAAAAGAAATGGCTCTAATATATGCAAATAGCTCAATTATAAATATCCAGAATATTACGGAGATTACATATCTATGATTGACATTTTACTCTAACATTTTACTCATTTAACTCTCCTGTAAAACTTTGTTATTTTACTGTAGAGCATGTGCACAGCAGTGTGTACTGTGCATTATGTGGAGGAGCTGTACAGGAAGATGGCCACAGGCAGGAATGATTTCCTGTGTCGTTCAGTGATGCATTATGGGTAATCTCAGTCTCTTGCTGTGAAAATCCCGAGCATTGACTGACAGATGTTGAAAGACCCCTCTCTCCCTCAGAGTCATCAGAAAACTTGATGGCAGATCTCTGTGCAGTGGCTGAAGTCTGTGGTGTAGAGGTGAACAGGAAAGCGGATAAGTCTTTCTTGAAGTGGGAAATCAGTGTCACGGGTCTGTAATCCTGAAGGTCACTGGGATGTGGAATCTCTGCAGACATTTAGGATCATCATGAACAGTTTATGAAAGACCCCACAAAGCTCAATGGTATCAACACCAACACTGGTATCAGTATTGGATCAATACTAGCAATATATAGAAATTTAATTTTTGTTTTGGCTTATTTTCTATTGATTTACTTGGTGCCATATCGATAGTATCAATTGAGCAAGGGTTGGTATCATCAACCCAACAAATGATGATGGAGAGTTTCGTTTGTGTTATTTTTAGTTAAAAGGACTGCCCACATGTAATGTTATCAACATCATTTATGTTTTATAAAAACAGGAGAGGGGCATGTGCCCTCTGTTCCTCTACATCAGTGAATGCAGTTATTATATTTAAAACATTTACCCACTGATTTAAATTACCCTGGTTACAGGGAGGTCCCACTGGAATAAAAGACGTGACTAAAATAATCCTTATTATTTCAGACAGCAGCATATCTGCTGTCTGAAATAAGCCATTTTAATTCTGCTAAATAAATAGCATTCCTTCTGTCTGGCCAGTAGGTGTGCTCACAGTAAGAGTTGTATGCCTCGGATGACCATGTTAGAATTAGGAATTATTCGTACATACACTGACCTCGATACCTGAAACTCAGGCCATATGTTATATGAGACTCCACCACTATGACTAACATTATTTTGTGTGTGTGTTTGATTTTCTAAAGGTACCAATACATTTGGCCACATCTCTGTCTCTCTGCTGGCAAAATGGAGAACCTGGCAAACTCGCTGTGACAACAAGACACTGGGAATCTGTGCACAGTGACTGTGCCCAGCTGTTACCACCAAAATGTATTTCCAGTGCATATCTCCTGAACCACAAATTGCTGTAGAGGGGTGGGTTGGCATGTTTGCGAACACTAGGCAGCTGTTTTCATCCTGTTGCAGTCACTGTGTTACATTCGAGTAGCCACATTCAAGCAGCAGCATATTGCCACTAAACATAAGACCTGCAGAATAAGAAAAACTATGAAGAACGTGTGCCACAGGTGTCTTGGAACAAAAGGTTGTGTCCCTACTTCAGCACATCTTTCTTTGCCTTCCTGCAGATTTAAGACCTGAACAACCCTCTCGAGAATGAACAGACTACAGCCATCGCAGAGATTCACAAGTGAAGTATCTGCAGATCAGTTTTCTCCTTTTCTTCCGAGCCTCTTTTAAGACCCACGTGCTAAGATTTAAATCTTATCTTTTCACCTTGTAATTGCCACCGACCCCCTCCTGCTCACGTAAAGTGCCAAACACATGATTGACTTGCTGTCTTCTGTGTCACCTGGGTGAAATAAACTTAATCTAAGTTGGCAATGTAAATGTAGCATGTCACACAGGAGACCGGGGGAGATGGCGAGATGGAAAGAGCTTATTTGAGCTGACAGGCACTCGTGTCATATACTTTTTTCATCAAGTGAACGATCATCTTCCAACCCTGCTCTCCGTCTGTCTGTCTCTCTCTCTCGTACAGGCACACACGGTCAGCTGTGTTATTGCCTAAGTCCTTATGGTTTAAAGCCCCAACCAACATCAATATCCATGTAAGTCTCCATAAGCCTGCGGTAATGAAAGAACAACATAGATATGGAACATCTCTCAAGATTCCTGTGATATGATGTGGCATAGACAACCGAGAGAGAGAAAAAAAACAAAACACAAACGGACAAATTTAGTCATTAATGTTCAAATCAGCAGTTTGCAATATAATGGCAATGCAGTTAAGGTCATAGAGTACCTATAGTTTTATTTACCATCACATACCTGCTGATTATTCCTACTTTAGTGAGAACAAACTACAGTGATCTTATACTGGCTGAGACCTCTGACTCATTTTTAATTGCCAGACATAAGACTGAGAACATCTGTCTTTCTTATTCAATAAAGGCACAAACATGGAAAATTCTGTTGGATTTCTTCTTCTCTTAAAAATATTTTTCCAGGTGATTGTTTTTTTGTTGTATAATTTGTGTATTATTCATTATGTTCTCTTAACTGTTTATCCAGTTTAAGGTGGGAAGAATGGAGCCTATTCCAGGTGATGTAGGCAAAGAAGTGGACTACACCTGGACTACACCCTGGACATGTGTTTTATCATTTTGCATTGTTCATGACTGTTTTTTTCCCTTTCACACAGATGTACAGCACTGTGCTCTCTTTTGGTGACGTTAACATTGTGACCAATACGATACAGTTGTCACGGGAGGCTGGTGTGAGAAGAGCAACATGAAAAATAATAATATGTTTTAAGTGTTTTATTTTATAACAGGCACGGGGAAGTTGGTTAGTACACAAGGGAAGGTTTTCTTGGTGGCTACACAAAGGTGGTTTTTCCTGACTGTGGGCAGAGGAAGAGGGAAAGGTGATTTGCAGAGGTAACTGGATGGATGATGTGAGGACTGAGATGAGGAGATCTTACTTGGTGGATGAGGTGAGACTGCTCCGGGGAGGTAGATGGCCAGGTGAGCTCCTGAGTCAGAAATAAGAGAACTGTTTCCAACCTTATCCTTTCAGTGATCCGCGGGAGAAGGTGGCAGGTGGAGAAGGCGAGAAGCGTTTGCCTGAAGAAGCGTGAAGTGATGGCACTCCCTGTTCGATTGCCTGAGAGAGGTCAAAGATTGGCTGTCAGATAATTCCCTAATTTTAAATGAGAAAAACTGAAGTTATGGTGTTCGATAGCCATATACCTCGAGACCAGCTTGTTGTCCTGCTGGGGCCCCTTGCTAACTCTCTCTCTCTGATTCTGTACGTAACCTGGGTGTCTATTTGGACAGCTCATTTATGCTCGATAAGCAAGTGTCATCTGTAGTTAAATATGGCTTCTTTCAAATGCGCCAGATTTCAAAAGCTAAGCATTATATACCACGCAGGGACCTGTAAAAACTTATCCACGCTTTTGTGACCTCCAGGTTAGACTATTGCAATTCTCTCTGCTGTGGTCTCCAAGCCTTCTCTCTTTGAAGGCTGCAACTCGTTCAGAATGCTGCGGCTCGCCTTCTTACTAGGAAAGCTGGGAAATTTGACCCTCTAACTCCGGCTCTTGTTGATCTACACTGGTTACCTATCAAATATCGCATTGAGTTTAAAATCTTGCTGCTCACTTGACCTCCTCAATCTGTACACTCCTTGTCGTGCATTAAGATCATCAGGTCAGTTACTCCTGGCCCAACCTAAGTTTAGACTGAAGACCAGAGGCGACCCTTTGCTTCAGCTGCACACAACCTTTGGAACAGCCTCCATGCTTCTATTCGTGCCTTGGACTCTATCCAATCCTTTAAATCAAGATTGAAATCATACTTATTTGACCTGGCTTTCCTGACCAGTTAATACCCTTTTTAAACTTTTTATTAAATTTATTATGTTATTATTAATTTTACTGCTGTTTTTATCTTCTTAGTAGATATTTTATATTCACGATCTGACCTTCCTTCTGTATTGAGGTTTGATGCCTATTTTATTTAACTCTTCTGGTCTATTAGTGCCTCCATTCTGTCTGTGTTAATGCCCGATCTGTACCCTGTTATTGACTTATGTTGTTTCTCTGTATTACTGTGAACCACTTTGGTGTGCCTACGGGTTTTTAAATGTGCTAAATAAATAAAACTGTATCGTATTGTGATGGCTACGCAGAAACTAGCGTCCAGAATCCTGAGCTGATGAGGTATTATGGGAAACAATGCAACTAGAAGCACAGAGAACAACAGGTAAGTACAGGTCTTTAAACAACAAACATGAGGCTAGGTAGTCGGTTTCCATGTGGTTAGAGGACAAACTGGCGAAAGAGAGATGACGACGCAAATCTTAAATACCATCTGTTGATTAGTTGCGGATCAGAAACAGGTAGGTAGTGCAGGTGATGAGAAGTGGCGGATACCTTGCAATCAGCAAATATAATGCAGTTTGCAAAGATAAAATTAAAAAATGAAATAGTGTTTGTATGGCAGCCCCAACCATACTCATGTGAAACTTGACTCACATTTAAACAAAAACCAATCAGAGCAGCCCAGTGTTTCAAAAGCTGTCAAAAAGTGCGCTTGGGTCGAATCACTGCTCTGCTATCAGGCTTTGATTGACTGACACAACTGGCATTTATTCATGGGAAAATGTCAAGGATTATTAACTCAGGTTTAAGCTGTGATTGTGATTTTGTGCACGCTGCACAAGCCCATTTCAATCAACAAACTTTGCTGCATGCATGAATATATGGAGGGAAGGCGCAGAGCTGGGTCACTGACTGTCTGAGTAGAAGGGATTCATTTGTGTGAATAAGTGAGTTAATGAGTCCTTGAAATCCCCAGTAGCATTTATGTTGTGATTTCACAGGTTTTGACTTCCATCAGTATGAATCTGTAAGCTACCTGTGTTGCTATCTCTGTAGATTGGCCTGATAGTGTGGCACTCACCCATTGATTAGGTCTATTTCAGGTCTTATCAACACACATCGCTGCTGTGCCTTCATTGAGCGAATATTGTACTTGACAGTGTGTCTGAAAACATCATCATCAGCTTAGGTCAGCTGGATTAACAGAAATGCTTTGAAGTGACGAATGCTTTTGGCTTTTTATATGCATTTTCTTTTTTTTGTATCCAAGGCAGGTAAGGACTCGGCGAGACAATGCATGCATGTGTTAGTTATGCATGCAATGCAAGTCAATCATGGGTGTATTGTAGGAACAATTGTTGGCTGAGTGAAACACAGACACATCTATAGTCACTTTAACGAGTATTCAAATGCTTTCACGCGTCACACATCATTGCGGTTCTCATTATGGAGTATTTCTCATGGTTGTTTTCACTAAATTTCACCAGGTTTCCAGTGGGTTTTCTGAGAAAGCACAGCAGAACCTGATGAATTAATCTCATACATGCATTTTGGACTTACATTTCTTTTTTCGTAAGCTTTTCCATTTGGTCTAGTAGTTGAGTTCTCGGTCAGCACCCTGACCAAGGTCCTTCTTGCTCTGTCGGTTTGGAAAGACATCCAATTCTTGAAAGGGTCTTAATGGGTCCAACCTTCTTCCATTTCACGAGTCTTTGTGTCAATGTGCTTCTGGGTAAACTCAAAGCTTTGGTAATAATTTTGCACCTTCACCCAGATCTATGTTTCATTATAATCAGAGGTTGAGAGAGATTCCAGTCACTGACCCCACTAACCTGCTTGTTGTTTCTCAGAGAGTTCCTTAAACTTCATTTCATGGTTTTTGACTTCACATGCTGTGAGAATTACTCATGCTGTTCCTGAGGCATGAAATGCTGCTATTTTGTCAGACGCCAGTGGGATCACAGACATGCAGACAGGGTGGCGTGTTGTATTGTGTCTCAGGACTCTTGGAAACCAAGCGATAACAGCCTGTTTTTAAATATATACAAAGTCTGCATTATGATGTTGGTGGTCTGGTGGTGAAGTAACCCAGCAAGCACAGCGAGGTTTATATCAGACCTGGCACCTTTGGGTATTGTACTCACTGGCTTAGGCATAAGGTTCAGGAAAGGTAATAGTCCCAGAATAAATCCTGCATGTTGAAAAGTGGTGCTGACACAGTCTATTTAAAGGTGACGTTGAGAGTTCCTTAACAAGTGTTCATATATAGTAGTTCGAGATTGCGTCCCTCTGCTGCCGTAATGCAGTGATATACCTTTGTGAGTATCCCATCTGAAATGTCTGACAGGTTTTCACAAAACACCCCGGGAATGAAAACCACCCCTTAAATTCTTCAAATGGGAGATTTTAGTTTTTTCCTTGTGAATAAATTTGGCAAAATGGGCTTTCATTCAGAATATTTTCATAACTAACTATATATCACCCAGATTTGTGCATGCACACAATTTCAGTGATTATAACTTCATCTGAATATGTATGTAGACATTAACACAGACGTTGTCAACATGACCTTTATCAGAATTATGAGATATGGGGAATTCGTTAAGCACTGTTGAAGCTGACTTGTTCTCTGACTTAATCATACAAAAGAAATTGAGATACGGGTTTATCAGTATCAAATTATCAATTTTAATACTTATCAATCTGATATTTCACTGAGTTCACAATTCGTCATTCTCTTTGTCAGATAGAAATCCTGTCAGTTATACCATTTTTTTAAGTTTGTCAAAGGAATAACAGAATGTATTTGGAGAACAGAAATAAAGACTTTAGCCAATAAGCCCACAATAAGCGTGTGGGCTGGTGCACATGGACAGCTAATTTTGGCATGAGTACATAGACACAATATAAACAGACTTGTACCTTTATCTGTTCTTCAGCAGCCAAAGAAAGGTCGTGTTTTAAGCAGTGATAGTGGACAATAAAGACAGCCTGGAATAATTTAGTCTCTAAAAACACAAACTACACAATAAAGCTCAAGGACATTATTATTTATTAGTGTAAGACCACCCAACCTGTCATCTAACTGAGCTTAAACCACTCACTGTTCTTATTTGTCTTCTTCCTAATACATCAGCCAATTGATTGGATGATCATCGGCAACAAGACCAAGCAAAGACATGAAGAGAAGAAGAAACTAAAGTCAGCAGCCAATAGGCAGGAATTCTGAAGGACTGTATTTCTACTTCCCACCTTTGCTCTTGTTTCCTCTCCTTGTTTTGATTAAATTAGACAATTAGTACCCGTCTGCCTGCTGACTCCCTATCTGTGCTGTGTCTGTATACTGGGTCCTTAAACCAAACTATAGGGACATAAATTCTGGAAAGAGGAGAACAATGGAACTGGGGAGATTTGGGAGAAGTGGATCCAGATGTAGAAGCCAATGGTTTGTTAGACAGTAGGTGGCTGGAATTCAGATGTAAAGAATCCTAAAGGAAGAAAAAGCATCCTGTCTCCCCCCATCTTCCTCTGTTCACCATTCTAATTCACCAATCCCACAACCATCTGTCCATCCTTTACCCATCCTAGAAAGATGTGACTCTTCTCTCATATTTTGTACATTTTCTTCTCTGCCCTCTCTTTTGCTTTCTCCTGCAGAGCTGCATGTGTCTGACATCCAGTCACTGACCCCACTAACCTGCTTGTTGTTTCTCAGATGCTCATCTTTACTCTCCTCTCACCCCAAAAGATCAGGCCAGATAGCTGCCTGGTTCTGCTGGAAGATTTTATGTGTGGATCAAATGAGCTAATAACAAACCTTCATTTATGGTAATTATAAACCCCCAAAAATGGGTAGGGTTATCTGGGACACACTATAGCTCATCTCATCATGCAGGCAACCCCTATGCAGAAGGTTAGGAGCCTGGGTTTGAATAAAATTGAATTGAATTGAAAGGTGTCTCATTGATGGCCGTAGAATCTAACAGGAACACCAAAACTATGTAAAAGTTGCTGGATCATCCAGGTCTGAAACATGAAACAAGCCAGTGAGGAAGTGGCTTCAACCTGCATTCTTTCCAAAGGCAGGCAGTAGGAGAATCCCTTGGCTACAAATAAAGTCTAGTTGATGCATGCTCAGTAATTCAGGTAAAGACCAGAACGTTGGTTCAGTTCATCAGGACGTAGCATTTTCAGTGGGAGAAGTGTTTCATCACTCATCCAAATGATTTCTTCAGTCTCAGCTGACTGAAGCTTTCCCCAGCCTTATAAACAAAGCAGCTGCATAATGATCAAAACTACACAGCAAATCCAGCATGTCCAAATTAACACTGTTGGATTTGATTTCAACACTATTAAAGTGTCTATAGAGGTCCACACCAGAGAGTGTTAATTTAACTCTTTTTGGAGAGTTGGTACGTTAACTCTGATTTAGTGTTAAACACCAAATCTGTCTGGAGTTGATAATTTAACACTTGGTGTTAAGAGTTTATATATTAACTCTCAAAGAGGATTTTAGTTTAACTACGTAAGAGTTATCTTCTAATTCATTCTAAAAAGCGGGAATTTTACTGTTCTGAACTTCTAGAAATTTCTTTTGGAAATAAACATTTACTAAAAAGATGCAATGGTTTTTGAAAAACATTTATTCTGAACTGTGCACCACAATTTCAAAACATTTTCTGAAAGATGTAACAGTATACATGTTCTCACTTTCATTAGAATTTTGTTTATCAAAAGGTCTGACATGGTAAATGCAAATAACAGCATTCTCAACACTTATTTCTTCAATACAATATGCATGTCCTTCATTCATCCCTTTGTGGAACTTCAACGCACTTCTGCTCTCCCCCATATTCCATCTTCACAAGCATATCCTGTGCGGAGATTGAATAAAAATTAGTTGACACTAATTAATGGCACAAATAATCCAGTAAACAATTGCAGCACAGTAAAAAAAAAAAGAAAAAGGAATCCTTTTTGAGCCATTACTTGTGTAAAGTATTTTCCCAAAAGACAAGGACACGGGCAACAGGTAATACTGAACTAAATGTAAAACCTCAACCTTTTTCATTTTTACCTAAACCGTGTGCACAAAACTCTGGAGGGATCTATGCTAACGTAGAATCCAGTCAGGACGTCTGCTACTGCTGTTTGCTCGTTTTTGTTTTTTTTTTTATGGGCGATCGTTTTCAGGCTTCAAGTAGCACCATTATACCAACATTTCACATTCTAGACATTGTTTTAGGTGTATTTGACCAAAGGTTTGACTGAAAATTCACATGCAAGCTTTTTTCCAAGGCTGTGGTATTTGCCCGCAAACAATACCTTTCAGCTAGCTAAAACAGAATATTATGCTATCACCGAGCAACATGGCTAATGCCTTTCACACAGCTTTGTCTCAACTCCAAAGAGCCACAGAAGTAAAAGCTCATAATAATAATTGAAACAATCTTTGAAAAAATGACTTACCAAGCATGGCAAACAACTCAAATATGTAGAGCAAAATGTTCTGAAAAGGCTTCACTTCAGCTTCGATTGGAGCCGTGCTGGGGGCGGAGTCTGTGAATTTACTCTATTGGTGTCATAGCCCCTGTCGGAGTTCAGAGTTAAGAGGTCAAGAGTTAATGTTTCCATTGTAACACCTCCAGATTTGACATAGAAACATTCATTTTTAACACTCGATTTTAACTACTATCATTTTACACCTCAGAGTTACATTAAAAGAATGTGACTCTGCTTAGAGTAAAATTAACTCTACTTTTGCAAGAAGACTATTAACACCAAAACATTTAACACTTTTGAATTTGCTGTGTAGCACCGCTGCATAGCAATGAGCCGTGAGGTCAGTTTCATGATCGCAGATATAATTGCCATGACCATTTATTCTCACAGAGAATTAGAGAATGGCTGCAATCACAGCATTGTAAGATGGTGAAAGATGTACTCTTAGGCCCCTCCACCATTCAGCGATGGTCATTTCATTTTTACATAAATGGCTTTGATGTTCCACCACTCAAACCAGTCGGCCCAGGATGGGCTTAACTACACCATATCTATTTATGCAAGGGATCCTGGGGACTGAACAATTTCTGGTTGTTACAGACGTCTGCAGAGATGCGGCTCAGCAATCACCTTCTTGACAAGTCTCGATTCCCAGTATTCAAGTGTCTCTGATCAAGAGAACACTGTGATATCCCATTAATTTCCACAATGATCATAAAACATGGTTTGGTTTAGAGTAAGCCAACTTTGTGACCTTATGACGAACCTTATTATTATATTTGATAGTGAGAAATACCCCTCTAAATCATTTAATTATTAAAAACAAGTACTGGCAATACGAATAAACACTGAATAATGAAAAACTAGATATCATATTATTTTGAATATTAATTGCAGAACTTTGTGGGTGCATGTATACCATGTCAACAAAGGTGGTATCAGTTCTAAAAACTTCGCACATTGTCAGGGCTTCTCCTTGCGACGCACAAACAGCTGTGCTTATCTTTGTCCTTGTGTGTTCGGCTGTGATTAAAAGGGCTCTTCAGTCTAAAACTCATTATATCCTCAAAAATTCGAGCCGCTGGGTTTTAGATTATTAGTGGTGATTTTCTCTCACTCCACATGTTTGCAAGAGTGCTTTTGTGCTAATGTTTGTGTGTGTGTGTGTGTGTGTGTGTGGACAGGGAGGAACAGATCTCAGTAGACGTTATTACACTGATAAACTGAGTGAGTATGTGTGTTCTTCATTATGTTTTCATCTGTGCCTACACTCATAAAGGTCCTTCAGCTGAAGTGAGCGGGTATTTTGCATTTATGAATGTGGCTGTATGCGTGGGTTGTGCTGAATTTATGCTGTCATTTATAACAGGATGCATTAAGTACAATGTGAAAACTCAGCTGCATTTGCATGGCAGACGTGCACGTGTTCCCATGTAAACTAGTGAGCATGTACGGTGCATTTGCATTTCTGTGTGCTTCTCTGCAGTTATTTCCGCATTTCCTGTAAAGTAAATTGTCAGTACCCAAAGAGAACAGACTGCTTGAGCAGATGTGCAGGAAACACCACCATTTCCATAATTACCTACAGAGAAAACATTCTCTGCAAAAATCTATTTAGTCCTCAAACGAATGTGCTCATAAAGTGACTGAGACAAACACAGTGAGCTGCAGGGCGAGGCTGTTCTTGAACCGAGTTAAATGGCAGCATGCTCCACTAAAAACTACTGTTTTAATCAATTTAATCTAAAGTAGTTCTAAAGTAACAATGTATGGGATTTTCATGTAATAAGAGCAGTTTTTCCATTTCATAACAATCTTACAAATGACCTAACATTTGTTCTTCTGAACTCCTTTGAGGCAGGGATTTGCATTTTTAGCCGAGTTTGGCCAGTTTAGACAAAATCCTCAAAATATAAAGTTTACTTTCTTCAACTGTAAAACTACTAAAACACTTACATGCTTTTACAACAACTGAGCATGTAAAAGTTGGTCAGAACTGAAGAGATTGGAATACCAGGAAGCAAGATTGCAGACATAGAGGACAGCTACAAGTACCTGAGAACCCAAAAGGCAAATGGGAACCATGAAGAGACCAGTAGGAAAGCTGAATCCACAAAATACCTGCAGCTAGTGGTGCAAGTCCTGAGGAGTCAGTTGAATTCTAAGAACAAGTTTTGGGAAATTCACACGTATGCCATGCTGGTTGTCAGATTCGCTGCTAGCTGGCCAAACGAGGAGAAGCCACAGACATCAAGACGAGGAAGCTCTTAAGCATGCATGGAGGGTTTCATCTCAAATGAGACTTTACACGAAGCAGAAGGAGGGAGGCCGAAGACTAGTCTGTGTCAGAACCAATAATTAGGATGAGACGATGAACATCCATGAGTACATCAGGAAGATGGCCACAACTGACCATGTGCTTAGTGAATAACTTGGCCAGCAGAAACAAGAAAAAGGAAGAGAAGCAAGAGGAGGAACCATCATTCAAAGACAGGTCCAGGCACGGCATGTACCACCGTCAGGCAGAAGTAGTGGGTGATATAGAGAAATTCTTCAAATGGCTGAACAAAGCTGGAATGACAGCACAGAGGCACTAATCATGGCAGCACAGGAACAAACTCTGAGCACAAGATCCAAAGAGGCTGGGGTCTATCACACCAGGCAAGACCCCAGGCTGTGTAAACATGCCCCTGAGACAATCCAGCACATAACAGCAGGGGGCAAGATGCTAGCAGGGAGGGCATACATGGAACGCCATAACCAAGTGGCTGGCATAGTTTACAGGAACATCTGTGCCGAGTATGGGCTGGAAGTCCTGAGGTCAAAATGGGAGACGCCCCCAAGGGTGGTCAAGAATGACAGAGCTAAGATCCTGTGGGACTTCCAGATACAGACGGACAAAATGGTGGTAGACAAACAGAAGAAGACGGCCATAGTGATAGATGTACATAGGAACATGATAAAATGCCAGGAGGTAAAATGACTAGTGTTAAAGTAGCCATACATAGTACACCATGCATGGCAGCAGGATATACACTCCTTGGTTTACTTGAAATAATTTTCTCAACGAAAATGTGACCTACAGCCCTGCAACAACAAAAAAGCATTCAGAAATTTACGTTTAAGAAGAAATCTCGTTCCAATATGAAAGAAAATATCTGAAGTGTTATGAGAAGCAGTGTCTACTGTAGATACCAATTTAATTAAATGTGATGACCGAAAGGTTTTATATTGTTAACTCAACCATTGTGTGACCAACTATTGAAATATTTCTTTTCATTGGACCTTGACAGAAGGCTTCCTGGTAAACTTGTCAAATGTAACTGCAAAGTGAATGTCTTTTTGTTGCTAAGGGAGAGACATTTGCTGTCCATAAATGAAATCCATTATGAACATGGGTGACTGGCAGTGGTTGCTTGTGCACCTATCAAAAAGACAAGACAAATGTATTTCCCTCAATTGCCAAAGCACTAATAACCTCTTCACTCTGAATCATAAAAAAGGAAGCAATTACATTGGGGTTTTTTTCACCTTTTATGTTGCGATTCTGTGGTTCAAGAATAATTTGTGCTTTCATTACCTGTTTTAAAGTCAGTGGAATAAACATCTAATATGACTTTAATATCATGGAATTTCATCCACTAAACACCTTCTCCTGGGTCTTTTCACACAGTAAGTTTGTCTTTGATGTATCCAGTTTAGAGATAATGCAATAAAATGAGGTACCAAAGTAATATGTCAGATACCGCTTTGCATTCTAAATGAACCTTTGACACCCTAAAATCAGCACACACCAGATATTCATGAAATTTCTGCTGCCCTCAGGTGAATGTATGGCTATTCACCCTATGCAGCGAGCTTAACATAAGAGGAGATGGTTCCAGGAACGACAGGACACATCGCTTTGTCTTTGTGTCTTTAACGGACCGTTTTTTCCTCTTTTAATTTGTAAGACTGTGAACATACAGTAAAATAATACATAAGCATCAGTATCAACATATTTTGTAAACAAAACAGAAGTTAGCAACATAGCTTTCCTTATGCTTTACATTCATCACTAACATCTTTCCTTATACGTTCAAATAACCTTTTAAGTAACATGAAAGTAACAAATCTTACAGAAAGTGAAGTTAGACATTGCTTACTTACAGATTATGGCTCAACAAACTCCCCAACGATGTAAACTGAGCTTAAAGTTGTGCAGCTTGTTTTCTGCTCCATGCATTTTCTCACACTGCCTGTGTGAACTTTTCCTGCTGTTTTCAACACATCACCAAAGGGGGCAGTGTAGTGCACACCAAATAACCAAAGAAGAAGCCACAAACTGAAGGGGTAATACTGCCCACTATTGGGAAACCCGAGAAATGCGCCAGCCAAAGAAACCCAACAAAGTAACAACCGAGGGGCAGAATACTCCCCGCCTGACATCCATGGAATGTCACCCTCAACTAACATGTAAAAGGCAAGTGACATACAATGAAACAAAGCTTCTGCTTCTAAGTACAATCCTTAGACACCAATAGCACAACCTCACTTATAGGCCTTATGTAGCACTTGTTTTCACCCTTGCGGAAAATCCTCACCTCTATCTTCCTTACAAGCCCATCCTCACTGGGAAAGGTTTTGGTGATAAGTCCAAGTGGCCAGTTGTTCCTATGTTCGAGTGTCTCTCTTAAAAGAACAACATCTCCTGTTTGTAGGTTAGGCTTTACTGTTTTCCATTTGCGGCGGTCCTGAAGTCCTGAGATGTATTCTTTTTTCCATCGTCTCCAGAAGACATCAGCGAGGTATTGTACGCGCCTCCATTGAGCTTTGAACAGATCACTGTTTCCAAACTGACCTGGTGGGATTGGTGGGGTCGTAACCTTTTGCGTGAGCAGCATGGCTGGGGTAAGGATGACTGGGTTATCTGGATCTGCAGAAACTGCTGTTAACGGACGAGCATTCACTATTGCAGTGACTTCAGCCATTAAGGTCACTAGTATTTCATGGGTAAGCTTTGCATTCCTGTGTTCTAGGAGCATTGCATCAAGGATTTTGCGCGTGACCCCAATCATTCGCTCCCAGGAGCCAGCCATATGCGACGCATGTGGGGGGTTGAATAGCCATTTGCAGCCAGAGTCTTCAAGAAAGCTGTTTAGTTTGCTGTTGTAGCAGCCCTGTTTGTCTATTTGCAGCTCTTTGCAGGCACCCACAAAATTTGTCCCACAATCGGACCTAAGAAGTTTGACTGCTCCTCTGATGGCAAAAAAACGACGCAGGGCATTGATGAATGATGACGTGTCCATTGATTCTATAACTTCAATGTGAATGGCCCGTGTACTCATGCACGTAAATATGACTGCCCATCGCTTTGCATCCGCTTGCCCACCACGCGTTTTTCTGACAGTGACAGACCAGGGCCCGAACACATCAAGCCCTACATGTGTGAACGGAGGGTCAGTGGACAGCCTATCCTCTGGTAGCTCAGCCATAATCTGTTCCTGCTGTCTGCCTCTTAGTTTTCGACATGTCACGCAGCTGAATATCATTTTGCTTATTGCTCTTTTTCCTCCCACAATCCAAAAGCCTGCAGCTCTGACTGCTCCTTCAGTAAAATGTCTGCCCTGATGGCATACTTTCACATGGAAGTGTCTTATAATGAGCTGGGCAAGGTGGTGTTTGGCAGGGATGAGGATAGGATTTGTTTCATCCGAAGTCAACTGTGCTCGTCTTAGTCTCCCACCCACTCTGAGGATTCCATTTGTGTCAAGAAATGGGTTCAGTTTGCTAAGTGGGCTTGAACTTTTGAGGGGCATACTCTTTTCAAGCTGTCTTATGTCTTCTGCATAGATTTCTCTTTGGACAGTGCGAATGATAATGATCTTAGCTTGATCGAGCTGCTTTTCGGTTAAATGCTCACTACAGCTGTGCCAGCCCTGACAGGTGCCTTCTATGTTCTGCTTAAAGGACTGAACAATGTGTCGGAGTCTAGATATAGCCTTCAGTAGTACATTCCAACTAGAAAACCTTTCGAATCTGGCACTACTGAGAACATCCTTTGCAAGAGTGGTAACACAAGTAGTTACCTCATGACGCAGTTCGTTGTCAGTCTCTGGGTCTACAAGATCAAACGACTCTGCCTGAGATTGACCTATTTCTGACTTGGTAAGAAAAGCAGGTCCACTGAGCCATGTGGAGGTAGAAAGCTGCTCAGCAGGTAATGCGCGCGTGGCATGATCAGCCGGATTTAAGTGAGTGGGCACATAATGCCACTGGTGAGCTTGTGTGGATCGCCTGATGCGTTCCACTCTGTTGTGCACGTAGATGTAAAAACGCCTCTTTGTGTTGAAGATGTAACCAAGGACTACTTTGGAGTCTGAATAGAAGCTCACCTGATCAACTGCGACGTCCAGCTCGTCCACGACCAACTCTGCCACCTCGACAGCCAGGACCGCTGCACAGAGCTCAAGTCTGGGTATGGTGATGTCTGGTCTTGGGGCAAGCCGTGCCTTGCCGAGAAGGAAGCCCACCTCATTATGACCATCTCTGTCTGTGAGTTTAAGGTAGGCAACAGCGGCCACTGCCTTGGTAGAGGCATCGCAGAAAACATGGATTTCCTTAGTTACTGCTGCAGAGAGTGGTATTGAGGTGAACATTCTGGGAATCTCAAGTTGTTGTAGATGTTTGAGGGAGTGTTTCCACTGTTGCCACTGTTGTAATTTGTCTTTAGGGAGTTCAGTGTCCCATTCACAAATGTCAGTGGAAATGTCTCTGAGTATGACCCTGCCCTCTACAATGACAGGGACAGCAAAGCCGAGTGGGTCATACACACTATTAACGACTGACAATACTCCACGCTTGGTAAAGGGCTTCTCATTGACGGTTATTTGGAACCTGAACAAGTCTGTAGACAGGTCCCAGCCCAAGCCCAAGCTTCTCTGCATGGGTGTCTGCCCAAGGTCAAGGCCCTGCATGTCAGCTGCAAGGTCCTCACTTGGAAAAGCGTTTGTGATGGTAGGACAGTTGGATGAGATTTTATGTAGGCGTATGTTACACTGAGCCAGCATCTTCTGAGCCCCACAGAGAATGTTGATGGCCTCATCAGTGGAAGGAAATGATTTTAGTCCATCATCCACATAAAAGTGGCGTTCAATGAACTCTCTTACATCATTGCCGTGTTCTTTTTCTCCCTCCATCGCTGTTCGTTTCAGTCCATAAATGGCCACTGATGGGGAGGGGCAGTTCCCGAACACGTGGACTCTCATCCTGAATTCCTGTACTTCTCCATCCAGATCATGGTTTTTGAACCACAAGAAGCGAAGGTAGTTGCGGTGGTCTTCTCTGACAACAAAATTGTAAAACATTTGCTCCACGTCGGCCATGACTGCGTATGGGTCAGACCTGAAACGCATCAGAACTCCCACAAGAGTATTATTGAGATCTGGCCCTTTTAGTAGCACCTCATTGAGAGAAACATTGTTGTATTGCGCACTTGAATCAAAAACCACCCTAATTTTTCCTGGCTTCTGAGGGTGATAAATGCCAAAACTAGGGAGATACCAGCATTCTTGTTCTGGAGC
Source organism: Diplotaxodon limnothrissa (assembly GCF_057381915.1). Taxonomy (NCBI): domain Eukaryota; kingdom Metazoa; phylum Chordata; class Actinopteri; order Cichliformes; family Cichlidae; genus Diplotaxodon; species Diplotaxodon limnothrissa. Next base: position 20,725,440 of record NC_140597.1, read on the forward strand.
TAAAGCTGGAGCTGGTTCAGCGTGGTCCTTACTGAAAGTTTTGTCTAAAAACTCAATGTAATGTTCTTTCATTTCAGGTTTCTTTTTCAGTGTTTTGCGGAGCGTCATTAAGCGACTGAGGGCTTGGTCCCTATTGTTGGGTAAACGCTGTCTGGGGGAGCGGAATGGGAGTGGAGCTACCCAATTGTTCGCCTCATCTTTAGTAAAGTCTCTGTGCATAATTTCCAGGAATAATGCATCTTCTACTGAAAGAGCCGTTTTGTCATCATCTGCTGTTTGCTGGAAAATGTGTCTGCCTACTTCTGCTTGTGTCTTCTCGAATTTAGGACAGCTTTCTGTGTATTTGTCTTTTATATAGATTTTGCTTGCACAGGGGCTAAGGGAGGTAGGGCGCCCGTTATTCAGAATGTCTGTCTTGAAAGAGTTTACTGTGGGTTTGTGGGCACCTGAGAGGCAGACATCGCCTACAACCACCCATCCCAGATCGAGGTGTTGGGCATAAGGTGCACTGTTTGGACCATTTACCTGACTGCGAACCTTGTGAGCTTGGATGATGTCCCGGCCCAAGAGGAGGAGAATGTCCGCGGCTGGGTCCAGAGGAGGGATCTGTGAAGCGAGTGCGTGTAGATGAGGGTGAGCCGACACAGCCTCCTTGGTGGGTATCTCATCTCTATTATCTGGAATGTGATCACATTCTGTTAGTGTGGGCAGCACCATGGACACTTTCCCATTTACATCCTGAATAATGAAATTAGTTGCTCTGCGTCCTCCAGCCTCTGACAAACCTGCACATGTTTTCATGGTGTATGGGAGCATAGCGCCTTTTACATTAAACATGTCGAAGAAAGCAGACCTGGCTAAGGATGAGTTGCTTTGATCATCCAACATGGCGTACATCCTCTTTTTCTCTTCAGGATTTGTGCGGGGATACACGTCGACTAAACAAATCTTAGAGCAGGATTTGCCTTTTAGACCTGGGCCACACACCTCTGTGCAAGCAGTTGTGGTTACAGGGCTTGAAGGATCAGACTCCCCGCCGTGGCTTTGAGGCAGGAGGTTAGAGTCCTTGGTTGCCCACAGAGGTGGACCAGCATGCATGGCAGACACATGAGCGTCACTATTACATTCTGAGCATTGGATAATGGCTTTGCAATCGTTAGCTCGGTGACCTGTGGAAGAACAACACTTATAACAAATAGCATGTTCTTTGAGGATGCTTTTCCTTTCATCTAGTGTTTTTGACCTAAAACCCCTGCATTTAGCAAGTGAATGGGGCTTGTGGTGAATAGGACATTGTCTGTCTGGGTTGAGAACTGACGTTCGAGCTGTGACATTTGTTTGACTAATATCTGTTCTGTTCACTGCAACCGCACCTCTGTATTTAGTTGGTTTCAACAATGGCTTATCAGGTTTTGGAGCTACTATGTTTGAACTTTGTAACATAAAGCTAGGATCTGTTTTCATTTCTGCATAATCATTTATAAACTGAACAAAATATGAGAAAGGTGGGTAAACTGCACCGTTGTCCCTTTTGTATTTTGTCCCCTGTTTCACCCAGGACTCCTGGAGTCCGTAGGGGAGCTTTTCCACTATCGGGTTTATCCCCCTTGGGGTGTCCAGAAAGCTAAGGCCGGGTAGATAATTTTCACTTTGTGCATATTCTAACTCCAACAGGAGCTCTGCAAGCTCCTGCAATAAGTGAGTGTCCTTATTAGATATTTTTGGAAAAGACTGTAAGCGTTGGAAAAGTGCTGCTTCGACTACCTCTGGAGAACCAAAACTTTTGTCCAGACGTTGCCACAAACGTTGAAGACCTGCGTGTGGGTTGTTCACATGGACCGCCCTGATCCTCAGCGCATGTTGTAGTGACTCCCCGCTGAGCCACTTGGTGAGAAGGTCAAGCTCTTCGCTGAACTTGAGGTTGAGGCCTTCTATGGCGTTGCGGAAAATGGACTTCCAGGACAAGTAAGACTCAGGACGGTTGTCAAAAACCTTGAATCCCGCTGTCAGCAGATCACGGCGTGCTAGATAGGCTGTGAAATCTGAGAGTTCAGTCTTTGGAGGCAATGAAGGTTTAGGCTGGGTTGCAATGTCAGTTTTTCTGTTTATAGGAGGGGACTTTGGTTGCTCCTGATCTACAAAATCAGTGAGATGTTCACCTGGAGAGGAGGCAACTGGTGGTTGACTCTGACGTAGATGCTGAGCGTTGTTATTACCAACCAGTTGTCCTGTATCAGGCTTTCCGTCTTCATTAACTACCAAGCTGCGGTTAGCGAAGTGAGCGTTCACATAATCTTGAGCGCGTCTGATGGAAGGAGGTGTTTTAGAGGAGACTCCTTGTTCTGTGAGGTCAACAGCGTCATGCTCCTCATCGGCTGCCGCTTCCAGGACATGAGCTGCGGCGAGCGCTGCTTCAGCCTCACCCTCCTTCTTTAGAGCGTTTAGTGTTGCCTCGATGCGTGCCTTCTCAACCTCCATGTCGATCTGGCGTTTGGCGTACTGTGCTCTAGTGCGGGCGGCTTCTGCTTCTGCTCTGGCTCGGGCTGCAGCTTGACTGGCCGATGAACGACGTGAAGAGCGTGAAGAGCGTGAGTGGCACTCTGACCGGACCACCATCTGGGAGAGAGGCGGTGACGCTTCAGGCTGAGACATCTTGGGTGCTTGATAGGTAGATAATCTTCTTACTCTGCTGCCCTCAGGTGAATGTATGGCTATTCACCCTATGCAGCGAGCTTAACATAAGAGGAGATGGTTCCAGGAACGACAGGACACATCGCTTTGTCTTTGTGTCTTTAACGGACCGTTTTTTCCTCTTTTAATTTGTAAGACTGTGAACATACAGTAAAATAATACATAAGCATCAGTATCAACATATTTTGTAAACAAAACAGAAGTTAGCAACATAGCTTTCCTTATGCTTTACATTCATCACTAACATCTTTCCTTATACGTTCAAATAACCTTTTAAGTAACATGAAAGTAACAAATCTTACAGAAAGTGAAGTTAGACATTGCTTACTTACAGATTATGGCTCAACAAACTCCCCAACGATGTAAACTGAGCTTAAAGTTGTGCAGCTTGTTTTCTGCTCCATGCATTTTCTCACACTGCCTGTGTGAACTTTTCCTGCTGTTTTCAACACATCACCAAAGGGGGCAGTGTAGTGCACACCAAATAACCAAAGAAGAAGCCACAAACTGAAGGGGTAATACTGCCCACTATTGGGAAACCCGAGAAATGCGCCAGCCAAAGAAACCCAACAAAGTAACAACCGAGGGGCAGAATAAAATTAATTATTATTTTAATTTTGCCATACCTGTATACCTTCACTTTTAGGGTTACGGTTAGGCAAGCTGGGATATACTAGGTGAAAAGTAACGCTGCATTAAAATATGAGATGATTGTATGAACATAAAAACACATTAAATAAATTAAATAACAAGAGTTCCAACAGAAATAACTTGGTCCATAACTGTTTTGAATTTGATTAATATACTAATTGTTACTGCTATGGTTACTACATGCAATTAGCTGATTGACTAAAATTAATGGGTAACTATTTTAAGAACGGATTTCAGAAGAGAACGCAACCAATTCCACTGGTTTCAGCTTCAGTGTAAATGTGTTATGTTGGCGTTTCAATGGTAAACCAAAAGCCAAATATAGATGGGTGTGCTTGTTTAAAAGGTGTATTGATAAAATGTTATCTTTTGGCTCAGGACTTTTATTGCAGTAAGATTAAAAAATGTTTAATTAATAAATTATATTAAAACACTAAAAATTATGTTCAATGATCCAGTAGTGACAAACCTAATCGGTGCTAGAGCTTTTAATATCTAGTTTTAGTGCCACAGAGTGAAAGAATGCACCAAAAAGAACCATTGTCTTAATGTTATTATAATGTTATATATGCCAACTGGGTATAATAAATACCAGATTATCTCTATAAATCTAACTGGCTAATATCATACTGGTTTTGTGTCTGGGTAGCCTTTGTCGTTTGTTAGACTGGGCAAAAGCAGCCTTTGAGGTTAACAGCAGGCCCGCTGGTTCAGACTTATTCCCGTGAACAAAGCAACACAGAACAGTTCAACCAGTTTTACTTGCTAGCAAGGGGAGCCCGCCCGGCAGCACCTCTGCCCTCGGTGTCAAAACCCGCTCCAAAGAACCAGCACCCCCCTGCAGCCTTTTATTGTGTGACACACAGTTTACAGAAACACCTATTGTAAAACCCCCCAAGTTTTAAGTTTTATGGTGCGTCATAAAACTCAGGCACTGAGTGTGTGTGTATGCATGTGCGAGCATGTGTGTGTGTGTATGTGCACGTGAGTGTGTGTGGATGCGGGTGCATTTGTGTGACTTCCTACTGAGAAAGGGTCATCTCTCCTCACCCTGTATAGAGATTGAAAATGTGACGTCATTCAGGGGTAAAACCGCAGAGGATTCTGAGAACTCGTGGCAAGAGGTACTAGCGCACGCAGGCTTTCAATTGAAATCAGTTACACAGCGATAAAAAGAAACAAATAAATGGCAAGGAGCTGTTGTATTATTAACTGCAATAGCCGGTTGCATGTCAGCCACGGGAAGCCGACGGGTAAAGAGATCAGTTGTTATCGGATTACATCGTTGAAGAGAAATTGTTCGAGCCATGTTTCCGAAGTAACAAAGAGGCGACGGATGGCCTGGATTGCAGCCATTCAAAGACCAAATATAACGTCCTAGAACACTCCAGCTCACAGGTTAGTCTGCTCCAAGCATTTCCACAAAGGTCAGTCTTCTGTTGTAGTTAATGCGTCATTTTTCATAACATAATTGGTGATATAGGTTACAAGCAAGTCTGGTGCTGAACAGAAATTGTCGCGGTATGCTCCTTTGTTTATTGTGCATAAATAGTGAATTGTCCTGACACAATATTGCGTTTCGCTTCTGTTATTATGGTACATTGACAAAAACATGTAGTTTTATTCACAGGATAAAACAGTTTTTTTGTATCACTAATTGCCCAGTACGATTACAGCATACAATATTATTGTCACTGCTACATTTCTGTAACGCATACCAGAAATTATTTCCACTGCTAATTAATTACCGTTGAGCTCAAAGGTCCTATTAATAAACAGTTAACGAATGTGTATTTATGAAGACGATTTGTGAGACTGGTAAACTTATGATACGTACGATGGTCTTTCGTTCTACACGGTGCATTTCAAGGTCCTGTACCCATCTGTCGGTAAACTGTACCTGGGCTTGTTTCAGTGACCTAAAGTTACTAAACTTCATGAGTGTATGCACTCACTCCAAGAACCGTATAATTATAAATATGAGCGTGGTGAAAGTTGGGCAGCACGCTAACGTATTTTGTCCACTCTGTGTGCTCGTAAGGGTCTAACCCTTTCACTCCTTTAATTTTTTCCTCGTATCTTTTCTTTGACTTTTCATCAAGTCTGTCTTTGTACGGACCAGCATTGTTCTCCTTTGTTTTGTACATACCTTTTTTTTGGGGGGGGGGGCAAAGAAAAAGCAAGAAGGTATTTGTGTCATGGTCCTGGGTCGGTGACCCAGCGCTTTAAGTTTATTATTATCATTTTCCAGTTTATTATGATGATTGTTGTTTGAGTTCTACGTGTTATAGTCGGTCTGCATCTGTATCTCTGTCTGTCTATGGTGTCACCCCGTCTGTTTGTGAATCTGTCTGTTTAGTTCAACGTCTTGTCTGGTTCCCTGTGTCTCAGTTTCCTGTTTTATTGTGAAGGTCTGTGTCATATGTCAATGTGTTCAGTTTTCCCTTTCTCCTGTTTTGTTAGCCTAATTTCTCCCAGCTGTGTCTCCCTTCTGTTGCCCATTTCCTAATTACTCCCCTGTGTATTTAAGCCCTGTGTTTTCCTGTGCTCCCTGTCGCGTCGTACCCTCAATTAGCTGTGTGTTCTGCGTCTATGTTTCTAGTGTTTAGTCTCCTGTCCCAGTTTAGTATTTCTTTTCCAGTGTTTCAGTCCTTGGTTCCGCTGTTCTGACTTTTGGTGAGTTTAGTTTGTACGAGGTTTTTCCCAGCAATAAAGCTGCACTTTAAGTTTCACGTCCGTGTTCGAGTTCTGCATTTTGGGTCCCACATTCCTGCTTGCCTGCCACACAGCGATTCATGACAATTTGAACCGGAGAATGAACGTTTTGCGGTGCTGCAAATGCTTGCGTTTGATGCGGTACTTGGATTGTTTTGCCACGAGTTCCCGGCATGCAATGCACGAAAGTCATGTGGTCTGTCAATCTCTATAACGCTTAGTTTCCTCTAACGGTTTACCATATACAAACACAGGTGAGGAGATAAAGAGCAGGAAGTAAAACATCCTCACTAAATAAGAAAGCAGAACCTTCACATATGATGTGCCTACAGTTACACTATAGCCCCCCTCACCATTCAACAGGCTGGGGAAGACAATAGAAACAAAGAATGTCTTTGATCATGCAGTTTAAGGAAAGGCTTACAAATTTAAGTACAATAATGGCAACATTTAAAAATTTCAACCTAACATTAAGTAGTTCAGTTACCTCCCTGTACATGCAGTCCAGGCTATTTTACTGGAATCCACAGACCAGACCATCCACAGACAATACCACACATTCACCCCTCCATGAACAATTTTTCCTTTTTTGTTATTTACTAGTTAGCTTATAGTTAGGCTAGCTGTCAACGTCATCACTTCAGTCTCGGATTTTAAAACACAATTTCCTACTAAAGGTTTAGGGTTACTATGGATTAAGATAGTTAGGATCTCTGGCAAGCAAAACTCAATACACAGAAGTATTTGTGTCTGTCCCAGTATCCTTTCAGATGAGGAGCTGCCAAGGCAGTACTGCAAATCAGTAAATGTAAAATATTTGTCATGGTTCTGGGTCTTAGAAAACGTATGAGCACGAAAACACTGGATCAGTCATATTATGCATCTCTTGGGCCTGAAAACTACGTGAGGTCATTTAGTTTTTTTAAGGGTTTGCCCTCATCTCTGTCATGATCACAATGTCTTGTCTCCATGTTTACTTATCTCAATTTGTGTCCCTTGCTCTCGCTCCATTGTTTGCTCTCTTCCCAAGTTGCATGTCTTAGTCCTTAGATCCTAACAACTTTAACAACCTCTGTCCAATGTCTAATCTACCCTTCATCTCTAAAATACTCGAAAATGTAGTTGCAGCTCAACTTGATTCACACCTGGTTAATAACAACATCTATGAGGGATTTCAATCTAGTTTTTGCTCATGTCTAATTGGAGCTGACTATGGTCTTCTCAACATTCTCGTCCTTTTGGATCTGAGCTCAGCCTTCAGCACCATCTCTCACTCCGTCCTTCTAAGCAGACTTTCCTCTCTTCATATCTCTGACACACCCAGCTTGGTTTCAATCATATCTCCTTGACCGCTCCCAGTTTATTCAACTGAAATCATTCTGCTCTCATCTATTCCCGGTCACCTCTGGTGCACCCCAAGGTTCAGTCTTAGGCCCTCTTCTCTGCATAATATACATCCTCCCTCTAGGTACCATTTTCTGCAAATTTGATTTTGACTTTCACTGTTTTGCTGATGACACCCAGTTATATCTCTCCTGCCGGCCTGAGTCCTCCCTCCCTCATTCTTCCCTTACTATCCAAATTAATATCCTGGTTTAGCTCTAATTTTCTCAAGCTCAATGAGAATAAAACTGAAATCCTCCTTATTGGCACGGAATCCAACCACTTCACTGGCTCCCAGTGAAATTCCGGATAATATACAAACTTCTTCTGCTCACCTTCAAGGCCATTCATAACCTTGCTTCTGCTTAGCTGTCTGACCTGTTAAGCACTATCTCTTCTGCCCGCTCACTTCGATCTTCTTCTTCTATCCAGCTTGCTGTGCCTTCTTTCCGCCTCAGCACCATGGGAAGCAGAGCTTTTAGCTGCTCTGCTTCCAGGCTGTGGAGCTCTCTACCCCCAGATATAAGAAACACTGGTTCTCTCCCCCAGTTTGAATCTCAACTCAAAACGTATCTGTTCAAATCTTCATATTCACTGTGAACCCACTGTTTGTTCATTTTATCTTGTGCTTTTGTTTTTATTGTTCTTCATAATGTCATTGTTCTATTATGTGTTTTATCCTATTAAATGGGAGACGGAGGCTAAAATCAACATATCAGAGGACAGTTGGCTAAATATATGTAGGACACAGATGGAAACTACTAGTTTGGGTTATTGGAGGGAATTCACGTGGAAAATTTTTATTAGGTTTTTTGTAACACCCAAAATAAAATACAAACAAAAAGGTCAACTTACAGATGGATACTGCTGGAGAAACTGTGGAGAAAACATAGCAGATCATATATTTTGGAAATGCCCAATAATCCAACCATACTGGAGTGAAGTGGTCGAATCAATTTACTTGGTGCTGCGTGGACAGTAGCAAAAACCTGACGACATGGGACCTGAAAAGAGGTGGAGGGGAGCTCCCCCAGACTGGGCAGATCTGAGGGTTTCCCTGTGCCATTATGTTATTGTCAGTGCGTATTATATTTGTTTGTTTGTTTTTGTTTTTTTGCTGTTTTTGTTTTTTTCATATGGATGACTGTCATAATTACAAAACTTTCAATAATAAAAAAAAATCCTATTGTAAAGTGTCCTTGGGTGTCTTGAAAGGTGCTTTATTAATAAAATTTATAATTATTATTATTTCGTCTGGGTCTCAGTATATTTCCTGTATTTCCTTGACAGTCCATTATCTTACCTGCACTGTGTTCAGTTTTGCTTCCCCTGTCTGGTTATGCCTGATATGTTTCCCATCCTTTCATTTTCTGGTGTCCTCTATCTTCCTCTGCTTGTTGTTGTGTCGTGCCCTCATGCTATGTGTTCCCAAGTTATCTGTGAGTTCTTTAGTCACTCTCTCTTTTGGTTTCCACATTGCGTGAGTTTATGTTTTTTTGTGTCTTTGTTTTTTGTTGAGCTTTCAAGCTACAGCTTTGTTTCCAAGTTAGCAGCTCAAGAGACTTTCAGTGCTTTCTTATAGGGGTGGGTTTTTATAATCGATTCATCGATTAAAATCAATTCTGGCTTGGATAACGTAAAATCGATTCATTAAAATCCTGAATCGATTTTTTAATATAAATTTATTTTGCCCGAAATGCCAGAATCTCTGGTGACATCTCACAAAATTTCAACAACCACCAAACAGTTAAGACAGTAAATGAGAGCAGGTACAGGGATTCTGCACATAGACTTAAACACACAGCCCAACCCGCGGATCAGAATCAGTTAGATGTCGCCTTTCTCACGGTTGGGGCTGAAAGCCGACAGCTGCTGATTCTGATCTGTCGGCGGGTCCGCGCTTTGTGTTTACGCCCTTTATGCACTGATTCTAAAGCTGTTAGTTTGATCTCTCTCCAAACAATATTGACCGAACCAGCAGCAAAAGAAGATCCAAACGCTTCACATAAACATTGTCATGAATTCACTCTGACTTTTACTGTTTTGCTTCCATCGCGATGTGCAGCTCTCTCTCTCTCTCTCTCTCCCTCTCTCTCCCCCCCTCTCTCTCCCTCTCTCTCTGTACTTCAAGAACAGTTTCCCTTTCGTCATTATTCGCTTGCTTGTTACGCACAAGTCTACTGTTGCTTACAGCGCTGTCGGCCGCTGTTTTTTTCCCTTTTACATTCTTCCGAAAAGAAAACCTCATTTCTGCTGTTCAATACTGAACAAATTTAAACTTTTTAAAATTATTCAAAATGCAAAATGCTTAGCCGTGTCTCTAATAAAACCGCTGTAACGTCAGAGGTAATGTTCATTAATTAATGGTTTTCTTTCGTTTTTGATGTACTGCAGAATATTTTTATAAAATCCCAGGCCAGGAAAATCACCTTCATGTTTTTCTGTGTTTTATCCTCAGCTACTTTGACACAAAGGCATCTGCTGTGACGCTCACACCTGTGATAGTCTTGTCAGCTTCCTTTTTATTGATACAAAAATATGTAAATGTACTGATCTGAATTATATTTCTGACTGTCAAAATTTCCCAGATTTAATTCGAATCGAATCGAATTAAATCGAATCGTGGATCGAATCGATTCGGGACCTTGTGAATCGGAATTGAATCGATTCTAGAAATCAGTGACGATACCCAGCCCTACTTTCTTACCTGCTAAATTCAAGGGTTCAACTGTTACCAGTGAGCTCAATACAACACTGTACATTGAGTCCCTGCTCTTTCAAAGAGTTACTAAACTTGCAAATCTGGAAACTGTATATTTAGAGACTCTTCATGATGCTTTGCCACCTGGCCAGTTCCCTCTGAGACAGTTTGTAGCGCTACTTAACTGGTTTCCCCAGAGACAGAAACTCAGACCTAGAGACTGACTTTGTGGCCTCAGCCAACTCTGGACCCTCAGAGGCTCTAAAACCAATGCAGACTAGGGATGGGTATCGTTTAGGTTTTATCCGATACCGGTGCCAAATCGGTACTTTTGAAACGGTGCCGGTGCTCAAACGGTGCTCAAACCGGTGCTTAAAGAATGGAGAACACAAAATTGGTCCAAAAACCTCTCATGTTCAGCTGGTTTTTGTAAAAAGATAACAATGTTAGCCTTTTCTGCAGGTATGGGGCATATATGGTATCACTCTTGGCTGGAAGCAGTGCTTAAAGAATGGAAAAAACACAAACTTTGTCCAAAAACCTCTCATGTTTAACTGTTTCCCACTTTTTCTTTGGTCATTTTAGCCTTTTTGGCCAGGGTGAAGGGAGTATCTGCCATCAAACAAGAAGACAGCCGCATGTAGCCATGATGATGTTTGCTAGTTCACCTTACATGCATTAATTTAATAACGTGGTTAGCCTACTCAACGTAAATTACACACGAACAACATTAAGCTACTCACTCAGAGAAGAACGGCTGCTGCTGCCATCATCATCCGTCATCATTTCTGCTACACTGGCAGGGCTAGGGGTCTGATAACAGGCACCACACCCGCAGTAGATGCGCTCGGTGTGAGGTCTGGCAGCAAGCTATCAAATACGGCGCATTTCTCGGCTTTTAAAAAAAAGCCCGCTATGCGTCGCCAGGTGTTTCATCGGATTTGAGGTGTTACCTCCTTTGACAGTATCACAGTAACAGCTTAAAGCACTTGTTGCAGGCTGCTGAGTTTGCATATTTTGCTGTGAAGTACAGCCAGACTTTTGACCGCATTAAAAATGCCCAAGGCAGGAAAAAAAAGCACCGAAATGTGCGCTGCTTTTCGGTCTGGTTACTACCGTTTATGTCAGAACCGGTGGACACCGGTACCCATCCTTAATGCAGACTCAGCCGAGCCGTCCAAGCCTCCTGCATCTGCTAGTTTCCTGACGCCACGTGCCACGGACCCACACTGCTGATTGACATGGAGTCTGCAGGGTCCTGGCATGGGGTTCTGAGCCTGTTGTGTGCCCTGTACAGTGCCAGTCTGCTCCTTCTCAGCCAGAGGTCTCTGCACCATCTGGTCCTTTTGCACCTGAGGTCTCTGCGTCATCTGGTCCTGACCTGCCAAAGGTCTCTGTGCCATCTGGTCTCATTCTACCTGAGCCAGTGGTTTGTGCTCTGCCGTCTGATCCCGCTCCACTTGAGCCAGAGGTATGGGCTTCTCCATCCTGCTTTGGTCTTACTTCCCCTGAGGGCACCATCTCTAACGTCGGCCTGTTTTGGACTCCTGTGGTCCTGTTTTTTTTTTGTTTCTTTATATTCTGAGCCCTCCATCCAAGCCCCCTCCACCATATTATAGTTTCTTTTAACTGACACTTGGACAATATTTTCTTGTCCTGGTATTCAGGAAATTTTGCATGACATGATATCATGCAGTGCTTTTAGAAAGTAGTTTTCTTTAAATCCCGAAAAAACTTAAACATGTTTATACTTCAGTACTAATGTTGGGATGTGGCTTTATAGTGATATAGTGATTTTCATACACTGAGAAATAGACCATAAAACAACATCTTGGATTGGAGGCCCACATACATACATAGCATGTCAGCTTAGTTTACTGGGCCTTGGTCTTCAAAAGAAATATAGATTTATAATGATATTCTTACAAAGCAGATATGGCACAAGCGCCTTTCAGTCCAGTGTTAGAGATAAGGGAAATATTTCATCATTTAGAAGCCTTATTCAAGTATAATGCTAAATATAATCGGTTGAGTCAAGGTGAGTTAATTTGTCAGTGCTGTAGAGAACAGCTCAACCAAAAGAGAAGTGGTCCAACAGTACCTGTAAAAGTACATTCGGCTCATTTTAAAGAAGTACTGTCATGTAGACAATAGAAATACTGTAGATTTAAAACAAAGATGCTGATTCTATGAGCTCTAATTACTTTATGCCTATCAATTCAATAAACTGAAAAACTTTGCACCTCCTTACGAATAACATTAACCAAACCAAAAGAGTCTCCGTAGTACAACCTTAATCCAAGTACATCTGTATGTCAAACTCATAAATGTCCTTCATGGCAGTAATTGTCTTTATTTTTACCTTTTTAATGGCTTTGACGGTGAAAACACCTCCCCTCTGAGCTCCTCACCTCAGGTAAATTAGAACACATGCCTCCTGACGTAAAAAGCAATTATCTAAAACCACATGAACTTAATAAAGAAGTGACAAAGTCTGCCTCCCACCCTGTGGCTTTATATCTCTGTCTCTCATATATACTAAACATAAGGTGTGTGTAATCATTCAACAATTACTACTGTACCACAAATTGTATTACCTTTACCTTAATTTTTTAAGGGAGAAAAAACAGTTAAACTGATATACTGCTGATATTAAAGGGTAACAAGGTTGTTACTGCTATCAAGAAGATATTGATGGTTTTGTGAGTGCTTTTGCCGTCCCAGTAACTGACAAAAACAACTTGGTAAATGTTGTAGGTACCTCTACGTATCATTCATCAGTCTGTAAGATAAATGTAAAGAAGGCTATGCCAATCATGTTTGCTATTATGCCAACAAGAGTGTGCATTTTTTTCAGCTGTGTAATCTACTACTTATTCATGACACAGGAATGTTCTTCGTTATGTGACTGAGACCTTAGCATTGTTTTTACTGGCATACTGTATCCATAATGTGAATTAGTTTGCATGGTGAGTACATTAGTAATTTAATCACAGATACAAATGATGGATGAGATCACCAATTGGTTCGTGCTTTGTTTTGATGCCTCAGAATTAGCATTTTGAGAAAAAAGTAGAAATGACCAAATCAAGATGAGAGGTGGAATGCTAAGGCCTCAGTTATTCTGGCCTAGAGACCGGTTGGCAAACCCCGGCCAACCTCTGATCACTCTGGAGAAATGTTTATTCCTCAGCCAGTTGATGAGTGCTAACTTCTGACTATCACTGTCTGAAATCGGTCACAAAGAGGGTTGCCACAGGGTTTGTATCTCATTTCTCACAGATTCACAACCGCTGAGTAGTTGAGCAGTGTTTGCAGAAAACTGCATCTTCCATCCAAATCATCAATCGAGAAGGAGGCAAATACTTTTTCACAGCACTAGAAATACGTGGAGACCCTGTGAAGACTGTCTGACTTTTAATTCCTCATCCCCCAGGACCTGACATGAACTCTAAACACAACCTCTTTAGTGAAGAACACACTGCTTCTCAAAGAAACTGAGGGAAGCCAGCCTGTCCTCACAGCTGCTCGTATCTTTCAATAGTAGCTCAGTGACATGTATACTCAGAATTTTAGTGTGGTTTGCCAGCTGCACTGGGACTGACAAGAAGGCTCTTGAGAGAGTCCCCACCAACACTCAGCTACCTTTACAGATGTACAGAGAATGGTGGTTACGTCGGGCCACAAACACCATTAAGGACACTTCTAATGCTGCCTACCACCTTTTCACACTCTGGAAGGTGCTACAGAGCCACAAAGCCTCATACATCCAGAATACATTAAAGTGCTAAACGGCGTGTCATAATATTGCACACTACTGCCACTCTGTGCAGTGCATATGTGTGTATTTCTTGTAATTGCTGTGCGTGTACAGAAATAAGAACTTACATCAAGGTTTTACTTTATGTGTCTAAATTGTGTGCAGTGCTCAGGGAGCTTCTCTGAATTTCATGGTATACCTGTATGATGACAAATAGAGTTCTTCTATTCGATTCTATTCGATTCTATTAGCTTATTAGTGTTAGGTAACAAATCAAATCAGTGGTGAAACTGGTTTGACTGGAACAAAGCCTGTATAAAACTTTTATAAAACTCTTAGAAAATTGCCTTTGACCCTCACCTCAGTAAAACATTCCCTTCAGAGTTTATGGGCTCAGTTAGTGGTTTGACATATCTGTGTGTCCCCAAATCACTAACTAGACATTTTGTATATTTTTAATGGTATACTCATTGCTCAAATCCATCCCTCACTGGTCACATCCAGCTTTAGAGTACAAAGGTGGTGATGGCAAAAATGCTCATCTCGAGGCTTATAACAGTCCATCTGTTAGCTGACAGTAATCAGCCACAGATCCTTGACATCCCAGCCAACTAAGTTGATCGACCTCTAACTTTAAGCCTTCACAAACTCCAAATGGATAAAACGATGGACGTTTCTGGTTAGATTTCTAATATTAACTCAGTACTTGCTGACTAACATACATACAAAATCTTAGTATGTACCGTATAACTGACAAACCACGCAGTCTATTAAAATGCATGATTTGCCACACATATACCACAATCACCTTATGTTGCATTATGTCTCAAGACCAGTTGAAACAACAACATCTGCCCAGGTTGAGATGCACTGACTGAGCCGGAGACATAGAAAATTTCATTTGTCATTTTTTATGATCTTCAAAAGATGAATTTAAGGAAACAATGATCACTTCAAGCACAACCAAGTACTTGATGACTGATCCCATAGATTTCTGCAGACTACAAGAACAATTCAACTTCATTAATCCAAATTCCTCATGTGGACAAAAAACCGTCAAAGACTGGGTATTCTTTTTAAAACACAAGCTGCACCAAAGGCTTCAACTGATCTCAAAAACCTTTTGACTCGTCTTTCAGTAAAGTTGGAGCAAAGTCACATTACTGTATTTCTGATCCATGCATGTATACTTAATTAAAAAAGACAGTTTGAGGACAGTTTTGTGTATGTCGCTATATTCAGGATAAAAAAATAAAAAACAAACAGTTGATCTCATAAGTGCACTTCTTTAACCAAATCCTCTTCCCTCATCTTCTTACCCACTGATGTTTTTACTTTCAGAAAGGGAAACCAGGCTAATCTGCTGGGTACTTTAAAGTCACAAAATCAGAATGTTAACCGACATAACAAGCATTTGAATAAAATTAGCTGAATTAAACAAGGCAGCCTAAATTATCCCTCAAATTTCAATCTTTCTGCTCATTAATGCTTCAGATTTGCTCTTGTTTCTCCCTTTTTCTTTTGGTTTAGAGAAAACTAGGCTAATCTCCCGACTCTGTGGACTGAGGCAATTGGCCAGAAAGCCCAATTTTCAGCCAAGGACACTGTCACATGTTTTGTGTGTGTGTCTGTGTGTGTGCGTGTGTTCTTGTACTTGTTTGCAGTGGTCCTACTTGGAATGGTCCTGCCCTACCACACTGCTCATAATTACATCTGTCTGCCTCTTTTTGTCCATGTTGTTCATTAACATGTACAGACAGACCACGCTGCAACCACACATGCACATGTGAGTAGAACTAAAGCCTGTTTGCACATCATTAGTATTGCCATCTCATGCGATTTAGGAATTACCCTCCTGCTGTGTTTTATGTGTCACATTCACACGGGACAAGGAGACCCTGTGTTTTACACAAATTTACCAACATCTGTGGCCACCAGCTACAGGCTCAACATTAATATTAATGTGTTGCCATGCAATAAGCATAAAGTCCGTTGAGAGACAACACGAATGTCATCCATCTCATCGTCCTTCTAGATTTTGCTTTTTGGATGTATTTAAATTAGTTTCTAATTATATGAAAAAAATGCTGCCTAAATTGTCATTTTTCATAATTGCCAACGGGGCCTCGTTAACGTTTGTACATGAACGAGGCAGCAGAAGGATGTGGAGAACACAAAAGACTTTTTGTCTTGTGCACCTGTTCACAAATATGAAAATCTGTTTGGCAGATCTGTTCACGAAGAGCTTCAAATAAGAAGGTTGCTGATTCATGACCGACTCTGTGTTTGTTCTTGAGTTTCATTTTTCTGTATCAAGCCTTTGTTCATAAACCTGCTTTCAGACTAAATACTTCTGGGTATCATTGGAATCTCATTTCAGCTCCTTTATTTTCTCCCTGCATTACTTTCCTATCTTGGTCAATTAGGACGTTCATTGTTAGCTGATATTTTATGGTTAGCGCTGACAAGTCAAATGAGCATTTCCTCCATTGCATATAGAGCTTGGGATCATGACATCATGTCAAGTGCAGTGCATTATGGGACTGTTTCATGCAAGTCCAAGTTGATAATGGAATATACTTCTTTTGGTAATACAGTGGATACAGAGCCAAGTGTTTTTCAAGGTTTATTAACGTGTTTTCCTCTTTATTACTTGTTAGCTTCTGTTTGTTCAGTTTTGTGTGGAAAACAACATGGGAGCAACTACCCAGAATGCATTGCAACTTCTAAGCTCTATAGGTTTACTGTGCATTACAGATTAAATTGGAATGCCCGAGTCCCAAGTCAAAAGTTTCATTTGGAACATTCCCTCAAATCAGATTTCCAAACTGAAAATTGGATCAGCCCCACCAACTCCAAGTTAATAATCAAGGATGGCGTCAGTGCACGCAAACAATAGTAAAACTGTAAAACCTTTCATCTGTACTACCACTGTATTCGCCACTCACTAAATAAACCATGCACAGACTCCATCAGTGGGTGTCCTGCAGCTGTGTTTTTGACCATTGACACATTTTAATGGAATTTTCTAGTGATTCATCAGTGCATAGATGCTCACAGGGTACTCACTCTACGGCATGCTTTTTATTTTATAAGCAAATTTCATATTAGGAAGATACTGATTTGACATTTGGGATGAACAGCAGTTTAATGCTGATGGAAAAACTCAGCTGTGTATCTGTGAATATGTGAATCTATTGGGCTGATGAGTCAATGTTCTTCTGTGTTGTTTCTTATTTACTGCACCAGTTTTTAGCAGTAGTAACATACAGGTAGCAGCATGGAAGAAGCTGACAGCGGTATAGAGGGATTTGACCTGGTGTGGCAGCAACTTTTGTTTGTAATAGTTTGTTACTCTAACCACAAACCACCGTTCAAGTTGACACAGTGATCATGTCCATGCGGGCTTCACTTTGTATCATTTGTTATGAGTGCCCAATTATTGTTTGGCTTCACATGTGTTGGGAAGCCTGTATTGCACTAACGGGAACATAAGTATTGATTACTTTGCTTCACCTGTCTTAGGCACCTGTCAGTGATACTTCATATGTAACGTGAGTGTAAGGAGGTGCACTCACAGTGAGACTCACAGAAGCTTGACGGGCCATGAATGGCACAGTGCGTAGTGTATAAGCCGTGAGACCAGATTTCCCGTGCTTCACTCGCGTACGTCAGTTTGAAGAGGAAAAAGAACTCCACGGGACTCCGATGTGAAAAGATGTAACAAAAAATTTATTCCACAGTTTGCATCTTACAGGAGTGGTCAGGTTTAACTTATCCTCAACAAAATAACCTACTACAGTAGGAAAACCGTGTGGCTCTGTTCTACCCTGCTGCCGCGTATAGCTTATGCCGTGTTAACTCTTTTTCTCTCTCCCCCCTCCCGCACCGCATGCGCTAATTTGCATACATCCGTGATGCCCGGATTTTACTATAAACACGAGTCTTTAAGGCACATGTATTCATGGTACTACGTAACCAAACCAACACAGCAATAAAATAATTTTAGTTCCACCATAAACATGCATTTACTTCCTAAATTATTAATTACACAAACAATCTTAACAACAGCAAAATATAAATACTAAAACATATGAACTATCTTAACTTGGCTCCCACACGTAGCAATGATTAAAAGTAGTGCAAAAAAAAAAACCCGGAATAAATACATATTCACATCTTTCATTTAATTTATCAAGACCCTGATGTGATCGAATTTTTAGCAATAAATACCCACTGATATGAATTTAAGTGAGTCAGATTTTATTTCCAGATGTGCCATTGAGCCTCATGTTGCAGTGCTCATAACTGTGGCATCCAAGTTTTAATCTCCAGTCATGGTAATACAAAAGTACACAAGTTCTTACTTCTAAGATTATACATATTGAGCCATAAAAAATAATGTTGTTCTCATCAGGTCTTAAAACTGGCTAAAAATGACATCAGATAAACTGCATTATTAAATACATATTAAATACATAAATAAATGTTAAAACTAAGTATACCCTTACACTTCTATTTGTGGGGTCACCTGTTGATGAATATGTTGAGCCACTTACCTAGGACACGCTAACCTCTGCATGGTACCTTGTTTTTTAAAATGTTTGCATTGATTGTTCAATTGAGGACTAATTGATTAACTGCTACCAGAAATTACATTCCCACAAATCTCTTTTGCGTTGGCAATAATACCTGTTATCCTGTGCAGTTTGAACTCTGTATGCTGGTTGGTAAACTGTTCCAGTGTTCATTGTAGGTGTTGAGGTAATGTTGACATGATTAAACAATGACTGAATTGAATGATGGTTTGTTTTCACGCCCATTCACAATGTCAGATTATCCCCATGTTCCCTTCATAAGCAGAACAGGTTGTGCTTTTGTTGGATAGAAACACAAAAGAGGAGTCAAGAGTTGCTGCAATCCATCCGTGAATGTAGATGGAGTCTTTAAAAAAAACAAAAACCTTCAAACACTTGTTTTCTTTCTGCTTGAACTGTGAAGCTAACTGGAAATAAACTAGTTTCAGGTTTACTGATAATTCATCTTTACAATGAACATGCCTGAATAATTTACCATTAACACTGGAGCTTTACAGCGCCAGTGTTCTATTTGTCTACCTGTCAGTTTGCCTTAACTCGAACCAGTAGTCCACCAGCTTATTTTGACAACCAGCCTGCCAGCATCATTCTGTTTTTGTTGTGTTGTGATATGATACAAGTAAGAAATGATGTACCATTAAGCTCCCATTAAACGTGGAGTCTCAAATAGAAGCGTGTCTCTTCTAATCACAAGAGAAATGTCATGTTTTGGCAGCTAAAGCAAGTGCTTGAGCTCAAAAAAAAAAAAAAAAACCAGAGTCAAATGTTATTTTGTCTGCTTGTCATAGATCTACCGTACACATACACAGTGAGCTGTCTCATGAAATAAATGCCTGCCTTTGTTAAGCATCAGATGACCTTCATTGTCAAAAGAAAATAAAGCCTGGCTGATGAAGTTATATGGTTGGTATACAGCCTGTAAGGGAAGCTGCTGAGTATTGGCTTATAAAAGAAAGAGGCTCACACGAAACAGTTAATTTCACATTATTTGTGTTGTCATACGACAAAACACCGTTCAATATGCAGGTTGATTCCTTGAAGGATTCATTTTTTTTATAAATCCCTGAAAATCGCATGAGCTGTCACGTTCATAATTTGCTCCCTCAGAACCTCGCACATCCAAGCTACACATCCACCCTGCCTTCTGTTTGAGGCTCTTCTTACCTGACTGATGTTTGGGATCAAGCAGCACAGTGAAGCAGAACAGGATAAGCAGCTGGAGGTGTCACAGTGACGAGTGTACACCTTTATTATACTTTCAGATCTGCTGGTGAACTGTTTGACTGAAGCATT
This sequence comes from Diplotaxodon limnothrissa, assembly GCF_057381915.1. Classification (NCBI taxonomy): domain Eukaryota; kingdom Metazoa; phylum Chordata; class Actinopteri; order Cichliformes; family Cichlidae; genus Diplotaxodon; species Diplotaxodon limnothrissa. Next base: position 20,745,232 of record NC_140597.1, read on the forward strand.
TTGTTGCTTTAGCACGTCGTATGTGGCCAACATGATCCTGCGGGGGAACAGTCCATGGCTGAGGTCATTTCACGCCATTCCACTTTTTTACTTCCGACAACATAAATGTAATTCTAGACAAGGGTTGCAGTTTTTAATACAAATTTACATTCGGCGGGCCTACATACACACACAGTGGACACTTCACATCACATAGCACCAACCCAATGTCTTTAGGCATGTAGATGTGGTCAAGATGACCTGTTGAAGTTCAAACTGAGCATCAAAATGGGAAAAAGAGATTTAAGTGACTTTTATTACAGTATTATATATAATATATACTATAATATTATAGTACGGTTGTTGGCACCAGATCTTCCAGAACTTATTTGGCAATAAAAATCATTGCAGACTGTATATTTTGTTAGTAATTTCCCAAATCATTCCAATAATTACCAATAATGCACGTTATTGGCACATTATTGAATCTATGCCATGAAAAATTAAGGCAGTTCTGAAGGAAAAAGCGGTCCAATCCAGTATTAGCATTGTGTATCTAAAAAGGTCTTTGGTGCGTGTTTACCTTCTTTCTTTATTTCTATTAAAGTTCTAACTATATGACTAGTTTTGTCCTAGTTTAGTGCAGAAGCTGTGACCAAGCTAAAAAAAAAAAAAAAAAAAAGCTTTAAAATAAGCTACCAAGGAGACTATTTTTTGGCTCCCTTGAAAATGAAATGACACTTTCCATATTGCTGATGGGACTTTTCAATCAACAAGCTGTGCTGTGTTGCCTGACAATGCCCTATGCCAAGTGTTATGAAATTGCCTCTCAATGGTTATGGCTTTAAATTTCCTTTTACAATTTAGCGCTTTCATTAAAACGCTTGTGTTCTGAGCAAGGCATATAGTAAGTGCATTAGCTCTGTGAACTTTTATATATTTATTAAAAAAGGTTTTCCGGGAATGGAATACAGTGAGCTGAAACAAGGGAAGGATTTCATTAGTGCTTCTTGTGCCGGTGCTGCACTCCATAAGTATGTTAAATCGTCTTCATACAGTAAAGTTCAGTTTGAGGACAGTGGTGATGGTGCTGCTGGGCTACACTGCTTTGACCTGTGATTAAATGCTGATGCCAGTTCTTCTGCGTCACATTCACAATTTAAAGTCAAATTTATCGCTAACTGCATTAGAGGAGAATGACTTAAGATCACTATCCTAAAGCCTAAAGCTAGTAATTGTATTTACTATTACCAGGCCCATTGGTTTTCTGGAGCTGTAGAAAAAGACATATGCTTCCGTCAACTGATGACATAGACTCATTATTAAAAGCCTATGGATTTATGGCCACTTTATGACCAAGTCAATATGGCTGTAAAGGAGCTCAAAGCAATGCTCTCACTGAGCTGAATCACTGACTCTGTTGGATGTAATCCCACCCTTCCAGAATTTATTTGGCAATAAAAATCATGTAAGTACACTATATATCTGCAGTGCCCTGGAAAAATGCAAAATAAGCTTCTTTGCAATTGTCAGAATCCAAATGACTGACATAGGATTTTATTCCAGAGTCTGCAGATCTGGAGAGACCAACTATACAACTTAGAAGCTGACAAACATCTGATTTCTTTTGTGGTGAGGATATTACATGCCTGTCTATGTCTGCATGTCTCTTAAATACCACTGAACTGTCTTGGGCTGTTTGCTTTGTGTGCATACTTCAGTGATGGGGAGATGTTACCATGTGGATGCTGCTAGTTTAAAATAACAAAATACTGGGCCCACGTCCTCATTTTAGGGTTGACAGCATTTTAATGGGTAAACGTGAATGGCTTGGACATGAACTGAGCTTCAGTTTGGGGAAGGCCTCGAAGGGGACTGGCAGTGGCTCCCGGGCCTGGCAGATCCCCACGCACTGAATCGAAGTGAAGAAGTTAAAGAATTGAACAGGGTGGGGCACCTAAACGAGAATAAACAGCTTGTAGAACTGGGGGAACACATATAGATAAGAGCCGGAAGGAGTGCATTCGGAGGCGTGGTCCTGCTCCTGAAATTCCGATACTTGACCTCCAAAATATTTAAAAGGTGACACATCTTGCTGAAAATCATTTTTGCACACTGACACACATACAAGGTTTTGGAATACTGTATAGATGAAAGGTGTGTTTCTTGTTGGTCATCAACACTACTCGAGTTGTCAGTAGGCAAAATCCCTCCTCACACCATCACACGCTGTTCTGATCTACTATCAAGAGTCTCAGCAAAAACTGAGATTTATCAAACTGGAGATATATGAGTGAACTTGTCCTCGTGTGCATGCCTGACACACAGTCTATAAACAGGCGACCAATCATCAAAGCACTGCCCCACAAGTCTTGGTGAAAGAAATCTCTGAGGGATACCTTTAATGGTAGTTTGACCTGCTAAGCTTTCCTTTGCTTCACACTACAAATAAACTCTAATGAAATGAAAACTTTTGAAAATCATTAAACACTGTTAAACAGGACTCATTCTCACTGTTCGACTAATAGATTTTGTGTTAAGCAACCTCACTGCACTGGCAGAAAGAGGTACAATGACCCATGGCCCATTCATGAAACCTCATTTTTAATTTTTAGTATTGAGTATGTGGGAATATTCTCATCATATGTGATTTAGAAATCTTAACACTTCAGAAAATAAATTTAACAGAGACAGAAAAAGTGATTTCAAAAGCCGAGGCATTTCACTGTGTTGAGTAATATTAGAGCCATAGTAAGCCCCTCCCGCTGAAAATACCTGTGATGCTTTTCATTTTCCAATCAGCACCAATGTCTGGCTACATTTTAATGCAGGCAAAAACATGAGTATCAGGGTAGCAACAGTAGTATGCATCTGCTTCAGGCTTTCATCTGTGGCGCATAAGCAATTTACATGGTGAAGGAGTAAGTAACACTTTAAGAACATCAGACAGGAGAAATAATGGAAAATGCAAATGGGGAGCAAATCATATCGACTATAGAAAGCGTGCATGGACACATCCAAGTATAACCATTAGGATGACACATTAATGGAATTCCACATGTAGAGGAATCATTTACTCAGTGGGTTAGATTATGGCATAGAACAGCATGCCGTACAAGTTGTTATACTGTACATTCAGCACTTTCAACAACTGCTTTTTGCAAATGAGACAGAATAAGTATGGACACCAGCAGAGAAATTGCATAAAACTTTCATTAAGCAGCAGAGAATCATTGCAGAAGTACACAGAAAAGGCCATTTTAACGTTTTGAAAGTCTAACACTGCCCATGTGCAGGTGTGGAGTCTTGAAACTGACTGAAGATACTCGCAGGTTTCTGGACAAGTCAATACTGTAACAGCCTCACAGATTTCCCTTTCTTAGGCACACACACAATCATCTGTCTATTGCTGCCAAAGTTTTACTGTTTTTCTGATATTTTTATTATAACAATTATCGTTACTCTTCACTCTGTCAGAGAGAGGTCAGAAAAGATTAACTGGAAACACCAACGCATCAAGCAGTCACATTTTCAGCTAGCCAGTCAGTCAAGTATAAGCTAAAAACAGCTGATAGGATACCATATGTAGCATTTTTCCATCTACAAAGTCAGCTAGTTAACAAAATTCAACTTTTAACAAAATAACATAACGATAATCAGCAGTTTGTTATCAGTGTCACTCTTTCCTCTTCCTGTTTCTGAACCTGGACCAACATTAATTATGATAATCCAGGAGCACAAACACGGGGATATTAGACACACTGTCTTCGCACATGTTCCACTTATACCAGCAGACAACAGTTTTGCCCAATAGCACAAGGGCGCTGTTGTTAACCTGGACTCTGATCCAGTATAGAAATCTCACTCTTGTGTTTGGGGCCCTTCTGTGGATGTGTTAGTATGTCTCACTGCACATACATGAAACAGAATTGGTTCAAAAACACATTTCACAGAATTAAGGTACAAAATCAGTAAATGCTGCTGCACTGCAGTAATGTCATCTAACACCGCATTGTCAACTATAAATCCATACATTCATTCTCTTCTGCTTATCCTCATGCAAACTCCACACAGAAAGGCCCCGGGCATAAATCTAAGATTTTTAAATACCATCTCCCAGTCTGCTATAACAACGGGACTTTACAACCTTACAGCTGTCAGCTGTATGAATCTGTCTTATTCAAGTGTCAGAAGACTTACAGGGTTTGATCAATATTTTATTTAGATTTGTAATTTCATTCTTAACCATAGTGATGGAAAAGATGAAAGTCGACATGTTTTCTTCTTGCTATTTTACTTTTGGCCTTTTATGGGCTTTATTAGACAACAGAGTCAAGAGAGACAAGAAAGCAGATTTAAGATGTCTTTTCTGGCCAGTTGTGGCACAATTTTTTTTTAACATTCATGCTTGAAAAATGCTCCAATCTGGCTAAATTTTTTATACTTTTAGGTTTTGATGCCTAAACCTAACCAAAGAGCAATGAAAAGAAAACTACACAGCACATGAAAATTGAAGCTAACAGTGAGTGAAAAAGCCACAAGGTAGCAGCGTCGGTATGAGCAAATAATCAAAGCAGTTAAGAGGAAGATTTGTCATGGTCCTGGGTCGTTGACCCAGCGTTTTGTGTTTTGATTATTTTCCTCTGTTCTAGTTATTATGTGTCCTCCCCTCTTGTGTCCGGTTCGGGTCCTAGATTTCCTGTTTTGTTCTGAAAGTCTGTGTCTGTTGTCATTGTGGTCAGCTTGTCTCCTCCGGGCCTCATGTGTATTAGGTTCAGCTGTTCTTCCCTCCTGTGTGTGATTACCTGATTACCTTGTGTGTGTATATTTAGTGGGTGTCGGTCTGTGTTCGTTGTCGGCTCGTCTGCATTCATCCGTGTATCTCTGCGGTCAATGGTGTTCCTGTTCCTTAGTCTGCGTCTCTCTGCTCTCCGTTTCGTTAAGATTTCAGGTTTGCTCTTTAGTTTCTCCCAGTTTAGGTTTCCGTTTGTAATTATTCACGCTTCGTTGCCTGTTTTTGCCACTGCCACCTTTGTAAATAAACATCACTCATATCATCAGTCGGCTGCCTGCATTTTGGGTCCTCCTTTTCCTCCACACCACACGGCTCACTCCGCCAGCCGTGACAAGATTATGGAGGCAAGAGAAAGAAAAAAGGGTCGTTGGCTGTTATGTCAGTTTTTGGCAGGTCAGAAAAAATCAGAAATTGGATTCAGCCAAGAAAAGCTGAAGTATCTTTAATAAACATCAACTTTAACTTCATAATCATCCTTTAAATAACATGTATTGACGCACTATATACGCTACCAATTAAGTATAATCAAACCTGCCTCCACATAGCCACACCAGTTATTTTAGCAGGGGTATATTCTTATATGTGGAATGTCTGTAATTCTAAAGAAAGGGCACATTTTATTACGCTAAAGTAGCTTCTCTCTGGACTCGTCACATGCATTTCAGATCAGCTTTTCACTAACTATCATTGACAGTCATAACCACAATGTGTTTAAGGTTAATTGATGTCTCCATGTGGAGGCTCACTGAAGTGTGTTAAGTGATAATTGGCAAACTGCATACAGTGCAGTGACGGTTTTGTTACTAATTGATATCTTGGTAGGATTCACTCAAGTGTGTACATGTATGGTTGCTCTGATATGTGTGAATGCATGTGTGTGTATGCGTGTTATATTAATTGATGACTTGCAATGGGAGCTTTAACAAAGCTTCAGTAGCACTCAAAGAGTAATTACTGCGATTTGTGGAGAAAACACATCACATGTAGCTTAGTTGCATCTAATTGGCCGTCATTTTATTCTAAAATTCTAAATAAAAGATCATTAAAATAAAAAGATACATAATATGTATCTTGGGCAAGATACATACCGAAAGAACATCTGTGCTATCAGGATTAATCAATTGATATGGTTACCGCGTAAATCTGTTTGAAATATGGAACTATTTGAAACTGAAAATATCCTAATTGAAAACAGCTGACAGTCACTTCTTCCATCATTAATCTTCACTGCAATGCTGTTTCATTGCAAACGAGTCATTCACATGAAGAGTAGGGGCCACAAACATGTGGTTCACATTTCAATGTTACATTTATCTATTAACACGACCAAGATTTAAGACACGGTTAATGGAATCTGCTCCCAAATGCTGCATACTGTGAGTCACAATACCTACAAAAACAGGAGACTGATTATTGAAAAAAGAAACAAGTAAAATAGAGAAGATGACAGAGAAGAGTTTATCCAAGCCGGAGGATTTCTGCAAGTTAGCAGAGAGTCAATTATGTCTGAGGTACTGCTATGGGGAGTGTTAGATTATAATATTATTTTATGCCATGTTATACCCCTAATTAAAGATTGTGAATTAATATGTAGTTTTAGTTTGCATTATTCTCCTGAATTAGAAGAAGCTGATAACTATTGCATTAGTTAAACTGATTTGCATTACATTAAACTGCTGACTTGTTGTGAATGAATGATATTGTTTTATGATGCATTATACTGCTGAGTTATAAGAAATCTAATTTGTCTGAGTAGAAGAGAACAGAGTGTGCTGGAGTTTTCTGCCCCATTCCAGCAGGAGCAGATAAACAGGGAGCCAAGGTCGTAGCTTAGGCGCTGTGTGAGAGAAAGCATGTGAATGTTTAGGCTTTGTATGATAAGGTGGAGGCACCAGAGGCTATAAAAGTTTGAGCAATGCTCCACCATTTTGAGATTTTGAGGCTGTCTGCATCAGTGTCCATCTCCCACGTGTGTGATCATTAAATCATCGTTTGACTCAACCCGACCGGACCAGTGTTGTTATTGTGGTTTTTCTCTTGTCTCCATCCCCAATATTTTGAACCTTAACAGGAGCCATGCCATGAGCGATGTGAGACAACCTGGTCTTTGGCATGCAATAAGTTGCGAAAGAGCAATTCACTGTATGCAAATAATGTAGAAATGATTTTTCTCTGCGGTTGGATTGGAAAATGAAGCGGCACGCTACATTCACTGATATTTTACTTTAAAATCTTAGCTTCACTGAAAAAGTTGTGGGATGTGTTTATCGTTTCATGTCTGTGTGTTGCAAAGAGCAGCAAAGTGAGACTCAAGTACAAATGTTACAACTGTCCCCTACTGTCACCACCATATGGATTTACAGCTTTAAAGGGTATTGCTACATCACTGAGTGATTTCTTTTCCTTTTTCAAGGTGCGTCTGTGGCCCTGCTCTGCAAATTGGCATGCATGAATGTTGTTCCACGTGTCAAAGCTCAGGTTGACACCAGCACTATAACACACACAGCTTGTAGACATCTGCATCCAAACGCTCCTTGATGTGACCTTATTATCATGCTGGGTGATTGTCATCTTCACCAGCAGCTAAACATCTGGCAGACCCGATGGTAGGAGTCGCACTTCCACACACACACACACACACACACAGAAAAAGGCCCAGATATCAGACGCTCATGCGGGAAACACAGTGTTTGTTTTCTCTGCAGGATAATTTAAACAGGAAGTCGTGTTTCTGAAGCTTCTGGCAGGGGGAGGCTGGTGGATGGTTGGAAACAAAGCCCCAAGACACCAGACACACTTTCTATGACCATAGAAAAAGAGCCACACGGATCCATTTTATGGTGATTCAGTTGGTATCATATCCAATCATTCAAAGACTTAGTTGAAATTCATGAAGTCTTGTTCAGTTTTTGTATGTTGAACTTGAAAAAGTCTTCTGGGAGAAAGAATGCCTGCCTTTAAAAAGTTCTGCTTTAACACTCACAAATTTCACTCATAGATTTTATGAGTATGTGAAGAGTTAACCGTCTAAATTCTAATACTTTGTCTTCACATCATCTTAAAATAGCCTATATCTGACATCCTATAGGTCAATAATTTGCTCTGACTTTTACATAAAGGCCCACATTAATGATGATGAACCCTTCCCTCTATCGCCATCCCCTAAATAAAAGACTGTAACTGTTTTGTTTTAACTTTAATTGATTTTCTCTGTTTCCACATATTGGCAGATGGTAACTGATCTTATGGTAGTCAAAACAGAACCAGTGGCTGGTTGTCTTGTATGCTGGCCTCCATCAGTTTCCCATAAAAGCTTTGCTGCTGGAAACTCAGCCTGACAAGCTCAAGATATTTTCAATATGACTTGGACATGCCTTGAAATCGAGATGTGCTACAGGTTCAAATGTAATCAGAGACAAGTGGTGTTAAGCCTGTTTCCACAGACAATAGCCAACTGTGGCCACAGGATGGCAGTAATTAAAAGATGGTGTGAACAGGCAGGAACTATTATGTGTTTGAAGAGTGATCACTTTCAAGTTCTAACTAATGCCTATTTTTAGAGTTCAAGGAGTCCTTGTGACAACTGCTATCAAGTCTTCTTTTGTTGGTATTTTTGAGTGGTGGGTTGTCTGCACTTGGGTTAGTTAATTTAGTGTGTAACATGTCACATCGGTCACATAAGGATGGCAGCCAGCGACACTGGATGAATGAAGAGTGTCCATCCATCCATCTTCTGCCACTTATCCAATCCAGGGTCAAATGTGCTGCAGCTTGAACCAATCCAGATGACACGGAGCGGGAGGCGAGGTATGCCCTGGACAGGTCACCAGTCTGTTGCAGGGTCAACACAGCGACACAAACAACCAATCACGCGTATGGCCAGTTTAGAATCACCAATTAACCTAACCCAACTAACTGCATGTTTTTGGATTGTGGAGAGAGCTGGGGTAGCTGGTGAGAACCCACGCAGACACGAGAAGAACATGAAAACGCCACACAGGAAGGCCCTGGCTAGATGGTGGATATGAACCACTATTAAGTTACAAATTTTACAAATACTTAAAAAGTATTTGGTAAATCTTTGTGTCTAATCGACTTTTGTAAATGTATTAAAATGATTGTTTTCCAGAGACAACCATATGGTAACATCTCTGTGACAGCTTTGACAGTTTGCTCTGTACCTTGAAATATAAATCACACTATTGTAGTTTGTGCACCTGGAAGTCACTATTTCAATCCTCTGGTTTAACACTAACACTAAACAACAGGGAACACTGAGGAAAAAGAATTCAGTTACACCTTTTGCACCCAAATTCATTCCATTTTCCTTTCTAACTTTTTCCTTTACTGCTGACTATAGAGTAAGAGATAAGTGACATTTTGGAGTAATGGATCAATAGAGGCACTTTGGTCTTGTCATGAGGAACAGACTATTTCTGCAATATGGGTTTCTCTCTGTTGCTCTCTCTGATTTTCTCTTTTAATCTTTTTCTCTCTGCATCACAATCTGCCCTTCCTCTTAGATCAGGTGTGAATACCAGCAAATGGACTTTAAGAAGAGGCACACAAATAGCAGGCCTATTGTGAAACTGGTGAAACTTTGTCCGTCATCCTACTAAAGCAGCAACAGGCTAGAAAGGCTAATGCTTTAAGCTGCACTGCATATTACTCTGCACTTAATAGGATGGATTCATGAAAGTCAGAGGACAGTTAGGGTACTCATACAGTGGATTAATAATACAAACACCATGGATTATTTTTTTCACATGTCATTTCGTTCCATTTTGATAAAATTGCTGGTGTATCTGTTACACGCAAGTCCTCCTTTGCTACTGCTGTGTGATACATTAGGTTACAACACTACTCCAGTGTGTCTGTCACTCCCAACTCATCTCCATTAATAGTTTTATTTTCTATATCCAACCAAGTAGGCTTGGTTACTTAATATAGAGTAAAAATTAAAAGAAAAAAGTGTGTGTGTGTGTGTGTGTGTGTGTGTGTGTGTGTGTGTGTGTGTGTGTGTGTGTGTGTATCACCTCTCTAAACTGTCACAGGGTTAGCAGGTTTCTATAATGTAGGTGGTATCTCTAGGTAGCCAACACTGCCAAGGCCGATGTGCCAAGACATCAATACCAAAAAACATCTTCATCATCATCACATGCAGCATGGTCATGATGCGAACACTTTGTCATTTCGGGTTAGATGGTTAGGGTCAATATGAATAATGAGAAAAGGGAAAAACAAACTAGAAAAATAAGAAAATAGAAAGCCTTCACTTTTTTATTGAGTTTTCTTTTCTAAAAATGTAATTTAATTGAGCATTTTCATATGTAAAAGAAAAATGTAAGACCTGGAGGAAATCCGACTAGTGTTTCAGTGAGAAGAGAGTTGAAAGAAAAACACTAAAAATGTTTTGTTGAGATAGAGAATTTCATTAATGTATAAGGTGTCCCATCATGGCAGGACAGAAACCAGTGGTTATGGGATTTAGGACAGGACCGATGTCTAAATGCTGGTGAGGACGAAGACTGAGGCTTCGTTTGAGCTCTCAGTGAGTCTGAGTGAGGCAGACATGAGGAGGAGGTGGAGCGCACAGACAGGAGTCTGAAAGGGAGAATAAATCTCCATCAAACCACACAGAGTGGAGGCTGATTGTCTCAGAGAAGGTGACAAAGAAGATGACTGGACTAGAGTAATAATGTCACTATTGAGACTGACAGTGTGGGAAAGTGGTAGCGATGTAAAGAAGAGACAAGCAGCCGAAAGCAGGCAGATGAGTGATTACAGACCTTCCTTATTAAACTTATGCATAAGCTTTATTACTCCTCCTTCTTCTCCTATTAATAATAATATAAATCACAATAATGATTGTTAGTTTGTACATCTGGAAAATATTTGTGTTTTGTGTGTGAAAAAACTGCATTGCTGTAACAAACCACAATAATGGCCCATTATGTGACTGACGATACACTGAGTGGTAAAACTGCAGGGAGAAAGTTAGAGTCAAAAGTTTGTCCTCTTACCAACTATTACATTTCAGCTTTGCTTAATCTGATCCTAAATGCACAAAACAGTAGCTGTGCTTGGTGCTGTTTAATAAGTCAAAATGTCAACTTGACAATCCACTGAAAGAACACAACAAAGAACTTGTGTAATTACTGTATTTACCAAAAGAAGAGCTCACAGGCCTTTTCTAAAGCGGCCCAGTGTACACCAATAATTTAATTTTACTTTACATGTTTTTGCTTCAGTTGTCTTTTACTAATTTGTGTCTTATTATGTGGTAGTTATATTTTTTATTTTCTAACAACTGGAAAAGATAGATTTGAGTAAGTGTTAGTGATTTAGTTAGTGAAAAAAATTGATTGAGGATCCACAACTGCTATTTAACACACACACAGACACACAAACACACGTGCAGTGTTAAACCTTGAAATGTCGAGCTATAGAACGCATGGTCATTGCAGTACTCCTTCTGCTCTTCTCCTTGTCATAACAACCAGCCGAAGATGCCCTTGTGAAAAAGGTTAAAATCAATATAGCTACCAAGGACTCTCAAGCTAATGCATCTCTTCTATACTCCCACTAATTCTGCAATAATGCATACCTCTCTCACTCTCCCTCTCTCTCTCCCTTTCTGTGATTGGATCGGAGAAAGCCCACCATCCATCTCTGTCACCCACTGACTGCCATGTTAATAGCCTAAACACACCCTGGCAAGCGTGCACAAACACAAGTACAGGAGCAAATACACAACAAAATGCTATCGAGTTTTTCCATTTCATATACTATCTCTGTTATTCACACAGATATAGGGAACACACACACTGATTTAAGGGTCAGACTGGGGAGTTTTGTGTCCTGCTGTCTTGCCATCCTGAGAGACAGATCAGTATCTTAACAACTTTAAATTACTCCTGGCTCTCAAAGGGCACAAAAGTCTGTGTGTGTGTGTGTGTGTGTGTGTGTATACTACTGATAAAAGAGAAAGGATGAAAGGTGGAGGCAAGGAGCTACTTGGCATGTATTTACACTTTTAAAACTGTATAGTATTAGTTTATAGATGTTTTTTTCCAACAAATGTTTATTCAGAGACTTACAGCTTTAACTTAGACCAGGTGTGCTTGTAACACATTTTGCTCCAGTGCCATAAAATATGCCATTTAAAAATATACTCAATGTTGTTGTTTCAGGAAGAGAGACAAAGTGTTAAAAGGACAACTAAGGCAGTATAGTAATACCATCCGATGTGCCAGCAGGTGCATAAAGCGTCGATTTTATAAACTGTAGATGTAACCACCATGATATTATTTATTTCTAAAACATGAGCATTTTTGTAAACCTTATAAATACATTTTACAAGTGATCTGATTGAGAAACAGACAGTAATGTAAGTAGCCATAACCTAAAGCATACCCTTTATTTTCTACAAGGTCCCACAAGTTATAAGATAAATATTTAGGTGCTAAATAAAGTGAGCCATGTTTCTCCAAGGCTTGTATGAAATCACATTTCTTTTTGCTTCCAGAGGACTCACCCATTGCTGGACATTAAATCTGTCTATACATTTTTTTTGATAAACAGTTCGAGTTTTAGAATAGATGTTATTAACTGCAGACCAAGAAAAGTCAGACAGAAAGATAAATTCCATAAAAAGGTGCAGTTAGCTCATACCATGGTCCAACTTTTTGCTCTGTAGCAGCAATGATGTAATCTCCCATTTACTCACCTGACAGGACCTATTCTTCTCCAGCAGGTGTACTGACAGCAGCTGGCAGCCCTCGTGCTGACGAGCTTATTTGGTTAGGCGGTTAGTGAAGGGTTTATTTTTAAGTATTGATTTTTTTATGCACAGTTGCAATGAAATGAAAAGTAAAAATGTTTCTGTTTGTTTAGTGGTAGAAACTTGTTTACACACCACCTTCAACACTCAGCATTTATACTTCGAGTTTATACTCAGAGGTCAGAGGGCACTGTGCTGTCAAACTGCTGTCAGAGGGTACGACAATGAAGGATGTGGGTCTCTCTGTGTCGCTGCTGTTTTAAGGAAGGTTACATATGTGCTACTTGGCATCAGATGGAAACGTATCAGTTCACATCCTCCAAAGATGTATTCCATAGAAAAAAAATACAAAAAAATCAAATAAAGAAGAAAAAACATTTTCTCTTTCGAAAGGTTTAACTTTAGTTTGGTGCAATGAAGGTCCTGAGTTTGACTCTAATATGTGGACTTTGTATGGAGTTTGTCTACATGTTTGCCTGGTTTCTCCCCGGGTACTCTGGCTTACTCCCACAGTCCAAAGAAATGTAGTTAGTGGAGTTACCCATAGGTGTGAATGTGAGTGTGAATGGTTGTCTGTCTCCTAGTGTTAATCCTGCAGCAGGTGATCTGTCCAGGGTGTGCCCTGCCTCTTATCCTATAGTAGCTCCACCCCCACCCACCCCAAATTTTGTGAAGGAGTTGATGGGTCGGTGCAGGTCATTTATCACCGATGTCAGTGAGACTGAGGTGAGTTATAGATGATATATTAAAGTTTTCTTTCTGTAAGCTCAGCTGAAGTTAGCTACTGTTAGCCTGTGTTAGTTGCTTTTATCCTCCATTAGTGAAACTGTCTTTATGTTTCATATCTTGAATCTGAAGGTCCATGGAAAGTGGATGGATAAGACTTCTCTTCTACTGTGACTCTATCCACATAAATAAAACACTATTAGTCAGAAGTGAGTGTCCTTCCCAGCCACAGTTTGTTGGAAGATGTAATTACACACTAATCTATGTATCCCTATGAGCAGAGTATGCTTTTTTGTTATTAAATAACCTACAGAGTACAGGGTGCCCTTGGCTTTACATTGAGCCATACATTGTGGTATACAGAGTATTTCAGTCGTCATGCACACCACTGAGCAAACGTATAAAGAACACTCAAACTGGAACATAACAAGTTAACATTTGGTTCATTGAACTGAACAGTTGGTGTTGGATGTAGGAAGATGAGAAGGTGTAAAGACTCCAACTCCAGCTCTGCCAAAAGCTAGAATCCTATAGCCAAACGACTTGGTCAAGGACTCTCACAAATGCTGAGGCTTGTTTGGCATCCCCACTCAGCTGTGGTGGGTAATTAACTATTAAACAGAGATACGGGAAGGACAAACTATGAACTGGCAATAGGATGTCTGTAAGGCTTTGAGCTGTTTTCTTGTCATGCAAAACAACCAACAGCATATCAGTCAGGTAATTATCATTATGCTTCAACCCATCAGTTCATTCTCAGCTTTGACCAAAGTCTACAAGACTGTTGTCAATTTTATACTGAACCAGTTTAAAGGCATTAAATTGTTTTGGCAGCAAATCTATTAAACGTGGAACTTTCCAAAGTCTATTCAAGCAGTGTACTAGTAGCTCGTGGGAATCTATTAAACATAGTGACTCTTGGATTAAAACTGTCAAACCTGAGAGGTATATGTCTAATATTTAAAGTCTTCACAAGCAATGTCATGCTATGCAGAACTGTGATCATGAAGAGTCTAAACCCTGAGATACTGAAAGTGTTTCAGTGGTCTGCGAGGTCCTTCCCCAGAGTGATGGCATCTCAGTAACTGGTGTAACTGGCTTGTTTAGCTGTTAAACTAGAAGAAAGGTGTCAGTTGAAATACAGGCCTTGAACCCGTTTTTGTCTTCTTGTACTCCTTGGTGATGTGCTTTTAAATATGTATCCACTCCAATCAGCCTGCTTTTAATGGGCTGTATACATGCGGAAATAATAATTGAGTTCTTTACTCCCTGATGCGCCCAATAAAGAAGAAACAGCTACATTCAGCTGTCATAGAGGCATCTGTCTCAGAACCTGGTGAGAGAGAACGAACACACAACATAATGTATTTATAATAACCAGCAAATATTACAGTATTAACTTCCCATTTTTTAATGTTATCACAAACACTTTTAATTCTTGAATTTATATTTAGAAATACATTATTTTTCACATTTAACCAGTAATAGATAAAATAATCTTGGAAATATCCATTATATCTATTAAAGAAATATTAGACAAATATTTAGCTTCATTCTACAGAGCTTCACTGGTTTATATGATCTTGGAGTACAACCTTTACACTTTTCACTCCCACATAGCATGTTGCAGGAGAAAGCAACGTGGAATTTTGCAGGCAGAACAACATATTTGATCACTTTTACAAGCTGCAATCAAAACAGTGTATCATTATTTTCTTCTACCAGATTAAGTTGAATTTGCAGAATGATGCTAGGTGTTTTTTTACTCTTCTAAATCATTTACTGTAAACTTTTAATAGACCGAAGCAGTTGACATTTACAGTGTGCCGTTTAAAAGTAATTGAATTGATGGCACAATACGTTACACCCAGTGCGTGAGAAATACAGTTTAACCTTAGTGACCAACAGAAGCGATTATCAGAATACACTGATATTACTGTTAGAGTTTGTTGTTGTTGGCATTTTTTATATCATCAGGATTGTTTGTGTCCCATATGTCTTGAATATTTCAGCTTTGTAGCAGAAAATGCAAATGGTTTTGCACTGTTGGTAATTAAAATGAAACCTTCACACCTCATGTGTGACAGGAGTGACACATGCAAATTGTGTAACACATTCACACATGCCATATGAACAAGGCTCGATTGTATATGGAGCAGAATTTATTGCCGCCTCACAAAAGTACCAACAAAAAGTCACCCACGTACTGACACGCATAGGTACACCAATTCACACACAAGCATGCAAGAACCTATTTGTCATTATGGCAGCTTATATTTCATGCAGCCAAACACAGGGACGTCAAACTAAATTTAGTACAGATACTACAGAAATTTCTTTCAGGCTCAAACAAACAAACACAGACACAAACAAACACACACTCAGCAGCTCAGGTATTAGGGAGTATTTACTGCAGTGCAACATGCCGGTGTAATTCAAGTGGAATGTCCATTAGAGCAGAGAACGGATCTTTTCACAGTATAAGTCATAGTAATGAACTCCAGCAGAACTCCCTGCTGTGTCATACATCAACACGCTGAACAGCATGTAGACTCTCAGAGACAAAGTAGAATTGTAAAACCAGCGCGTCTTGGTAAAGGAATGTTTTAGCAAATTTTAGTGCTTCTAAAATCTAATTAAATGTGCTGAGAACACCTTTAGGGTGTTATATTTCACAGCAACAAGTTCTGCCTGCAAGATCTCAGGACTCAGTAACACTGCAATTTGCATTTTGCAATGAGAATTATACAACATAAGGTTTTTACTTTCAGTGTCATATGGTTTACATCATTAAATTGTGCAACAATGTAACTATACAGCACATTTTATCTTTTTTTTTACAGTGTAATTTATAATCAAGTACTTTTAGCAAGTCCATTTGTTATTTTACCGTTAACAAGTGTTTCAACTAATTTAGAAAGCAAGACTGTGACAGTCGGACCATATACTGCCCTGATCATACTCCTTACACTGTACCTGTAGATATATTTAAATATTTAGTTTCTGGATATAACCTGCCTCACCTCGTAAACTTAGTTTATCTTCATTCATCTCATTCGCTTATCCGAAGACTGTTGAATTTAAAGACCTACAAACTGCAAACGGAGAGATGCCAAACTGTGTTTCATTGTTCTGGTAACAGTGACAATAAAGATCTGTGTATTTACACTGTACAGTCGTTATACTCACGTTCAGCTGCTGACATTGGCCTGTCCCAGTTGTTTTTTGTAGATTAGGCAGCAGGCCAGTGTAAACATGTATGTACAATGTTTAACCAAGTTATTAGCCCACCACTCAATGTAAGACTTATGCGATTTAGCTGCCCTGTACTAACAGTGTTGGTTGTTAGAGCCAGTGGTTCTAGGTTTTTTGACCCACTGATTCATTTATAGACTTTCAAGTTAAAAAAAACAAGTCTCTCTGAATCTGAATCCCAGGCTGTGTGCGGGACGAGCCCAGAGACTGTTTTCTCTAAACCAGGGGTCCCCAACTCCAGGCCTCGAGGGCCGATGTCCTGCAGGTTTTAGATGCATCCTTGATCCAACACAGCTGATTCAAATGGCTAAATGACCTCGTCAACATGTCTTGAAGTTCTCCAGAGGCCTGGTAATGAACTAATCATTTGATTCAGGTGTGTAGACCCAGGGAGAGATCTAAAACCTGCAGGACACCGGCCCTCGAGGCCTGGAGTTGGGGACTGTTGCTCTAAACCCTTGATGGTTTCTCTGCTGGCTCCAAAAGGCTGTTGCTTCACCTGAGGCTTCCCTCGAGACTTTGCTTTCTACTTCTGCTAATCCTGAGTTCTCCACGTATACTGAGGCAGCGAACAATGAGCGACCTCAGCGGTAGGAATCTACTAGAGGTAACATCTGCTATTTGATTCGCTTGATGAGATGATGGTAAATGCTACATGGCCTGTATTTGTATAGCGCTGTTAGAAGGAAGAAACGTTTAGAGTAGAATCAGAAGAACCAGATCTGAGCACTGTACGCAATTCTGAGGCTGAAACCTGTAAAGGAAAACCTGTGGGTAGCTACAAAATAGCTGTCTGAAAAATGCAGAATCAAAAGGAGGGAAAAAAGAATTGAACATAACATCAACTAACCTTTTTTCTGAGGGAAATGTTGGCTTTGAGAGAACAGAGGAGCAAAGAGGGAGATTTTGTAGTGAAAATTGTCTCTTTTGCTAATCCCATTTCATGCCAGCTCAGTCCTACTCTCTGGAATATTCTGAAATTGACACAAAGCGCCTGAGGAGGGAGAGAAAGATGGGACAGAAGGGTACAGAGGTAAAAAGAGGAAAAAAATGAGTGTGAGAAACAGAAGTGAGTGGAAATACTTTGAGAATGACAGAGCCGGAGGGACAGGAATGGAAAATGGCCACAATTGAAATTCTGCTGCTGCAGTCCATCAAAGCGTGGACTGGACATGGTCTACTTGCTCTTAACCCCTGTAGCTCCAAAGGGAGCAAGACAATAGGTTTAAGCCTCTGCTATATTTAACATCACTTCCTGCCTTGGACTTCTATACAAGTCTTCCACTCTTAATGGAGCTATGCACTGGACCACTACTAACAAGCACTACCCTATCGTGTGTTTATCCTTTATGAGATGTTAGGGTAGGGGAACGAGAACGGGAGCTCAAACTGTCTCATGACCCTGATAATGTGTGCTCAAGCACCGGTAATGTAAAGTTTGTTTGCTTTAGTTCAGCTGACCTGAGCTAATCTATGATGTGTCAAGTGTAACAACAGCGCTGCACTTTAGCTCTGGGAGATTGTGACAAAGTGGCTAGGACTGAATTCATTTACCATTTGTTACTTCCATATATTGTTATTTTTTCTTGTGTTATCTTATAATCAATCATAATGCTTTAATGTAGACGCTGCAGATGTAACCTTGGCTCTACATACTATCCCGGGTCTGTTTGAGTTAGCATTGGTTACGTTCATTACATTTATGCAAGTGTTCTTAAAGCCAAATGTCACTTAACCCTTTAAGACCTACCATAGAACCAAGTCCGCCAGAGCTTATATAATATTTTTAAATGTTGTAGAGCCATTTTTGGGAGCATTTCAAGTTGCTATACATCAATACAACCACTACAGCCTAAATTTTAATAATATGCATGCATTAAGTGCATAGTAATTACATAAATTGCAAAAAAAGAGAAATAAACTATAAAAGAATTGAAAATCGTTTTTGTTTTTTAACATATATTTCTAGTTAGAGAAATTTAAGAGGCTTATCTCTCAAAACTGTAAATACAAAAAAGTTGCACAAAATAGTTTCCCACCACAGGAAATTAATTTTGAGTGTGTTCATAGTTTTATTTTTGAAATACACCAATTTCTATACACTGCAGGAAAAACGAAAATAAATATTATAATGCAAATTTGCAAAAAGCAGCATATGCATCAAAATAAACTATTTCCAGCAGTGCAATATGAGTCCTAAGCATCCCAGAAATGACACAGAAAGTCATAAAGTCAAACATAACTTTTAAAAACACCAGCATAAGCTTATGAGGCCTTGATGGTAAAAAAAAAAAACTACATTTCCGCGAAAATGACGTCACTTCCGGTTTCGGGCAGGTCATGGCGGACATGCGATAATTCGTGCTGAAGGATGTAGGAAGTGTTATGAACAGCTGATCAGATCGGCAAAGCGTGTTTCTGGAATATTATGTTTTTGTTGCTGCAAGTGCTTTTTATGCAGTTTTTGCAAAGCTATATGTGGAAGGAAACTGTGACCTAGGACAATCTGATGGCATAAGATGTAAGTACAACTCCTCCAGTTTCATATGCAAAAAAAATTATTGCGCTAGCTTACGTGGTTGCAGTGCTACCGGGATTTAAAAATAGTGCCCGCTCTGACTGGTTTTAAAGGGTTAATCATTAGATTTGAATCTTTCATTTGTTAATGTAGTTTAGTTATACTTACAATTGTGTGTTCTTTGTGCAGGTCCTATCTGTGAAGCAGGTATGTGGGAGGGGCCGCCCTGGCACTTCCTGTTTATACAGGGTATGATGTCGCTGATCGAGTCAATTGGGTGAAACCAAAGGAAGGGGTGTTTCTTTTGTGTACAATTGTTTATTTCCTTTAAAATAACCTCATGAGTCGGACTGTGTGAAGAGCATGACTTTTCAAACCTGCCATTGGGTGAATGAGTTTGTTAAGTAGAAGAATGATTTTTATTCCTGTTTCTTTGTCTGACCTGTGTTATTTGGTCTAACCTGTTTTCTCAGTGGTAGAGGTTAATGAGGTTCAGCTGTGGGTGGAATTCTGTATAAAGCAGGTGAGATTTTGGCTATGTCCACACGTACCCGGGTATTTTTGAAAACGCAGATTTTGCTATGCGTTTGCACCTTTCATCCACACGTAAACTGCGTTTTCGGTCACTGAAAACGGAGATTTTTAAAAACTCCGGCCAGGGTGGATATTTTTGAAAACTCAGTTTTTGCTAGTGATGGCCAAATGAAGCTTTCCGAAGCACTGAAGCTTGTATTGAAAAATGGTTCATTACTCGAAGCTTTTCAACACAGTCCTCTCCGGTGACATCTGGTGGTGAAAATTTTGAAGAGCAGCTTGAATCTGCAAAATAAAACGGACTGCTCAATTATCAGTGCTCACTCAAGAGTGGAGTTCTCTCTGATATTGGGCCACCGTTCCGTTGCTTTGAACATGTAATTGGTTTTGTTTTCTCGATTGGGGGGCTGAAAAAAATGTAATGCGTATTTGCGTAATACATTTTGATCAATAAACTTTCCCTATTTAAACATGCACTATGGTGGCCTATCTTTGCTCATAACTCCTTGATGTTGGTAAATACAATAAGTGAGCAATATATATAATATACATATGATAATGCACAGCACATTATGGAGTATGCCCCTGCTGTGAAGTCCTGCCTCCATCTACTTGTCGTTTAATCACTGGACAGCTGGACAGGTTCATACAAAATATTAGATTAGGCCAATTGTCCTATACATATTTTTGACCTAGGGGTGGGATTGATTGTGAACTGGAAAGGGAAAATGCTTAGGAAGCTGAGTAGGGCTGCATCGTCACTGATTTGTAGAATCATTTTGATTCGATACAGGATCCGATTCAATTTGATTGGAATCTGGAAAGTTTTGCCTCAGTCAGAAATATTACAAGTCTGATCATTTAACAGTATATATCCATAATTTCGTATCTATTAAAAGAAAGCTGACACATGTGAGACTTAATTAGAGATGTAAACAGAGAGTTATGAAACCTGCAGCTGCAGAAGCCAGCGGGAAAAAAAAGAGGCAAACACAGCGCGGACCCGCCGACACATCAAAATCTGACTCTGATGCGTCGGGTCCGCGCTCTGTGTTCACGTTTGTATGCAGAATCCGTAAACCTGCTCCCAGTTACTGTTTTAGCTGCATGGTGTTTGACGACATGTTGTGAGGTTTAACCTGAGATGCTGGCGTTTCAGGCATAATAACGTTAATTTACAAATCGACACGGGATTTTAATGAATCAATATCACTTTATTCAATTTAGCATGGATTGTAATCAGAAAGGCGATAATCAAAACCCACCCCTAATCAAGAACTTGCAAAGTAAAAACATGATCAATGTAAGGTAGCCCTTTTGTTATTTACAGTTAACAAGAGGATTAGTGTTACTGTGCGCTGGCTGAGTCTGTTTCTTTTCTTAGAAATAGTTTCTCCTGCCCTGAAGAAAATCCACTTGCATGGAACAGAAGAGGCTGTGGAGTGCAGGAACCACACTGCAAGCTGGTAGATATGCAGGTATTCCTGGGTCCTGCAGACTATCACCTAAAAACAATAAACAAAATGATTTTCTAAACTGTGTAGCAATGTCATGTACGTATAGTGTCAAATACATTTTTGTAGTCTTCATCAGCTTTAATTCACATGGAAGTGTTCCTAAAGTCATATGCTGTAATGATATTTACATTATGAAAACATGATTTTGGACATTTCAAGTTTTTCACTTCGGCAGATAAAATGAATTGAGCAAAATCAACTCAAAATATTCCCACACGCCAGAACGTCCTCTCTTCCTCGCTGGCTCCATATCTGTCAGTGGAATGATCACCTCGTCGCTATCTGTCACCATCAACACACTCCACGAATCCCGTGGATGATTCACTTCCTTATATCTGTTTGAATCAGGTACCGAAGCAGTTACGTGCGTAATGAAGCTTCGGACGTCACTGGTCACGTGACTTTTGCCAAACGAAGCAAGCCTCGACACAGTGCTTCTGAACCAGTGTGTTGTTTTTTTCGACACACGCTCCGGAGCGTCAGCTTCAAGCGGGCCATCACTAGTTTTTGCATTTACATGTGGACGAGAAAAACTGAGAAAACGGAGAAAACGCAGCGTCAAAGGTGTGCGCATTTTTTGACGGCACACTGTGCACCAGGTTATTGTTTCGGTGAAATGAATTTCTACAATACTGTTACTGTTAATTCTACTCTCTGCAGTGTTTAAATGCTTACATATACACACACAGTTACTGTCCCTCCACACATACGACTCGGTTCTGCTTCTATGCCCCAGCTTTGTTTACTTTTTCCCACCGAGGCTTCTAGACTTCTGATTGGCCAACATTTCTGCACGGTTAGGAATATATCGCCACCTGTTGCTTTGGCATGTTCATAGCAGCGTTTTCCTTCATTTCTGCCTTTACGTGTGGACGGGATTATTTTTTAAAACGAAAACGGAAAATCTCCGTTTTCAAAAATACCCGTGTATGTGTGGACGTAACCTTTGACTACTGGGTTTTGTTGTTTTTTTTTGTTTGTTTGTTTGTGTGAAAGAATTGTTGAATGGCGACACCAGAAAATAATGGATGCGTAAAAGAAACTTGTCCTTGTCCTCGATGTAAATATGTAAAAGTTGTGTATGTTTCTGTTCTGTGTCTTGTGTACTGTTTGTCTGTATATGTGTCTTTCTTGCTGTTGTTACATCCAAATTTCCCCTTGTGGAACAATTAAAGGATTATTCTATTCTAAACTTGAACAGTCTGTCTTCCTATCACTTTCCTTGCTGCTTACGTTATGGTACCTCACAGAGATCTAAGTTGTCAACACTGATGACCCTGACCCTGTGCTATCAGAATATGACATTTTTCTAATTTATTAATAAGAACAATTGACATATTTTACATGACATGTATCAAACGCTGTTTACACTTCAATATTTGTCAAAGTTAAAGGAAATAAAAGTTTGACTCTTGGTTTGAAAAAGGAAACTGACAATGTTTTGACTGATTCATCCTCCCCAGACAAACTTGTAGTTTTGTATTGGATGGCCTCTGGTTTCCTTAAATTCAACAAGGAAAAAAAGCAAAGTGATTATTTTTGGACCAAGTTGGAATTCTGGCACCTCAGATCTTGATCTGCGCAGTTTAGTACCTTTTGTCAAATCACATGCTAAAAATTTGGGGGTTATATTTGATAATAAGTTTTCCTTTGAGAAACAGATTAGCTCAGAGATCAGTTGTACAGTGCTCTTTCTTTAAACTGAGGCTTTTATCGAAGGTGAGATCATTTTTATCTTTTAAAAACCTAGAACGGGCAATTCACGCTTTCATTCTTTGGACTACTGTAATTCTTTATATGCAGGCTTTAGCCAGACTGGTTTAGCACAGCTCCAGCTGGTCCAGAATACTGCAGCTCATCTCTTGACTCGGACAAAGACACATGAACATATCTCCCCGGTGCTCGCCTCACTCCACTGGCTCCCAGTCTGCTTTTGAATTACGTATAAAATTTTATTGGAGCCTCATAGGCCTACTACAGCTCTTAGATCAGGTGATCTTTTGCTCTTGGCTACACCAAAGTCGAGGTTGGTTCATAGAGGTGATCGGGCGTTTCCAGTCGTGGCGCCTAAATTGTGAAATGATTTACCTCTCCACATTAGAAAGGCCCCGACCGTCAGTTTGTTTTAAATCCAATCTGAAAACACATTTTCACTCATTGGCTTTCAAGACAGCATAAGAGTTATTTACATATTTACTTATTTATCTGTTATTTTGTATTCGCTATTTGATATTGATGCTATTTGATTTTGTTACTTCATGTTATTGTGTAATTCCTATCTTTCCTACAGCGGCCAACACTATTGTTGTAATTAAAAGTGCTATATAAATAAATAAATGATAAACGATATTGCCGGGTGACTTCCTGTTCTTCTTCTTTGGGTGGAAAGATATCAGATCCTTAATTTAATAGTACACTTGTGTAATTTAAATAATAATATTTTTAGGTACAGAAAATTAATATTCAGTGAATGCATTTGTGCTGTAAAAGAGAAAAAATCACAGCTGAAGTTATTTCAGTTCTGTGTTTTGTGTCTTTCTGTTCACTCCAGCAGTGGCTGCTGAATATCATCTCCCCCTTTGAACTTCTTCTGAACTTCAGACGGCTCCTTCTTTCATGTTTTCATTTTACATCAACATAATGACATTTTCTTTGTTGTTGCTGTGACTGAAAAAAGGAAATTATTTTCTCTTTTTTTGATATTTTGTTTTCTGTTAAGAATCTGAGTTGTTTGCTGACCTTGTGCCAGTGTCTGAGCCTCCGTGTCCATTATCACATCTGTACATTCATGGAAAGGAAAAAGTAAGTAATACAATAAAAACATAACAAAGGTAGAAAAATAAAACATTACAAAAGCTGCGTTACAAGCAAAAGCGGGTTTAAGAATTGACTCATTTGCAGAAAGTAGGGAAATGGCAAGTCACATGTTGCTTTATTTGCACACATTACATATGACAAGAACATGGTACCTATCAAAATGCTTCTGGAGTAATTATATATTGTAGTGTTCCACATAAACATATCATTATGTGCCCACCTGTCGTGCATGTACACCTTAAATAAACCTGCACGAATCTTCAGGTGTTTCACACAGTGCAGGGCTCTAGACTAACTTTTTGCCACAGTTGCACTGGTGCACCTATTTTTTTGGGGGGGGGGATTGCTGTCCACACAGACAATATTGATTGACTAACAATCTTATGCTTAAAGTGCGTTGGCACTCTTTGTCAATATTGTAGACAATGTTAAACTTAATCATCATCACGTCCTCCTCTGACGACCTGTTTGCTGCTGCCTGGCGCTGAAAGGCAGTGGTAGAGGGGACACTTGGGCAGTGCATTTATTGCTGCATATAATGTGTTTTCTGGATACACTGCTGCTTTTTCAGCATTCAGAGGTTAATGGCTCCATGTCAGAGCACTGGCTATGAATTTCAGAAGGATCAGGCCTTAACTTAACAAAGAAGTTATCAATTGTTCTTTTCATTTTTTCGCATTACCCACAGCTACATCCACCTCTGTCGGGCCTAGGCTGCTCATTAAGGTTGGGTATCATCATTGATTTCTAGAATCCATTCGATTCTGATTCACGAGGTCCCAATTTGATTCAATTTTGCCTCAGACAGTCAGAAATATTATAATTCTGATCATTTATCAGTACTGATACATGTGAGACTTCATCAGAATTGTGAGCATCACAGCAGATGCCTTTGTGTCAAAGTAACTGAGGATAAAACTCAGAAAAACATGAAGGAGATTTTCCTGGCCTGGCTTTTTATAGCAGATAACCTTAAAAATATTCTGCAACATTCTGCAATTTTGCATAGTTTTAAAAAGTTTAAATGTCTTCAGTATTAAACAGCAGAAATTAGGCTATCTTGTCCGAGGTCATTAAGTTAAAAAAAAAAAAAAGACAGCGGCCGACAGCGCTGTAAACAACGGTAGACTGATGGGTAGCTCGGGGTGGCTGTAGCTCAGGTGGCAGAGCAGGTCAGCCACTAATCAGAAGGTTGGTGGTTCGATCCCAGGCTGCCTCCTGGCTACATGCCAAATATCCTTGGGCAAGATACTAACCCCATGTTTGCCTACTGGTGGTGGTCAGAGAGCCCGGTGGCGCCAGTGTCCGGCAGCCTCGCCTCTGTCAGTGCGCCCCAGGGCAGCTGTGGCTACAACGTAGCTTGCCATTGCCAGTGTGTGAATGACTGAATGTAGTATAAAGTGCTTTGAGGTCCTTAGGGACTGAGTAAAGCGCTATACAAATGCAGGCCATTTAATAAACAAAGCAGATTTGAGATGGAAAACGGTTCTTGAAGTACAGAGAGAGAGAGAGCTGTGCATGAAGTGTGATTTTTATCGTGGTGGAGGCAAAACAGCAAAAGTCAGAGGGAATTCATGACAATATTTATCAAATGTGAAGCATCGTTTGGATCTTCTTTTGCTGCTGGTTCAGTGAATTTTGGCTGGACAGAGACAAAACCTGCAGCTCAGAATCGAGCGCAAAAAAAGACATAAACACAGAGCGGACCCGACACATCAGAATCGGCGAGCTGTCGGCTTTCAGCCCCGATGTCGTGTCCGTCTACGGGCCGTCGGGTGAGAAAGCCGAGAAAGACAAAGCTGATTCTGATGCTCTGCGTTTACGTTTTTGTGTGGAGTCCGTTACCTGCTCTCATTTACTGTTTGGTGGTTGTTGAAATAGTTTTGTGAGCTTTAACCTGAGATTCTGGCGTTTCTGGCAAAACACATTTAAAAGTCAATTTAATTCATCGATATCGCTTTATTCAAGCTACTCACTTCTCTCTGTCCACCTGCCCTGCACTTTCAAATGTACACACGGACTACATGAATATCTGGACCACGACCAATCAGAGAGGTCCCGCCCCTGACTATCTCTGATTGGTTTAGACCACGATAGGGGCATAAAGTGTGTCTGCTGTTGACCACACGGAGACTTTCAGAGTTGCGGAGTATTTTTTTTTTTATGTTACTCGAACAGGTGGTCGCACTGGTGCGACCTAAGATTTTTTTTAGTCGCACCATTGAAAAATTTGGTCACACTCTAGAGCCCTGCAGTGACTGGTTTAAAACCAGTCTACAGCACTGGGTGCACAAATAGATTCAATCAAACACGTTTACACACTTCCAGTAAGGCACAGCTGTGAACCATCGCAGTGTGCCAGCCCACAAATATGATGAATTATAAACTTATAATTATAACGCATTAACTTTGATGGTTTCCATTTTGAGGGGCAGCATAGACACAGTGTATAATTTAATCAATTGTTTCCAGGTCAACTTATCTGTTTCCATGTCAGTGTAATTACTGGACTCTGCACCGCCACGTCCTAATAATAAGTGGCATGAAAATAGAAGGAGACAAATTGCCCACATTTGTTAGGGGCCGGGGTGGTTGGAGTTCTGTTATTGTTTGGTGTCAGATTATTGTCTCAGCATCAAGTGTTCACGAGTCGACTCGTACTTGGCGTTTCACTGCCCTGCCTCAGCCACCTCCTTCCCATCCTCGCCCCAGTCTGTTTGTGACAAGTACGCTCCCTATACCTACCCATGCCTTCTGTGGCCATAGACTGTTCAGTAACTGTCCATCTACTATAGTTTACTCGAGTGTCCACGTCAGCTCACCGTAGGATAGGACCAATAGCAATTGGTATTATAAAATCATGTGACCCTGTAAAGATAAAACCCAGAAATCTGCAGAATGTGTGATAAAGAAAAAGAAAAAATACAGCCAGTTATACCTACATGGGCAAAAGATGTAATTTAGAACCCACAGATATCAATTTAAAACAACAGCTGTGTCACACATCTGGTTGATGATGGATGTCTAGGGAACTAATGTGAGCTGCTGGAATGGAGACAGATGTGTTTGATAAACTTCTACTGTTCCCAATAATTCATTATTTTATTAAAATACAATAACTTGTAAAAGTATGATTACCATCTCATTTCGTCCACAGTTCAGCGTATGGACACAAAGTGGAAGCTGCTGAAATCCTTTGTCTCTTTCCAGAACACGTTTCCAGGTCATGGAGCTTTCAAAGAAAACATAACTACAGTCGGTCAACATGATTCATTGTAACAGACAAAAAGTTCATATAATAGTAATATTTAGTAGGATTAATGATGAGAATAAGATAATGATTCAGCTGTTTAAACTCCATTATCAGTATCAGTTTCAGTGGGTTCTCATTGAATCCACTTTTAGTCCACCATCACATGAGCAGCATGTCAAAGATTTTGCTAAGTAATTCCTGTGCAGTCAAATATTTGTGCATGTTGGAGTTATTCTTTGTTGTGATCAATGTTGGGTCATTACTCAAAAAAACGTAAGCAATTGCACATATCACACTTTTCATAAAAGTAATGCAGTATGTTGCTTATTTACTCCCAGGAGAAAGTAATTTGTGACATTACTCTTTACATTATTTCTGCTTGTCTCCTGAAACGCCTTGTTTCATCATTATTAACTTCCACACACACCAACACAAATCCTAATGAGGACCAAGGTTATTATCGTTAACGAAAACTAACGAAATAACGAAAACTAGAAGTGAAAAAACATTTTCGTTAACGGAAATAAAAATAAAAACAAAAAAAAGGAAAACTAACTAAAACTGTAATGAGTGTTCACAAAACTAACTAAAATTAACTGAATTTATAGCAAAAATGTGTTTAGTTTTCATTGATGTGTGCGTGTCATACAATAGTAAAGGGTGAAAAAGAAGTTTCGTTTCCAGATTTTTTTTTCTTGCTGTGTCTCATTATGCCAGCAGGTGGCAGTACGTTAGTCGAGTCGTCTGTGTCGCTGCTCCGTCCACGCGCAGAATCATTTCAGTAAAAGTCGGGAGAAAGCGCCAGAGTCCAATTTGGGATTACTTTGAATATGACCGTGTTTTGGATAAAGCAAGTGTCTTGTAGTGGAAAGAGACAAATTATGAGGGACATTTCTAAAGGGAAAAAAAATCCCACAAACCTTAAAGTGCGCTTGAAAAGCTCACACAAGAAGGCTAACCTAGCTTACCTTGAGAAGGTAAGGGAGCACACTCAACCCTCATCCCCAGAAACAGAAGCTAACACCAGGCAAGGCAGCGTGATGCATCCCGAGACAACAGGACTGGGATATCTACATAACTATGTGAGTCAATTGCCTTAACACCCGGTGCTGCAAGAGTTAATAGTCTCATTGGGGCCAAGATATACATTTTATAGTTGCCTGGTATCAATGGTTGTTCATCTGCCTTTATTTATTTATTTAAAGAACCCATAGGTGGGAATGTGAGTTGTCTGTCTCTGCGTGTTAGCCCTGCGACAGACAGGCGACCTGTGCAGGGTGCAGGGTATGGTAGCTGGAATAGCAACATACCCAAGGATAAGCAGAAGAGCATGACTGATATGATGAAACTGGGATTTTGTTACACTTAATTATTGCAAACACAACTAAAACTATAACTGAAACTAATCAAAACTAAACTGAAACTAAGGATTTTCAAAAAAAAATAAAAACTAAACTAGCAAACAATTGGTAAAAACTAATTAAAACTAATATAAAATTGAAAATCTGAAGTCAAAACGAAATAAAAATAAAAACTAATGAAAATTGCAAAACTATTAAAACCCTGATGAGGACACACATATGAGCTTTCTCTCATTATTCAGGTAGGAGCGCAGAGCAAAAATGCAACCAGTGCAAAGAGACTTTAACGTGGTCTCCATGGTGATTCTACTGTAGAAACATGGACAGGTAGTCAAGTTGCTGACTGATCGCCAGCTTGTGACCTGTTGAAATGGCCTGTAAATGGCCTGTATTTATACAGCGCTTTACTAGTCCCTAAGGACCCCAAAGCGCTTTACATATCCAGTCATCCACCCATTCACGCACACATTCACACACTGGTGATGGCAGCTACATTGTAGCCACAGCCACCCTGGGGCGCACTGACAGAGGCGAGGCTGCCGGACACTGGCGCCACCGGGCCCTCTGACCACCACCAGTAGGCAACGGGTGAAGTGTCTTGCCCAAGGACACAACGACCGAGACTGTCCAAGCCGGGGCTCGAACCGGCAACCTTCCGATTACAAGGCGACCTCCCAACTCTTGAGCCACAGCCAGGCCCTGTTGAAGTTTATAGTTGCACATACTCTGCACATACTAATCTTTGAGAGCGTGTGTGGGAAACCGTCCAGAAGTGGTGGCTCGTCATTTGCGACCTCTCGAAAACTCATAAGTTGATGTTTTTGAACCGTAGCGGTGAGTGAGAGGAAGGACGCTAGCATCAACTAGCTAGCCGGTCGTCACGGCAAAGCTACAAGAGCGTCTCTCAGCATGGGCCCGAAAAAAGTTCTGTCAGCCGAGGAAGGAGACGATATTAAGAAGTCGCTGGAGTTTATGACAGAGGAGATTTCTACTGTCAAACTGCAGCAGAAAGCCATCCTGGACCTGGTCGAGGAAGTTAAGGCTCTCCGCATCCAGAACGCCGAGAAGGATCGGCGGCTGGCGTACCTGGAGAACAGAGTGGCGGATTTGGAGCAGTACACCCGGATGAACGATGTTATCATCACGGGGCTTCGCATCAAACCCCGGTCATACGCCCGGGCGGTCGCCACTGACAATGTAGGAGGGCCAGGAGAGGAAGATGTCAACTCCACGGAGCATCAAGTGGTTACCTTTCTACGGTCCAAAGGTGTGGAAGTGGATTATAACAACATTGAGGCTTGCCACCCTCTACCCCGAAAAAATGACAGTGACAAACCAGCCATCATTGTGAGATTTGCAAACAGAAAACAGAAAACAGCACTGTTAAAACAAGGAAAGAAACTGAAAGGATCCGATGTCTTCATGAACGAACATCTGATAAAAAGAAATGCGGACATTGCCAGGAAAGCACGTTACTTGAAGAAACAGGGAAAAATTCAAAATACATGGACCACCAACTGCAAAGTATTCATTAAACTCAATGGAACACCGGAACAAGCCAAAGTGTTGGTCATCAGAAATATGGAAGAGCTGGACAAATACTGAGGTCAACTTACTCTGGAGGTATGAATACACATGTGACGTGACACACAACACAACACATGGCACAGTCCAAAAGAACTTCATCTGCATCCGGCAACAATATCAACATAACTCATTGGAATTCTCTGTATGATAATCTGGAACTGAGAACATTTCGATACACAGACCATAATGTTCTAGACTTAGAAAAGGATATAGACCCGGAAAATAATTTCTTCTACAACATCAGCTGTAACTGCTGCTACTTCACTGATGAACAGTTTAAGCACACCAACAACACGGAAAATAAATTATCAATAATCCATTTTAATAGCAGAAGTCTGTATGCCAACTTCAACAATATAAAGGAATATCTAAATGAGTTGACAAATCCATTTGGAATTATTGCCATTTCTGAAACATGGATCAATGCGAAGAAAGGAATGGACTTTGGACTGGAGGGATATGAAGTGAATTTTGTAAATAGAAGGAACAAGAGTGGAGGGGGAGTAGCTGTGTATGTGGATAAAAACCTAAACTACAAGGTGGTAGAAAGTATGACAACTGTAATTGATAATTTACTAGAATGTATAACAATTGAAATTTATAAGGAAAAAGAAAAAAATGTAATAATTAGCTGTATATATAGAACACCTGGCTCTAGTATTCAAGTATTTAATGACTTCATAGAGGAAATATTCTCTAAAACAAATCAAAAAGTTATGTTTATCTGTGGTGATTTTAATATTGACCTGTTGAATCCAAAAAAGCATAAAATGACCGACGAATTCCTAAACACTATGTACAGTTTGAGTTTACATCCTAAAATAACCAGGCCTAGCAGAATTACACCACATTGTGCCACCTTACTTGACAATATTTTCACTAACAATATGGAAAACAACATTGTGAGCGGAATATTAATTAATGACATCAGTGATCACCTACCAGTTTTTGCAGTTTATGACACTAATTATAAGAAAAATCAGCATGAAGAACAACTGAGATACAGACGTGTAAGGACAGAAGAAACTATGACTGCATTTAAGAACGATCTATTAAATCAGGACTGGGACAATGTGTACAAAGAAGCTGATATTGATATTGCATATGGCATATTTTTAAGAATATTCATGGAGTTGTACGATAAAAACTGTCCAACAATAAAATACAACAGAAAGCACAAATATTCAGATAGACCATGGCTCACTAAGGGTTTACAAAATGCATGTAAAAAGAAAAATACACTCTATAGGGAATACCTAAAACAAAGACCAAAAGATGCTGAAAATAAATATAAAAAATACAAAAATAAGTTGACCAATATTATACGTGTATGTAGAAAGGAGTATTATAGTAAAATATTGAACAACAATAAACATAATATGAAAGGAATATGGGATGTTTTAAACGGTATCATTAAAAATAATTCTGGACAACAAAGTTATCCACAATACTTTATCGATAATGGCAATATTATGGAAAACACTGCTGATAAGGTCAACAGCTTTAATCATTATTTTGTAAATATTGGACCAAAACTGGCAGAACAAATTCCTGAGTCACTGCCATCAGTAGAATGTAGTGAAAACCTGATTGATAGGAACCCTAACTCAATGTTCCTCACATCAGTGGAGGAAAAAGAAATAATTGACATTGTACACATGTGTAAATATAAAACATCTACTGATTGTAATGATATTGACATGAAAATCGTCAAGAAGGTCATTGAAGGAATTGTAGGACCTCTAACATATATTTGCAACTTATCATTTCAGACGGGAAAAGTGCCAAACAAAATGAAAATAGCTAAAGTTGTGCCGCTGTATAAAACCGGGGATAGACGCCACTTCACAAATTACAGGCCTGTTTCTTTACTACCACAATTCTCCAAAATCCTAGAAAACCTGTTTAATAAACGATTAGACAAATTCTTAGATAAATATAAATTACTCTCTGACAGTCAATATGGATTCAGATCAAAAAGATCAACATCTCTGGCATTAATCGAATCAATTGAGGAGATTACGAATGCTATAGATCAGAAACAGTATGCAGCTGGAGTATTTCTGGATCTCAAGAAAGCATTCGACACAATCAATCATGACATATTAATTAATAAACTGGAACGGTATGGGATTAGGGGGGTTGTACTGCAATGGGTGAAAAATTATTTAAGTGACCGGAAACAATTTGTGAAGCTGGGTGTCCATTCCTCATCATGCTTGGACATTGCTTGTGGTGTTCCACAAGGCTCTGTACTGGGTCCAAAATTATTTATTATTTATATAAATGATATTTGTAAGGCATCTGATATATTAAAATTAGTATTATTTGCAGATGACACAAATATTTTTTGTTCTGGGGGGAATCTAAAGGAGCTGCTGGATACAATTACTTCAGAAATGTGCAAAATTAAAAAATGGTTTAACAGGAACAAACTATTGCTAAATCTAAGTAAAACTAAAATTATCTTATTTGGGAATTCCCTTAGAAATGCACAAGTGCAGATTCATGTAGATGGTGTGGAAATTGAAAGAGTACTTGAACATAAGTTTCTTGGTGTGATTATAGATGATAAATTAAACTGGAAGTCTCATATAAATCATATACATAACAAAATTTCAAGAAGTGTCTCAATCTTGAGTAAAGTAAAACACATTCTGGACCACAAATCACTCCACATTCTCTATTGTTCCCTGATTGCACCGTATTTGAATTACTGTGCAGAGGTTTGGGGCAATACTTACAAATGTTCGCTATCATCAATCTTTATATTACAAAAAAGGGCCATAAGGATAATCCATAAAACTGGTTACAGAGATCATACAAATCCACTATTCTTAAAATCAAAAATTCTAAAATTCACAGATCTGGTTCATTTTCTCACAGCACAAATTATATATAAAGCAATAAATAACCTGCTTCCTGACAATTTGAGGGGGGAATTAAATTTAAAACATCCTCGTATCCGTACAACATTAAAAAGTTTTTGCATCTCTGTGTGTGGAGTGAAGCTGTAGAACAGACTAAGTAAAGATATGAAGCAATGTCCAAGCATGGCGCAGTTTAAAAAGCGGTTTAAGGATATGGTTTTTACAGGGTACAGGGAAAAGGTAGAGATTTGATAGGGTGTTCTTGTCTAATATTTTCATGTGTGTGCGCATGCACGGGTTTGTTGGTATGGGTATATATATATATATATATATATATATATATATATATATATATATATATATATATATAATTGTAGGTTGTGTATCCTTGAGGTGTTAATGGGGTTATTGAAAATGTGTATATGTGCGTATGTGTGTATATACGTATGTATGGATAGATAGAAACATATATGTGTATATATTAAAAAAAAAATTACACATAACATATAATGTAATTGCAGGGAGGTATTTCTGTAGTCTATTGATACTAGATAGTGGAAAAGGGGTGGGATTAAATGAGCTTATGCTTCTTCCTGCTCCTTTTTGAACATGGACGTTATTTGGAGTTGTGGTTGCTCGTTTTCCTTTTGTTTGCTTTGTTCATTTGTCTCTTTTAATTCTATTTTTTTTATACTTTTTCAACATGTTCAAAATAAAGATTCAATCAATCAATCAAGTTCAGGGCCTGGCTGTGGAGCCGAGAGCTGAGGTTAAGATAGCAGGATAATGCAGCTGTTTGTCTGTATCCACACTGTGGACTGTGCCTGCCACAGCTGACTGTGCATCAACTGACATTAGCTGATTATTGTATAAGTGGAACTGATGAGCAGGATCAGGCAAGCAGATTAACAAGCCCAAAGAACTGAACTACTCAGAACTGGTTCTTGATTCGATCCTCATATAGGGATATGTATGAAGTGGATTTTGAAACAACCTCCCAGTTACCGTGTTTTTTTGTACACACCCAACTCCAAAATAGGAACACTGTGTGAGAAAAAAAACAAAATGCGATGATCTGTAAATATTATAAACACTTATTTTATTCACAATAGAACATCGAAAAAATCAAGTTTTTAAACCTCTTGGCTGAATGGCATAAATCACCGTCAAAGGAGCTTGCAAAGAAAAGCGTCTGGACTTCTTTAAGTTGCTTGAAGACGTTTCACCTCTCATCCGAGAAGCTTCTTCAGTTCTAAGGTCAAATGGTGGGGAGTCCCAGATATAAACCTAGTGGGAGTATCCCTCCACAGAGGGACAAAAGGACCCCCTGATGATCCTCTAATCGCCTGAGCCAAGGTGTGAAACTGGGTGTGGGTCCCAATCAGCCAGGGTTTTGGGTGAGCTCATAAATCACCCTTTTTGTTTATTTTTTATTTCATCTTTAAAAGCGTTTACCTCGCCTTTGGTGTCATCCTTGTCAGCACAACTTCACATGTGTGGGTCTAAAGAGCTTGGCAAGAAAAGCATCTGGACTTCTTTAAGTTTCTTGAACACATTTCACCTCTCATCCAAGAAGCTTCTTCAGTTCTAAGAGCAACTGTCCCTAAGAGGTCCATGGGCCTCATAAGGGATGACAACATTGTTCCTTTTGTCCTTCTGGCCCTCCCTAGTTGGTGTCTTATCTTCTTTTCTGTGCATCTTTGCTGACTTGATGAAAGCTCAATTAGGATGACCGCATGTTTTAAGAGCCTCCATTACATGTGTGTGTGTTTCCTCATTTTCCCTTTTCAATTTAGGTGTGATCACCAGATTTAGTGATACTTCAATAAAAAACAAAGACGTGATCTAAATTTAGCTAATGGTCCCTTCAGGATCATCTCCTTGTGCACAACTGGACCTGCTATGATTTGACCACCTACTCTGCAGAAGTCCTGTTCTGGCTAATTAGCTACATGTATCCTTAACATGACTGAGCAGATAAACAAACCTAAATGCTCTTCATGTTTGTAACTTTAATTCTGTTTACTGTTATTTCCCATGTGAACCCATGTGAAGAAAAGTTCTTAGGTTCACTCTTCTCTTCATCATAATTGCTCCTTTGTAACTCTATTATCTACCACACACACACACACACACACACACACAGATACACACCAACAGGATTGCATCCATAAACCCACGTGTCCCTCTTGTAATTCCAGTATCGCTTTTTGCCTCGTTGCAGTATCTCAGCCACTCTTATCTCTGCATCCACATGTTCTCTGGCTCTCTCTCTCTTTCTCTCTAGGATCATTGGCTGTCTGTCAAATGATACCAGACCCAGGGATCACACACACACACACACACACACACACACACACACACACACACACACACACACACAAACAAACAAAGGGATCTGAGTTTTCTGGAGTTCTTCTTAATCCAAGGCACTCAAATGGGTTTCAGCCTCTTTGTTCTGTTGTTCTGGGCCAACAAAGATTAGGGAATACTTGTACTGATTCATCTGTAAGTAAAAGTGTAGATGTCTCCACAGTGGCCGTTGTTATTGAAATGAAGAGTAATAAATCGCTTGTGTGACAAACAGGAAGTGACCTCAAAAGTTAAAAATGAATGCTGTAGTTTTGTGGCCTGGATATGAAAAGAAACATTGGAAAATGACAATGAAGACAGCAGCTGACTTGGAGGAGACAGAGAGGGACAGTTGTGATCTCAGTCACTGTTCATTCTATCAGGAAATGGGAGACATCTATCTTGTGGGAACGGCAGCCTACGTGGCTGTGGAAACCTGTTGGTGTCCAATACTGAGTGTTCTGCCTCTGACAGCATGGATGACCCTGC
Source organism: Diplotaxodon limnothrissa (assembly GCF_057381915.1). Taxonomy (NCBI): domain Eukaryota; kingdom Metazoa; phylum Chordata; class Actinopteri; order Cichliformes; family Cichlidae; genus Diplotaxodon; species Diplotaxodon limnothrissa. The sequence goes on from NC_140597.1 coordinate 20,781,068, forward strand.
CAGAAACAGTTCAGATTAGGAAAAGCTTTGTAACAAGGTTCTCATGGCACACACACTTTTCACATGGACATGAAAATAATTAAAGCAAAGAATAAAAAAAATACTGTGGCAGAAGTTCACGCACGTGAACGGACATGAACGCTGTGGTAATTCAGATCTTTAAATGATTTTGTTCAACTGCTCTTGGAACGATTTTACAAGCACAGTGTTGATCGAAAGGTTCATTACTGTTAGTTCATTAGTGATCATGATTGACTACAATTAGTATTTTCTATAATGGTTACTCCACCACATGTGCACACTCTTTAACAGAAAGCTTTTTTAATACAAAAATATCGTGATTAACGATGAATTTGTAAAATTTGCTTTTTCGCTAACAAACAGAAAAAATCTCACATTATTATAATGTTATAATTATTATAATGTATTTTATTTTTAGTATATATAAGTGTAATGTAGATGGAAGTAGCATTTGAAATATGTGTTGTGTGTGTAGTTATTTTTGTGTTTTGTTTTCACATTTTCATGTAATGAAATGTGCTATAAAAATAAAATTGTCATTGAGACACATTGAGATTCTGGGACATTTCAGATGACCCAAATAAAAGAAGGGATGGAAATCGAAATAAAAATTAGAGTTTTTTCTTTCCTTTTTTCATAGCCAGCAAGTACAAATAGTAGAGGAGATTGTATGATTCAGAGGGGATGAGAGATACTTCTTTAAAAGATGAGCTATCAGGTGAGAGCAGCTGCATCTCCATGCATAAATCAGGAGGAAAAAGGGACAGATAGTCAAGTGGTGTGATAAAGCCAGACACAAAGATATAGACCGAAAGTCATCACCAATTCAAAAGACTGAAATATAAGTGAGAGCAAAATGAGATGCAAATAGGAAAGCAAAACAACCCACAGAGAGACTGAGAGGAAAAACAGACGATGGCCCAAATAATCACCCAGTTCTATCAAACGCTCGCCTGGGCGTTTTCACGTCAAAACTTTCAAAGCGAAGACAAGTCTGAAGAAAAGAATGCAAGGGCATTATCTACCACAATACAAGCTTTATCGACAAACTCCCACCTTTTCTGATAAAGGAAGCCAGAACTACAGGGTAGACAGGCAGAGGGAAAAGGCAGTGCAAGGACATTCGTCGCCAACAACGATTTTGACAAAAACCGTAAACTCCTCAGTGTTTCTGTTTGGGCCTGTTTATCTGAGCACCACAGGGACATAAGAAAGAAGAACACATACTTCCAGATATAAGACTCTTCTCATTTCTTTGACTCTGAGGACCTGCTCGCCTCTATCTAATAGTCCTTCCTCTCCATCTCCAAACCGCTCGCCTCTCTGCTGTGTTTCTCTCTTGCTCTACCTCTTTCTTTTGCTTGCTTCAGTGTGTCTCACTCTAACACATGGTATTATTTTTTTACGTGTTTTCTCAAAGGTTGCACTCGTTTGTCTGGTGCTCAAATTTATTTTTCTTGCCAGTTATTCCAGCTAGTCTTACGGTGTGTTCACACCGAACGCGATAGAGGCAGGCAGAGCGTCAGGCTTACATGTAAAGTCAATGGAAAGGCGCGATGACCCGCGATTGCGGCTCCCGCGAAAATTCGGAAGCAGATTTGTGTTGCGAAAACGCCAAAACACCTGAAATGCAAATTTATCATGTTTGGTTTTGATAACCCTCACGTCCAATAGAAAAAAACAGTACAAAAACACCCATAACTATGAGCCTCATTCGGAAATAGACACCTGCACCGCGAGGGAAAAAGGCGCACGAAAGTGGCAGGCAGATGAAGACAAACGGCGACATAATAATACTTTTACGTTTTGCAATCTACAAAGGTTTGCACTTTGAGAATCAATTGTGAGAACTGTGACCAATGTTCATGTGTGTGTGTGGAAAAAAGTGTATAAAGTGCGTGACCAGGGGCTAGTTATTCTGAGAACCCCTGCTGCAATAAATGAGGGACCACTGTCTACTCTATGATTATTATATTCAACCTGTTAACATTTAATACTGTATTGATAGAACCAACTGATTCTGAAGCAGAGCATCCCCTGTTGCTTCTCCTGGCTGCCCAGTCCCTGAGCTCCTGCTGCTGCACCCACAGGTATGTACAGCAAGCACTGATACCTTTTTACTCGGTGGGATTGCCTTGTGATCACCTTTACTAAATGTCTACAACCAATCTGATTATATCCTGTTTTTGTTTTTTTCAATGTTGAAATTAAAATCTAGTAGCAGTCTTCTCATTTCTTTGTGTTTTGTGCTGTTTTACAGGCCCACAGGGGAGGACGGCTCCGAGGCAGATGAGGGACAGGTCCCAGGACAGTCCATCGGTGGTGGAGCTGGAGCCACACCAGTCTCCAATGGAGCATTTCCTCCTCAGCCTTGTTCCTGCTCTGGAGAGCAGCTGGTCCTTTTTATTCCTGTCTCTCTGTAAATACTTATATTTTATATATTTATGTTTAATGTTTTTCTGTTTGAGAATTCTAATATTATTTCAAATAAATTTTTATAATGACTAATGTCTCAGTTCTACTACACAGCAAATGTTGGCACACGACTTGACACATGTAGAATTTATTTCATATTATACTAATGACAAAATATACTAATACAGTGGGATGCAAAAGTTTGGGCAACATTGTTAATAGACATCATTTTCCTGTATAAATCGTTGGTTGTTACAATAAAAAATGTCAGTTAAACACATCATACAGGAGACACGCACAGTGATATTTGAGAAGTGAAAAGAAGTTTACTGGATTTACAAGAAGTGTGCAATAATTGTTTAAACAAAATCAAGCAGGTGCATAAATTTGGGCACCACAAAAAAGAAATGAAATAAATATTTAGTGTATATCAATGTGTGTGTCTCCTATATGATATATAGGGTGCCTTTGTCTGGACGTGCTTCCCATCCAGAGCTGCACAGCACAGAGGGAAGTTCCAGCGCTCCTGGAATCCCTCTGTGATGGACCGCCAGTCTCCAGGTGAAGGCACAGCCATGAAGTCGTCCACTAGACAGTCCCAGATGGCCGTCGCTGCCTGGGGGGTGATCTGACACACCGACTCTGTAACTGAACGCTTGGTGCTGAAGGAGTCCGTGGTGACAAGGAACCTGGACAAAAAACTTAAATCTTACATAAAACATTTTGTAATTATAAGGATAATTACAAAATGTATATTAGATAATATCTAAAACAGTTGTGTTTTGTTTTAACTTTAACATATTATAATTTGATTGGTAGCAACTTTTACAACTACAGTGAGCCAATCACTCATAATTCCTAAACATGTCAATCAGGTAGGAATGAAGTGAGACATTAATAGAAATAAAGAGTTGTATGTTGACATGTAGCCCTTTCCTTGCTTAAATCATTAATATTTTTGAAAAATTAATCTGTGATAAGACAGCTTATCAAGATAGAACCATGTAACTAAAGATGAACCAAACTGTTCAGTTTTATCTAACTCTGTTTTAATAAAGGCTGGTGACCCCTGTTATAGAGTCTGACAGCTGCAGGGATTATATACAAATATTCAACTATCCCAGAATCAAACCAGGTCTAAATAAAAAGGAGTGAGTATCACTACAAAGGTTAACTCAGTGGTCCTAATGCTACAGTTTGATATCAGCAAACACCGAGCGCATACATTGATGTGACACCACAGCCATGCTATCATCGCAAACACTGATAACAGCATAAATCGAATTAAATCGGGACTTGATGAGAGCTTCTGAGTATCACTAGAAATATTATAAATAGTCTCTGTACCACAGTTTGCTTTCAGTAAACACCGACAGCATTCACTGTTAGCATAGCACATCCATGTTAGCAGTGTATAAATGGATGGTTTAGCATATATTAGCACAGGTATCAATAAAGGACTACCGTATTAAATACTTTTACTAACCTCAGGCAGATGGACAGGCGCTCTGCAGGTGGGATTGAGCGCCTGTAATTGGTGTCTAGACGGGCGATTCTGGGACCGACGCGGGACAGCAGGTCCTCAAACTGGCCAAGTGAATGACGGTGATAGCGCTGGAATCTGCCGTCATCCAGGCGCAGCTCCTGGAGCAAGTGGTGAAACTCACCAAACTGCTCACACCTGATGGACCCAGGTACGGCGAGGACGTCCTTAACGCCGCTGCTCTGCTCTCCACAGTAAATAGAGAAGGGAGACTCTCTCTTCAAGCGCTAGCTCGACAGCTGATATCTTGCAAAGATACCGGTCTGGCACAACTTCCTCCCACATCCCTCCCACATTTCCGGTTCACGCGCGTTAAAATATGATATTTTGGGGCGCGATGGATTTTTCTTGGACACGCGTAGAGGTGCGAATGTGCACGGGTCAAATTAGGGGCGTTTGGGGCTTTTTTTTCGCGTCCATCGCGTTCGGTGTGAACACACCGTTACTGATAAACAATAATGGTCATCCAACATGTCCAGGTAAGAGTTTAGCACTGTGGTTTTGCAGAACATGGGTTGTTGGTTTGAACCTCCTTGCTGTCTAGCTCTATCTATGTTTTTCTTGCACCTCTGTGAGCTTCCTCTGGCATCCTCCTATAGTCCAAAGATATACAGATTAAATTAACTAGTTATTTACTGTAAATGTTATTCTTCTAAAAAGAAATACACATTTAGTTTGGTTACCCTGTCAAATATACAACAAGTTAACAAAGTGTGCAGACTTTGTCAAGAGAAAAACAGTCATAGGACAGAATCCTAAATCCCAAAGGAGAACAAGGGGACCCACATTTTTCCTTGGATCTGGAGCTCCAGAAGGACACAAGAACTGGACCACAAGGCTTTCTAGCCTGGACACAACCAACAGAATGTTACCAGAGCAAACTAACTGGAGATTAAAGTTACTATCACAGCACAGTGTAGACAATCAAAATACCACCAAAAAACTGCTTATTTACACACTATTTTGTTTCACTCACGTTAAAATGATCATTATGATGGTTTTATTATATTACTGGATTATACACAGGTTACATGCTAACTTATAATGATACTTATTATACTGCATGATTCGCTTTAAAATGAGTGTCATATACACAAATCGGGGTGCGAATGCACGTTTGTGTCTGCGTGCGCCTGTTCGTCTGTGTTTATATGTCAGCTTGGGTCTTAGACTCTCTGGGAACATCTCAGGTTCTCCGAGGTATAGAGGCCTATCTCCCCTCACCACACTCCCTGCTGGTGGCTGATGTCCTCAGACGGTGGTTTGGTGGTTCTTGGTGTCTGGGGCTGGGCGCTCATGTATGTACCGACTCACTCCTGGTGGCCAATTGGCGGGGCCTGGCACCTGTGGCCCGGCTGGGCCCCTTCCCGGGGGTGGGGTGCCCTCAGGCCTCTGGGCCTGAGGACCGGTCCTCTCTGGCACAGCTGGCTGCCGGCAGAGCCCCGCAGTCACTGCAACCCCCTCTGGCCTCTTCTCCGTAGCTGCTGGGTGACCTCTCGTTTGGGGCTCTTCTCAGCTCTTCCCAGGAGGGTGGCACGGTTGCCCCCCGGTGGTCCTCCTTGGGTCCTCGTATTCTGGGGCCTCTGGATGTCTGGGGCCTGGATCTCCTCCATACCTGCTTCATGCCCTGGGGGACGGGGCTATGGCTCCCCACACTCCCTAGCAGATCGCTACATGGAGAAACCTTTTGAATACAAGCATGCTGATCCACACAGGTGTGCACACAGGTCTTCACAGACACCAACTACACCTTTCTTGGCTGCTACCTCAAAGCACATTGTGCGCTGTCGATCTTGCGTGCTGCACAATAACATGTAATATTTAGTATCAACTCTTACCTACTGTTAGCTAGTTTGTTGTGATGGTGTCGTATTTATTATGTTGCTCTTTCTTGTTTGTTTTCTCTTTTGTTTTTTCTTATCTCCATACAGGTGACTCAGGTGTTTTGTTTCTTTTTTTTCTTCCCCCCTTTCTCACCATCTCTTCTCTCCTCTATTTTTCTTTCTCTCCCTCTCTTTCTTTCATTCTTTCTCCCTGTCCTACCCCCCAGTCATGTCTGTCCCGTCTGTAGCAACTGAAAATCAAATACATACATAATTATAATAAAGGTCAATCAAATGGACAAACATGGCAAGGCCATGATGATCCACTTGGTAAAGTAAATCCGCTTTGGCATCTTTCTTGGCCTTCAGACAACAATTCTGATGGCTAAAGATCCAAACGGGACAGGCAAAAAAAAAAATTACAAAATTAAAAAATAAAATGAGTGTCATAGAAGAGCGAATGCTGCCAACCTCTGCTATTCAGAAGTTTTCTTTCAACCTTTGTATAACTCAGAAATTGGAGCTATGTAATGTTGAGGTTAAATCTGTGGAAGCCATCTTACATTCAGGTTGGATTTGCACTTTTCTAAAACCAAAATTTTGTTTGATTCCAGCTGAATTCAAGTCATAAACATGGACTTGTTGCAATTAACACCTGCTTATTATAAAGGTACTAAGACCGAGGCCAGTTCCTTTCTGGGCTTGCTCATGCACCCATGTCATTTCAACATTTGCTTCTATTCTTGATAGTCTTTGATCTTTTCTTTCATCTGTTGGTCCTTCCCAATCTTTTCTCTCCCCACATCATATCATTTGACAAAAGGAAAGAAGATTTGACAAAGCAAAGAACAAAAGAACCTCCAGGGGATTCTGTTAAAGCCAATTTAAAAAACGAAGGGGCCACAGGCTTGCTGGAAGACAGAAAAATGAATGGAAAGGCTTACTGTGGTATAAAGCACAATCCAACCATACATGCTTAAAAACACACAGGTGGAGACAGAGCTGCATGTCTGCAAGCTTTTGCGTAACTTGTCAGAGTGAGCCAACTGCATGAATGGGAGGATGTGATAGACTTAAAGGGTATAAGATAAAAACGAAAAAGACACACATACACACACGTGGATGGAGACGAGACAACACATCAGTGGCTTTTCTGACTCTTTGGGAGGTGCCATAATGTGTTTTTTCCTCTCGCCGCTCATCTTTTCATCTGCCTGCTTTTTTCTTTCTTCAGTTGTCTGACTGGGACCCCAGAGTGGATATGAAACCGTCAACAACTTATCATGGATGCACACACCTTTTGTTCAGCTTTCACACATACACAGGAAAGCACTAAGTCGCTTATTGATAGAAGTACACACACACTCACAATGATCTTACACTGTATATATGAATACAACAACACAAATGGTCTTCCTCCGCTACACACACACACACACACACACACATATATATATATACATATATATACATATATATATATGTGTCAGACGCCAGCAAGGTGGAGGCGGAGTACTGGTTTGGGCTGGTATCATCAAAGATGAGCTTGTGGGGCCTTTTCGGGTTGAGGATGGAGTCAAGCTCAACTCCCAGTCCTACTGCCAGTTTCTGGAAGACACCTTCTTCAAGCAGTGGTACAGGAAGAAGTCTGCATCCTTCAAGAAAAACATGATTTTCATGCAGGACAATGCTCCATCACACGCGTCCAAGTACTCCACAACATGGCTGCCAAGAAAGGGTATAAAAGAAGAAAAACTAATGACATGGCCACCTTGCTCACCTGATCTGAACCCCATTGAGAACCTGTGGTCCATCATCAAATGTGAGATTTACAAGGAGGGAAAACAGTACACCTCTCTGAACAGTGTCTGGGAGGCTGTGGTTGCTGCTGCACGCAATGTTGATGGTGAACAGATCAAAACACTGACAGAATCCATGGATGGCAGGCTTTTGAGTGTCCTTGCAAAGAAAGGTGGCTATATTGGTCGCTGATTTGTTTTTGTTTTGTTTTTGAATGTCAGAAATGTATATTTGTGAATGTGGAGATGTTATATTGGTTTCAATAATAAAATTATTCCTCAAAAATACAACTTGCCTAATAATTCTGCACTCCCTGTATATATATATATATATATATATATATATATATATATATATATATATTAGGGGTGCAACGATATTCGTATCGATATTGAACCGTTCGATACAGTGCTTTCGGTTCGGTACGCATATGTATCGAACAATACAAAATTTGTAATTTATTTTATCAACTTTCCTTCTGACAATGCTGTCTGTGTTGAGCGCTCAGTGAATCTGCGTTCGACTACTCCGCCTAGGCTGCACTGTCGAGCGCAGATCCACTGAGAGCTCAACACAGACAGCATCATCAGAAGGAAGAGCGCAGGGCAAGCTAGCGAGACAGAAGTTAAGCTCTCCTTGCAACATGGCAAATTGAACCTTCCCCACCCTCATTCAGATCTGGCGTTTGGAACTATTTTGGTTTTCATGTGACGTATGACCCTGAAGGTAAGCGCTCATGGACTAAAGTAAAACAGTATGTTGGATGTGCCACGCAATGCTTAATTACATGGGTGGGAACTAGTGTGTTATCGCAGTTAGCTCGTTAACGTGTTGGCCGTCTAGCCCCACGCACGGGGCGATCAGGGGTAGCTCGTTAACGGAGATTTGCCGTGTTGTGGCGTTAAGGTCATTTCAACGAGATTAACCTGAAAGCACTAGTGGGAACACAACGAATATGACTGCACATTTACATCATCCTAGTGCAAAGACAAGTGGAAGCAGACAAAAACAACAAGCATGCTACAAACTTTACCCGAGTCATTTAGACAGCCGTTAGCACATGATTCTCCTTATGGGGACCTGATATGTTTAATATGCTGCTGAGAATATAGCCCAGAAGAAGCGTATAGTATAGCTTTTATTTTGGAAAGAGCCATTTCTCTGTAATAAACTCTCTTTTCCAAAGATGAGTGATTCCTCAATCAGATACAGGGCTCGCAATATCGCTAGCCCGACGTCCTGGGGCTAGCGATTTTTCCAGTCGGGCTACCAAAATCTAACTCTGCCCTGCCCGTCCGGCTATCGTAGGAAGCAAAAATATATGTCAATGCTTTTGCATTCTTTCGGAAATGTAGCTGGGTAATTATGTCATTGGCATCGGTGAGCCACTGTCAATATGTGACATATTGAAATCGCGTTTGAATTTGCGCTTGCTTTTTTGCTTTCACTTTGCAATCGCGCGAACTGTGTATAGAGAGCGACAGCACTGATTGGTGAGTGATGATAATTTGCGCACCAATTCCTCTCGTTAGCTTACTATGCAAACATGGCAAGTGAAATCTCCCGCAGCAAGCTTAAACATGTGAGAGGTTGATCGCGCAGAGAATCGCTGAGCTTATGTGAGTGCGTGTGTAAAAGCAGCAGGATATATATTTTAGTTCTGCTGAGCCAAATAAGACAGGTCAGGGTGAAGAAGTGACAGCCAAAGAAAAGCTTACCACAAAACGGAAAAGTTAAGACAACTCAGACTATAAGGCAAAAAAGAAAGTGCAGCTTTATGGTTTCATGGACAAAATAATTTCTGTGGCTGCGATATGATGAGCTAAATAACCAGGGCTGCACATAAGTGGTCCGCAGGTGCGCATTCGCTGTCAAAATAAAAAACACGCACAAGGGTTAGGGTTAAATTTAAAAACTGTACTTTTGAGTTAAAACATATATTTATAAATTTAATAAATGACACATTAAAAAGGCATGAACATTTTTTTTTGTATCGAAAAAATATCGAACCGTGACACCAAAGTATTGAACCGAAACGAACCGTGAATTTTGTGTATCGTTGCACCCCTAATATATATAAACACCCAGCACGCCCCTGCGGGCGGTTTTATCCTTCAAGCTCGGGTCCTCTACCAGAGGCCTGGGAGCTTGAGGGTCCTGCGCAGTATCTTAGCTGTTCCCAGGACTTCGCTCTTCTGGACAGAGATCTCCGATGTTATTCCCGGGATCTGCTGGAGCCACTCGCCTAGCTTGGGAGTCACCGCACCTAGTGCTCCGATTACCACGGGGACCACCGTTACCTTCATCCTCCACATCCTCTCGAGCTCTTCTCTGAGCCCTTGGTATTTCTCCAGCTCCTCGTGTTCCTTCTTCCTGATATTGCTGTCATTCGGAACCGCTACATCGATCACTACGGCCGTCTTCTTCTGTTTGTCTACCACCACTATGTCCGGTTGGTTAGCCACCACCATTTTGTCCGTCTGTATCTGGAAGTCCCACAGGATCTTAGCTCGGTCATTCTCCACCACCCTTGGGGGCATCTCCCATTTTGACCTCGGGACTTCCAGGTTATACTCGGCACAGATGTTCCTGTACACTATGCCGGCCACTTGGTTATGGCGTTCCATGTATGCCTTGCCTGCTAGCATCTTGCACCCTGCTGTTATGTGCTGGATTGTCTCTGGGGCATCTTTACACAGCCTGCACCTGGGGTCTTGCCTGGTGTGATAGACCCCAGCCTCTATGGATCTTGTGCTCAGAGCTTGTTCTTGTGCTGCCATGATTAGTGCCTCTGTGCTGTCTTTCAGTCCAGCTTTGTCCAGCCACTGGTAGGATTTCTGGATATCAGCCACCTCCTCTATCTGCCGGTGGTACATACCGTGCAGGGGCCTGTCCTTCCATGATGGTTCCTCGTCTCCCTCCTCTTTCTTGGGTTTCTGCTGCCTGAGGTATTCACTGAGCACTCGGTCAGTTGGGGCCATCTTCCCAATGTATTCTTGGATGTTCGTTGTCTCATCCTGGACTGTGGTGCTGACACTCACCAGTCCCCGGCCCCCTTCCTTCCGCTTAGCGTACAGCCTCAGGGTGCTGGACTTGGGGTGAAACCCTCCATGCATGGTAAGGAGCTTTCTTGTCTTGATGTCAGTGGCTTCTATCTCCTCCTTTGGCCAGCCTATTATCCCAGCAGGGTACCTGATCACGGGCAGGGCGTACGTGTTGATGGCCCGGATCTTGTTCTTACCATTCAGCTGACTCCTCAGGACTTGCCTGACCCTCTGCAGGTACTTGGTGGTTGCAGCTTTTCTAGCGGCCTCTTCATGGTTCCCATTCGCCTGCGGGATCCCCAGGTACTTGTAACTGTCCTCTATGTCTGCAATGTTGCCTTCTGGTAGTTCAATCCCCTCAGTTCTGACTACCTTCCCTCTCTTTGTTACCATCCGACTACACTTCTCCAGTCCGAATGACATTCCAATGTCATTGCTGTATAGCCTGGTAGTGTGGATCAGTGAATCGATGTCTCGTTCACTCTTGGCATACAGCTTGATGTCATCCATGTACAGGAGGTGGCTGACAACTGCTCCGTTCCGTAGTCGGTATCCGTAGCCAGCCTTGTTAATGATCTCACTGAGGGGGTTCAGGCCTATGCAGAACAGCAGTGGGGACAGAGCATCTCCTTGGTAGATCCCGCACTTGATGGTGACTTGAGCTATGGGCTTGGAGTTGGCCTCTAGTGTTGTACGCCACATCCCCATTGAGTTCCTGATGAAGGCTCTTAGGGTCCCATTGATCTTGTACAATTCTAGGCATTCCAGTATCCAGCTGTGGGGCATTGAGTCATAGGCCTTCTTGTAATCAATCCAGGCAGTGCACAGGTTGGTCAGTCTGGTCTTGCAATCTCGGCTGACTGTTCTGTCTACCAGTAGCTGGTGTTTTGCGCCTCTGGTATTCTTGCCAATTCCTTTCTGTGTCCCGCTCATGTATTGACCCATGTGCCTGTTCATCTTAGCCGATATGATGCCTGACAGGAGCTTCCATGTAGTACTGAGGCAGGTTATTGGTCGGTAGTTGGAGGGGACCGGTCCCTTCTTGGGGTTCTTGGGGATCAGGACCGTCCGACCTTCGGTTAGCCATTCCGGGTGTCTCTCGTTAACTAGCAGCTGGTTCATTTGTGCTGCCAGGCGCTCGGGGAGTGCAGTCAGCTTCTTCAGCCAGTAGGCGTGAACCATGTCGAGCCCTGGTGCTGTCCAACTCTTCATACTGGAGACCCTTTCTTGGATATCTACCACTGTGATGGTTACTGGACCCTGTTCAGGGAGGTCGCTGTGGTCTGCCCTCAGATCCACTAGCCACTGAGCATTGCCGTTATGGGTTGCGTCCTTCTCCCATATGCCCTTCCAGTATTGCTCCGTCTCCAGCCTTGGTGGTGCTATTCTCTTATTGTTCCCTTGCCACTGAGAGTACACCTTTGCTGGTTCTGTGGAGAACAGCTGGTTTATTCTCCTGCCTTCTATCTCTCTGTTGTACCTCCTCAAGCGGCTGGCCAAGGCTATGAGTCTTTGCTTGGCAGTTTCCAAGGCCTCAGGTATGGACAGCTTGCTGTATTTCTTATGCACCTTCTTTGTCGCACCTTTCTGCAACTCCGTTAGTTGGCTAACCTCCCTCCGTGCTACTTTGATCTTGTCCTCTAGCCTCCTTCTCCATGGAGGGTACTGCCCCTTGTGGCTGTTCAACTTGTAGCCAAGCATCTCACTGATCACTGCTGCCGTATTGTAGATCAGCTTGTTAGTCTCGGTAATCGTGGTTGTAGGTATTGTCCGTAGTGCTGCATTAACATCATCTAGCAGACCTTCTGAGGGTACTTCACGTAATCTTGGTAACCGGCTACGGGGGATCCAGGTTTCAAGCTTGGCCACGATCCTATTTTTCAGGTCAGTTCCTCTCGCACTCAACGATACTTCCGGAATGGCTAACCGAAGGTCGGACGGTCCTGATCCCCAAGGACCCTAAGAAGGGACCGGTCCCCTCCAACTACCGACCAATAACCTGCCTCAGTACTACATGGAAGCTCCTGTCAGGCATCATATCGGCTAAGATGAACAGGCACATGGGTCAATACATGAGCGGGACACAGAAAGGAATTGGCAAGAATACCAGAGGCGCAAAACACCAGCTACTGGTAGACAGAACAGTCAGCCGAGATTGCAAGACCAGACTGACCAACCTGTGCACTGCCTGGATTGATTACAAGAAGGCCTATGACTCAATGCCCCACAGCTGGATACTGGAATGCCTAGAATTGTACAAGATCAATGGGACCCTAAGAGCCTTCATCAGGAACTCAATGGGGATGTGGCGTACAACACTAGAGGCCAACTCCAAGCCCATAGCTCAAGTCACCATCAAGTGCGGGATCTACCAAGGAGATGCTCTGTCCCCACTGCTGTTCTGCATAGGCCTGAACCCCCTCAGTGAGATCATTAACAAGGCTGGCTACGGATACCGACTACGGAACAGAGCAGTTGTCAGCCACCTCCTGTACATGGATGACATCAAGCTGTATGCCAAGAGTGAACGAGACATCGATTCACTGATCCACACTACCAGGCTATACAGCAATGACATTGGAATGTCATTCGGACTGGAGAAGTGTAGTCGGATGGTAACAAAGAGAGGGAAGGTAGTCAGAACTGAGGGGATTGAACTACCAGAAGGCAACATTGCAGACATAGAGGACAGTTACAAGTACCTGGGGATCCCGCAGGCGAATGGGAACCATGAAGAGGCCGCTAGAAAAGCTGCAACCACCAAGTACCTGCAGAGGGTCAGGCAAGTCCTGAGGAGTCAGCTGAATGGTAAGAACAAGATCCGGGCCATCAACACGTACGCCCTGCCCGTGATCAGGTACCCTGCTGGGATAATAGGCTGGCCAAAGGAGGAGATAGAAGCCACTGACATCAAGACAAGAAAGCTCCTTACCATGCATGGAGGGTTTCACCCCAAGTCCAGCACCCTGAGGCTGTACGCTAAGCGGAAGGAAGGGGGCCGGGGACTGGTGAGTGTCAGCACCACAGTCCAGGATGAGACAACGAACATCCAAGAATACATTGGGAAGATGGCCCCAACTGACCGAGTGCTCAGTGAATACCTCAGGCAGCAGAAACCCAAGAAAGAGGAGGGAGACGAGGAACCATCATGGAAGGACAGGCCCCTGCACGGTATGTACCACCGGCAGATAGAGGAGGTGGCTGATATCCAGAAATCCTACCAGTGGCTGGACAAAGCTGGACTGAAAGACAGCACAGAGGCACTAATCATGGCAGCACAAGAACAAGCTCTGAGCACAAGATCCATAGAGGCTGGGGTCTATCACACCAGGCAAGACCCCAGGTGCAGGCTGTGTAAAGATGCCCCAGAGACAATCCAGCACATAACAGCAGGGTGCAAGATGCTAGCAGGCAAGGCATACATGGAACGCCATAACCATAGTGTACAGGGACATCTGTGCCGAGTATAACCTGGAAGTCCCGAGGTCAAAATGGGAGATGCCCCCAAGGGTGGTGGAGAATGACCGAGCTAAGATCCTGTGGGACTTCCAGATACAGACGGACAAAATGGTGGTGGCTAACCAACCGGACATAGTGGTGGTAGACAAACAGAAGAAGACGGCCGTAGTGATCGATGTAGCGGTTCCGAATGACAGCAATATCAGGACGAAGGAACACGAGGAGCTGGAGAAATACCAAGGGCTCAGAGAAGAGCTCGAGAGGATGTGGAGGGTGAAGGTAACGGTGGTCCCCGTGGTAATCGGAGCACTAGGTGCGGTGACTCCCAAGCTAGGCGAGTGGCTCCAGCAGATCCCGGGAATAACATCGGAGATCTCTGTCCAGAAGAGCGCAGTCCTGGGAACAGCTAAGATACTGCGCAGGACCCTCAAGCTCCCAGGCCTCTGGTAGAGGACCCGAGCTTGAAGGATCAACCGCCCGCAGGGGCGTGCTGGGTGTTTTTTATATATATATATATATATATATATATATATATATATATATATATATATATATTCTTTGCCTTGAGTATGGCCTTCTCTGCTCTTGTCTTTTTATCTTTAATGCTCATACTTCCCCTTTGCTATCACCTCTTTCCGCCTCAGCCTCTCTCTACACCTTCAGTCTAAACCTGACCACCTGACCTGTTTCCCCAGTTCATCAGCCCTCTGCACTGGGTTGTTCTGCAGTATCACAGTGGCAAAATGTGAGCATCAGGTGTTTTATCTCATTTCATCTGTGTGTCTCTCCTCTGTTCTCTTCTTCTGACTCTCTGAGCCCTGTGGGAGTAGTAGTACTAATACTGACAGTACAGAGAAGAAAACTTTGCTCAGACGTGTTGGTTTTACTAGTAATATCTTTGTTCTCTGGTACAAGGACTGTTCAAATGACTTTCTGAAAGTGGGTTAGCCTAGCCTACAATTCCACTCTTACACAGAAATTATTTATGATGAAAGGCTGCTTGTTTCCTCTTTTTCCTTTTGTTTTCAGCGTTGTGGTGATTTTCAGTATCTTTGGGGTGTCTTTATTTTGAAGCTTTTAGTCTGTTTTTTCTTGAATCTGGCATATTGGAGCTGTCATTTACAGTCTCACTTGTGTGTGCCCTTGCATAAGTATCTGTCATTTTGATATGTTTTATCATTTTGATTATTATTTTAAGACTATTAGTGTCATGGTCCCTGTGCCTCCCCGGCCAGCCCAGTGTGGCCACAAGTGTTTGTTGTTTTTCTCTCGCTCTCTCTCTCCTACCTGTCTGCCTGGGCGGAGCTCTGATTGGGCTCCTGCCCTTGGCCCACGCACCTGCAGCTGATCTCGAGCGAATTGCAGTTCTCTGGCTCTTAAGGCTGGGGCTCTGAGCTATTCGTCGCTGGAATATTGAGTAACTCTCGTTAGTATTGCCTGGCTTCCTTGCGATTCTAGTAAGTAAGTAAGTAAGTAAAATTTATTTATATAGCACTTTTTAAGAGAAAAACGCTGTTACAAAGTGCTTCACATGAAGACATGTCAAACAAACAATATAGCAACATAGAGGAAATATAAAAGCATATCAAACAAGCAATAGTACAATATAAATATAAAATAAAACAACATATTACGCATTAACATTACCCAAATGCCTGTTCCCGTGTTTGCCTTCGACTTACCCTCGTCTGTGTAAACAGGTTTACCTGGATCAGCCCTTTTGTGACCCCTGGACCCCGTGAGTAGGAGAGTGAGCTGAGCTGCTTGTGTGGAGACTGTTTGGACGAGGAGCAGAGCGAGTGCGAAGAAGTGTGTCTCCCCAGCCTATTGATCCCCGGGACCCTGGTGTTTCCCCCCTCCCTTCACGTGTATATAGCGCACCAGTGTGATTAATAAAGTGTCGTTGAACTGTGCTACCTCAGTCTGCGCCTGAGTCCGTTCCACCCCCGTGACAATTAGAGTTATTCAGAATCACACTGTGGTGGTTTTGCATATTTTTGTGATCATTTCAAGTCATTTTGGATAATTTCACAAATGTTTGTGGACACTTTGAGTTTCTTTTAGGTCATTCAGAACCCTCTTCTATTTTATTGCATGGTTTTGTCATTAACTTGATCTTATTGTGAAACACTATGAGTCACATTGCTATCATTTTAAGTTATACTGGGCTTATTCTGGAAAAATATTTTTGAGTCTCTTAGAGTAATGTGATCATTTTGAGTCAGTCTGTGTCTGCGGCTCATTTCAGTTGTCTTTGTAACTTTATATAGTGGCCCACTGTGTTACCCATAGCCTTACCCACTAATCCACAGATGTGCTGATGATTTTGTTTCTGGTGTAATAAACAGCCAGATGGACATAAATTTGAACAATCTTTAAAATGTGTTTACTCAGTAGTTAATTTAAGACCTTATTGTTTGTTTGTTGGTTTTGATAAATCATTATTAAAGTGATAAGGCAAAACCAAGACACAAGACAAAAATAGTTTTATAACCAAAACCTAGTCCAAGTGAGTGTCCATCAAGACGCTCACATTCAGCATAAGTTAGAAAAGCTGAGCAGGTTGGTTTGGTCTAACCTAATGTGTAGCTTTCAAATGTGAACGCCCCCTTTGATTTTTCTTCAACTGAGTTTTTTGCTGTGACACAATAAGCTCCTCCGTTTAGCTTAAAGGTGCTGGTTAGAAGAATAGAGAGAGTCACTGAGGGACCCTGAAAGTCAATCTTGCCCCTTTAAGTGCTTCTACTTCTCCCAATCTTACCTTCTCGCATCATCTCACTTCTTATATTGGCTCATTTTCAGTGTTTTCCTTCAGTGTTCCTTCATTGTCTGTTTTCTGCCCTTCATGGTGACTGAGCTCAGTTTCTGTTTCTACTGCTATTATCTCCTGATAAAGACCTCTATAACGCATTGGATTTTTAGCTATATTCTCTAAGTGGATGATTGAATTCTACCTGGTGGACAAGGTGTGTGATAGTGAATGTATATAATTGTCTGTGAGTGATTATATGAATATTGTTTGGACCTGATGAAGGCCAGGTGGACGCCATGACTCAGTAAAATAGTGGTCAGCGAGACAGTGTGGTGACTACAAGCACATATACAAGCACTTTCGGAAAAGTGCGATCTGATGCGCTACACTTGATGATTCTTAAACTGAGTCTTCAAACAGCTGGACAGGAGCAGGCTCTCATTTCCCTCCCAAGAACTCTTTTTGGTTTTTGTTGTACCAATAACTGGTGATTTTTAAAGTTCGGGATTCACTGGTTCGTCACTAGTGCACCAGTGCAATGCATTATAGAGCTGCTGTTCATGCCAGTCCAATTGATTATTGAATACAGAGCGATAGATGCTGCTTTTAGGACTGAAAGATCAGAAACTGATCAGAATGGTAAGCTGCTGTTTTGTAGAATGACACACCCAAACATTTGACCAGAATAAAAGAGGGAAAAACAGCACCTTAAACAAAAAATATTCATGTGATCACGGCACTGTCGTACATATAAGTTATAATTATAACACATTTAGCTGTTACATCCTGTAGGGCTGTCGCTATGTGACACGCCTTAGAGACAGCAGTTATCTACATATTTGCATCACAAGGATAAATGAAAAACCTTTACGCCTTTATTTTTTAAAAAGACACCTTTTGAAATACAACAGTGTGATTTGACTGAGCACTATCATTACACTTCAGACACACATCTAGCTGTTACATGGTTGCAGGCTACAACATTACGAATGGAAAGAAGATATTTATGCTTTAGTTTAAGGCAAAGCAGCTTATGAAATGTAACAGTTTGATCGTGACTGTCACAGTGTATCATCACTACATCTAAGAGAGACACAGAAGTCATTGTGAGAGACTCCAACTGGAACATGAGATGTTATCATGAAACACTGTACTATAATAAATTATATAAAACTACTTCAAGTCTCAGTAACTTAACACATAAGACTATTATAATAGTACAACATTAAATACCAAAGAAAACTGAATGAAATATAAAATTATCAACAGAAATACACAATTGAAAATGACACAAAAGGTTTAAGTACAGTGTTAAATATGAAATAATATTATATAGAAAGTGTATTTGCAGAGCAAGAGATGTAAAAAAATATGAGTATTAATCACAGAACTATGGCTCAGTAGCTGAGGGTCCGACATGCATGCTTATAAGTTTGTAACCATTCAGAATTCTTAACTCGTTTCATGTAAAGCTGCTTATTACAAAGTATCCATTGTCTGTGTTCATGTGGATCGAGCCCTCCCAATAACACCCCTTTGCCTTGTTATTTAGCTTCTCCCTGTATCGTATACTGCTGCTTATCTTGTCACAAGTCTTTTTTTCAGTGTTTGCTGGTGTGTTTTCCTCATTGTTACTTGCTGGCATTTGTTTCCATTTTATAAAAAAAGACATGACATGACTACAGAGAACACATTGTGATACCCAAGCTGCATGCACACCGTAGTACAGTGTGCAAGTCATTTAAAAATCAGACCAGAGTACTTTGCACAATTATAAGATGTAAATTAACTTTTTTTTATGTCAAAAACCAGGATAGTCATTAAGGCCTGCTGTAGTAGGTAAGAAGCCCTGTCTGATGGTTAACAGGGCATGACTACAATGGAGAATCACAAAGCTGCAGAACACTGCATTGATAAGGTTGGTGCTAAGATCTCCTTTCACTCCTTTCAAACTCCCAAAAACAACTCTACACTGTAATGCAACCTCTAACAAACTGGGCACAGTGCAATTGGTATTGCTCTCCCTGCATCCGCCAAACCCAGACTGCCAGACGGAGAGGCGTGATTGGTCATGGCAGAGGACACGTCTCTACAGCTGTAGTGACTCACTCATAAATGTTTGTAGAAGCAGTCTGTCTGTCTGTCTGTCTGTCTGTCTGTCTGTCTGCCTATCTATCTATCTAGATCTATATACAGGACACCAAAGAAATCAGTGCCAATCAAAAATGATATAATGTCATCTGAAAGCACCTAAATTAAAGTCTGAGCCAGTGTATCAACTCCAAAAATGTAAATTTGACCAAAGAGCCTGATTGTTAATTCAGGATTGAACACGACTCAAGTAAAACTTTATAATTTCTCAGTTAGAAATAACACTAACTGTGCTTCATTTTCCTTATATAAGCCTTGACTTTAAACTAATACTCATCAAAGTTTCTTTTTCAACTTGTGCCCACTTTTTCTTGCCTTCAGTGACCAAATCTTCTGCCCCTTTTTAAACTCCTTTCTCTTTTCGTCTCACCTCACCTCCTCCATCTTCTCATCTTGTCCCCTCTCTCTTGACCTTGCCTCACTTTGCGCTGCCTCTTTACTCTCTTCCCTTGGTCCCCTACATTTCACTTGCCTTGTGGCCGTATCGGTTGTGTCATCTTTTATTTTCATCTAAGTCCGCTCACCCACACATTTTCAACAAGCGATTTCGACTGGGAGTGAGTCAGTCATATTCTCACTGGTGCATTCAGCTCCCATGCTTCATGGGATGGGGAGAATGTGGGAGTTAAAAGTGAATGAGTAACACTACTTCAGTGAAAACCGCCGACAATCCCTTGAGCAAGGAACCTGACTTTCATTTTGGCAACCCCTCTTGAGCAGCTCAGAGGTCAACAACAGAAAACTGGGGTTGCATTGGGCAACTCTCAAAGGTGAAAATGTGTAAAGCTCGAATATAAAGCAGGGTTTTGGCTGCAACACTCACTTGTGGGAAAAAACGGTTTCAAATATTAATGCTGATGATCTGTAAAAAGACAAAGCAGAAGAATGTGTGAAATGAAAAACTAAGGTGGAACAAAAGCAACAACATCAAACAGAAGGAGTTGTTTAGGAAAGAAAGCCTCTTCGGGTACATGCAGTCAAAGAGAGCAACAAATGGCCTGAGCTGAAGATAAGTGAAGAGAAAAGTGATATAAAACAAATACAGCCTAATCACACTGCAGGCCAACGCCTCTTGAAGAACCTAACGAGCCCCCAGCTGAGCAGTGGAAGGGAACAAAGAAGATTGTGTATATTGAATGAGGGATTGAATGATGTTTAATCGTAACAGCCACAGCAGTGAAGCAGCAGTTCTAAGAGGCTGGGAAGTTTTGGAACTGTTAGGTACTTGATTTAGGATGTCTCCATGAAAGACTGACCTCCCTCCTACCTCTGTTCTTTAAAATGAAAACAGAGGGACTGCAATGCTTCCATTTGCCTTCTCCTCTGCCTCGTTTTAATCTCTTCATTAAAAAATACAGTCAAAGCAGTCGTTTGCCAATAAAAGAGTTTTTCTAGTCATTTCTATTGGGTCATATGTTAAACTGCAGTAGGGTACAGTGTAGTTTGTGCCAGACTATTACACTTGCTTTGATGCAATTGTCACATCAGAAACATCATTCTCATCGCTCATAATTAGGGCTGGGTATCGTCACTGATTTCTAGAATCGATTCGATTCCGATTCACAAGGTCCTGAATCGATTTGATCCACGATTCGATTTGATTTGAATCTGGGAAATTTTGCCTCAGACAGTCAGAAATATTATAATTCAGATCAGTACATTTACATATTTTTGTATCTATAAAAAGGAAGCTGACACTTTCCAGACTTTATCAAAGGTGTGAGCATCACAGCAGATGCCTTTGTGTCAAAGTAGCTCAAGATAAAACACAGAAAAACATGAAGGTGATTTTCCTGGCCTGAGATTTTATAAAAATATTCGGCAGTACATCAAAAACGAACGAAAAACATTGATCACCTTATGAACATTACCTCTGAAGTTACAGCGGTTTTTTTTACAGACACAGCTGAGCATTTTGCATTTTATATAATTTTAAAAAGTTTAAATTTGTTCAGAAGCCTATTGAACGGCAGAAATTAGGTTTTCTTTTCAGAAGTAAGTAAAAGGAAAAAAAAACATTGGCCGGCAGCGCTGTAAATAACGGTAGACTTGTGCGTAACAAGCAAGCGAATAATGCAGAAAACAGATTTTGGGGATAGACGGGAAACTTGGAGTCTTGGAGTACACTGAGAAAGAGAGAGAGAGAGCTGTGCATGAAGTGTGATTTTATCATGGTGGAAGCAAACAGAAAAAGTAAGAGGGAGTCCATCACGATGTTTATGTGAAGCGTAGTTTGGATCTTCTTTTTCTGCTGATTCAGTCAATATTGTTTGGAGAAAGATAAAACTAACAGCTTTAGAATCAGCGCAAAAAGGGCGTAAAGACAAAGCGCGGACCGCCGAAACATCAGAATCAGCGAGCTGTCGGCTTTCAGCCCCGACCGTGTCCGTGCCGTGAGGTGAGAAAGGCGACATCTCACTGATTCTGATCCGCGGGTCCGCGCTTTGTGTTTACATCTTTGTACAGAAGCCGTGTACCTGCTCTCATTTACTGTTTTAAATGTTTGGTGGTTGTTGAAATTTTCTGACGTTTTACCTGAGATTCTGGAATTTTGGACAAAATACATTTATATAAAAAAATCGATTCAGGATTTTAATTAATCGATATCACGTTATCCAAGCCAGAATCGATTTTAATCGATGAATTGATTATTAAAACCCACCCCTACTCATAATGCAGTTCTGGAATCAGGAACGAATTTCCCCACTCACACTCTCTGTTTCCTTGAGTTTGTCCACACTGCTGTTGCTTTGATACTGTCCATCATTGCATTCATGGTTGCAATCAATCAAGTCACTCAAAACATTATAAAATATGATCCACTTATTTGCAAGAGTTGTCTTCTGCTCTGCTGAGACAGCGATGATGAAAACTGGGTTAACCCTTTTGCAAAACAAGCAGCCCAAAGCCCACTGTTTAACTATGGTAACCAAACAGAAATCACCTATTCCAAACTATAAGAAACTACGACGAGCAGTATGGGATCACTGAAGCACCTGTTTGACACAAATCTTCAATTAGCACTCAGTCTGCAGGCCTTAAAAGGTGCCACGTCTGCGCTGTTCTTTACCAGCATGGATGGAGGAGGTCTAAGGCAGAGGTACAGGAATCTGTGTGAGGTGGACGTATAGTTGGAAGAGCTCAAGTTTCAGAAGATATTCAGGCAATTGTTACTGATCATGTTATCAATTGTGGCCTTTCACTTAGAGAGGCTGGACAACCTGTTCTAAACAGAAACATTGCTCCATCCATTGTTAGAATGTTTCGACAGGAGAACAGTTAGTGTTGCTGTGCAGTACATACAGAAATATCTAATATAACTGTTTCCTCATTCCCATTACATGTATTCTTTATAGAATCCAAAGGCTGCCATTCTCTGGCGGTAGAGGGAACATTTTCAGTGCTGAGCAGGAGGCAGCTGCTGTGAACATGGTTGCAGAAAACAATGCCATAAGGCTGTGTGAAATCAGGGCAGCAGTGATCACAGATCAGGGCATATTTAGGAACATCAGCAGTGAGCCTGACCACTACTGAGCACGTCATAAGAAGCAACCATATGGCCATGAAGCAGATCTGCACAGTTCCTATTCAAAGGAACTCTGATGTTGTGAAGGAGGCCAGATGCCAGTATGAGGAGGTAAGGAAACATTACAATGCCTGTCATATCATGCAGTTGGAGTCTACTGGTGTCACATTTCATTTTTGCTTTTTTCACGTAGAGAATAATGGAGCTTGAAGCTGGGGGGCACATCACCTCTTCATTTATGTTGATGAAGCCAGTTTCAATCTCTGTAAAGTGAGGAGTGGTGGAAGGAACCTCGTTGGGTACAGGCCACGTTCACAGTTACAGGACAGAGGGGCACCAACATAACCATGTGTGCTTCCTTCTCCAATGACCATATTCCCACTATTGACCCATACAACACCAAACGCCTCATAACCTTCCTAAATGCACTTCATGAGAGGCTGATCCCACCTGAGGAGAGCAGATAAGATAAGATAGATAAGATAAGATAAGATAAGATTAGCATTTATTGATCCCACAAGGGGGAAATTTTTGCGTCACCTCAGCTCAGGTACAGATATCAGAAGGAAATACAAAAATACAAATAAGTACAATCAATGAAAAAAAAGTAAGATAATACACTATATACAATGGTTGCATACACAGTATGTGATTATGGATATGGTTGGAAGGCTGTTGCCTTCTGGCATGCCACTCTTCATCATTATCTGGATAATGACCACTCTCGCCTTGTCAATGAGTGGTTTGCAGTACACCCTCGTATGATGATGCAGTTCCTCCAAGCATATTTCCCATTTTTGAATCCCATGGAGGGATCACCATCCCTATGATGCCTTTGTTGTCCGCTATGACTGCTGCTGCCCAAGAGAAAGGTGCAGAGGAATGTTAAGGTTGGATACGGCATGCAAGAAGATTTTCCCCTCAGTGCATTTCAAGACACGGTATTGAATGTGATGTGGATGAAGCCACGTGGCCCCATAGACAAGACAGTAGACACTGAGGATCAATAGTTTCTATTTCTTATACTGTAATAGATTTTATTTTGGTGTACATATATTTTCTGTAATATTTACAGTATTTCCTTTTTCAACCACAGTTTGAAAAAAGTCATGGGATCAATAAACGTCGTATCAAAGCACTTCTGATTCTGGATCCAATTCATTGCAAGAAGGCGATTTTGACACAGCCTATGGAGAAAGATAACAAATTGCACCGGCATGAAGGCTATGCAATGGGCTACTATGACAAGCAATGGTGCACTGACTCACACTGACTGCTGTATTTTGGATTTTGTTGTCCAAGTTTGGTTTTGTTTCATATTCTAAGTGTTTTGGTGTGTTTTGGTACGGTTAGAGCCTTTTGCAAGAAAACTGTGTCACTTGTGTCTCTGTATAGGCCTGTGTGTTAACTGTTTGGACAATGTGAAGTTTGAGTTAACTGTTGCATGACAACAATCAAGAAAAGACATTTTGCTCTAAGTATTGTGCTAAAGTAATCAAGGAACATGCAAACTCTTCAACTCTGTGACGAATGAGAAAAAAATGAGTAAAAAACATTTCGCTAGTGTTTTACAGTTTTTCTAAATCACCTTAGCTTTGGATTCTCACAGCAGAAAAGTCATTGTCACTAGTGCAGTTCTCAAATCAGGAACGTATTTCCTCAACCATTTCTCATTGTTTCTGCACATACTTCACTACTAAAGATATTTGTTACTTTGTTACTTCTCACTTGGATCATAACAGTCTGTACTTTTGTCAGTCACAACTCACTTTCCTGTGTAAAATTGCCTCAGTTTCCTGGCCTCGTGGCTTCCAGTGTGGTCTTCTGTTGCTGTAGCCCAACTGCTTTCAGAGATGCTCTTCTTCTTCATTGATTAATTGCCTCCCTATGAGTTCAAGGTGGTCTGGCCATTCTCCTCTGACCTTTGACAAAAAGGTATTTTCATCCATGAAACTGCTGCTTGGTGTATATTTTCTCTTTTTCGGAGTATTCTTTGTAAACCTGTGAGATGGTTGTGTGGGAAAAACTCTGACTAAGAACCTGCCACTTCCACTTACCTTTCTCCCTGATGCGTGTTTGAAGTCCATCAGGGTATGCTGACCATGTGTACATGCCTAAATGCTTTGACCTGATGTGTTTGGGTGATTAGATAGACGCAACAGGCAGGTCGAACATACTAAGAAAAAGATTCAGAATGTGCATATTTTCTGTCTGTTTTATGATGCATATAGTTTCATGAATATTATTTTGTTTTTCCATTTCAGCAGTTTTTCAAATAAATCCTTCACATTTCATTTGTTTTCCACATAAGGCATATATTTCTGAAAAACCTTTTTCCAAAGTCGGTAAAGTTTTGATAAAACTGAAAGTAAGAGCGATGTAGCTGCATCAAACAGTATACTATCATTCCCACAGCCAGTTGTCTGCGCATCAGGTAGTGTGGCTGAGTGGTCTAAGGTCCTGGATTTAGGCTCCAGTCTCCGTAGAGGCGTGGGTTCAAATCCTGCCAATGCTTCTGCTTTACACTGTTTTTCAAGCCACCTTATTGTGTGGGTAAGTGTTTGTTGACGCATTCTCATAACTATATACAGAGCATGGCCTTTTTAATTATTAAACATTTAAACTATAACCAACTCAAGCATAATGTATTGCATAGTACTGTAGATTTATCCCTTCCAACCATCCAGTAGACTTGTAACTAAAAATATTATTGATCCCTAATAAGGGCTGTGCTGCATGTCTCATGTAGTTGATACATATGTGAATGAGGAATACTTGGGAAAAACTAAGAGAGGAACAAAAATTAAAAAGGCTACAACTTAATCATGAAGGTCTTTGTATATTAAAGTTCTTTTTTTCACTATTGCTTTGATAATGCTAACCTGTTGCACTGTTTGGTACATTGATATTTGTCAGTATTCTTTGAAATGCACATGCCTTGAGTTGTAACAATGGATTTGGTGGTAGAAATATGGACTTTGGACTTGGACACAACAATAGTGTTTACTCTTGCAGCACATTGACATCTTTGTATTTCAGAAAGCCAATTACATTGACCCGACCTTGCAACTCTCACCGGCTCCAGAACATTTCCTGTATGCCTCCAAAACCACTGTAACTATATCCTGTAAATGTTTTCTTTCTATGGGACGTTGTGAACACTATAAAAGTTACAAAGGTAATTTCAAAATGTCTGACACAATCATTTCACTGTGTCACCTCTTGCCCTCCACCTGTTTTTGGTGCTTTCTAGCTGTATTCTCTCTGATGCTTCAGAGTCCATGTGTGTATGTGTGTGGGTGCCTGTGTTAGAATGGCTACTTTCTTATCTTTTTTAATTACTGTGATCTGTCGGCTTCTATCTCTATCAAAACCATCTGTGTGTGTATGCACAGTTGTATGTGTGCTATGTCTTTGAGTTATCTGAGGTTATCTTTTTGCTAAATGTGAACCACTAGAACCTTATCCAACCCGTTATTGATTTTGTGTCTGCCACACTTAGCACAACATAGCTCACCTGGTTGATCACATGGTTTGAGACAAGGCGTTGGGGAACAATTGAGGGGCGAGAGGGCAGTTAGCTTTTTTTTGTTTGCTAGTGTATCCAGTCCATTCTTGTTGTTGTCGCACACATTAGTGTCGGTTTGTCAGAGCTGCTGGTATGGCTAATTAAGCGTCTGTATCCAGACACAAAGGTCATGATATTTGCCAGATTGTTCTACCAGCTTATTAACTTTGGGGAAAGGGTATACTCTACCACAAACCACAATCTTTTCCTAAACCAAGCCAACACGTGTCAAAGGCTGACCAACCAGCCTTTGAACTAAATACTCGAATGTTGTTGATTTCAAAAAGAGACCAGAGTGGTTACAACAGTAGATGACATGTCATCAGGGTAAGGGTAAGAACAAATTATTTATCTCAGTATGTGAACATGTGCACATCTCCTTCTCATTAACACAAGCCTTGCTTCTACTGACATACATTCTTCTTTTTCCCAGTGTATACCTCCACTTCTCCAGCCTCTCTTTGACCTGTTCCCTACTAACACTATAGATTACAATGTCATCTGTGGACGCCATAGTCCTCATCTGTTGAAAAGAAGGGACTCATGTAATCCCATCCCAATCCCTTAAATGCACCTGTAACTCTTATTGCACACCTCATGGCTGTCTCACTGTCCTCATGACATATTTGCTTCATTTCTCTTCCCATCTACACAACTATAGAACAGTTTTAATGCAGTTTTAATGTTCCTTGCTTTGTTTCCTTTTCACCCGGTTTCTTGCACAAACAGTAGAGTACTGTCCAAACTATGAAGCCACCCCTCATTTCCTGATATTTTGCTATAAAACGGGAAATGCATGCAGCAATGTATTGAAACGTACAAAAATACATGGAAATACGGGATATAAAACAAAAAACTGCGGTACTGTACAAGCCTAACCAGCTTAAAGACCAACATTTGGTACGACCAGTGTAGGGACTAGCAAGTTATTAAGTAACGCGTTACAGTAACTACGTTATTATTGTGGTAGCGAGCACGGTAACTAGTTATTGTGCCAAAATCAGGAACGCGTTAATCGTTACTGGAATTTAGAAAGGCTCGTTATTTGTTACTTCATGTGGTGGCTATCGCGGAGCTTCCACAGATTCAATAACATTAGCAAGTGGTGGAGGCCAGCAGGTGGATGAGGGAAAGGGGAGGCAAGAGGAGAGACCTGAGGCAGCCGCCGGTCCGAGCGTCAGGTGAACTGAACTTCAGGTAAGAAGTTATGACCTGCAGTCTATCTGGGTCAGATATAAACCAAGTTTAGGTGGAGTTTATTTTCGTTGTGCTGACTTTTTCATACTGCGTACTAGCTAGCATGACAGAGTTTCTATACAGCTGGGTGGGTGCTATGATGTTACTGATAGTGAACTTTATTTTATTCATACGGTTAGTTAGTAGAGTTGCCAACCGTCCAGTAAAAAGACGGAATCCTCCTGCATTCAGAGAAAATATTATGCATTTCGTGTTGAGCTGCAAAGGAACAGAGTTTGTCCCAGACTTCAGCTAGAATGAAGCTCTGTATGCAGCTTATCTGCAGTCTGGTGTTACCTACATCTTCCTATTCAGAAGGCAGAATTTCCGAGTTCTGAGTACAATCGAAAGCACCACGACTGCAGGTTTTGTGTTGGATGTAAAAAGCGCACATGACGCTGTGACGTAGGCTAGAATCATGGCGGTGGTCAACGACGGTCCAGGCGTGGGATTTCTCTCGTGGAAATATGCACATTATTTTTTTCCTTTCTGTTGGTAGGTGGCACAGTGCACTTGTGGCAAGTAAGCAAGCTAGAAGACTGGCAATCTGGCTGGGTATCCAGTTACAGAAGCAACACATTAACAAGAGAATTCTGAGTAAAACCAAAGTTACTTTCCCTAGTAACTAGTTACTTTGAAAGTAACGAGTAACTTGAAGTAACTGAGTTACTTTTGATAGAAGTAACTAGTAATGTAACTAAGTTACTAATTTAAAGTAACTTACCCAACACTGGGTATGACCACCTTTATTCTTCTACACATAACAGGATGTACTCAGCTTTCTTGAATTCTCCCTGCAGTCTTCACGAATAGCTCTCCGGGGTTCTTGAAGGACATTCCAAAACTTTTAGTTGGTTCTTTGATGGCTTTGGTTCTATTCTCTGTCAAAATGATCCCCCACTCTTTAATAATGTTGAGGTCTGGGTTTTGACAGTGCTCCCTCAAATCATGACAGAGTCTCCAACACAGACACTCAGTGTCTGCAAACAAACTATGCTTAAAGAAAATAATTCTGAAAAGAAACTCAAGTTTATTTAAACCAAGAAATTCATAAAGGAAATGGACATTTAAGAAACAAATGACCTTGTTGAAAATGAAGTTCTAATAACTGCAGCACTCTCATATACTTACATGTTTTCCTGTTCATACATATCACTGATATCAGAAAGAACAGTGAGATGGATTTCTAAAATGTCCTTCAAACAAGGCCTTTCTGCGACCTCTGTTTCTGTGACTGTACTTTTATTAGTTACGTTTTAAAAAAAATCAGTGCAGCTTGTACTTCTCGTATTTTTGCAGGACATGTATTATTAAATCAGTGTCAAAGGAAGCAATTACATGCTTAGATAATTGTTAAATACTGCTGGGAGTTTCAAGTCTAGACCTAATAGGATATTTCTTTTTTTACGAAAGGTCGTAGGGGTAATAACTTGAGTTCTTTTTGGGTCACTGGGAATACCATCAACATACATAATGTGTGCCAGCGATAGAGGTATTTGTGGAGCTTCAGGACTAAATGGAAGGTGTGTGTTTGTGTGTTTTGAAGGGTGTGAGGGTAACAGGTGCTTGTTTACTCTTTGGGAGGGGGAGTTAATGGCCTTATCACCATAGTGCAGTGGAGTGTGAAGTCTCATCACAGCAACTTAGCTGTTTATTCATACATACATATTCTTAGCATTGATGCACGCACACAAAAATGCAAATCTGCACCCACAGACACATCTTCCTGCTCCAGTGTGTAGGCATGGATACACGATTACATGCGAGCAGACACACTGAGAAGCACAAATAAAACTGAACACAGACAGATGATTAACCTCATGCATAAAATTATTAACAAACATACATAAACACCATTTAAATTCAGCACCTGTTGCTCTGATGACTTTAAACATAATTAACCACTAAATGTAATCGTTAGCTGTCAGCTAATGAGCAGCTCATGTGCAAGGCTAACAGAACCAACCTGTAACAGCACTTTATTGATCTATGTACCTCTGTATTTGTAATGACTCTCCTGGCTGTATTTGTCAGGTGACACAGACACAAAGGGGATTTCAGAAAACTAAGATAGTAACTAAGATTTCTAACAGTACAGTCTCAGGGTGTATCATATGAACACTTTGAAGTAGCTTTACAGAAGTCAATTTGGATAATGTCAGAAAACAAAAACCAGTTACATAACATACCGGTTAGTATTATGTAATTCCTGTCATATGTCATGGGAAAACAGTTGTCCATTTGAAATCACTCACTCAAGTGAATTTCAATTTTTAACAGTTCTAAGTATAAGTGCTCAAACACACTCGAACCACAGCTGCGAGGCCTGTACACAGTAGCACCAGTAAAGTGCCAGGATTGGTCAGAGGAACAGTTAGTTTGTCTTCCCCTGCTACACTACACCATCTGCACTGAAGTAAGAAAGTTAACCAGGAAAAATGATTAGGAAGTGGTTAATGGAGGGCTCCTCTTTTGCAGTGAGCCAGTGGATTAACATTGTGCACTGCAGAGATGGTTTCATACCTACTGTTGAGGTGAAGTCTTAGTTTTAGTTCCCAGAAGGCCACCAAAAACTCGCAACACAGTGCCTCTAGGCTGATGCCGCACAGTTAAAGTTGCTGCCACTTTACTTTTTGCTGTGAGTGTTGATAGGCACATTAAGAAGTTGAATAATTTATGTATATGGAGTTATCTATCATCTGAAAACATATTTATTCCTAATAGCTTACCGTCTCACCCAAACAGACGCATTCACAAATTTATGGAAATAGGTTGGAAAGAACGAGCTTGCAATCTATTCTGAGACATTTTTGGGGGATGTGAATGTCTTTTGTGATTGTTCCTTGAGGATGAATTTTCAAATCTTACAGGGCATGTGTGCTGTCATGCCTTGGTTGCATTATTACTGTATTACAACAAACGAAAAACAAAATGAAATGATTTGCAAATTTCACAAATCCGTATTTGATGGCAGCAGTGTGTCTAAAAAAAGTTGGGATTGGGGAAAAAAACATTGGAAAAGTAAAGTGTACTAAAAAGTAAAAAGTAATGGCTGGATGAACATGAACAGTAACATCACTGGGTATAGAGAGGCAGAGTTTCAGAGCAGTGAAGATGGGCATTGGCTCATTTATTTGAGAATATTCTTCCTCAATGGAAAATTGCAAATACTCTGAAAGTTTTATCATGCATAGTATATAAAATAATCCAGAAAGGAGCAAGGAACAAGACAGACAATTAAAATTGTATAATGTAAAACCAGGAATGATTGTGTGATGAAGTCAAGGGGCTGAATCATTCTCTGGCATCCAAAATGCAGGTTGAAGCTTTATCGTGTGAAGAAAAAACATACATGTAAAGATGACTGAAGAAAACTGGTCTGTTTCAAGAAATATATTTCTTGAAAGTATTATGCATGAAACTGAAAGTGATAGAAAAAATCTTTGTATTTATTACAGATATTTGACCCATGAAGGACTGCACCCATTCACATATTTTCAGAGAACCTTAACCCTTTAGAGCCGATCGGAGCGGGAACGCTCTGTTATGCGTAACTATTTTTAAATCCCAGTAGCACTGCAACCACGTAAGCTAGCGCAAAAATTTTTTTTGCATATGAAACCGGAGGAGTTGTACTTACATCTGATGCCATCAGCTTGTCCTAGGTCACGGTTTCCTTCCACATAAAGCTTTGCAAAAACTGCATAAAAAGCGCTTGCAGGAACAAAAACATAATATTCCAGAAACACGCTTTACCGATCTGATCAGCTGTTCAAAACACTTCCTACGTTGGAATAGACGTCAGCGCGAACTTTTGCATTTCCGCCATTACCTGCCCGAAACCGGAAGTGACGTCATTTTCGCGGAAATGTAGTCTTTTTTGCGATCAGGGCCTCAGGGCCTATACTGCTCTTTTTAAAAGTTATCTTTGACTTTATGACTTTCTGTGTCGTTTCTGGGATTCTTAGGACTCATATTGCACTGCTGGAAATAGTTTATTTTGATGCATATGCTGCTTTTTTGCAAATTTGCAGTATAATATTTATTTTCATTTTTCCTGCAGTGTATAAAAATTGGTGTATTTCAAAAATAAAACTATGAAGACACTCAAAATAAATTTCCTGTGGTGGGAAACTATTTTGTGCAACTTTTTTGTATTTACAGTTTTGAGGGATAAGACTCTTAAATTTCTCTAACTACAAATATATGTTAAAAAATCAAAAACGATTTTCAATTTTTTTGTAGTTTATTGCACTTTTTTGCAATTTATGTAATTACTATGCACTTAATGAATACATATTATTAAAATCTGGGCTATAATGGTTGTATTGATGTATAGCAACTTGAAATGCTCCCAAAAATGGCTCCACAGCATGTAAAAATATAATATAAGCTCTGGCGGACTTGGTTCTATGGTAGGTCTTAAAGGGTTAATTACACAAATGGCCATGGGTAGCACTCTCTTACAGTGGAGGATATTTGCAGCAGTAGAAATTGTAGCTAACCTTGAGAAGAGCCTTCATGTGTAATAATATGTCTGTAAAAGAAAGAAGATTGTGTTCCTTCTAATCTATAGCTTTTAATAATACGGAGAAAGTAAGCAGGCCAGACAGAATGAGCAACGAGGGGACATCTATATGTCCCAGCACTCCATATTAGACTGCCTGTAATTAAGCCAATTAGCACACAGGAACAACACAGTAATACCTCAGGGAGAGATAAGAGTAGGGAGAGTTTAAAAATACAGCATCAAAACACACCCACACTGAAAGTCATCACTGCGTGTTTTGTTGTCTGGGGATGCCCACACAGATGGTTCAGGTGCATTTATAGGGACGTAAAGTTGTTTTGATGGCTTTAACACAATCAGGCTAATTAGTATCTCTTCTAGTGGTTGCACACAATGGACAATTCGATATGCACATGGGATGTCTTAAGGTGCTGGCATATTAATGCGTCACTGTTGACACACAAGCTCCACGTGGCATTAACTTTGGCTAATATTTAGTTTAGCTCCATTAGAGCTTTATTCTGCCTAAATGTCCCCTTTCTTGACTGATTCAAAGAATCTTGGCCAAATGTGTAAAATGACATTGAATCAAAAACATAATAAAGCTAAAGTAACCAACAGTTACAAGCTTTTGATGCCAACTTTTACTTTTGGTGATCTGCTTCCAGCTTTCATTTGGGTACAGCAGCAGTACAGCTTGAATGGCCTGGACCACAGGCTGTACGTACAGCAGGGAAGTTGTTCCTCGGTTTGACAATCTGTGCAGAGCTGCAGCAAAGCCAAAACATGATCGATACCTGAGAAATAGCTTTGCAGCACTCCAGACTGGAGCCGAGAATTTTTAGAACAGATTTGATAACATAAGTGTTTACTGACTCGCTGGTTATGAGGCTGTTATTTACTCTCCAAGTACATTTTTTGATGAGGTGGAAGAAAAAATATCATTGTTGCTGAAGTTTTCAGACCTCTGAACTGGAGATGGGAACAAGTGCAATTACTCTGTTACTGTAAGAGTCTCATTGAGCCAAGGCTGTTCTCTTCAGTAGGTAGGGACTAGGACTAGGACAGGATTGGAATGATCAGGAGTTTGTTTGCTTTTGTCATTTTTTCAAGTGTCTCACTAGCTTGAGTCTTGAACTGTGGTAAAGCAGCCACGTGACATGAGTTATGTAGAGCACGGGTGTCCAACTCCAGGCCTCAAGTCCAGATATCCTGCAGACTTTAATTCAGTTCAATTCAATTTTATTTATACAGCGCCAAATCACAACAACAGTCACCTCAAGGCGCTTTATATTGTACAGTAGATCGTACAATAATAGATACAGAGAAAAACCCAACCCCCTATAACCAAGCACTTTGGTGACAGTGGGAAGGAAAAAACTCCCTTTTAACAGGAAGAAACCTCTGGCAGAACCAGGCTCAGGGAGGGGCGGGGCCATCTGCTGTGATTGGTTGGGGTGAGAGAAGGAAGACATGCTGTGGAAGAAAGACAGAGATTTATAACAATGCAGAGAGGTCTGTTAACACATAGTAAGTGAAGAAGAAACACCCAGTGCTTCATAGGAATCCCCGGCAACCTACACCTATTGCAGCATAACTAAGGGAGGATTCAGGGTCACCTGGTCCAGCCCTAACTATATGCTTTATCAAAAAGGAAAGTTTGAAGCCTAATCTTGAAAGTAGAGATAGTGTCTGTCTCCTGAATCCAACCTGGAAGCTGGTTCCACAGAAGAGGGGCCTGAAAACTGAAGGCTCTGCCTCCCATTCTACTTTTAAATACTCTAGGATGTCAAAAACCGTTCTTGATCCAGCACGGCTGATTCAAACAGCTAAATGACCTTCTCAACATGCCTTCCTCCAGAGGCCTGGTAATGAACTCATCATTTCATTCAGGTGTGTCGACACAGGTTGAGATCTAAAACCTGCAGGACACCGGCCCTTGAGGCCTGGAGCTGGACACCCCTGATGTAGAGTAACCGAGCAGGTAATGACTTCTCAGCCCAGACTTCATGATGCATGTGTGTATTTATATAGAAATGCTGTGTATTTATAATCTTTGTAAAGTGTCCCTGGGTTTCTTGGAAGTTGCTATACAAATATAAGTTATTCTTATTCTTATTATAATTATTTATAAAAGGCTGATGACCATTAGCAGTGGGGAGTGTAGATAAATATTTATATTATCCCTTTAAATGTGGATAAGTTCAGTAGTGTGCCTCTGTACTGATGTTTTTACAGGATTTTAAATATTTTCAGACCTTGACCTAGTTATGAAAAATCATCCCACATCTCATCAGCTCACGCTGGGAGCCACTCTCATTAAAAACTATTATTACACGATCATGTAAGGACCTAACGGCAGCACCCCCCACAAACTGTTTTCAAGGCTTATGAGACACTGTCATTGTGCGTTTTGCTTTAGTTCATTAAACAGACGGCTGATAGTTGAAAACAGCGTAATGCATTCAAGTAATTTTTACTCCATCAAGCTAAAATGTGCTTCTTTTCATTTAAGGCTACAAAAGCAAATATTAGAAGAACAGATGCTGTCTGGACCTGTTTTAGTGTGTATGAAAGAGAATACATTTTGCTAGTTAATGGGTTGCGTGCAATATAATGACTGCCTCTGATATTTGTATTTCCTTGAGTGGTGAGTGTGGTGTTTGGACATAAAGCCACACTGTACAGCAAATGTGAGTGTCTATAGAATAAGCAACAATAAGAATATGTCTTTTGGTTTAAAAGTGCACAGTACACAGATGTCAGCAGGAAAGAGCGAACTGATTTTGATTCAACAGAGGCATTTAATGAAGGTCTTTACATCGCGGCTTGTATAAGCATGAATTTTGTCCACTTTTACTTTAACAGATGTTCCTTTTCTGTAAATCTTCCTCTGCTGTTCAAAAAGACTGGATCAGGTCAATCATAGCACTTTGCCCTCCATGTCATTTAATCATTTAGCATCCTGCAGCATGCTGTTCGCTTCCTGCCCAAACAATTGTAAAATACTATAATATCATCACCATCTAAATGTGTACTATTAGATGACAATGATGGGCAGTTGAGCATTTTTAGGACCATTCCTTCAGCAAATGTAGCAATAAAAGGCCTAAAATACCTCACTACACATCAAACCCATAATACTGGCAAATTGTGCATGTAAAAGTAAATGTTCCCCTTTAGTGTTATATGGATATTATTGCTGCAGATGTTTAAGGTTAAGCTCATTTTAAATACTATCTTTTTTTATTATTTACAAAAATTTGTACAATAAATACCCTGCTAAGAAAAATTAAAAAAATTAAAGGAATGCATATGACAACAGGTGCTCCAGAGGGACGACAATGAGACAACCTCTAATGCAGGAATGCCTTTACAGGTGACGTTCGTTTCCTTCTAATCTTTCCTGGCTGTTGTTTTTGAAAGTTTTCCATTTGGCTGTTGTCACTGTCGCTACTGGTACCATGAGGTAATACCTGGACCTTACAGAGGTTACACAGGTAGCCCAACTCCACTGAGATGGCACATGTTCTTGCTAGAAGGGTTGCAGTGTCTCCCAGCAGAGAGCCTGGAGGAGACTCCAGGAAACAGGCAGGTACTCTAGGAGAACTGGACAGGGCCGCAGAAGGTCACGGTGGAACACATCAAATGCTGCACGTGTGTGTGTGTGGAGAGCATAAAACTACAGCATCAAATTCAGTGCAACAAGACTCAAGGCTCTCATCATTAACTTTATAGTTGTGTGATAAATGTATAAGAAGTCACACAGTGTGCAATAATGATAAAAGTCCCATTGGAGCATTGTGGAGCCGAACAAAAGAAAAGGACCATGTATTGTGTGAAATTAAAAATTAAAAAAATAAAACAAACATAATCAATAAAGATGATCCTCATCTTGATTCACTTGACAAACCTGAAAAATGCTCGGCTGTAATCAGAGAGCGAGCTTTCATCACCAGCTCTCTGTGCAGGTTTGAGGTTTGCAGTCATATCGCAGAGTGCAGTGGTGAGAATGGGACACCAGGAGGTGATCCAAAGATAAAGGGAGGGGACTCGTAGAATTGATTTTTATGGACTCATTCCTGGAACTTTACATTTAGCATGTCAGTCACACAAAGTGCATCTTGTAGTCTCGATATTTCATCAACCGACATAAGTATTTCACTGAGTCCCAGGGGAATGCATAATAGCTTTGACTTTTCTAACTGTTAAATCTTTTTTTGAGTTGGCTGATTGAGGCTTTTGAGCCGCTAAATGGTCTGTAACCACACCAGCAATATGTCCTATTCATGTCTTGATAGAGCTGAATGAATGTGGAGCTGAAAAATCAAAGAATGAAAGAACGATGCACTGCATTTATAGGCTTATACTGTGGAAAGTGTTTCAGATGAACAAAAACACACCAATGGAAAGATTTCTGTTTTCTCACTAAGTTGCTCTTGATTGCCAGTTAAGAACCTTGGTGTAACATGAAGGGCCATAAAGTGCTGTTTATTGTACCATTGATCTTTGAGAAACACACACAGATGGGGCCGCATTAATCTGTGCTTTTATTTGCATATTTGCATTTTAAGAGGTTTTCTTTTGGGTCTGGAATAATTTATTTTTGATTGATTCATCTTCTCTGGCTTAGCTGGGTGATTATTATTATTATTAAATTCTCTGTTTTAAAAAAAAAAGTTTTTAATTCACTGTGCCGTGAGAACAAGATGTGATATCGTGACTGAAAGTCATCTTTTGTATTACTTTATTTACATATTTCATGCAAATGTTCTGGTCTTGGAAGAAGATCTTTATGAGCTGATAACTGTAGTTTGTTAAGTTGTCATAAACTCTCAAAACTGAAACATAATAAGTTAATGTCACTTGTTGGTACTGAGTAAAAATATGTGCTTATATTGATGAAGACCATAAACACCTTTTTTTTTTTCCCCAAAAATCCAAAACAAAATGATAAATCATACATGAAATTGCACCATAAAACACAATGAAATTAATTATTGTCACTTACAGTTTATATCAATACATATAAATAATTAAGATTAAAACAAATCTCTACCTTTTTCCTGTCCGGTTCTACCTTCAAAATCACCATGTAATATTTTTACAATATTTACTATTATAAATCAGTGGACTGACAAAAAATAAAATAAAAACAACAATAAAAAAACTAACTGACAATTATTTTCACACATAAATCTATCCATGTGCACTGAACTGTGTACCTTGCTTTTAAAACCTGCAAACAGCAACAACTTGCAAACAGACTCGAGGAGGCTGAACGGCTCCTTCAGGCCTGACGTGCAGAATTGGGTGAATATTATCTTTGGGTCACCAAATGGAAAATCTTTCATTTAAGACTGAAAATGTTTCCTGACAAGACACTGACAGTAGTAATGACACTTTAGAGAAGCAGTTAGCATTACTTCCTGTGATGATAACGTATAGCAGCAGATTAATTGTAGTGGAAAGGGAAAAATGGATGCGAGGGCATGCTCTTGTGTACCAGCCTGAAATAAAGAGCACAAAGATGTCCCAGCTCACTCTTGCTTATGAAAATATGTAAAGTGAGATGACATTGTGTAGAGGAATTTGAAACTTTTCTACATCATCGCAGCACTTGCAGTTCCAGCATGTTTTGGTACTGAATTTACTTCAGAGAAACACATGTACAACTATTCTACCAAAGTGCGTGGACAATGACTCTTTTTTTGTTTGTTTTTTGTTTTGTTTTTATACCAGATATGACAGCCCTGAAGTGTTCCACAGCAAATTCAAGGGTGTGTAGCATGCAACGTCAAAACTGTAAGGCCTTCCTGCAGCAGACTCAAAGAGACAACAAAGAAGTTATTTTAGAGCCGAGTTGCAAACTCATTATTGAATGGAGAAACGAGGGGAAAAACAGATGTTAGCAGACTCCTGTTTGCTTTAGAAGGTGTCAGAAAGACAATAAGAGAAAAGCGAGAGGCGCTCTGTGGAGCAAGGCAAGCTCCATGCTGCGACAGGAGATGTAATTTTGCTCCTATTTGCACTGATATATCAACGGCAGGACAGCAGCGTAACCGCCTACACAAACACAGTCCCACTTAGCATCAGGGCAGAAGGTCCACAGAGCACAGCAGAGCTGGACACAACCTCAAGGTATAGTTCAAATGCTCTCTAGCATAAGCCTCCTAGCTTCTGATTTAAATTAGCGAGATCAGTGACAGCAGTGACCCACTTTGACACAAATATGTATTGTTTTGTTTATGTCATTAACATTTCCGTCTAGTTCTCAGTGGTGATAGCTGCTCGTTTACAGGATGGATTTACTCCAATCCTCTTAACATGGATAAAATAATGACAGTGCGGTTTGTTTTTTTCTCTCTGCCTAGTTTGTCCGTGCTGTTTGTTGTCCAGTTACATCATGTTCTTATCCTGGGGTGTCACATACTGTTGTTTTTGCCACCAGCTGCTTGCATAACAGAGCTGGTGCTGGTGCCTTGCAGTGGCTGCACCAACACTGGAAGCTCACAGTCTCATTTGAAAAGGCTGTGATTTATCTGAGTTTGTTTTTTTTCTTCATCCCTCCTTTAAAGGTTACATTTG
This sequence comes from Diplotaxodon limnothrissa, assembly GCF_057381915.1. Taxonomy (NCBI): domain Eukaryota; kingdom Metazoa; phylum Chordata; class Actinopteri; order Cichliformes; family Cichlidae; genus Diplotaxodon; species Diplotaxodon limnothrissa. The sequence goes on from NC_140597.1 coordinate 20,819,504, forward strand.
GGGGGGGGGGGGGGATGTATTGGTTGGGTTTAGGACAAGATTGTGGTTTGCACCTCCTCTACCTGATTCCATAAATATGCAAACATCTGGATGTGATGAGCTGGGAGTGACAAGAGCTTAAATCTGTTTCTTTCAGAGAGTCAGCAGAAATTAGGTAATATTCTTTTATTCATAACTAATTACCTGTGATATGTCATACAAACCAGAAAACTTGTAAGTCAGTGGTGTTGTTACGTTATCTCTATCACTGTGTCATTGTTTTCCTCCACCTAAAGTGATACGAGTTAGCCTGATATCCATTCTTTCATTCTGATCCTGGTGAAACTGCTCAGTTCTTCAAAGCCAAACAGGGTCCGGTCACCTGAGATGATCGACATGGAGAAATGAAGGGATCGATCTGTGGCTGGGATGGAATGGGAAGATGTTCCCAACAATGGACTTGTTTTGACCTCACGGACATATCTGCATTGAAATAAAGTGTTTAAGCAACGTTCCCATGAGTTAAACATCATAATATTAATATTTGCTCAAAGCTCACAATCATGTATATCTTCTGTGGTTTGAGGTTACTACGTGATAAAGCAGATGCTTATTTTTTTCTAGGAAAATGTTTTAAATGATTAAAGAAGAAGCATGAAGTAACTGTGGACACACAGAAGAGACCACAAGGAAGAAATAGAAAATAAATGTGACAGAGGACGCAGCAGCAGTGAGGGATCGGTCGAGGGCATGGGGAAAGTAACAAGAGTATGAAAAGATTGTCAGCGGGGAAGGAACAATAAAAGACTCAGGCTGACTGAAGCGCTGAGAGATGGATGGGGGGTCGGAGATAAAGGGAGAGCCAAAGAGAACGACACAGAGGAGACAGCTCCACCGTTTAATAGCAGTTTGGTCACAGCAGGTTGCTCAAGTCAGACATCAGGGAAGACAATGCAAGTGCATGTGTGTGTGTGTGTGTGTGTTTGTGTGTGATTTTTTGTGATTCTGTGTGATTGTTTCCCGAGTTAATTGCAGCATTGTAGCCTGCAGGGAGCAAAGCTTAATTGTTCCCGTTCATTTGCAACTCATCTCTCTCAGTTTTTCTCTCCTCCCAACTTTTCCTTTAGTCCCTTACTTCCTCTTTCCTCCGATCTCTCTCTTGTTTCCTTCATACTTTATCTTCTTCAGTCCAGTAACTCTCTCCATCTGAATCCCTTCTCTCTCTTCTCCTCAAGCCCCTTTCGTTTCCACACTTTCATCCTGTTCGTATTGTCTTCCTTCTGTCGTTCCGCCCTTCATTCATCTTAGTCTCCAATTTCCTCTAAGTACCACTTGAAAAATAAAACTAATGGCTGCCCTTGTATCAATATTTTCTTTCTGCGCTGGTTGCTCCTTTTTCAAATGGCTAATTAACAATCAAAATGAAATACAGTGAAGTTATTGTGAAATTGGATCAAGCCATTCGTTCATTTAGTCATTAGTCATTTTACTGAATCAGACACAAATCAGCCCAAATCGTTTATTATCAGTTTAATGATGAAGTAGGGCTGGGCGATATGACCCAAAATTCATATCTCGATATTTTTTAGCTGGATGGCGATATAAGATATATCTCGATATATTTTTTTAAAGCCATAAAGTAAGAACAAGAAGAGAGTTCTTAGTCAAAGCTGTGTCCCAGATGTCACACAGGCACTTTTATTAACATAGAGCAGATGTACATAAAATTTACTCAAAAATAAATTATGAGCATTTATTAAATAATAATGCTCCATAAATAAAAGAAAACAATGTTGTTTTTGTGCATAACAAAAAGCTCACAATTGTGCAGTCAAAATGTAAACTAAAAGACGCTGAGCATAGTAACAAAGACAGATTTCACAGCTGCTCTGTTCCCAACTTGTACTGCGTGACTGACAGCCTGGAGTTTGAAATCCGCTTCGCAACCACGTCTCTTAACAGGTGCCATTTATGGTCCTTATACACAGTAGGGTAATATTACGTTGAAGCACAGTACGTATCACTCCGCGAGGCTCAGCCGTAATGCTCCGACAATCCATCAAGCGGTGCAGCTCCGTAGCTTACCAAAGTCGTACTAAAACATTTTTTGACAGATTGCTGAGCGCCGTGTTCCACATAAAATCGGTTCGCGGCCATCAAGCACAACCAGAATTCATACATAAGGCGCGCTGTCAACTTTTGAGAAAATGAAAGGATTTTAGTCCGTGCAGCACCTCTGGGCTGCATGGCGTTAGCGTGGTTAGCTCGTTAGCGTGGTTAGCTAGCTAACACATTGACGCCGTCCAGCCCCACGCACGGGGCGATGCGCAGTAACTCGTTAACGGAGATTTGCCGTGTCCATCTTGTCGCTTCCTGCAGGTGAAGCGATGGGAGAGGAGGGGGAGTTGTGTTCAGTGAAAGAGAGGCGAGGCCAAGTAACGTTGCGTAGAGACGGAAGTGGACGAAAGAGAGGCAAACTTGCGGCTCCACAAGTATAATTATAACGTAACATAGACTATATCGATATAAAGGATATTGTCAGATCTTATATCTCGTATAAAAATATATCGATATTTTTTAAAAACTCGATATATCGCCCAGCTCTATGATGAAGCACAGCTCATTTAACCACAGTGTGACACGGAGTCAGTCCCCTTATGTCATGGTCCTGGGTCGTTGACCCAGCGTTTTGTGTTTTGTGATTATTTCCCTCTGTTCTAGTTATTCTGTGTCCTCCCCCCTTGTGTCCGGTTCGGGTTCTAGATTTCCTGTTTTGTTCTGAAAGTCTGTGTCTGTTGTCATTGTGTTCAGCTTGTGTCCTCCAGTCATCATGTGTATTCAGATCAGCTGTTCTTCCCTCCTGTGTGCGATTACCCGATTACCTTGTGTGTGTGTGTGTGTGTGTGTGTGTGTGTGTATATATAGTGGGTGTCGGTCTGTGTTCGTTGTCGGCTCGTCTGTGTTTCTTGGTATCCTGGTCCTTGGTCTGCGTCTCTCTGCTCCGCTCTCCGTTTTGTAAGATTTCAGGTTTGCTCTTTAGTTTCTCCCAGTTTAGGTTTCCGTTTGTAATTACTCGTGCTTCATTGCCTGTTTTTGCCACTACCACCCTGTAAATAAAACGTCATTCGTATCATCAGTTTGCTGCATTTTGGGTCCTCCTTTTCCTCCACACCACACGGCTCCCTCCCCCAGCCGTGACAGTACGAGCCGACCAAACATGGACCCAGCGGCATCCGCACCTCCCGAGGAGCTTCGGGAGGAACTAATTGACTCTGTTTCCAGGTTGGTTAACCTATGGCTCGAGCATGAGGGGGAAGAGTGTCTCCGCGCTGTAGAAGCCAGGCTACAGCAGCTCATCTCTGCTCACTCCTGGCTGCTGGACTCTCTTCACCCGCTCGCACAGGACTTCATACTCAACGAACTGCACCTTCACCCACCAGCCGCTACCGCTTCCCAACTCAGCCCGGCGGCGAAGATTTTGCCCGGCCCGCCGGAGGTTTTGCCCGGCCCGCCGGAGGTTTTGCCCGGCCCGCCGGAGGTTTTGCCCGGGAGGAAGCGACGATCGCGCCGTCGGCGCATCACCCCACAGCCGAAGACTAGGACTTTGGAACTGCCAGCTGTGGTGAGTGAAAAGGACCCTTTTTCTGTTTTGGACTGTGTGTCTGTTTATTCCGGGGCTGTGTTTTTTGAGTCGGCTGCCCTGCCGGTAGCTCAGTTAGCTGCCCAGCAGCCACTAGCTCAGTTAGCCACTCAACCGTCACCCCCATTACAGTCACAGCCAGACCTATTAGACACTTGGTTACAATCCATAGCTCAGTCAATAGCTCAGTTGACAAGAGGCTCATCCGCCTTATTATCACCTATTCAGCCATCGTTGTCACCAACTGCTCCTGCACAACAAGTTAAGTCCATCCAACCCGGAAAGAACTATTTTTCACCTGTTCATGTCAAGCAGAGAGACACACCACATAATATTGTAATCAGTCCTCAAAAGCTGGCCAGCCCAGAGACTGTGACACACTCCAGGGCCTCCCCAGAGGCTGGGTCCCAGCCCCCGGCCGACTCTGGACCCCTGGAGATTAAGAAGCCAGCTGAGGACTGTAGCCGGCTGTCGCTGCCCGAGCTGGGTCAATGCTCTGTGCAGCTGCAGTCTGCCTTGTGTTTGCCAGAGGCCCGTGTGCCTGCTGGTTCTGACCCGTACCTGCCAGAGGCCCGTGTGCCTGCTGGTTCTGACCCGTGCCTGCCAGAGGCCCGTGCGCCTGCTGGTTCTGAACTGTGCCTGCCAGAGGCCCGTGCGCCTACTGGTTCTGACCTGTGTGTTCCAGGGGCCCCGGTGCCCACTGGTCCAGAGACTGTTTTCGCTGGGGGGCCCGAGGAGCCCGTCCAGCCTCCTGCTTCGCCTGCTGGGGGGCCCGAGGAGCCCGTCCAGCCTCCTGTCTCGCCAGCTGGATGGCCCGAGGAGCCCGTCCAGCCTCAAGACTCGTCAGCTGGGGGGCCCGAGGAGCCCGTCCAGCCTCAAGACTCGTCAGCTGGAGGTTCAGGAGAACCTAGCCAGCCTCCTGCCTCGTCAGCTGGAGGGCCCGAGGAGCCCGTCCAGCTGCCAACTGCAGCCTCATCATCCTCGCCAGCTGCAGCTTCATCCACGCCACGGGCAGCAGCAGCTTCTTCCACGCCTGCAGCGCTACAGTCTCCGGCTTCCACGCCGTCGCCTGCTGCAGCCTCATCATCCTCGCCAGCTGCAGCCTCCGAGCCTTCATCCTCGCCCGGTGCAGCATCGTCATCTGCCTCGCCTGGCCCGGCTGCAGCCTCGTCATCTGCCTCACCTGGCCCGGCTGCAGCCTCGTCATCTGCCTCGCCTGGCCCGGCTGCAGCCTCGTCATCTGCCTCGCCTGGTCCGGCCTCTGCTTCAGCCTCGTCATCTGCCTCGCCTGGTCCGGCCTCTGCTTCAGCCTCGTCTGGTCCGGCCTCTGCTTCAGCCTCGTCTGGTCCGGCCTCTGCTTCAGCCGCGCCTGGTCCGGCCTCCGCTTCAGCTTCAGCCGCGCCTGGTCCGGCCTCCGCTTCAGCTTCAGCCGCGCCTGGTCCAGCCTCCGCTTCAGCTTCAGCCGCGCCTGGACCAGCCGCTGCTTCGGTCTCGTCTGGTGCTGCGACGGCCACGCCACCTTCGGGTCCCGAACTGCCGCCTCGACATCGGCGGTCATCTACCAGGCCGCTGGTGGAGCGTCATCGTCAATATGGACGACCTCCTAGACGCCGCCGCTGCCTTCCGCGCGGTCGGCCTCCAGACTTGTGTCATCGTCGCCATTGCTGTCCGCACGGTCGGCCGCCTGAACGGTTTCCTCGTCGCCGCCGTTGCTGTCCGCACGGTCGGCCGCCTGAACGGTTTCCCCGTCGCCGCCGCTGCCGTGTGCACGGTCGGCCCCCTGAACTGCCTCCACTCCGCCACTGCTGCCTTCCGCTCGGTCGGCTTATGGATCTACGTCGCCGACGTGGCCGGCCTCAGAAGATGAACTGTCCTGGACTTCTGAGTTGTCAGCCTCCGGGCCGGCCTCCTGAACTGTGTTTTGTTCTCGTGCTCCAGCATGTGTGTTTTTGTTTTGGACAATTCTCTCGGTTCGCTGGAGCTTGTGTTGGTCCCTCCGTCCTGGGCCCCCGCCACCCGCCCTGGGTTGGTCGTCTGTTTTTGTTTTGGGCTGTCTGGAGCCAGCCCTTGGAGGGGGGGGTACTGTCATGGTCCTGGGTCGTTGACCCAGCGTTTTGTGTTTTGTGATTATTTCCCTCTGTTCTAGTTATTCTGTGTCCTCCCCCCTTGTGTCCGGTTCGGGTTCTAGATTTCCTGTTTTGTTCTGAAAGTCTGTGTCTGTTGTCATTGTGTTCAGCTTGTGTCCTCCAGTCATCATGTGTATTCAGATCAGCTGTTCTTCCCTCCTGTGTGCGATTACCCGATTACCTTGTGTGTGTGTGTGTGTGTGTGTGTGTGTGTGTGTGTGTGTGTGTGTGTGTGTATATATAGTGGGTGTCGGTCTGTGTTCGTTGTCGGCTCGTTTGTGTTTCTTGGTATCCTGGTCCTTGGTCTGCGTCTCTCTGCTCCGCTCTCCGTTTTGTAAGATTTCAGGTTTGCTCTTTAGTTTCTCCCAGTTTAGGTTTCCGTTTGTAATTACTCGTGCTTCATTGCCTGTTTTTGCCACTACCACCCTGTAAATAAAACGTCATTCGTATCATCAGTTTGCTGCATTTTGGGTCCTCCTTTTCCTCCACACCACACGGCTCCCTCCCCCAGCCGTGACACCTTATTCTACTTCTATTAGAAGTAAAAGGTACAGAAATTCTGTCTGTGTGTGTGTGTGTGTGTGTGTGTGTGTGCGTGTGTGTGTGTGTGTTTTATTTGCAGAGGTTGAACATGCACTCACACCCATATTAACTAGCCTAACAGTGTTTTTTAGCACAGACTAGATGAGAAGCAGTGTTGTCATGTTTGCTTTTGAGAAGACTAATTTGTGATGAACAGCATGCAGCCATTGGCTCTGTTATGCACAATGTTGTATTTATTTATTTTTCACACTACAATACCTTTGGGTCAATATGGCAAACTCAAAAAAGATTAAATGTTTGTCTCAAATGTCTGAGTTTGTCTTTGTGTTGTTTGACCAGTCTATCAGAAGGCTAACACAAACAGACACACAACCACACTCTCACATGTTCAACACTGCAAGGAATTCAGAATATTCTGACTGTCAGAGGGAGAAGTGATGCCACCACCCTTAAATACCCTTAAATAAAAGATTGTAGATTTGTTCAAATATTTTTTTAAGATGGAAGCAAACCCTAAGATGAAGGATAACTTCCCCTACAAATTGTTTCACTGAAATTATATTGAATGAACAGTTTATAGCAGGATTTTACAACCTCAAACTGCTAGTTGGGTTTATATATTTGCCTAACAAGCCAAAGATCCCAGGAGGAGGAATAAATCCATCTGGGGTTTTGTCGGGGGGGGCATATTTGGTGCAAAAAATCTGTCAAACAAAAAGGCTGCCTGCTGTGGTAACGCTTTATCAATAAGGGAGAAGCTGAAAGCAGCTTTCAAAGCACCCACAGATGTACAGAGAGCAATATGTGAAGTTCTAAAACACTTATTTCAGTCAAGGATTTTAGCATTGAGGAGTATTTAGAACAAGAAGCAGCACAGTGTCACTGTGGTTAGCACTGCTGCCTCACAGCAAGAAGGTCCTGTGAGGTGCATGGACCATCATCATCAGGGTCTTTCTGTGTGGAGTTTGCATGTTCTCCCCGTGTTTGCGTTGGTTCTCTCTGGGTATTCCTCCCACGGTCCAAAGACATGTAGTTAGTGGGGATAAGTTAATTGGTAACTCTTGCCCATAGATGTCAATGTGAGTGTGAATGGTTGCCTGTGTCTGTGTGTTAGCCCCGCGACAGACCTGTCCAGGGTGTACCCCGCCTCTGTATTCCAAAAACAAATAGAAATATTCAGGAGCGCTGTACATGTATTCAAACTGTTCTCTATTTAAAGAGTTACTTGGTATTGCAATGTACATAACAAGAGCTATGTAACTGCCCGTATATCATTCCCTGTATGCCTGTGTGTTGTCAGTACAAACAATAGAAATTAGAAACACAATTTTAAATATTTCTATGTCACAATATTGTTACTTTGACATTCAGATCAGCCTACTGACCTCGGACAGGCCAGAGGTCAAATCTCATACATGACAATAGATACTTTATTTGTAAGAAAGGTAGATGCAATGCAAGGCAATTTTAATGCATCATGTTAACGATGCAAAAATTTTCAAGCTGTTGTGTTTACAGACAGAATGACACACACACTACCACAAACACAACGAGGTAATGAACACAGATGGATGGACTGGAGGATATCCTCAGAGTAGGTCACACTGTTTTCTCACACAGTTTTTTTTAAGTATTATAAAAGCCTGCGTGAGCTTTCTCACTCTCCTTTTCTCTTACCTGTTTACCTCTTTTGCTGCCAATCCATCAAAAGTGACAATGCCAAAAAGAATATTCCCAAGTCCTGGAGTGCAGGACTGACCCGTTCATCTTCCTTTGTCTGTCTGAATGTATTAAATAAGAGAGTAATTTCCTTTCTCACGTATTCTCCCTTTAAATAACACCTCTTACACTAATAACTTTAGTAGAACATCCTCAATGTCCTCTATTAAAAATGGGAATAATAGAATAAGATCCACAACCCCAGTTTCCTTCACTAGGTTTATAACTAAGTGATTGAAAAAGAATTGCCTCCTACAATCCCACACTTAGTAGACAGAATCAATTTTCTGATTACATGGTTCAAGGTACAAGCTGGAGCCACTAAGCTTATTAGCCCGGCTGCCTGCAGTTTGGCTACCTCTGTTAGCGTATGTGTGTTGGTCGGGTGGTTTACTCCTGGATGAATGCCAGGGAGCGAGAGCCTAACATGTAAGTACAAAAAAATGGTCTAAATGGGTTTGGAGAATGAAGACGGAGAAAAAGCAGGTGGAGAGATCGCCAAGGAGGAACTGTCAGCCCAGGGGTGTGAGCATAATGGAGGCAGCAATGCCTCTCCTACAAGATGCTGACAAGATTAGATAAGATTACACTGGGCAGTACACAAATCCGACCTTAAAACTACTATTTAGAGGCAATACTGATCCCCAATGTATCTTAACGAGCCATTTCAATATGCTTGTGGAAGATGCAGTGCTATCGGTAGTTTTAGAGTAAACTGACTGGCACCCTCAGAAATATGTGGATGGAAAACGTGGACGAGGACTAAATATAGCGGAATGCATTGGTAACAGAAATAATGGTGGGTTAAAAATCCCTGACTGCAGTTTCAGAAAACATGATTTTAAGATGCGGAGAAGAATTCATATGGACTTATGGAGAAACTGGCTGCACTTACACAATGCTAGTTATCTACTGTTGATGTATTTCTGCTCTTCAGTGCCTACAAGGCAGATGACAGAAACCATAAACTGTGTGTTTTGGGTTGATATATCCAAGGTCTAAACGTTACACCATAGACTCCTGCTCTCAATACCTGGCATAGATTCAACACAGTGTGTGAAGCTGGATTTAAGAAATAAGTGCTTAAAGGTTTTAAAACATTTTAGTGCCATCTTGTGTCAGTACAGAACATGACATCACGGGTTGTAGGTTGTAGGTTGGTAGCAAACGAAAGACTGACATTAGTTTATGTTAGCTAATAGGAACAGAACCAATAACTCAGAGGAAAATAACGATGCTAAAACTATAAATTAGTCTAAGCGGATCACTTTTGCACTGCCCCTGGCTGTAACAGTGAGTTTTATGTTAAGAAAGCAAAGATACAGTCTTTCACTACTTTCACTCTGTGTCTTTAGCAGGAAGTGGTTAAATGTTGTTTGGCTAGCTGCACTCAAACAGGAAAATTCACCTGTTAGCCATAATGTTAAGGTTTGTAAAGCATTTATCTTTATGGGACGGTCTGAGGAGAATCTCTGACTGCTAAAGAGAGACAGAGATAGACTCCTGTTTCAGACTCAGGATCACAAAGAGCTAGCACGGATCCTCACAACCTTGGGGCTGAAACCATGAGGACCAGCAGCCTTGCAGTTTCTCGAACTTTCACTGAATTTGTACAAAAGTCATAGCTGTTTGTCTCAGATATGAGGCGTTCACAAGGTTCTCCTTTGGAGGAAAGAAGGAATGAAGGCAAAGCTATTCAATATGTAGAAGCTCTGGTATATGGAGACGGCAGCAGAGGACGATTTCATCCGTAGTGCCTTTCTACATGAGAGTAGAAGATTCACCCAAGCACTTTTTTTTCTGACTGCTTTCATTCACACTTCAGTGAACACATAAGGAGCAACTCCGGGTTCAGCATCTTGTCCAAGATACAGATGCAAACTGATCAAGTACCAACGTTGTGATTAGGACAGGACCTGTCCTACCTCTTGAGTCACAGTCACAATAAACAGGAAAATGTTTTCCTCGTTTTATGTTTCCAGGCTGCCCACTGGTTTCTTCTTCATTCCACTCCACATATCTCTTGTGTTGTTATGTTTTTATGTGGTTAGGTTAACTGGATAAAATAAACTGCCCATAGGTGTCAATGCGGGAGTGAATGTGAGTGCGAATGGTTGTCTATGTCTATGTGTTAGACTGGCGACCTGTCCAGGATGTACCCCCCCTCTCGCCCTAAGACAGCTGGCATAGGCTCCAGCGCCCCCTGCGACCCTGAAAAGGATAAGCGGGTTGAATGGATGGATTTCAGTTTTATTTATAAGGCACCAAATCACAACAAAAGTTGCCTCAATGTGCTTTGATATGATGATAATAATGAGAAAACCACATGAGACGGCGCTCTGCTAGCAAACACTTGGAAATAGTGAGAAGAAAAAAAAACAAAAACAGGACAATCGGCAGGCTATAGTAAAGAGCCAGAGGTTAATAAAAACTAAATGCAGAAAGGTGTGTAAACACGTAAAGACTGAGAAAGGTGAGTGAAGAAGAAACACGCAATGCATCATGGGAATCCCCCAGCTGCCTAGACCTACAGCATAACTAAGGGAGGATTCAGGGTCACCTGGTCCAGCCCTAACTATATGCGTAAGTTTTAGGCCTAATCTTAAAAGTACAGACGGTTTCTGTCTTCCAAATTGAAACTGGAAGCTGGTTCCACAGAAGAGGGGCCTGAAAGATGAAGGCTCTGCCTCCCATTCTACTTTTAAATATCCTATGAACCACGAGTGAATGTGCTGTCTGAGAGCAAAGTGCTCTATTAGGGTGATATGGTACTATTAGGTCTTTAAATAAGATGGAGCTTGATTATTCAAGATCTTGTATGTGAGGAGCAGGATTTTTAAATTCCATTCTGCATTTAACAGCGTACCAGTGAAGGGAAGCTAATATAGGAGAAATCTGCTCTCTCTTTCTAGTCCCTGTCAGGACTCTTGCTGCAGCATTTTGGATTAACTGAAGGCTTTTCAGGGAGTTTTTAGGACATCCTGATAATAATGAATTACAATCGTCCAGCCTGGAAGTAATAAATGCATGAACTACTTTTTTCAGCGTCACTCTGAGACAGGATATTTCTAACTTTAGAGATGTTGCACAAATGGAAGAACACAGTATTAGGACCCTGGAATGTCCTTATTACGTTTTTTGCTCACTATTGACTTTATGGCTTTAAATATGTTAACATGCCCTGCGTGCAGTAATGCAACTTCTGCATCCGTGTCCATTTCACATTTTGGAGAGGCAAAGCATGAAATGGACATGGCGGATGAGCGCTTCTATTGCAGGCTTTGCCATGATACTGGGTTGGATTGTTCATTCATCCATTCGTTTCCACTCACGAGGGCTGGAGCACATCACAGCTGCCATGGGGTGCGATGCCTCTGTGATTGTATCTTGCCAAATTTAAATCTTGATACTCTTTTTTTCTTTATCCATAATAAAAAAAAAACTTCTGTTACTTTCAGAGACTAAACTCAATATGATGTTACAGTCATGAGAGGGTTCGCTTGGCTGTGTTTACTGTGAAAACCAAAAAAAGCAAACTTTTTGAAATATCAGTTGAAGGTACCTCTAGAGCATCTTCTTTGATTTCATTTCTGTCCTATTCACCAGTGTATCTAGTATCCGTATTGTTTGCTGCTGCAGAAATCCAATCTCACCACAGCGTATTTACCCAATGTAATCTAATATCCAGTGACATTACTTTGAATCTCGTCCTTGACTGTTTGTTGTGTAGTTTCCTCCTCTCTTGATAACATCCATTCATGCATGCATTACAGAGCATCCCATCAAACCTAATGTGAACACTCCCTTATCCCACCTCCACCTTTTTTATCTTCTCTGTTGTCACACAGGAGAAACTTTTCAGCCCACTCATTACGAGGCTGCAGCTCTCGTTTATATAAAATAAGAAAAGGGTAAATAACATGTATGACATGAGCATCTGTTGTATGCTTCAGTTAAAGAGGATACTGGTTACTGGCTTCCAGTACATTTTAGAATTGATTTTAAGTTATTGTTTGTTTTTAAGTCACTAAATGGGTCAGCACCCTCTGACCTTTTTACTTCACTTGACTTGAAAATGAATTGTGTATCAACGCAGTAACGCAGTAACGCAGTAACTTTTGGTTAGTGAAGTTGCAGTGAAGCCATCTGGAGAACAGGAAGAGCTCTTCAGGATGCTCTTCTTGGACTCTTCATAATCCCAGACATCCTCACCACCAGACTGGACCACCATCACATCCGCCCTGCCACCTGCTCCTGGATCAAAGATTTCCTCACAAACTGGCCTCAGTCAGTCAGCACCCACATCTCTGCCGATCTCACCTGGACCCACAACACCACCACTGTGATAAAGAAGTCCCAACAGTGGCTGCACTTCCTCTGTGTCCTGAGGAAGAATAACCTGGGCCACAAGCTGCTCTTGGCCTTCTACTCAGGCCATGTCCACACTAATATGTTTTTGTTTGAAAGTGCATCTTTTTCCCCGTTTTGGCCTCCCGTCCACACTGAGGCGTTTCGGTCAAGGAAAACGCAGCGTTTTGAAAACGCTCTCCAAAGGGGATACATTTAAAAACGCCGTTTTTGCGTCGCAGTGTGGACAGCGAACCCGGAGCCTTTTCGAAAACGATGACACATTTTAGTCATGTAATGCAGTCATGTGACCAATTAGTCTAAGATAGCGGAGGGCATTACACAGCAGTTGTTTTGTTTGCTCTCAATTTTGACAGATTAATATCAGTCTGTACGTGCTCCAGATAGTTTTTCTTTAAATTCTTTAATTCTCATTCGTTTATGCAACTTTGTACTTTTGTGTTACTCGCAGCAACAACTCCACCTCATTGTTAGTCCATTGAAAAAACTCTTTTCCTCGACATTTTTGGTCACGACGTTTCAACGAACTGTAAAGTAAATAAACAGCAGACAGAAATGAGGCAGGTCAAACGGTCTTGCGTTTCACGCATGCGCAGGACTGGAACGTAAGCATTTTTGGCCATTTCATTGTGGATGAAGAACTCTGTGAAAAGGAATGAAAACGATAGTGTGGACATGGAGTGTTTTCAGACGTTTTCAAATTTATCCGGGCTAGTGTGGACGTAGCCTCAGTGGAGTGTTTGGTAAGCAGGGGCCACAACTGAGAGCAGGAAGGCTAATTAACAGGAAGGCTAATTAACAGGAAGGGTAATTAACACCAACCAAAAAAATCATTGGATGTCCTCTGCCACCCCTGGAGGACATTGCCAGATCCTCCTGTCTCAGGAAAACCAGAACCATCACAGGTGACCCCGTGCACCCACCCACCACCTGTTTGACCTGCTGCCCTCTGGTCAGCGCCTCAGGCCAATCTGGTCCCACACAACCAGACTCATTAACAGCGTCTTCCTCTGAGCCATTCAGACTGTTAACAAACACTATAAACATTGTTTCGTATATAGTCGTCTAGTTTGTATGTATTTCTCATGTGTGTTATTTATTACTGTCTTAATATTTATATTTTATTCCTGAACAGTTGACGTTGAGCACCTATAATTTCATTGTACATGTGCAATGACAATAAAGGGGTATTCTATTGTATTGTATTGTATTCTATTCTATTCTATTCTATTTGAAAGCAGGCCTGACACATGTTGGGTTTTACAACAAATGAAGGATTGAAGTGGCCACAACAATTTGTAAAAGCATTTTAATGAGAAATTGAATGTGACAGGGGATTGATACATAATAATATCACAATAGTTTATTTTCTGTCTGCTGCTTTGCTTCCAGTTGATGCCATGGAGATATTAATGCAAGAAATCAGAGAGTAATGTCATTCCAGGGTCCTGCCTACACACTCAACACATCTTTTCTTCCTTCTCATCACTGTCAAGCACTCCCCCTTTTTTTTTTTTTTTTTTTTGAAGTGGCAGTTAATTTTAAAAGCAACATTTCAAACAGCTCGAGAAATGTTACTAAGCACACAAGCTGTTTCTATGCAGTTTCCCACACAGTCTGCCTGCACACTACAGATACTCGAGTTACAGTTGCTGTTACACGGGAATAAAAGCTTGAATGAAGAAAAAGAAGAAAGAGAGGACACGCGATAAAGATGAGAGGTAGGTAAGGTAACATGGTGGTTGAGTGTCTGTTTATAAAAGACGCTCAATGTCTTGGTTTTTACTTGGCAGTTATGATATTTAGCACATAATTACATTTAAAATATCAATAATCAGCGTAAAAATATTCTACTAGGTAGGACAAATATATGTATATATGTATATAAAATAGTTTGTAAATGCATGATAGTTGCATCATAGCTTGAGTGTATACTATTATGGGATATTATATAATGTTAATAATAAGCACGATCAGCGCTTCATTACTAATATGATTATGTTCACATGATAGATTTGGCTTTAATATGTTAAGCTGCGCTTTCATTTCTCTTGCTGTGGTAATCGTGTTCTGATATTCTAGTACAGTGCCTTCCTCTAACAGATTTTCACATTTCGGGTGACAGCCCGAAATGCAAAGACATTGTTGTAACGAGTTCCTGTAACTGAATCAGCCAAGTAGTGGGGATAAGCTTGTCAAGCCTCTGTTGCTTCTCACACAACCACACAGCACAGTGGAGAAACGGATACAATCCACACGCCGTCAGCTCAGCGCGTGTTTAAGCAAACTTTGCTGTGTTCTTTGTGCCCGAGCCGTGATGAGCAATACTGAGGAAGGATCCACAAAAAGGATATGAATTTGATAAATGCGTGGCTATGAGAATACATGAATGTGCGTTAGATTGTGCTGTATCTGAAGCTGAACTGTGGCCTGCTGCTTCTTTCTGTATGATTAAAGACCATCTCAAACTTTGTAACAGTGCTGACAAGATACCCAGAAAGATGACATTAATCTAACCCTTCTTGCTTTAATCGCTATTTAAAGGAACACACTGCAACCCCGAGACAAGCTCACTGCTGTCAGATTAAAACCTCATATAGCCAGGAATATTTTTGGCCTAATTTAATCTTCAAGTCACAATTTAAATTCAAGTCTGAATGTGACGTCAAACAAAACACCAAGTGTAAGACCTTTATATAATCTAAGGTGGTCCAGAGAGTGCCTCACAATATGGGGTAAAATTAGCTGTATTAAAATGATGATTGCACCCATGATCTATTGTATTTTATCTAATATTCCATTACACATTCACGATAAGTATTTCAAAGATCTAGTTTCTTTGATCCAGCAGTTTCTTTGGGGTAACTCACCACATCGTTTGAGTAGTAAGAAACTTCAAGCATGTGCAAAGCGAGGAGGATTTTCATTGCCTAACTTTAAATGGTATTATTGGATGATGAATGTGAAACAGCTTAGAGCTTGGATACCTACTGCACCAGTCAAACTCATTTGGTCCCAAATAGAGATGGAAGTTAATGGCAGTATTTCTCCTTGGAGGGAGCTGTTTGATACTAGTCACAAACTTACCCATCCTATAATTGCAAATGCGAAGATATTGTGGTGTAAATTACTATATTGGTGTATTGGGATTTTGTTAAATCTCCTTCAGCAACTTTATGGGGGAATAAAGGAATTTTTTTCTATGTATCAGAGTTATTTGACTGTGGAACCAAATGTTTTTTAAGCTTTGGTCAAGTTGTGGAGGTATATAAGTTGAAGCGTAATCAATTTTGGAAATATGTTCAAATACACAGCTCATTATCGAAGTGGCAGGGAACCCCCTTGAGTTGTCCCGTGGCCAGCCCTGTGGAAGTCCTGCTCTCAAGATCATCCTTGGGTAAAGGTATCACTTCTAAGATTTATCATTTATTGCAAGATCGGTTAGCTGACCCTCTCCTTAAAGTTAAGGGCTATTGGGCCCAGGACTTAGCATTGGACATATCTTTAGTTGAATGGGACTCATGTCTCAATAATGTTAATACTATGTATAAAGAAATAGGTAGTAGATTTATCCAAATTAAGATAATCCATAGGTGGCATCGAACGCCCCAACAACTGTATAAATGGAACTTGGGCCCCACAGACGATTACTGGAGATGTGATGGTCAAAATGCTTCGATTTTACATATGTTATGGGGCTGTTCAGAACTTCGGGATTGGTGGGAAAACATAATGGAGGTCATTTTCAGTGTTTGGAAAAGAAGACTTGGTATCTCACCAAAATTGTCCATACTTGGTATTACGGAGCCCCGCAGGGGACATGGGAGAAAAAAAAAATTAAGACAGACTTTTGCGAGATCTCGCGAAACTTTTGCGAGATCTCGCAAAACAAACTCGGGATCTCGCAAAACTTTTGCGAGACCTTGCAACAGTTTTAGCCGCATTCTTCCCGTTAGCTCGAGACCCACTACAGCCGGGAGGAACACCACTTTCCCGGCACATCGTGCCTCGACCTCCCGGTCGGCTTCGAACCGGCGTCCGAAGAATGCGGCTAAAACTTTTGCAAGATCTCGCAAAAGTTTTGCGAGATCCCGAGTTTGTTTTGCGAGATCTCGCAAAAGTTTCGCGAGATCCTGAGTTAGTTTTGCGAGATCTCGCAAAAGTCCGTCTTAATTTTTTTTTCTCCCATGTCCCCTGCGGGGCTCCGTATACAGAGACTTTGGAACTTTTCCTGCTATACAAAGAAATGGATTACCCTGGCTCTTACCACAGCAAAACGAGGAAAAAGAAACCCCTCCCTAATGACGACGGTTAAGTTGGCATCTTATGAAAAAGTGACTTTGTGTCTATTAGAGTGTCTGTTAGATAAATTGTTTCAATATAATTGTATTTGGTTTCCCTTCACTTGCTGGCTTTCTGTAACTTGAGGGGCAGAGGGGTAATGAGAGATTGGTTGGTGTGCGAAAAAAGAATTTGATATTTTTTTTTTCGTTTTTGTTTGTTTGTTTTCTGTTTTTGTTATTGAAACTCGAAATAGATTGAAAGTCAGTATTTGATACGGTCACCTTTATTCTTCAGTGCAGCCTAAACTAAATTAGGCAAACTTTCTTGTAAATTCTATAAGACAGTGGGCGTGTGTGAGTGTGCACATGGTTGTAATAAAAGTGTTAATATATGTGTTACTATTCTTTTATGACAAGCCTCATTCACCCTGTAAGTCCAATAGTGCTGTGGACTAGTCCATTTACCATTTTGTCCCATCAGCCGTCTGGGTTCTGGAGAAGCCAGTCCATGTTCCAACGTGTGTTTTGCAGGTGTCCAATTACAAATTTTTACTACGGTCTCAATAGAGCACATGATAGAGCAGAAAAGGACACGATTTCAAATGTTAACAAAAATAATTAAATTGATTGAAAATAATTGATTGTAAGAATATTTCTATCCTTTGATATAAAATAGAAATGTAGTTCCCAGTGATTCCCAGTTTCTGGCTTTATGGTATCCTGGTAAGCCCAATAAGTGATTTTAAAACTGAGTATAATGGCTTAGTGACAACCTTATTAAAACCTCTTCATCCTAATTTAGTAATGCGCTTAGGGCTCGTGAGCCGTCCATTGAGTTAAACGGTAACGTCAGTCGCTGCTGTCATGAGAAATTATGACTGACACACTAATAAGGCAGCCATAACTGTCAGCTGTTTAATCATCAAAAACCATAACTGTTATCCAATACAAAGACAAACGCATATGTGGACTGAGACAGAAAAGCAAGCATTGAACACTCACATTCATGATGATTTTAATTAAGCATAAGGTCACAGAATTTTGTAAAAGCTTTGACAGTTTTATTCCTTTATGTATCCATGTTCTTCGCAGACCTTAGAGAGTTAAGAAAGTCTTCATAAACATAATAACTATAATCTATTCATCCATGTGTTACTAACACAGCTGTTAAAGCAAATGATGCCTTTTAGTTAAAGCAAGGAAAACATTAACAGATAGAAATATTACCACTTCACCACATTAACTCTTTTCACTCTGTTCGCTCTGAGACATAGCTGATGAGGATTTGGTAGCACCAACTGAGACACAAAATCTCCAACTGCTGTAAAAATCAGGATCTTGTTCAAACCTAGAATCTGCCATGAAACACGACTTTTGATTCTCTTGTTTTTTCACTTTAAATCATAACCAAAATGATTTAAAGTGAAAAGTCGAGGAGTTGTTTAGT
Source organism: Diplotaxodon limnothrissa (assembly GCF_057381915.1). Lineage (NCBI taxonomy): Eukaryota > Metazoa > Chordata > Actinopteri > Cichliformes > Cichlidae > Diplotaxodon > Diplotaxodon limnothrissa. The sequence goes on from NC_140597.1 coordinate 20,837,609, forward strand.
TAAGTGGAATGACTATCTGCGACTTGGAAAAGTATGCCTACATGTGCCGCAGCAGTGGTTTCCTTCCATTTATTCAAATGTTTGGGTTTTTTGGCCCACTGGTTAAATTACTAACTTCACTGGGTTTTGAGAAACACTCATGTCAAAACATTTGTAACAAAGTCATGTTATACTCTGTGGGATTTAAAACACACGACTCAAAACAAAAACAGGACGTACAGGGAATGAGATGCATATTCATAAACCAAGCAAGACAAAAAGTTTGAAGCAGAGGAGGGAATTAATTGGCTCATTGTGCCTTTTTTAAATGCAGCATAATTTGACTTTATTAGATTTTCTTTGAGAGAATGAAATTGAGATTTCCCTGTTGGAGCCAATGTTCCTGCATGTAGAGTCATTCTAGGTAATAATGGAAGTAAAAATGAAATTTTTATTTGACTCTCTTACTAAGAGTGCTTGTGTTTATGAGTAAAATTAGTTTCATTCCCCTTACTCTGCCAAATCCAAAAACTGTTTCCACAAAAAGATAATCGCTGAAAAATTGATTATAAATGGGCTTTGCATTTTCGTGCCACACTTTCTGGAGCCTGTCCTAGCAGTCACAGAAACATGTTTCCTTTTTTAATGATGATTTCTTCTCTTTGTTGTTGTTTTTTTTACTGAGTAGCTAAAAAGTAAAAGAACAGAATTACAAAAGTGAAGCTGTAAATACACAAACTTCCAGATTAATACATGTTTCAGTTCAAAATAAACATTTGCCTCATCAGCCATGGTGTTACAGTGATCCAGTCTCACCCTCGTTCTGTTCTCTTCTGCCTGCTCTGTTTTTCCTCTCTCTGTTGTGTGTGTGTCAGGGTGAGCACTAACTCTGCTTCCCCTCCCAGTAATACACATGGTTGTTGCACCAGTCTCCACAGGCACACCCGATTCTCATCTCCAGCAGTATTTAACCCAGACTTCACCCACCAATATTATTCGATTCCAAACAAGTTCAAATGTGGAGATTACAGTTTCAAGTAAAACAACTGCCACGGCTGCTACACCCTCCATGAAGTGCCCTGCATGTTTATTGAAACTTGATCAGCTGTCTTACCAAATCTTGTGATACAGTTACATCCTATTTATTTTCGCAAGAGTGTAACCATCTGTATCCTTGGATCTGCCCACTGGCCGCCATTTCATTTTGCATAAATCCGTCCATCCAAGTTTGTGTGTTTTCTTACTTCTGACCAGATGCAGCTTTCTGCATCAACCTTACATTATTCTATTATACTTATCATCACGCTGTGTTTATGTGCCAAAAGAGAATTGATTTCTTTGTTAGTAAAAGTGATTCTGAAGTACGACTTCATTAACTCATCTATAAAGGGTATAGCTGCTGTGGCTGTAATCTCCACATTTTGACTATTTCTTCAAAACTGTATTTTGACTTCAATCGTAGCAGATTTCGAATGGAAGACTACGTTGTGACGACAGACACAGACTGATTGGAAACTGGATTTATTTTCTAAAAGACAAAGTGCAGCAGCAAAGTCAGTGTCACACAGCAACAGCAGGCCTCTGCTCATCCCAGTGTGGAGTTCATGCAGCTCTGGCTGGGAAGCCCTACACATGCAGCATGTTTACAAGTGGTGTTACACTGATTAATGCCCCACTACAACAGTGACATGTGGAACCTCAGTATTAAATTTACACAATAAACAAAATAAACTATGTACAATGCAGTTTTGAGAATGTTCACTGTGACTCACTCAGTACATTATATCTCAGCTACAATTAGTAAAATTGTTTTTCTTAATGTGGCCCTAACACTCCTATCCTCCACATTGAAATGTGAAATCATTGTCCTCTTTGTGCGAGGCCCTTAACTGGAATAAACTGGATCTGGATCTATGCTTCACACACTGTAAACACAAATAAAAGAACACTGGGTTCATAAATCAGAGATCCTTTGAGCTAAGTCATTTTCTGCTGATTCAAAATGTTGTCATATCAACTTTTGAGATTGTTTAGTTTCAAAAGCACATTTTCAAATAAGCACTCATTGTACAAATTGTCTTTTTTTTATTTTCACACTGATGAAAGTGATACAGGAAAATGTTTGAGGCCCACAACCTCAAAGGTTGATACATCAATACACATCCTACGTTGTTTCCAGCTGCTTGGTCCTCTTATCATTTCCATATAAAACAACGTGTTACTGACATTTTATCATCTTCTCCTTATTCTGATGTAGTACGGCGTGTACACACATCTACATTTCTGGCTGTTTGTGTCTCTCTCGACCTTTTTAACAGGAAAAGGGTCAGAAGCACTTCCTCTTTGCCAATCATACAGCTTTAGTCAAGTGACCGGAGGGTAATGGCGTTTATATCAAGACCGATTTATTGAGCAATAGACCCTGTGTGTTCAGCATATACATAAATAGATTGAGAGTTAGCTTCATAACAACTGACATCAAGGGGCCAAAAGTGCAGCACACAACACTCGAGAGAAAAGAAAATATATTTCTCAAAGTTGATGGGATATGTGATTGCATAGACATTTAGTCGGATTCAGTGGAGTGGCTCTGTCATTTATTTTTTAAATAGGTGAGAAGATGTGAGTTGTGTTACAGAGAAAAAACCAGCAGGTTCTCATCCTAGGTATATGACCAGATTTACAAATGGGAGTTTCATAAAGGCTATGTTCTCAGTATGTGAATTATTCTGATTTTGTGAGATTTTAGTCAAGGTTGACACATAAAAGATGCAAATTTCTATGAGAATTTCCACCAAAGTTACCAAAAGTCTGCCGAGGCCCACCAGCCTCCACTGCGAAGAACGATTGTGTATGTAGGTATTTGTATATGTTTACCTTACAGTAAAATGGTTAGAAAAATAAAAATGACAAAGTGGCACTTCTGTAAAACTACCATTTGTGAGAGCTTCATGCAGAAAATTCAAAGGGATCATGGAGTGAGTGAAAGTGGATAATACAATGGAAGGCAAGTGTCACTAATGGCCTTATTGACTCACCCTCCAGGTACATATTTGAATGCTTTTTGGCATGTCAACTGGAGACTCTTGAAAAACATCTAAAGAAAGAAAAAATGGGTTTTGTTTTTTTTCAAGAAAATTGTTTCAGTTGTCGCAGTCACAAGAAATATATTCTACAATAACTCTTCAGTTTTGCAGTTAAGGCTTCTTGTTCAGTGAACAAAGGCTGATTTAATGGCTCCAGTAGGATTATAGGTAAAAGCTATAATGAAGCTGCTGACTAATTCTGACCCTCAAATAAGCTACTTTAGATATTCTCGAGTGCAAACTTGGAGCACGCTCTGATTAATTTGAAATATGCAAAAGCATGCTTTGAGTTTTTACCGACTAAACCTGGAGTCATTATGAAGGGTAAAACATGCAGATTAGCATATGATGTAATTGTCTCTTGCCTTGAGGGACAGCTGGTAATACACAAGGTAAAAGTAGGACTGCCTCTACTCTGTGTGACTCAGTATTACTGTGCAATGCAGGGCTTCTAAAGAGCACTACCAGCTGTACACAGGGTACACAACGTACATGTACACTTACCCGCTACTTTGTTAGGTATGCCTCTTCAGGTGTTCATTAACACAAATATCTAATCAACAAGCTGCATGACAGCAATTTACTGTATTTAGGCATAAAGACATGACCTGCTGAAAGTCAAACTGAGTATACAAATGGAAAAGAAAACATACCTGGTTATTGGTGCAGTTTGTCTACACTATTTTCTGCTATTGTTGCTAATATGTCAATATTAGCTTCATTTTGGGGCTCCTTACCAAAAGAGATTCATATAAAACACCACAGCCACCTGTTGTTGCTGACCATATTCCTTTCTGACCACAGTGTGAGTTGGCATGTTATACTGCTGGAAGCAGCCATCAGAAGATTGGTACAAAGCTCAGATCATCACCATCTTGTTTCTTAAACATGATAATGAGTTCATTTTACTCAGGCAGCCTCCGCAGCTACCAGTTTGCAATCCAATATAACACATTTGCAATGTGCTGGTAAGGATGAATCGATGTACAGCCAACCAATCTGCAGCAACTTTACCAAAATTTACCAAATTCTCAAAGGAATGTTTGGAGCTCCTTTTTGAATGCATGCCATGAAGAATTAAGGCTGTTTGGAAGACATAAGGGGGTCTAACCTGGCGCTAGCAAGGTGTACATGCGTCTATGAGTATTAAATTATAAGTATTAAACCAAAGTGCAAGATTTCAGACTGAAGGCAAAAAATGGTGGGAAACTTAGGGAAGAAATTAGTGCAAAGTATTGCAATTTAATAGGAGAAATAAATTATACAAGTCCTAATGCAACAAAAAAATGTTGCCATGCTGGCAAGTTCTATGAAGAAAGGCTCAAATCAACCAGAAGATTTAACCAAGAACATTTTTGCTATGACATGACTGTGTAGTGCTGCTGTGCAACACAGAACAATAATGGATTGGATTTATATAGCGCTTTTCAAGGCACCCAAAGCACTTTACAATGCCACTATTCATTCACTCTCACATTCACACACTGGTGGAGGCAGCTATGGTTGCAGCCACAGCTGCCCTGGGGCAGACTGACAGAAGCGAGGCTGCCATATCGCGCCATCGGCCCCTCTGGCCAACACCAGTAGGCAGTAGGGTAAAGTGTCTTGCCCAAGGACACAACAACCAGGACAGAGAGCCCGGGGATCGAACCGGCGACCTTCCGGTTACAGATGCGCTTCCCAACCCCCTGAGCCACGGTCGCCCAATACAACATTTTGTAGCATTGCAGCAACAAACATAAAAGAAATACACACAAGTTTTTGTATTTCTGTTATTTGCAACAATTTTCAGGTTGGTAAAAAGTGTATGTGAGCTGTTTCACAGGGAAAATACACTGAATGTCTTATTCCAGGAAAATAGTACAATTTCCAGCTCTTGTCTAATGTTCTGGATTTTGATCTCGGGACATGCTGAACACACGATTAGTTGGGGCCATCTTCCTAATGTGCTTGCTTGTGATGTTTGTTGTCTCATCCTGGACTGTGGTGCTGACACTCACCAGTCCCCGGCCTCCTTCGCTCTGCTTAGCGTACAGCATCAGGGTGCTGGACTTGGGGTGAAACCCTCCATGCATGGTAAGGAGCTTTCTTGTCTTGATGTCAGTGGCTTCTATCTCCTCCTTTGGCCAGCCTATTATCCCAGCAGGGTACCTGATCACGGGCAGGGCGTACGTGTTAATAGCCCAGATGTTGTTCAGCTAACTCCCCTTAATGGTGTCAGCTCCACAGTCCAGGATGAGGCAACGAACATCCACGAATACATCAGGAAGATGGCCAACAGCATGCTAAGTGAATACTTCAGGCAGCAGAAACCCAAGAATAAGGAGAAAGAGTAGGCACCATCATGGAAGGACAGGCCCCTGCACGGTATGTACCACCGGCAGATAGAGGAGGTGGCTGATATCCAGAAATCCTACCAGTGGCTGCACAAAGCTGGACTGAAAGACAGCACATTTGAACATATGTTACAAACACACCATTTTAATATCTGAAGAACAGAACTGAAAGTAGGCTTTACTTTCATACATCAGTCTGAAAAGTTTTGATGTAATTTTGATGAAAATCCATTCGTTTTGTATCTACCGGCTGTACTGCAGTGTCTCAAGTCTTTGCCTCTAATTAGATTCATATTAAATACCCACCATGCTGTGTGCTATAAATGATGTTGAAATTTGCCCCTCACAGAAAAAGTAATCACCGTGTTGCTGCAGCGCACACAAAAAGCACAGCATAGTCAACTGAGACTGTAAATTGTATTTGCACTGAATAGTTTTTGCATAGCATGGGAATTTAAATTCACTTACGCTTTGCAGTCGAGATCATTCGATCAAGGTTAGCACAGATGTACAAAAATTTGACAGATGGAATGAGAATTATAAAGTAGACTGGGAGTAGGAAAGGGAAACTAGAGAAAACTGTTTCATATAGCACACAACATGTCTCTAAATCAGAATATTCAAACAAAAGCAATGCACAAGTTCAGCAAAGATGAAGAAATGCATATTCAAAGATAGGCTCAGTGTTCTCTTGTGTATTTTAGAAACAACAGAGCAGAGTGAGCATCCATAGGGCCAGATGGCAGAAAAAGCAACATCATTATTCAGACCATTACCTCAGCTAATTGAGGCACTCAACACTCACACACACACTTTCACAAATCACATATTCACACGTGTACATAGCTTCATCAGCTTCATACAACTCTATCACAAATCTGCACGCAGTTATACTGGCTAAACCTCAGTTACAGAGCTGTTGTTTGTGGATTTGTCATATACCTTACATTAAGCTAGGTGTATTTACAGAATCCTGTATTCATGCAGGGTATATATATGTTCTTCTATAATCATTTTATGTAAATGAAAGGAAATCTGACCAAGAGGTTGCCAAGTGTTATGTTTTACACTTTATCATGGATGCTATAACAAGTCACAATTTAAACTAACTTTTTAACTTATTAAAATTCACTTAAAAAAAAAACCCTAAAATTACACTTTTCAAGTTGTTTCAGTGTTACAAAAAATGTCCAATGCTGCAATAAAGTCAGAACAGTTAACATGTGGAACGCTCCCACCATCTTCTTAGACGGGGTCATGAAAGTCAGTCTTTTTCTCACCCTTCTTCTAATAATGCTGTTGCTTCTCCATTGTTTAACAGGATTACTTCTTGTGCATTTCTACCATGACCACAACTGACAATAAAAATAAAATTATATTTGTAAGATATTCAATTAAAAAAAAAACAGCTTTAGAAAGTCTTTGGAATGTCTGAAAGCCTCTAAACATCTAAAGGGGTCTTTTCAAAGTCTTCTAGTGTATGGTAGGCATTAGTTTTATTGTGATTAAACTTCTGTTATGTTTAGCACTAACTGGTATTCTTTGCTATGGTCAAAAGCATCCTTCCATCCATTTTCTTCTGCCCCTCCAGTTCAGTTTCATGGGAGGTACTGAAGACTATCCCAGCTGTCATGGGGAGAGAGGTGGGGTACACCCTGGATAGACCGACAGTCTGTTTCAGGGCCCAAAAGAAACCAGTATGGACAATGGTTTTGTTGATAAGAACAGAAAGGAGTGACGGGGGTTCTAAGAGGTGTACTAACCCACTTCACACAAGAAAAATACAACAGTGCGTTATTATGTGGTTAATTCTGATAGTCAAACAATTTCACTCAGACAGATGACTGATTATCCCCCCATATCTCCGTATGTGCAACATCAAGGACAACCTCAACTAGTCTGACCAACCACTACTGAATCCCCGCAGGGCTGGGTTTTCAGCCCCCTACTGTGTGCCTGTACAGGACGCCCTATGACCGAATAGTTTTCAGTTTCTAATGAGTTGCTTTCTAATGTTCTACTTCATTTTCACAAGAAATCCATTGATATTAAAAATAGCAATGCTGTATAGATAAGTACTGAGAGTTTGCAAGCAGTGAAAAACAAACCACGATGCAGGAACAGAGTACAGAGAGTGTGTAACGTGTATAAAACAGCAGCAATGGAAATGATGAGTGACTCGCTGTGGACAGACAGACAGACAGACAGACAGACAGACAGACAGACAGACAGACAGACTATAAGCTCAGAAAATTAAAACTGATTTGATTTGTTAATAAAAACTAATGGATACACATCTATAACAACTCCTATCTCAAATGATTGTGTCTGCAGTCCCTGGTTATAGAGACCATGGATTCAGAAGAAAAGGATTTAGTTATAGAACATATCATTACATTTGAATCTGGTAAATATTTAGTCTTAATTAATATTTAGGACTTAACAGAGACGTGACTTTCTCATAGACTTTATTCAAACAATGTCCGGGGCAGACCTCCTCGACTTCAAAAAGAAGTCAGGATATATAAAAATCCTGCTCCATGACATCAGCAAACACATTTCTGATGAGATTTGGTCAGTCTCTAGAGAAAAGTCATACTGAATACAAAATGAACCTAATCTGGTAATTTATGGTCCCCATTAGAGTCAAACAGAATAGAATTTAGCCTTTCCTGTGATTGAGACGTCACTACCATTTGACGTGCGGTGTCCTTCACTTTTCCATTTGAATGCCTTCACTCACTCTGGCATTGCATTTTATCTGTTAGGATCTTTTCCATTTGGACATTGCAAAGATGCAGTGCTTTATAAAGCAGATAGGTCACTAATGACCTGGTGGATGTTAAGGGATAAAGAGTAGTCACTGATGCATGCTAAAGTACATAGTTGAACACTAGACTGGTGAGTCATTGCTTATAGACATTTTTGGCTTTGATTATAGTCAAGCTTTAGCCAGATTTATGAAACCATTCCTTCAAACTAATGGTGAGCCATTAAAGCACCAGACTCACCTGTAAATTATTCTCACTTCAAAGCAAACCCTGACCATGAGACAGGACAAAAGTTCAAATTTCACCATCTATATCTACAACCTGATACTATATTAGATTTGTTTTAAAACTCTAACAGTTAAGAATATTTTACACAAGTTGAAGAAACTTTCAAAAGACAATAAACAAGGTAAGGATGAGAATTTTGGATGCTGCTAGTGATGTACACAGCTCGAGATACTTCAAACTGCCATGTTTTATGCATGAGAGGCTGGATAACAAATACGAGCTGAAGTAGAAAAACACAAAAAATAAGAGACTGAGAGGAAACAGTAGAATCCTACAAGTTGGCAGAAATCAACATTTCAAGCTTCCCAGACTCTTAAAAACATGTTCCCAGTGGAGTCATGTTCAGAGAGGATGCTTAGAAAGACAGCAGATCTGATTTAATGTGCACTCTTCTCTCACTCCTCGCCTCTGTCTTATTCTACCTCCTCTCTTCAAATCCGTCATACTGCTTTGCTCCCTGTTAGGATGAAACGTGTTGATATGCCAGCAATACCTGACTGTAATTTGTAAACAATAGTAAGTATTCCCGTTGGAGCAATACTCTTCTAATCAGCCAAACAAATGGGGGAAAGAAAGAGGCAGGGAGGAAGAAAAACACATTCCTGAAAACATCTTGTACTTGAACAATGAAATAATTTTCTCCTTGAAGCAAAATTCTTTTAGTAAGTCATGGTGGAAATGAACTTGGACTGTTAAACTGGAAGGTGGGACTGGTGGACAATATCTCTGGGCTGCCTCGGTGTGGAAAAGGCTGTTTCTGCTTAGACTGCTGCTTCTGTGATCCTGGCTCAGGTAAGTGGTAGAAAATTGAAAGTTAGATTGGAGGATACTTTGTGACTGAGAGAATACTTCAGCTGCCTCTTCAGTAAGTCTTCCATCCTGTACATCAGGGGTCAGCAACCTTTCTGATGGTGAGTGCCATTTAAAATTTCCTCAGAAGTCAGTGTGCCATATGATTGCATTAGCAATAAATTTAAAAACACTCTAAATTAACTATGTTTGTTTGCAGATGTTGGCAGCTATCAGCGAATAGTTATCAGCTATTTTGAAGCAAAAAAAGACTCTTTATCCATAACAGCAAGTGAACTGGACAACAGAAAATACAAATGCTATTTATGGTCTTGTAACAGGGCGGCCCTTAGCGGCTGGAAACACAGTGAGATGGACCAAGGCAAGTGTAGTGGAACAAAGTACTTATTTGCTATACAGCGCTCCTTACAACAATTAACTTGTCGAGCCTCTTCACAGCACAAAAATCCACCTCTAATGAGGAACTGGCAGCCTTAAATATGTTCAGCTGTCACAGACTTAACCATTATTCCACTCTCAGGTAAATTCTTAAATCCCAACCTTCCACCACAGTACACAATATATAAATTAGAATAAATAAATACATAAATACATTTCACATTTACATATTAATAAATATTTCACACTTTAATGTTACACCAAACCCACTATTATAAAAACCCAGAAACCCAAGCACAACAAGATTCACCACACTCTCTTTACCAATGGTCTCTCCCGGAACCTTTAAATGGTGTCTGGACCCCTGAGGAAACATTTGCCCAAACACCTTGAAGAGGACACAGGCAAGAAAGGTGAGTAATCATTATCTTCCAAACGCTTATTTGCACCGCTTTTATCCCTAGATTTCACACACACATTTGCATTAATTTTCCTTGCTGGTAAACCTTAATCACAATCTCAATCCCCATTCTTTTCTCCTGACAGACAACCACCCCATTCCTTGATGAGGAGCAGTTGTGCAGGATCTGAAATAAGGCTACGAACCGATTTTAAAATTCCCAATAAATAGTCAATAAATATTTAAACTTCTTGTGTGCAAATCCATGCTTAAAGTGCAATGCTAAATAAGGTGCTTGATAAAGTGCTTTTAATAAAGTGAAAGGTGTGCTCTAAAGTGCTACACAGATAATATAATATAAATAAATCTAGTAAGGGAGTCCTCTTCCTTACAGGTCTCCTCACAACAATGATAAGAAAAATAAACTAAGCCAGTATGACATGTTTGTTAATACAGAGACACACATGTTAATGTGATCTCTGGGCTCCCACTCAGAGACACAGGTCTCTGAGTGTCCAGCATTCAGACGGCTACCTGAGGACACTCATGTGAGAGAAAATCTGCTCACACAGATATGTAGAGCCAAATACTGTCAATAAGGCCTCTGCAATGTTCTGAAGACAGTTTAACTTGTCAGGTAGTGATGTCCAGCAGGGCCATGAACATGCACAGCAGTGGATTCCAGCTGCTTTGATGTTGCATTAACCGATATTAACTCAACCAGTTAATGCGAGACAAATCCAGCTGCTTATTAAAGCTTTCTGGTTTGATCAGAAAATAAAACATTGGTCCATACGCCTGAAAGTCCCAAAGACGCATTGTGAATTCTGTCTCGAGTCTACGGATGTATCCGTGTATTTCCGTGGTGCTGATGCTAAGCTGCTGAAGCATTTTGAAGTGTTGGAATGTGGAAAGCTAACAACGTCCCTCTGACCAGTAGGCTAAGTTATTTTTAGCTAATTAAAAGCTGAATCTGGTAGCTGGGGTTGTTAGCTAAGATACTGTCATTAAGAAGCGGCGCAACTAATGTGTCTATGTGAGCTGATTTGCGATGTGCACCGCTGCCGCGGCCATTTATTTTTTGATGCACCTTCTCAGATTAATTCACTGCGTGTCGTGCCCAGGGCTGGACTGGGACAGAAAATCGGCATTTTGACTGGAGACCGGCCCACCAGGTATTAAAGCCATAAAGCCTTTGAATGAAAACAAACGCTGTTGTGACAGTGATGTACACTGTCTTGTTGGTATATGTATGATTTCTATACATTTTACATCAGATAAAAACGTTGGTTGTAAGATTCAGATAATTATTTATTAAAAACTAGACGTTTGAAATGAGAATAAGAAAGTATTTCTTTGTGCCCCCTTTCCCTGTTAATGCCCTACCTGGCCCCCCTGGCAAAACTTTGCTAGACCTGCCCCTGCACAGTTCTGTTCTGCAGCTTCTATGAACTCAGCCTACAAACACATAAATGAACCAGCTGCTGCATGTTCTGGTTAAAGTGGTGCTCCACTTCACAGGTCTCCAGTGACTTCCAGATGCAAGACAGGGGGCCTGGAGTAACTTTGAGTGTGGGACGAGTCCTTTTTGGTTAAGCAGCTGAGTTATATTTCTATTGCCTTAGAGAGGTGGCACACTAGCAGTAACTGAACTTTCAAATTAAGAGCAAAGCTTAAATCAGTCACACACTGACAGCTACTTTTGACCTCTGCTTTATTTACAAGAGCAGCTCACATGTTTTAGAAGATTTCTACATCTGATCACCTTCCTGACACAACCCTCTACGAGTGTCCTAGGACTGTACCAGGGATGGTTCGTTTCTTAATGTAGATGTCCCTACACGATGGAGCAACCAGATCTGAAAATGTATAAATAACCAACTAAAAGGTCCATTAATACACGTGTGTGTGAGCCCTCCATATGCTGCTATATGCTTGCCTCTTTTACACATCTAGTTTGTACAATCCACTTTAGTTGATGATCAACATTTCATCTCAGCTCTTTTCCACCAGTTCCTAATAGTCCAAGAACCCAGCATTCCCAGCTGGATCCAAAGTCTACAGTGAACTTCTAGAACTTCTAGAATAGTAAATGGTAAATGGCCTGTATTTGTATAGAGTTTTTCTAGTCCCTAAGGACCCCAAAGTGCTTTACACATCCAGTCATCCACCCATTCACACACACATTCACACACTGGTGATGGCAGCTACATTGTAGCCACAGCCGCCCTGAGGTGCACTGACAGAGGTGAGAGAACTAGAACTTCACCGCTTTTTTTTTTCATTTAAAAAAAAAAGTATTTAATTTTATGACTAGATTCAGTTATTTTACAATGGAACAACACATCATATTATATACTCTTTTGAATTTTAGTACAAATGCCAAAGAGTGTAACTTAAACCTGCTCTACACACAGCATGCATTTGGAAGGCTGCGGTTGGTCAAAACTGCAAGAACCTTTAATCTACTTTTGTACTGTTGCACTTCATTTATCCAACATGCTGTGTGGAAATGTACAGTGTTGCTGAAGCTTACTTATAGCTTAGTTCACTGAAGTGAAAATGTATAAATAACCAACTAAAAGGTCCATTAATACACGTGGAATTACTTCACTGAAGTGAAGTAAGCTATAAGATTTCAATAACCATTTTGCTTTATTGCGCCAGAAGAGTAAGGACAGGGCAGGCGGTCTAGACTCAAATTCAGTTCAGGGTTACATTAAACAGTATTGTGGGTATGTGCAAGTATTTACGGATGCTTCAAAGAATCCATCTAGTCAAGTGGGGGTAACAGTAATAATTCCAGACTGAAAGAGGATTAATGATGGAGTGTCTGTGTTTACAGGAAAAATGATAGCGATTCTATTAGCAGTACAGTGGGTGGAAGGTTTGAGGCCATTGGAAGCAATTATTTGTTCAGATTCAAGTGCAGCCTTGGTCACTCTACAGAACGGTCATTCGAAAGGTAGGTCAGATATTTTAATAGAGGTTCAGCAAACTCTTTTCAGGATATATATGATGGGTCTGTCAGTAGTGTTTGTATGGGTCCCGGCTCACTATGGGGTAAGAGGGAATGAAGCAGCGGATAGGTTAGCAAAGGAAGCCACTAATCATAGGATAGTTGATCTGGCCCCTAGAAATGAGGGGTAGATGGCAGAAACAGTGGGAAGAAGAAAGGAGGGGAAGGTGGTTAAATAAAATTCAAAGGGGGGTGGGAGTAAGGAGAGCCACAAGAAGGAGTAGGCGAGAGGAGGTGGTGGTGTCAAGACTGAAATCTGGACATATTGAAAAACACTATTCTTGATAGGGAAACAATAATTCAGGGAAATGTGATTATTGTGGAGAGGAGGAAACTTTGGAGGATGTTATTTTGCAGTGTCGGAAGTGTAAGGTAGAGAGGAGACGATGGGTCCAAAATCTCAGTAACATTAATGTGAAATTGGATCTTGTTGGGTTGTTACAGAAGGAGTCGGGGAATAAAGGTTATCAGGCTTCATTTCAGTTTTTGGGTGAAGGAAGATTGTTTGGAAGGATATGAAGTTTGTTTTTGTTTTTTGTGTGTGTGGGGGGGGGGGTTAGCGTGATTCCTGTCCACACTCCATACCAGTGGTGGCGGTAATGCACCATGCAGTTGTTTGCCAACCGCCAATAATACTTACAAGAAGAAGAAGAAGCCCCGGCTCTCTCCAACTCGTGTGATCTCTTTACCTTCATCGTTACTGGATTCTAATTGCCTGTCCAGATTTCCCTGGACCTGTCCCTGTTTCCTCCCTGGATACCTGAGTGTGAGTTTGGAGATTGTGTGTGTTTCTGACAGTGTGGGGTGCACAGAAGAGGAGAGTGGTGTGTGTGACAGTAGCGGAGTGTGGTGTTCGCTTTTTCCTTCCATGTGGACTCCTGGAGCCCCTTTTCCCCTCGCACTGTACACTTGGTGGTTGTCGTAAGAAACCTTTGCCTTCTAATTCCAAGCTCACAGAGTCCTGCGCTTGAGTCCTTTCACTCTTTGTGACAGATTCACAAACAGAAAAAAATGAAACAGTCATGAACGTTCCCAGGAGTGGCTCGTTATCTTTGTGTAATATTAAAATTTGTTTGATGATCTGACTCGTGAGTGGGACGAATGGGGGGAAAAATCATCAAAACCTTGTTTCAGAGCCAGAAGCACACTGTAGAAGCAACCTAAGAGTTTCTCAATGTAAGGAAACGGGCTATCGTTAGTGGCTATTTCAATGATTTGATGCTTTTCAGTTATAGAATAACTCAGAGAGAGTCTGCAGTGAAGGCCTGGCAGAGCATCTCGGGGGAGGCAATGCATCATTTGATTATGTTCATGGTTTTGGCATTCGACTTGGGCAATAATTGACTCAGCCAAGTGTTACAAATCTTTCTTATATTTATAATGATGTTAGTTTGTCTGATTACTTTTGAGCCTTTGATTTTCATACACAGTCCCCCAATTTTCAATGTGAAAATGCTAACCTGCTAACTTGTTAATGCTAACAATTTTAAATCCCTCGAATAAAAGTTGAAAGTCTGCACTTGAATCACACCTTAACTGTCTTACTTAAATCCACTGTGGTGGTGTATAGATATGTGTCTGGCTAATTTATCATGGTTAATACTCCTGTGTATACTTAGACATACAATAGCATCAGCGTTTTGTAGAGCTACAGGTTGCACAAACACTTACACATCCCCAAGATTTTAAGCTGATTCTCCCCTCTGTCATAAGAAAACTAATGGCTCATGTCAGAATGTAATAATACCCATTAAAAGTACACTTAAGACATTTTCCAGTGCCTCTATAAATAGTGTGAACGCTCAGGTTACACATCAATGATTTCATGCTTCAAGTGTGGCAAATTAGGAGGATTTTCTTATTTTGCAACATGTGCCTACACACACAAAACACAACCATCCATTTAGTTTAATTCCAAAAGGTACAAACCAGAATGAATCCATGTTTATGAATAATTTAAGAATTTTACATAAGAGCCTTAGTCTCTAAGTGGATTGAATTTGTGTGCATGTGTGTGTGCACTGTATGCATGTGGGGGTGGTACTTGGTTGGAATACATCTCTATCAGTGTCCAGCCCCATAACAAATAGGGTTTGGCAAATCTGAAGGTCAAATCGAACAGCAAACAGTGGCTTTCAGCCTTGGTCCCTTCTCCTATGAATCCCTAACAAGCCACTCAGCATACAACAACCAGGCAGAGTTTTTGGAAGGCAGCCTATTTCTCAGCTTGTGGCATCTCTCTAATAACACAATCTATTCACCATCATAAATAATGTAGGTGCAAGACTTATGATTCTGTTGTAGTTTTGCTGCAGTAACCCGCATTCAAGGCCATTCCTCAGCTGAGGAAAGATGAGATAATATTGAATATTTTCAGATGGATAACATTAAATTTTTCTTTCAAAGATTTTTTTTTTTGTCTGGAGGCACTTTTACACATTTTTCAGTGTTGTTCATGATGAACAACCCCAATTCCTACAAAAAATACTGGGTAAAGTTTAAATAAAAGGATAATTCAATAATTTGCAAATCTCATAGCCTCACATTCACAACAGAACATAAACAATAAATCAGATAGTCATTCATTTTCAATTGGACGACAGCAGCAGGGCCATGATTACTGCTGTGTAGTATCCCGGCAGGCCAGTTCAGCACCCACATTTCTATTCTATTACAAATCCGTGCTGCTGTAATAAATGCAGCGTACAGCTGAGCATTGTCTTTCTGAAATATGCAAAATCTTAGCTGAAAAAGATGTCATCTAGCTGGGAGCATATATTGCTCTGAACCTGCCTTTCCCCACTGAGAAATGTGTGCAAGCCCTCCACTCTCCAGTGCAGATGATGCACTGTTCATATATTCCAAAACAAATTGATTCAATTGACCACAATGGAGTGCCCACCTTCTCCTTCACACAGAGATGCCATCAGATTCTCAGAAGTTTAATGACACTGTGTGCTGTAGAGGATGATGTATTTCAAGTCTGGCCTTAAATTCAAAATGAGATATTATTTTATTATTTTATTTTATATGATACAAAAATGTCTTAGTTTAAACGTTTAATGTGTTTTCTGTTGTTAGTTATGAATAATACAGGTTTATAAGATTTGCAAATCATCACATTTTGTTTTTACTGACACTTTACGCAGTGTCCCATTTTTTTTTCTGAAATAGGGTCGTCGACTGGTGTTAAAAAAAATGTAGTCTCTGTCACTTTTTTTGAAATCATGTGTTCTTGTACGAAATCTCGAAGAGGTCGACTACCTCCTTCAGCTAAAAACAGATATTGTTCCAAAATGTTTATTAACTTATAAAAGTTCAAAAGCTTTATAAAGTTCACATAAAGTGGAAATTATATACTATTCATTCTTCTGGAACAAATGGCTGTGGTTGCTGATGGTTAGCCCCACCCCCACGCTTAGACTGACATTTTAAATGCCAAGTTTACGTTCGTCCATCAGTTACTCCACCAATTAATCTAGTGTTTTTTCTTTGTTTTTTGAACCACCACTCAAAATACATTTTATTTTTTAAATAACCCATAAACCTTTTCTTTTAAAAAAATAAATAAAAGGTCATAATTTATAATAGGACGGTTCAATAAAAACAGCAAAAAAAGTATGCATGTAACTGTTGACTACAGCTGGTTTTGGCTACCAGAACTAGGGCTACAAGGACCCAACCCAGGCTCTGGACGGTCGCTGACCAACACTGTGCAGCAACTTCCATATTTTTATTCCAAAAAGTCCTTGGAATATAGTTTTAAGCCACGGTAACATATTCTCTCACACACTTTTTCAGAATTTCTCTATGGCAGAGCTGTCAAGGTGAACTGTCACTACCCCAATATGAATGTAGAAAGAGGGGCTCGCTGAGGGGATGAATGTTGTTTGGGTAGAGCTGGAACTTGTCACATTGCATATGTGGGCCTTGTTTATGTGGTGCTTCTCTAACTGCCAAGAGTTAGAGACTACTGGAGATGGCCAGGTGTACATGCCTGTTTCTGTCATGACCAGAGACAAGTTCATGGTAATTAGCAGCACTGTTCACATGGGCAACCTACAACATGACATAGAGAATGGTTGTCATGGCCACACTAGAACGTAAAAGCCAAAATTAGAGTGAGATCGGACTGGGAAGTAGGCATGCATCTCCTGAGAGATGGTGGAATCAGTGACTACTATATGCTAATCACACTTTTTGCAAATGCATTTTGTGTAGAACTATTTAAATATATATGTTTTTTACTTTTATTTGGACACCTTGTTCGTACACTGTAGTACAAATACTGCATGACTGCCAAAATACACAAGGAGACACGGTCATCAGTACAAACAGTAGATTCTCTGTGGTGCCTGTTCTTATTTCTTTTGATCTTAAAAACTGATTGGTCAACTCCTCATCACATATGTAACTTCAGTCCAAGGTCATATGGTCATTCCTATCCAAGAACAGTGGCTATGACCCTTGTTTGTACTGCCACTGGCTGTTCTCCAGTGTTGTTTCCACTAAGAGTAAAAGCTAAATGGCTGAAATCTGCAACTCTCATATTTCAAGCTCTCTGTGTGTAAATAACAGTCATCTGTGGTTTGCTAACGGTATCATTTTGCTAAATAAAAATGAAACATGTTTTTGATACTAATTCAAGGCAGGATTTGCTCACCATCATATCCTAATTTAATCAGAATCTTAGTACACTGTTATTTATGCTGCATTTGGCCACCTGCTGTATATCGTTTTCAGCGAAATAACTTGCTGGCAGACATTGATCATATTTATTCAGCAGAAACCAGCCACAGAGAAAAAAACACCATATTTTCTTTTAGGAAAGATAACTCTATTTCCCCAGCGTAACAAGCATAGCTAGACAGGAAGCTCGTGGGAGCAGGTGAAGTAATTATGTCACGGTGGAACTGGACACTGATTTTCCTAAATGATGTCAAGGCCTTATATTGCAGAACCAGCCGTGACCTCTGATTATTGCTGAGAGCCTTGAAGGACGAATGGAAGAACGCTAGTACTGGTAACAATAAGGCTGCAGGGATGAGGTTTAGATAACAATGTGCAGTCACACAATTCTATGTGTTTCCTTCAAGAAGATCAATAAGAATGTCCAGATGCACCCATCTATTTTTTTAATTTTTTATTTCTTCTCTCCTCAGCACAGAGGACAACTAAATAAGTTGAAGTCTAAGAATGTCTGAATGCAGTCAGACAGACAGTAGCGTGGTGTGTTTCACTAGGAGGAAAACATCTTTTCTGGAGAGAAAATAGCAGATATGGTCTAGATGTCTTCACAGCAGCAAGACACAATACACATGAGTCTCTCGAGTCAAACTGTGTAGCCCTCGTAGATTACAGCAAACAGTGGGAACATTATTCAAAGTTAACGATGAGAAAGTTCCAGAACTCCAAAGAGCTGCTGTCCCATTCATGTTTCTTGTGAAGCACTGAGGCCTTCCAGCACTTTTGTTATTATGAGACCACTCCCTGAAATTCTCATACTGAACGCTTGAACATGTCCATTCCTAATGTTCAGCCCACTTAGAAAGCAACCCCATAAATTGTAACCCAATATCCCACAAACTTCCTTGTGCTCGAACAATCCAAGTTTGAGGGAAAAGGGGATCTTTTTCTTGTCTTTAGTGGGTGAGGTTCCACTATACTCAAACCAAACCAACTAAAAAGCAGAGTCAAACTGGGGCTCTGTCCAAGGTGTACCCTGTCTGTCGTCCTGTGGTAGCTATGATAGGCTCCAGCACCCCTCCAACGATCCCGATAAGGATAAGCTGAAGAGCATGGACGGATGAGTAACTGCATGATAGGACACCATGCTGACAAACAATACTGACCCTACATGGTTGCTATCACGTTAAATGACAATAATCCCTCTACTTGACCTTTCAGTCCCTTGCGTCTGTAATTTTCACAGTAAACAGTGAACATTATGACTAAGAGGATAATGATTCATCAACACACCCTTTCATTCAACTCTCCTCAACATTTTTGAATACTGCATGCTGTGTCTACAGCAACAGGGAAAAAGTGACTAACTGACCACGTTTATATCTCTGGTGGTTGCCAGCGTGCCATGGACGATAGAGCTCTTAATGTTTTTCAAAATGATTTTAAAAAAGATCACTTTAGAAGCAAGTGATGAGAGATGAGAGACAAACAGAGACCCAGCTCCTTTTAAGAGAATGAGGGCATGCAACAAACACTTTCCATCATTTGACATAGAAAAAGGGTGCATGTGCCACTGAATGAGCAGGTGTTCAGATGAGCTTTGTGTGTGTGCATTTACATGTATGATGGTGTGAGTGTTTGCTCATGCATACTCTCCCTCAGGTGTGTGTTCACACCTGCTCATGTGTTGGACCACAGAAATCACTCCATTTCTCTGCAGAGGGACCACTTCCTCCCACCTGTCATTCCTGGCATCAGTTTTGTTAGTGTGTGTGTGTGAGATGACATGTCTGTTATGTTGGAAGCAGTGAGTGTGTGCTCACGCTCGCCGCACTCAGTGGGTGTCCACACTGTATGACAGTGAAAGCTGTCTAAAGTACTCACTCCAAAAAACAATACTCTGTATGGATCTGCTCTGGTTTTCCTCATTTTATTTTATACATTATACATGAATGTAACATATAATGTATGAGGATGCTCATTTTAAACATGGAGGGGGGGCTGGAGCCCATCCCAGCTACCATGGGGGGAGAGGCAGGGTACACCCTGGACAGGTCACCAGTCTGTCTTTAACACATAGAGACAGACAACCATCACCGATTAGCCTGTCCCCAGTAACTGCATGTCTTTGGACTGTGGGAGGAAGCCCGGAAACCAAATTTGATTTTGAGTGTATTTTCCGTTAGCTATAATAGCCTGAATAACAGATCCCATTTAAAAAGGATAGATTTATAAAGTGTCATTGGAGTTGACTGATGTGCTAGCAGCATGACAAACATCTGTATTTATGTACACCTACAGTGTACAATCAAAGAATGCAGTGCAGTTTGATGCATGTCACTGCTGACAGCACAAACAGCGCTGCTACAGCTTTGGTGTCAACAACATAGATTTCGAATAGAGAAAGTTTAGTTTACAGTTATTCCCAGGTGGAATGCAAACCCAAATGAATGCATATATGTTATTAAAAGGCAGAAAATAAAAGAAACATAATCCACCTGTATGAGGGCGGAGGGCTGCACACGATCATTTTACAAAACCTGGAAATGTCTCTGTTTCCGAAGCCTATTTATTGCTTGTTTGTTGTTTTTGTGTGGGGGGTTTTTTTTTATTATTATTCTTCAGTTCAGTAAAATATTTAAATCTTTTGATTCCAGATGATAAGCTTGCTCCAGACTATAGAGTGGGTGTGCATAGTGGGCACTTATATATAAACTATCACCCTGAGAGCTCAGAGCCCTCAAACCTAAGAGCAATTAATTTAAAATAAGAGGACAAATTGTAATTCCAAACAATGCTGTTCCCTCAGACAGCCTTTTTGCCAAAGTGTTTTATGAAGTTAAAGTTGATTATTCTGTAATACAGAAACTGAAATATAGGAATTTTAAATTTCCTTGCTGTAAAGAATGGGACATTTTGGTTTCCGATTTCTTATTTCTATGTTGGATTTATTCATTTTTAATATTTCCGTGTCTGTAGGATGTTTCAGCATTATTGTGTTTGTATCAGAAACTAAAGTATCAACCAAGTTATTCATGACAAATTTGACTCTTTTTTTGTGAGGATGAGGAGGCCAACCTCTGGTGCAGAGGTAGGTGGTAAGAGAAGTATTAGTAGATATAGTGATGAAAAATTAAAAACCAAAATAGAAAGAGAGAGTTTGAATATTTGCTCTTTTGCTTTATAAATCTTTGGCAAACATCACCACATAAGCAGAGGTGAACATAAGTGCAGGTGCGCATTTGCTGTCAAAATAAAAGACGCGCACCAGACAAGAAGTTGCAACGTGCGTTTGTGTACATAAGATTTTGTTTTGTTTCAAACATTTGTTTAGAACTCTTAAAGATGTCGAAAAAGCAAGCTCCTTTAAGCAATTACTTTGGTGTTCCTCCACCTCCAAAGAAATGTCAGCAGGAGTCCGAACCACAAAAGAAGCGCGTATTCTCGGAAAAGTGGTTGCAGGAGGTGAGCTGGCTTCAAACAAATGATGAACGCACAGAGATGTGGTGCGGAATATGCCATGAAAATCCCACTCTAGCGGACAAAAACAGTGCCTTCTATATGTACGCAAACACGCGTTGCAACTTCTTATCTGGTGCGTGTCTTTTATTTTGACAGCGAATGCGCACATGCGGACCACTTATGTGCACCCGTGCACATAAATTATATGTACCTGTGAAAGCACTTTTAGTGTAAAATAAGTTTGTACACCACGGCAGTTTTCATCACTGATAGCAAAAAGTGTTGGCAGAATTCATGAAACACTACCGGCCTTCAGTTAAAGTCACAAACAGCTGCATCCGCCCGCTCACAGTACAGTTATATCTTAAAATGCCTTCACAGGTGGTGTTCTGTATACGTAACTGCCTATGTCTTCAACATCAACCAGTATCTGTGCAACATAAGGAGATGAGACTGGCAGTGTTGTTATGGCCTTTGGATAAATTTACTTTCTGCAACACACAGAAACTCTTTCACACACACACACACACACACACACACACTACAATGTGCACACTGCACACCCTGGAGCATCTTTTACAGCTAAAATTGTTTAGTGTCTAAAACTGCAGCTCCTCTGATGGACACTTGGGCGAGGCTCAAAAAGTCATGGCTGTAACTTCTATGTTAAAAAGCCCCCCTTACATACATGTGTATAGCTGAAAACGAGCTTCTGTCTCTATAGTTAATTCTGCCTTTCCTTCACTATATGGAAAACTATTTTGTGCCAAAGCTTCCATTGCCACAGGTGTATAAAATCAACCACTTTGCCATGCAGTCTGCCTTCACTTTAACATATTTGAAGGAATGGGGTTTTCTCAAGAACTGACACTGTAACAGCAAGAATAATGTCAACACTTCAGTTTGTAAATTTCCTTCCTCCTAGATATTCCAACTGTAAGTGGTGTTATTGCAAACCACAGCAACCACAACCTTGCAGACCACATAAAGCTAAGTCACCACTGCTTTCCTCACTCAGTAACTGCAGTAACTGCCTCAATAGATGTTAGCATCACCATAAGAACTGTGCACCCAGAGCATCAAGGCCAAGTATCTCCTGCTGGTGTAAAGGTGGCACACTACTTTTATCACTGCATTGTAAGAACTGTACAGTTTTGTTTTTGTACAGTTTCTGATTTTAAATCAATGCTGGTGCAAGTTTAATGTCCAGGATGAAAAACAAAAAAAACAAACCCTATTTTAGGCCAAATTCTGGAAACTAAAGTCTACAGATACAGTTTGGTAGGTCACAAGTTCACATTCCAGCTTGTCATCCAAATATGGTCACTTGTGTCATCAGCAAAACCCCAAATTACTAATGTAAAAAAAAAAGTTCAAAACAGAGCTTCACAAATCAGCACGCTTTGTTGTAGTGACTATGTTAATTTATTATACAAAGTCTTTCATGTTGCCCTAGATATGTCCTGCAGTGTGTGTGTCTGCATATGTTTTGGTGCATTTAGCTATAAAAATACATTTCTGCATTATTTCCCTAGTCAAGTAACCCTAACATGTTAAATGGTTGTCTCTAAGCTCTCTCCATTATAGATAGCTGTGGTAAAATATAAATGACTGGGTTGAGTGGCTTCTCCCAGCGTAGTATGCTGAGCTATGTTGAGTGTGGAGGGGGTCAAAAGGCTGGGAGAACTGACGTTTTGCAGAGGTTGTGAAGGAAAACCCACAAATATGATAAGTCTCAAACATGCTGCATGTATCCTTGCAAACATGAAAGATAATGTTGTTGTTTAGACGGTAAACTTGCTTCATTCTTGTCTACAAAGCTGATCTATACGTGCGTTTATACAGTGACACGTGGCGATACTGTAAAAGAAAGTAACAATATCTGAGACAGATTATTATAATATGCTAAGCATACTTTTTAAATCAATGCCATATACACCATACAAATACCTCTAAGAAAGTGTATTATACTTTTTGATGCTTATACAGTCCATAATATATAATTTTATATAATTTATATAATTTTATAGTATAATATATACATAATTTTGTAAGCATATTGGTAACTGTAACTAATAAACTGCCTTGACCCAGTGGTTTTTCAGTACTTAATGATTACTAGAGTTTGTTAAGCAAAGTGAAAAAAATCATTGACGTGTTACTCAGCAGTTACTACTTAAGATACATTTTCTTAATAATCTTAAGAAATTTGTTTAGTTCTTTTCTTTAAAATTAAAGGTAATAAGAGAACAGCTGAAAGTAGCTTTATTGGTGTTGTGTAAGGGCAAGCAGGCTGGCTGTGCTTGTCCTGTGAAATCTAAAAGTGAACAAAAAAATGAAGCACCAATTAAAAGCAATCTCTTTGTGCTCAACAGCGTTCTGTCAAAAAAGTGTATCATTTCTTTTCATCCATCCTTTAAATTACTGCCATCCTGTAGTTGCAGTTGTTTAATCCAACTGTGACTATGAGCTAAGGAAATCTGCATGCGGCCAGCGTTTCAATGTCCACATCCCGTTAAGAAAGCCTGAGCTTGTCAAGCTGAGAATCCAGCAATTTTTTATACGACTTGCACGTTTGAGTTGTTGATAAACCTCCAGTGTTTGACAGAAAACTGAAAGACCAGCATGCCAGACAAGCTTCCACTGGCTCTGCTTTCACTGCTCTGAGATCAGCAAAGAAAGCCTTGGTGATGGAGAGGAGAAGTTGACTCTTGCCATGTCTGCTTTAGTAAGACAAACAAGTTGAATAGGTGCATACTTGGTTAGCACTTTTCAATTTAGATACCCTGAGAAATTACTTGGTTGAGAAAAAGTTTTCTCAGCTGTTTTGCTACATCATCTTTATTTTTTATTGTATTAATTTTTAATCTCCTGCAGATATTGACAGATCACCAATGTGCAGAAGCTGACCAAGAAAGAATCTTTTTGCTGTAAATTAATCAGAATCCCGTCAGATCCTGTCCAGCTCCTCATCATGAGGTTTCATTTAAGTGAATTATTGATTACAAATTGAAGCTTTTAACATCCTACTGGGAAACTCCTCTAAACTATTGTGTTTGCACCTCGGCTCCGCCTCATTAGCAATCTGAGTAGTCACAGCAAGTCTGTCTAATACATCTAATACATCTGCGTATGAGTGTGTGTGTGTGTGTGTGTGTGTGTGTGTGTGTGTGTGTGTCCACATCTTGTTGATTGTGTCGTAGCAGAACTCTGTTGCACTATTTATTTAATCAACACAAAGCCTTGTTGAATTACTTAATTATTAGATCAAACTGCTTTTGTCCCACTAAATCACCGACCGAGTTTGTGTGTGTGGTTGTTTGGAATATTGAACAACCTCAAAACCTGTGAGTGTGAATGTGAGCTGTAATGATCACTAGTACTGAGAGTTCTGAACAAAAACACACACAGTCTATTATTGATAAGCATAAAATGCTCTAATTCACCAAGCCTGAAGTCAATACAACAAATTATGGTTTAGACTACAAATTCGCACTGGCTTTTGCTGAGTATTATAGTATTACACGTCACACACACACACACACACACACACACACACACACAAACAGTTGTATAATAAACGTGCTGTCATGTCATTAAAGAAGAACATGCCACTTCTTCTGCTCTCACTTCAGAATAACATTGCTTCCATGCAATGCCGGCGTTTGCAGTGTTCATTCATGCAGTCAGGTACTTTTGCATGCTTGCTCTGTGCCTGACAACACAAATGCATGTTTGCTTGTGAGATTGAGTGTGTGTGGGAGTGTGAGTGAGTCATTATGGGTGTGAGGCAGCGGTCGGAATCCATGGAGTCTCATTAATGGCTTCATTAAGGCCAGTGAGATCTCATTTGGGCCGAGTGAATTATTCAACCTGTGAGTCAGTCAGACCCCCACAGACACCTGCAGACACCACCCAGGTAGAGAGCGAGAGAGGGAGAGAGACAGAAGGAGGAAAGTGGCTGAAATAATAATTTAATCCAGAAAAACCAAGAGAATATTTGGTAGTGAGAAAAAAACTGAGGTTATTAAATGTACAGATACTTGATTTAATGGTTCTGAATAGACTAGTATATGACCTATTACAGTTTTTTACAGACGCTAGGACACATTTCTCAATACTTAGGTCACGTTTGCAAAACTCCTCACACAGTGAGCACAACAGAAGTCTATGTGGGCTAAACTGAGGACCAGTTATCATTGTTTTGGCACAAAATGCATTCAATGACTACATCTCTCAAATTTCATGAATTATCTTCTCACTCAGACACAACAACTGCCAAAAATCTTTGTACGGACAGGACATTTTGCATGTGCTTACATACTGTTTTCAAAACTGTTAAACTTATGGCCAAAACAATAACACAATGCAAAACTTGAAAAGACAGCAAAATTCAACAACAATATTTTATTGAAACATATTTTAAATCTAAAAATGCAGTTTAACCAGCCACAGCTGATTCTCATTGTAGATGAACATCTACACAGGTGTTACTCCTTCAATTTTTCAACTCCTTCAATTCTGGCAGCCAGAAGATTCTTTCCTAGGTGTATTATTCAGTATATGTTCAAACAAGACATTGCTGTAAAAGACCATAATGCTCAGCCAAACTACATTACCAAAATTAAGTTTAAATGAATTCATGTGTATTGTCATAGAATGGAAATATGAAACATGTGCAACACTTACAGACACGCAAATGTAACAAACAACCCAATAACATCCATCTTTATCAATTTGAAACGATCTAACGTGTTACGGAAAAACGATATCGTCTACATTAGGATGGAGTTTGGAGCACGTGCTTGTTCATTTGCTGTAAGCATGGCTGTGTTGCCAAAATACAAGATCTAACACATAATAATGTTTTAACTAACCCTGAATTTTTGGGAACAACTGCTGAAGTAATTCTTTTTCAGCTGTTGATAACATTTATAAAGTAAGAAATAAATGCACAGCTTTCTTTCAGTCAGGCTTCAACTCTGGTTGGATGGCCAGACTTTAGCCACGCTCACCGTTTGGCTCTACGTCTGCTGCAGAAGCCCTGAGTTCTTATCTCCACTTCACTTTTCAAAACTAGCTTGGAAAGTTCTTGAACATACATCCAAACCTTCCAGTTCCTGCTGTCCCCTCGCTTCTCAAAATGCCACAAGTCATCATTCAAAAATGACATCGCAACTTTTAACCTCAAAGTAATCTTTGACTTTGACCACACACACACACAGACAGACAGACACACACACACACACACACACACACACACACGTTTCCTTATCATGTGTTGCAGCTGCAAACTGCACCTGTGCCACACGCTCGCACAAAAATGAAATGCACACCTGCCATCCTTCAGTGGTCACACAAGGAGTCCACACAAACACATGTGTGCACACATATGTGGGGTAATCAGTGTGACTAAACAACCTGCGTGTTGCAGTGAAGGCTCTATCAATCATTTCGAAGCTGAGAGCAGGTAGGGAGCCCTAATGGCACTTTGTATGTGTGTAGGCAGTATCTAGTGCATGTTTGTGACAAAGAGCAGGGCGTTAGGGATTACTCACCCTAAAACTGTGTGTGTGTGTGTGTGTGTGTGTGTGTGTGTGTGTGTGTGTGTGTGTGTGTGTGTGTGTGTGTGTGTGTGTCTTTCCAGAATGAATCTCTGGACTTTTCCCTCCCCCTTCGGTTACTGGACATATAACATAAATGGGATTTCTGACTGAGATAAAAGAGGGTCTCCAAACTTAACTGAATTATTTTCATTATTTTCCCATTTTAATTAGAAACGGGAAGATTGTGGGCTGCATGTTAGAGGCAGTCCTTAACCTTAACCTCCTGCTCAGCTGCATTTGCAGTTCAGGCTAGGATTTGGTTGTCTTTTTTGTAAACAACCATAATATGGTAAAAAAAAAAACAGAAGCACATTCACAGAAATTCAATTCCATTTTATTTATACAGCACCAAACACAGCAAAAGTTGCCTTAAGGGCGACTTTATATTTGCTGGTGCTTTATATTGTAAAGTAGACCCTACAATAATATGAGAAAAACCCAACAATCATATGACCCCCTATGAGCAAGCACTTTAGCGACAGTGGGAAGGAAAAACTCCCTTTTAACAGGAAGAAACCTCCGGCAGAACCAGGCTCAGGGAGGGGCGGGGCGTAACCACCCTGCAGAACTTTTATAATAAGGTTTTTCATTTGTTTATAGCAAAGCTTTGCTATAAACAAGTTGTAAAAGGAGAAATGCCAGTTGTGAGGATATTTCCTATTTTCATTAGTCTGCTCATGTTAATTAAAAGCACATTGATGGATTGAACATTTGACAGCAGCCGCTGCTGCCTGGATGATGTGTAAGCTTTGCCTCTCTCACTGTCACATTGAACAAGGACAAGCAATGCAATTCCATAAACTGAAGCAATGTGCCATTATCCAATTTGTAAAATAAAACTTGAACAAGCTTGCACAATGGACAGAGACCATTAGTCTTCAAAGTAAACGCTGCGCTTTTTGCATAAATCGAATGTGTTTGAATATATTGTGGATGCTGTGATGCAGGTTGATAAACAGATGGATTTATTTGATATACTAACACAATCTTGTAGTTGAAACCTGTATTCATTCATAGAATTCCCAGTTTACTGCAGCTTATGCCTTTATAAAGTTTCACAGAAACACTAATCTTTCCTTTTTTCGCACTAGTCACACAGCTACTGTATGGAGATATTGACAAGGAGACCGAGTATTTGCATGGTTAGAATAATCCCTATGACTGTTTGATCTTTCCTGTCTTTACCACATGACTGTCATTTCTGAAGCTGATGTTCCCGATGTATTTGTCACAGTCAGTGCTCATGTGTTATGCTTTCACCTAATCACATCGACTACTGCTTACCAGTTCACTAAACTGTAGGTTGTAGAGACTCTCCTCAGTCTGATTCATATGCAGAAGAGTCCTTAAATACCTTTGGCATTTGGTATTGCACTTGTCTCCTTAACTTGGTGCTTCTTTGAAGTCACACTGCCCTGAATTAAACCATCAGTTGTGGTTAAATAAGTTTAAAGGAAGTGAATAAGGCAAAAGTGCCTCATGTAATTTGAAAAAAAAAAAATGTCT
Organism: Diplotaxodon limnothrissa; assembly: GCF_057381915.1. Classification (NCBI taxonomy): domain Eukaryota; kingdom Metazoa; phylum Chordata; class Actinopteri; order Cichliformes; family Cichlidae; genus Diplotaxodon; species Diplotaxodon limnothrissa. The sequence goes on from NC_140597.1 coordinate 20,865,936, forward strand.
AAACAAATTTTTGAACACTGTCAAGACTTCAGGAATGAAATATCTTTCCAAAGAAACACTTTTTGATTTCTATTCATTCCAACAGACCAACCAAGCAAACTTAGCTCTGTCCTTCACCTCCCTGCTGCTATTTTTCCTTTGTCCTCTTTTGAATTTTGGCCCAACAATCAAATCAGCAGTTAAAGCCTTTTGTTTGTTTTTTTTTAGTTACGACTTTTAAATAAAGCTATTCTTTTAATTTTATTTTAATGATGCTGAGATGCTCATTTATGCTTTTATTGCAATTCATTATGTGACTATAATGATATAGATAGATTCATTATATATAAAATTATATATATAATTATATATTTATTCATTCAAATAGTTGCTGTTAGACTCCTGACTGGTCATATTTTGCCTGTTCTTAAATCGTTGCTGTATAGGATTATGTAACCAGTATGTACCAAAATATATAAACAATGGGCAAATCAAAAGATTTCAGGAACAACAGGAGCCCAGAGGATGGGTAACCACAATGAAAACACAACTGCAAATGATGAAGCAATAGTTCAACTGTATTTGAAATTTGTGCACTGTATTGCATTTACAATAACAACCAAAATTGTGTGTGCGCACACAGATACCCAAAATAAAAAAGAAAAGAATGTTAGACCCGGGTCTTTTAAAGTGTCAATAGGATACAGATCAGGCCTGTTTGGTGATCTGGTGAGTTATTGGTGTGAGTTCAGTCCACGATCGATGTATGGTTTGCACTGTTTTGTCCTACCACAGTTCAGGCAACCAGACTTCAAGATTCAATTCCAAATGGGCTGTGGCTCGCCATCCATTGCAATGGAAAAGTATTCCTCTTCTGCGGATTTCCACAAAGTCTGTAATCCAATGTTCTCCGAGGAGTCTCGGCTCCTTTCTCCAACTCAAAAAACCTGACCAGTGCAAAGCACTTCGTATTCATAAAACTAGCTTCGGCTATCCAAATCTGGCGGCTAATCAAGCAGACACCAACAGCTTCGCTGTTTCAACAGCTACCACGTTTTCCCCACAGGTACAGCTATGGCGCGTGTGGTCTAAGCAGCCTTAGCAGCGCAACCAAACTTGAAAAAACAAGGCGGGACAAACAATCCCATTGGTTGGACTGCATTTGTATCCAGGTAAAAAAAATAACCTTTGAGAAACAAAAATAAATAAATAACACAAATAATGCAATTCCATACAAAATAATTTGGATTTTTTCTTTAGAGTCTCGCTCCAATCATGAGTGTTTTTAACTGAACAGAATAAAACACCTTTAATAATAATTACAATAAACGGTCTCTAATTCCATCTGTTTGCCACTGGGCTACAATTAGATTTAAAGTGCTGCTGATCACAAACAGATACTTGAACTTACTCTGGTTATCAGTGAGAAGTTTAGAAAGCAGTCAAGATCAATCCAAACAAGTTTTGATGGCAATAATTGATATAAGTTTAACATGAATTCAATTAATCTCTAGTTTATGACCCAAGTTCAATAAACTACCCAAACCCTGAGGCAATGTCCCCAGGCCAGGTGAAAGAGCCTATTCTCTCACTACCTTCAGGTGTGCAATATTCATAAAGCCAGCAGGGCCCATGTTCATTTATGAAGGTTTTTGTACTTCTGGGACTGGTGCAAATAATGTAAAGTGACAGTTCACTGTTAATGTATTTGATTTAGGCCGCACGGTTTAATTATTTTGCACAGTTGACGAATGCAACTTTGAACCTGTGTCAGCTCAAACAGATCCCAGATATAGAGAGCAAATAAATTCACTGAGAAATGGTAGAAATATATTAATATGCTCCAGCAACAGATTCTGCCTTTATGGGTCAGTATGTAACTTGTTTCTTTTTTTTTCTGCATTATTTAAAACCATTTGTTGTAGCTCAACTAATGGATGGAGAGATCAGCACCCCGCCCTGTGACAACAATAGCAATGACTCAGGAGCAACTCCCAGGTTGATGTCTGTGAAGGTTCTCCCAGGTTGATATTATCCTGATAGATGGCAGCAGCATCCTGCTTTCCCCTGAGACATCTGCTAGAATACATTTTATTCCTGTTTGTTTCTTTGAAATAGTTTAAATTATTTACAGAAAATGTTGATTTCTTGTGTTGCAATATTAGGTCATATGAATATCTGAAAGAACTAATTTCTTCTGGAACTGAAGAGCAAATCCAGCCTGACTGACAGCAAACCGGCTGATTGGTTTGTCGTTTTAAGGGACTGGACCAAGAACTGCTTTGCAGTGTAACTAAAATTAGAACTTAATATTTGTTCGACTGTATCATGTGAAGCAAAATAAAAGTACCAGTTAATCACCTAATTCCTGCATTAAAATGTTTCTTTCTGTGGCCTCTGAATTTCATGAATAGTGTGCAAATAAAAGGCAGAGATGTATTCACATCTTCCTACCACTTCAGACCTGCGATGATTCTCATATCTTGAATCTGTGTTTCCAGAGAAGAAAAAAGGTGAATCTGATTGAAAGTGACTCACCAGAACAGATTTCATGTGTTCACTTATGTTCTGAGTGGGCCTTTTTCTCAGGGCACGTTAAAAGCACCAAGAATGAAGTCAACTGGTCAGTTATCTAACCATGATTTCATGCACAGTTACACTCTCATTACCTGTTATCGAGACGTGATGAAAGATGATTATCTGATTGTAAAAACACACATATGGACATTTTGAAAGGAGAGAAGCAAACTAAGAAGGCAGAAATCAGGAAGGGTTACCAGGATAAACATGGAAATGGAAGGAACAATCACAACAGGGACAGAGATAGATTTAGCTGAAAAATATTACAGTAAAAATGAGAGTGTGACAGAGATGATCAATAGCTCTTCCCTGGGTGTATTCATTTCTCCACGCTGATGACATAATGTGCATAATATGAGATGGATGGAATGTAAGAAATATGGTAAAATGGGAGAATGATAAGACAGAAAGGATATTCAGCTGAACCAGTGCTCTCTGTGTGTGTGTGTGTGTGTGTGTGTGTGTGTGTGTGTGTGTGTGTGTGTGTGTGTGTGTGTGTGTGTGTGTGTAGGTGTGTAGGTGTGTGTGTGTGTGTGTGTGTGTGTGTACAAGATGGGGAAACACCCAGAAGAGCCACAGAGAGCCTGTGTAAGAGTTTGACATTAAAATCTCATTAAGAATCCACAACAACAGAGTGTTAAATGATGACTCTTATATTTTCTAGTAATTTATGTTGTACTAGTAAAGCTACCAAAAAGCTCTCGTCTGATGTATTTAAATATCTGGTTTGTTGTTCCAGTCCACACTAACCACAACACTTCTGCCTGTTTTTGTCATTTTTCTTATTTGTTGTTGTACATGAGTTTCTGCTGTTATGGTATGCACACAAACACACACACACACACACACACATGCAGTGGCATATTAAAATTGATCATGGGAAATAATGGCAGCAGCTTATGCTCAAAAATCCAAAATCTCAGGCTTCAGACGTCCCACTTTGGTCCATTTTCGTTTTTCTTTTTGTAACTCTTACCTCTGCATGATGTCATAGAGAGGGAAGATTTCTCATTGGGGCATCTCAAACACACAGTTTTGCCTGTAAGCCCTCAAATCCCACCCACCTACTGTTTGAATCTTTTGTTTTCATGGGGCAAGAGAGGTGACTTAAGGGGAGGGTGACCTTAAATGAAGATGAGCTAAAAGTGAATGAACTGAGAGGCTGCATAAAAAACGGGGTCCAGAAGCATTATTTTGAGCTGTAAAGTATAAAGTAGAGTTCAAGGGTAAAAATACTGCACCGGAAAGCATAATAGCTCCTCTTTAAGCAAAAGACTCTTCAGAGACTACAGAAAAGAGAGATGACAGCACTTCACATAATGCATTTATTGCTCATTACTCATTTTAAAAGACCAATCTATGGCAGTTTATAGCTGCTGGCTGTGGGTGAAGCTGCAGTTGCTCTGCCCGGCTGTGATGCGTGAAGCAGTGGCTGGATATGTGGTTATTGAACAGACTTCAGCTGTACTTGTGGTTGTACACTGCGTAATGGAAATTTCCAGCTGTACTAATATTTGCGCTTGCAGTGGTTCTTTGACAGATGTGCTACAGGTACACGGTGAGTGCAGAAATATAGATAGTAGACTTGGCTAGCAAAGTAAGCCACTGTAAATCCATTACTGTTTTTTTTTCCAATAAAGTCACCTGATATTACTATATCTTACCTGTATATACAGGTATATACTGTATATCATTATCATTCTGCCACATTAACCCTGGAGAACCCATGGAGTCAAATTTGACCCCATGGTTTCCCTAGAAAACCAATGGGGTCGGCTCTGACCCCATGGGTTCTCCAGGGTTAAAGACTGTGTGCTAGTTATAAATGCCATGTGTTTGTTGTACACTGATAAGACTAACAACTGCAACAGGCCTTCTTCATTTTAGGAGAAGAAAATGCAAAAGTGTAAAAAATGTTGTTAATGACTAAAGTTGACTATAAATGCATTACTTACATTTTCTACATGAAGAAAAGCAACCCTGAGTGTCTCACCTCGAGGCATTCCTCAGGACACCGCACAAGCACTCAGAGACTGCAGAGAGACAAACAAAAAGTAGGTATAACACAATGTAAATAAAACTTCACTTTTTCTAAAGCCCACGGGCACTTTCACATTCAAATTAAATCATTATACAACTCTACCTTACAATAAACTTATTGTGGAAACTGTTGTACAGAATCTACTGGGTCAAGCAACCAACATAAAAAATGCTTATTTATTTATTCATTTATATTGGGAGAGCCCTAAATGATCATTGAACTTTATTCAGCCGTGCTAGAATCTCCGTTCACCAAAGAAAATAAAACCTGCTGAAAACACATCGATCAGAATAATAACAGCTGTCAAACTTCTCCTGACTGCTGCTCAAAATATCTTTGTGAGGTCAACGAGAATCTGCCGACTCAGCAAAGTAATCATAATGATTGCAGGCAGAATCCTGTGATGGAAAGTACAGAGTACTGAAGGCATGTGGATAACAAGCACATAATGATTACATTATCTGAACTATCGGATCATCCCTTTAACACCCCGAGAGCATAACGCTTCTTTGGACTTCATTGTAAACATATATCCTCATTTTACTCTGTGTGCACCAAACCAACCTCAGAGTCAGATGAGTCAACGTTCATCACTTTCACGTTACACATCCAACAGTGATGCTCGTCCTCACAGAGAAGCACAGAAATCAGAGTTATCACAAGAGCAGAATAACACCTAAGTGCACCCCGTGATTCAGTAGCTTACAGACTCACGTGTAGTAGCTCTATCCTGAAGTTATTTATGATGATCAATTAATCAAGTATGAGCGTACTTCATTTCTCATAGAGTGCTTTTGCATTTGGGCTTTATTATTGTTAAACGGATGATGACATAACATGTAATATGTGGTATGTTGCTATTTATCCAAAGTTGTATTTCTCTCATTTCTAACCTGCTGAGTACCAGATGTCATCAAACCAAAACCATAGACCTGAAAGAATGAGTGCGTCCTTTTTTCTCTAAGTAAATGCATTTTTTCTAAAGGGGATATTAACATGAAATTCTCACCAGATGTCTGTAACAACCCATCCACATGCAAAGAAATCAAACATAGATGCCCATAAATAAAATGTTGTTTAATAATGAGAAATAACACAGAGAAAAAGTATTGAACACATGAAGAAAGGGAGGTGCAAAAAAGGCATGGACAGTCATGACATCAGCTGAAATCTATCAGTGATTAAAAAGCAGTCCACTTTCATATCAGTAAATTAATATCAGCTCTCTCAAGACTTTCACAACCATATTGTAAAACATCCTGATGGAGCCGGTTACAGATTTTCTGAACTGCTGAAGGTTCCAGTGAGATCAATATTTCAGCATGAAATTTTAGTGTTCCCCGAAAGATTTCAAGGAGGAGTGAAAAGAATTATCAGACGAGTTTTCCAAGAACTAAGGAGCATTTGTGGAGAACCAAAAAAAAAAAAGACAGCAAGTACAACTGTTCAACTTTTCAAAGAAAACAAGAAGTAATGTGCTCAACCACCATGGCCTGCATGCACGTTCACCACACAAGACTCCATGGTTGAAGAAAATCATTTAGACAAACCAGTGGAGTACCGGGAGAATCGGGTCAGAAGAGACCAAAACTGAACTCTTTGGGTTTCATCATACACACCATGTTCAGAGGTGAGAATGCACTGATATCACCTCAAAAACACCAGACCAGCAGTGAAGTTTGGAGGTGGGAACATCGTGGTGTGGGGCTGTTTTTCAGTATATGGCACTGGCACGCTTCGTATCATATCAATCCGTCAATGATTTGAATTCTGTCAAACAGTCTGGAGTCTGTTGCCATCGACCAGGATGATGAAGATGAAACGAGGTTGGACATTTTTCAGCAAGATAATGATCCCAAACATGCAGCCAAGCAAACTCTCAAAAATAAAGCTGCTAGAATGGCGCGGCTAATCACCTGACCTGAATCCAGCTGCAAACAGTAAGAACTAAAGTTCAGAGTTTATAGAAGGGGCCAAAGCAACCTTCAGGAGTTGAAGAGTGGGCCAAACCTGAGCAATGAAATGCTAGTTTCTCCATAAGAGGCATCTTCTGAAGCTGCCATCACCAACAAAGACTTTCATATGAAGTATTAAATACATTTCAGTAAATGTGTTTAATACTTATTATCATTTATTATTACACATAACTTAACTTATGGACATCTACAGTTTGACTTCTTTGCATGTGTGGATTGGACGGGTTGTTACCGACATCTGGTGAGGGTTTCATGTCAGTAGCACCTTTAGGAATATATTCACTTTACTTCAACTGTGTTGAATAATCCTGAAGCTTGTAAAGCCAGGACTGACAAAAAGCTAACTGCTAGAAACATATCCACATCATGGAATTAATACTTGTGTATCCACAATAAAATGTAAAATGTTAATATTCTCTAATTCAGTGGTTCCCAAACTTTTTTTTGCTAGGCCCCCCTTTGTTTTATAAGAAAAATGTTCGAAAATGGGTTTAAAAACATAAAAAACTGTGGGATGCTGTTTGTCCGTGATTTGAACCGGGGGAACAAATCGTTTCAGGATCAGCCTGATATTATTTGTATCACACTGTAACTTTACTGTATAAAGAGCTAACATCTCCAAAATGTCAGGAGTAGTTAGTCATTACAACAAGTGTTTGTGAACTAAAAATCAAGAATGTGGGATCCTGTTTGTCCGTGATTTGAACAGCCCAGCGCTGCTCCCGACGAAGGGAAAACCAATTCTGCAGGGGAGACCTACCTCGGCACTTGTGCAGGTGAAACCAAAGGGCAGATATGCTTCACCATATTTTCTAGTCTTTGGCTTAGAATGAAGTTGGTTTGGAAACATATTCAGCGATGCTTCATCTCCTGCTTTGCGTTTGTGTGGGAGCCCTGTCAAAAAAACTGTCCAGTATCTAAGCGTTGTTTTTTTGTTTTTTTTTTCCCCCATTGTCATACTGCCCCCCCCCTGCAATGGCTCTGCGCCCCATGTAGAATCATCCACAGTGATTTGTGGTCTGCCACCTTTCTACTTAATATTCTTTAGTTTTGGTCTTTGAGAGAAGTAGAAGCACCTGTGAACTGCATTCTTTACATTCATACACTTTTATTTCTCAGAAATAGCTGCATATGACTGGAGACAGAATAGGAGAAAGTGTTGGTCTGCTATTACAAGGTCTGAAGCCAAAGGCTTGAATTGATACAGCTTGAGACCAACGTATTAGGCGATTTGTCACAATAATGTCTGCTTAAGAGCATTCTGAAGGGAAAAATTCCTCCACCTTAAAAGAGCCCTCTGAGGGCAGAAGGGCCAACTCTGTGTCGCTCTCCATTTTTCTCAGTTCTGAGGATAACCAAGCGACTTCTGCCTCACTACCTTGTCTGCTTCTGTGGCTCATACATAAACCTTTGGCCTGAAAACACTATATTCAAAGAAAAAATAATTATTGTTTTCATTCCTTTAGCTAAACCTAACTTACCTTTAGACAGCTAGAAGTCTAAACCCAGCTCTCGTGTTTTAGTCAAATCCTTGAGCGCGCTAAAGATTTAGGCCTACACGTATGTATACCATTTTCAAGTATAACGTGCAGTTTTATGAAATAATGCAAAGTGACATGATTCATTATTGAAGAATGTGATTAATGTTTTAAAATACCTGTGTTTGGACAGTTTTCTACATTCTTAAATTTAACTTGATATCTGAGTATTTTTTTGTTTTAGAGGTTTTTCAATCCTATAGTTCCTTCACTCTGGTCCACATGAGCTGAAGAGTCTGTGAACTTGTAGCTTTTTGGTTGATTTGTTTTCACACAGAGAAAAATTCAAGCAACTCCAAGCAAACCAAAATGCGTCACTATAAATCATGTGAGAATGTTCAGCAAGCTCATTGGCCAGATGTGTCCAGGGTAGGAGGAACAAAGCTAAATACAGGAAGACTGTAGATACGTGTGTGACTGCCTGCACCTGAATACAGGTTATTTTTTTTATCAAGTTCTACCTCAAAGAGTCAGCACCTGAGTCTTTCGACAAGACAGGTATCATTAAAATATACAGCAGGCATAATTAGCCTATGTCTTTCTTCTCTCTCCCCAACCAGTCGTAGCAGATGGCCCCGCCCCTCCCTGAGGCTGGTTCTCCTAGAGGTTTCTTCCTGTTAAAAGGGAGACTTGTCGACAAAGTGCTTGCTCATAGGAGGTCATATGATTGTTGGGTTTTTCTCTGTATGTATTATTGTACGATCTACTGTACAATATAAAGCGCCTTGAGGCGACTGTTGTTGTGATTTGGCGCTGTATAAATAAAACTGAATTGAACTGAATTATCGTAGAAGCTGCTTAATGAATGGCCCTGAATGTATACACACTTCTATAGATATTTGTGATATGCAATCTTTATAATTACTATTAAATTAATTAATTACTCTGATAAACTGTACAAATGTAAAGTAGATGGATGCTACTGGCCCTATGAAATAATAAAACACTATACATGTTAATATTAGAACCTAGTGCAGTCATTTATGTATTTATTTATTAATCACCACATATGGTCAAAATGATGTCCTTGGTGGTTCTGGGTAAGAGATTGTAAAATTTATCCCATACCCCCCAAAAATCCCTATATGATGAATAAAGGTGAATATAGTGTTGAACCCACATCAGGAAAAGTTGTGATATGTGAGATGATGGGATTTCATTTTAAGATTTACAAGATCAGCATGACCCCTTCACAGTTTTAGTGTTAAACATGAGAAGGCCGTCACTGAGGAATGTTATAATAATACTGTGAAACTGTCGGAATTGTTGGAGTTATTGATTCAACTTTTAATATTGTTCTAACAAAACATTTCAAAATTCATCTTAATCCTCCTATTGTATATCATCATATATACATGCACAAGTTAGTTTTTAATGACCACTACTTTAAATAGATAATGATCTGGTCTCCTAGCATTCGACCTATCTGCTGACCACACCAATAAATTGATTAAAATGAGGTATTTTAGCTTTGTTCTTTTACCTTGACCTTGTAGGGTCAGAATCAAGAAAGACTTTGACAAAGCATGGGAAAGAGGCACAAGGCAGAGAGGGCATGAACAGGAAGTATGGAAATTAATTTTATTCCCTGCTGAGTTACATTTCAGTCTCTTTATTCTAGTTGATCATTATCTTCTTCCCCAACTCTGCCAATGAGAAGCCAATTACATTACGTATGGGTACAAATATGCATTTCAAAGACCTTTAGAAAGTGGCTTCAAATGAGGAAGGTTATTGAAAGGCATGTCTACTTAACACGACACAAGCAATCTCTATGCTGCAAACGGTAAAATTCTTTCAAGGGCAAAAGACTCAATTATTCAGTAGGCTATTTACTGCAGTTAAGAGGTAAAAATTCATTCCACATAGCTGTGTGTAATCTCAGTGGCTCTAACATGTGACTCTGTTAAACACCGTGATTTTAAATAACAGCTAGAAATATTAAGGAAACATCTGATTTCTGAGCAAGTCTGTCCAGATGGAGGCTGCTGGTGTCCAGCAGAAAACACATCAAAGATTGTTTATGCACAGCTGGAAAGGTCTCGAAGGGAAAAGAAAGCCAGTTTGATTGTGCTGAGATAAATGGCAGCAGCGATGTTGTGTAAAGAAAGGCCACACCCTGGTGTGAGAGCCACAGTGTTGGTCTGCTGATTCTATCAAGCCCAAGGGGGGAGTTACATGAGGTGCAATAGTTCTACAGAATGAACCTTGAAGCTGTAAATTGCCCTTTTCACATTTTTCAGAAAATAAACTCTTCTGATGGCTACAATCATGTTAAACTGATGATGACTGGGATCTTCCTCTTTAGGAGGTTATGGAAATAGATGAAAAACCGTGTTCTTGGTAAGATGCATACAAACTCAAATCCAGTGGTTTGTTATTACGCTGCTGTGGTGCAGCAATGACCAGCAGCAAGGTTAACTTATGTTAATTTTAATACTGGGTGCCTCAGGGCTTTGAGCAGACAACCACATGCCATATGGGTGAGAGCGGCCGGCCCGGGTTCGAGTCCGACCCCTGGCCCATTGCCGCATGTCTTTCTCCCTCTTCACTGTGTCTGTCAATACAATGAATATTAGCAGTAAGTACATAAAATGTTAAACTGTTGCAAGAATAATTATAATCTAATGTGGGCATAGTAATGTTCCTCTCTGTCAAGGTCTCATTGCAAAAGTGTTCACTTGTGATCTGTCACCAAGATTCACCAATTTCAATTATGTCACCAATTTGTAACATAGTGTCTTTATTTTTGCAATATCTAAAAAGAAAGAAACATGGACACATCTAGCAACTGAAAACTTTACAAAAAATAGTGACAAATTAAGAAAAAAACACATTTACAAAATGATCAACACCGATATCAAGTTCAAATATAATTTTAAACTCAGTTTTGACAAGTTAAACATTTGATGCACATTTTAATTATTATAAACAACCTTTTAATTCCCACCACCAGAAACAAATTTGCAGTATATGTTTAATGAGCTACAACAACTCTGCTTGAACTTTCTCAATGTGGAGTCATCAGAAATCCCTCTGCAAGTATGAGGTTGACCTTCTACTGACACCCGAACAACAATGATGTTTAACCAAAATCTTTAACAATAACCTCAAGAGTACTAAATGCATCATGACACTGTTCTCTAAATACTAAATAAGGGTATAGTATTTCCAGTTTCAGTTACCCATCATCATTTATAATTTAGAATAATATTAACAATTAGCCTGATCAGGGTTAATTGTGTTTAGGAAGGTGATGCATTTTCTCCCTCAATATGATGTTTGCCAAATAACGATGACGTCTTGATATGATATACTATGGGTCCAGAAATTGAGAAAAGGGGATGACTGAAAGACAAAATCATTTGTGGCAGGTCTACAGAACTACTGCATCTATGCATCAGGCCCCTCAATTAATCTTTTTCTAAACTGATTGAATTATGAATGAGAAAAGTCCTATTATTTTGATCAATCATGCAATAGGACCTGGAAAGTGTCTGCCAATGGTTCAAGGCAAGACATCATCATTCATGACATTTACCCCTTACACCAGGGGTCGGCAAGCTTTCTGATGATGAGTGCCATCTAAAATTTCCTCAGAAGTCAATGTGCCATATGATTGCATTAGCAATAAATTTAATAACGCTCTATATTAACAGTTACACAATATATAGCACCACTTTAAAGAATTATATTTGTTGACAGATGCTGGCAACTATCAGCGAATAGTTATCAGCTATTTTGAAACAAAAAAAAGATACTTTTTATCCATAACAGCAAATGAATTGAACAGAAAATGCAAATGCTATTTATGGTCTCCTCACAACAGCTCCTGAAGCATTTGAAGTGTCGGAATGTGGAAATTTCAACATCGTTATTTATATAACAAGTTATTTTTAGCCAACTATAAGTTGAATCTGGTAGTTGGGTTGTTAGCTAAGATACCGTCATTAAGAAGCGGCGCAACTAATGTGTCTATGCGAGCTGATTTGCGATGTGCACCGCTGGCGCGGCCATTTATTTTTTGATGCACCTTCTCAGATTAATTCACTGCACGTTGTGCCCACGGCTGGACTGGGACAAAAAATCTGCATTTTGACTGAAGACCGGCCCACCAGGTATTAAAGCCATAAAGCCTTTGAATGAAAACGCGGTGTGACAGTGATGTACAGTCTTGTTGGTATATGTATGAGTTCTATAAATTTTACTACATTTTATGTCAGATAAAAACTTTGGTTGTAAGATTCAGATAATTATTTAATAAAAGCGAGACATTTTAAATGAGAATAAGAAAGAAAAGTATTTCTTTCCCTGTTAATGCCCTACCTGGCCCCCTGGCAAAACTTTGCTCTGCACAGTTACCAGCTGTCAGCTACTTAGGCAAGGCAAGGCAAGGCAAGTTTATTTGTATAGCACAATTCAACAACAAGGTGATTCAAAGTGCTTTACAGAGACATTAGAAACAAGAACAAATAAAAAGCATGATTTAAAATTGAATAAAACAAGCAAATAAACTAACTAACTAATTAACAAACAAACAAACAACAGTATATAAAATCAAAACAGATAAAATCAGAACAGTAGATAAAATCAGTAGTTAAATGTAAGTTTTGAAATTTAAGCTTAAAGTGTGGATTTGGTGCTTTATTCAAATGCAGCTGAGAACAGGTGAGTCTTCAACCTGGATTTAAATAAACTACTTAGAAAGTACTTAGAAAAGGATCCTGATGTTATTTGTCTCTCAGAAACAGTTCATAACTTCCCTTCAACTCATTCATGTCACCTAAAAGGTAAACCTGTTTCTCCATCACCTGTTCAGCTCTGATGATTCAGTAAGGACATCTCCTGGACATCTTCATGTTTCCCTCTCACCACATATCCAAACCAACATCATGACCAGCAGCTTTTACAGCTGTGGCTCCAGCAAACATCAGCTGATAGTAGAAATTAATATTAAATAAATTCTAACAACAGCTGATCAAATTAAATGTGCTGCTGTTGTTTAGAGCGACATCTGCTGGTTTCCTCTTTCTGGCGCAAAGAGAGACGGAGTTGCATCAGAAAAGCCAATCAGCTGATCATTGATCAGTTTCATGATTGAATGAGCGAAGAGGCAGCTGACAGCGTAAAGACGCAGAATAAATCCAGCTTTGTGTCTTTTTCATTGTTTCTGAAGTCCGGGACAAACTGTGTTCCTTTTCAGCTCAACATGAAACGCGTAATATTTTCTCTGAATGCGGGACGATTTCATTTTTATGGCACGGTTGGCAACTCTACTGACTCTATTAACTCTGTAACTTCTGTCGGTGCTGTGCTTTTTGAAACCGAATTTCCCAGAGGAACCCACCCGAGGGATTAATAAAGTTTTATCTTATCTTATCTTATCTTACTAACTAACCATGTGAATAAAATAAAGTTCATTATCAGTAACATCATAGCACCCACCCAGCTGTATAGAAACTCTGTCATGCTAGCTAGTACGCAGTACGAGTTATTGTAACTGACGGTAAAAAGTCAGCACAGCTAAAATAAACTCCACCTAAACTTGGTGTCATGGTCCTGGGTCATGTGACCCAGTATTCTGAGTTTCTTGATGTTTTTGTTATTCCTTTCAGTCTAGTTTCATTTCAGTTTATCTAGTAACTCTGCCATTGCCGGTCCCAAGCCCTGATGAGAAAGGAGGAGGGTTGGGCGTGGGGCCAGCAACCCCACCCTGTAAAAGCTCCAACTGTTACGGAAACAGCAAGTGAATCTCATTATCTACATCCCCTTGACTCTTCCTGTTGGTAATTGACTTCATTATGCGACGATCAGTTGACCAAGCTGGCATCGGTGTGCCCTGGCACGAAGCGCGTAATCTCACTGACTTGGACTTCGCAGATGACATCGCCCTGCTGGGCTCGACTCAGGAAGACCTCCAAAAGTTGACCGCGGCCCTGCAGAGGGAGGCGACGAAAGTTGGATTAAGAATCAGTGCCAAAAAAACCAATTTACTTCGAGTTGGCTATGCACGTGCCCGCATTCCTGTCATGATCAACCAACAACGTGCTGAAGAGGTGGAGAATTTTACATATCTTGGCAGCATCATCTCGAATGACGAGGTCTCTGATCGGGATGTCGACGCCAGAGTAGGGAAGGCAGTTGGTGTCCTGCGACTTCTCCAACCTATTTGGAACTCGACCTCCCTGAATGTCAGGGTCAAGATCAGACTACTGAACTCTATCATCTTCCCTACTGCACTTTACGCTAGTGAAACCTGGCGCTCAACAAGTGCAATGATTCAACATCTGAACGTGCTTCAACAACGTGGCCTGCGGCGAATCCTGAGAATTTCCTACCGGGACCGAATAACAAATGAGGAGGTCCTACGAAGAGCAGGCACCCGCCCATTAGCCGATGTTGTTGCAGAAAGGCGCTTCCGCTTTGCGGGCCATATTTTATTTACGCCTACCCCCTCATCGCCCAGCTAAGATTGCCATGACATGGCGTCCACGCACTGGCAAGCGAAAGCAAGGCTGACCAAAGACCACATGGCGTCGAACATTCATGGACGATCTGAGAACTGTTGACATTGCCTGGGACGAAGCTGAAGCAGTTGCTGCTGACCAACATTGATGGAGATCACTAGCTGACCGATGCGGCGCCCGGTGTAGGAGGAACTAAGTGCTAAGTAAGTATCTAGTTACATTCTGTCATGCCTAGGTTACAGTTTTAATTCATGATTTATCAAGCTCCCCATTTGTCTTATCCCTGTGTGAAGTTTTCTGTGTTAAGTCTTCGTGTGTTTATCTGTCATGTTTCATGTCCAAGTTTTCTTTGTTTGTCTAGTTCGAGTCATGTCTGGGTCTCATTATGTTTCCCGTTTTATTTTGAAGGATCCTTGTGTTTTTTGTTCATTGTATTTAGCTTCATGTCCCCTGTCCTGTCATTATGTTAATGGTTGTCAGCTGTTTTCCCCATGTGATTCCGCTTCCCCTGATCATTCCTTATGTATACTTAATCCATGTGTTTCTGCTCAGTCGGTGTCAGATCGTCTGTTAACCTCACCACAGTTTTCATAGGTTTACCTCATTGTTTCACTGTGTGTCCTAGTTTACTCAGTGTTCATAGTTTTGTCATAGTTCTTTCACTGAGTGTCACAGCCTTCTGTTAACACAGTGTTCATAGTCTCCTCAGTTTCCCTAGTTTCATGTTTTTTCTTCTGCAATCAGCCAATAAAGGCTCGCTTTATTTTTGAAACTACATTTTGTCTCCACCGTGTCTGCATCTGGGTCTACCTCATTCTTCACACCGGCGCACCCCGCCATGACACTTGGTTTATATCTGACCCAGATAGACTGCAGGTCATAACTTCTTACCTGAAGTTCAGTTCACCTGACACTCGGACCGGCGGCCGCCTCGGGTCTCTCCTCCTCCTGCCTCCCCTTTCCCTCATCCACCTGCTGGCCTCTGTGGAAGCTCCGCCATACAACTGAGTTATTTTTACACATTGACATTGGCCAATCCACCACCTTTCATTGTTTATACCGTTACAACCCCCCCCCCCCCCCCCCTCCCCAAAAAAACCCCCAAAAAAAACAAAAACAAAAAAACATCGGCCCATAAAAACAAACAATCACCATCGGCCCACCGTGCAATGGTGGGTCAATGACCAGACCAGCTATGGTCGTGCCATCAGTTAACCCTTTGCGTGCCAGCTGTGGCACACGTGCCCAGGGTTGCCAACCCCTGGCTTAAAGAAATGTGGATAAAATTTTATCTAAATTAATACAACATAGTTTGCACCGCACATTTAAAAGTCTGCAATAAAATCTATTCGTCTAAATCACGAGATTACATAGCAAATACAGTTTTGGTAAAAAGAAAGCACACACCCTTCAAGGGAAATGTGAGAAAATAGCAGCAAAATTCTGCTAATCCAAAGAACTGATCTGTGTGAATGCAAATGTATTGGCAGTTTGCTGGTCTGGAGCATCCAGGTGTATGTTAACGCAATGCCAAGTAGGAAACCATCACCAATGATCCTAAAAAAGGCCCATCAAATTGGGAAGGGTCATCAGAGAATTTTCAAACAAGTTCAGAGCTTTTGTTCTGTGAGGAGGATTATTCACAAGTGGACAGTTCAGTTTTGCTGGCATTTGGTCAAGCACTGGACAAACTTAAACTTTTGTATATATACTTGTTACATCTCTGGAGCAACTCTGGACTAACAGACTTAAGATGTGTTATTGTATCCTGGGGCTACACCTGAATGATTTCCTGCTTCAATGCCAGATGCTAACAGCAGCTACAGACAGCTGCTGGCTGAGAGTCTGAGGAGCAGCGGCACAGTGATGATCTTGAACCAATCAAATCAAACCCAAACAAGGCTCTGAATCTAACTAGATGCCTGTCATGCAGCTATCTATGAAGTGGAATTGATGAATTTTCTGCTAATTTTTCCTCCTGTTTTTTTGCTGCACAAATTCAATTTAGGTCTTAGATCTTATTGCTTCCATGGTTACTGTACATAAGTAGAAATTTTAGGAATTTACTTATTAATTTTTCTGATCAAATCCAAGGTGAACCTCTTCTCATCTGTGAAAAGCACAGATTGGACTTGCTAACTCTGGTATTTCATGGCAAATTCAAACAATTCATTGTGTATCCTGTTCCTCCTTGCACAAAGGAGCAGACGGCCCTGTCCAGCTCTGTTAGAGTAACTGCCTGTCTCCTGAAATATCCTCCATACTCTTGATACTGTACTGGGAGACACAGCAAACCTTCTAGCAAAGGCCTGTATTGATGTGTGATGCGCTAGTATCACTCCATGATGCCAGTAGTGACAATGAACCTAAACAAATGCAAAACTAGTAAAAAATAAATAAATAGTCAGAAAAGAAAGAGAGGAAAAAACGTGAGTGGCCTCCACCTGTAGAACCTTTCCTGTTTTGCGGTTGTGTCGTTGATCCTCCTCGGGTGCACCTGTTTTTAATTTCATTAACACCAAAGCAGCTGAAACTGATTAACAACCCCCTCTGCTACTAAACTGACCAGTTTAACGACTTGATGCTATAATCTGATAATTTATTTAATATTTTTGAGCAGTGTGCTACATGATAGTAAAAGCTTATACTTGTGTCTTGTTGAATTTAATTGGCTACATCCACAAAGAGTAGTAGCACATGTAAGCTGATCACAGTCTGTACATTCTAGTGGAGCTAAATTTAGAAATTATTGTGACTTATTTCAACTGATATTAGGGTTCCTTGCACCTGCTGCACCCCTGGCTGCGTTCATTTTTCTGTGAATGTGTGGAGTCACCCTACTTTGTAGCATAACAGCAGTGTTTCTTTCATTATTGTTCTCTGTACTTTTTCCCTGCTTGTCTTCTACAAAGCAGATGTATAAGCCAGGTACATTCATTAGAATTGAAACAAAGCCATAGTTCGTATATGTGAGGATATTTTATCTTGGCAACATCTGATAGAAATGTCCTCCAACGAGCTGCTTTATCATGAAAGTTTTAAATGACTTTAAGTGCATTTCACAGCTTGTACTTTTCCCATTTTTACTTGAGTAAAGAAGTAGCAGTACTATTAGTAGTTGAGATTTTACCACATTATTTTTTAACACAAGTATCTGAACTTCTACTTGGTGACAAATGTGTATAATTTTGCCTCCTCTGTTAATATATATTGCAGTGGATGGTGAAGGGCTCACTATCACCAGTATAAGGTAGAGGTCGCCTTAGAATCGTCGGTTAGCCATCCACATCAAAGATTCAAAATCCAAAGGCATTTCTAAGTCTTCTTCATTAAAACTTTAGTTTTCTCTCTCCATGCCACAGAATGCAAAGTAATAAAAATGTATAACCCTGCAGAATGTAAGTGCCAGCTCCCTGAGTAGCATGTCGACACTTACTTAAAGTAGCTGCAAAAAAAGAGCCACAACGCACATACAAAAAAAGAGTGTGCATTTTTGATCAGAACATGTTTATCAAAAATAAATGTACAAAACTGGGGAACTGGGGAACTGGGGAACTGGGACTGGGGAACAAACGAGGCGAGAGTTTTATTATTCAATTTTGAAGATGAAGATAAAGTAACATCGGCGATCAAAATGAACAGCGTCCCAGCATCCCAGGGATGATAAAAAATTGATTTGGAACACACCAAACAACATTTGGGACCAGTTCTGGATGATTAGACTGCACGCTACACAAATGATACAAATGAGTAATTCCTCAAAACCATCAGGCGTAGACATTTGGTGGGATGAATTTTATGGCACCTTTTTATGCCAATCAAACAGGAGGAAACAAAACGTATCGCCCTACTTCTGCAGGTTGAGCGGAGCTTTATTAAAGCAGGAAGTTTGAAAAAAAAAAGGTAAAATAATGGCGAAAACACTGGGATGAAGGTTAGCGAGGAAAGAGGAGAGTATTAAGTGATGTGGAGACAGCGAGCTCGAGCACATTTCTCCTGAAGTATATGCTCGCCCTGAGTATTGAGGCATCTGCTATGCTAATGTAACCTTCTCATTTACAAGAATAAGTGGTAGATGTGTGCAGATGTTTAATTCATGGTAAACTAATGACTGCAAATGAGGCTAAACTCCAAAAGAAAACATTAACCTGTTTAGAACATCAAAAATAATGATGCAACATATGCTCAGGACCGTGATGACTCTTTCATGCTAGCCTGTGGTATCCTCTGCTCTTCACTGGCTCTTGTCTTTTCCTTAAGCCTTACAGTTCATAGATTTGTTATTAAGGCCTTCTTATGATATTTGCTTCCACTTTACTGAGCTTTACTGTGAGTTTCAGCCAACACGTTCTCATCCCAAAACGTAACATACTGACGCTATCTGACAAACCGTCGGTATGTTACACGTTCACAAACATGAGACACGTTTGGAATGAATCTAGACATCTACATTTATTTTACTTACTAATCAAGAATCGCTTCGGAAAATGTATCTAATACGATTAGGGTTGTGGTTAAGGTTAAGGTTCGAATTGGGGCTGGAACACACGGCTGGAACGTGAGTTACTGCCGGGAGCATCATTCTATTAGATTCCTTCCACAATCCAGGGTGTATCATAAGGACGCGGTTACCTTTCGCGTTACTATGAGACGCATCGGGATGTGACAAATTGTCAGTATGTTACGCGTTGGGAACGAGAGCGGTTCAGTACATCATTTAGATGCAAGACTAAAACTTTATATTTTTGGTCAACTTTGCTCACTTTTCAAGCATTTGGTTGCTTCTACTGCTTTCATTTCCTGATATCTAAATGAGACAACAAACATCTTTCGTTGGCAGTGTGCATTCGAGCTGCAAATGTCCTGTGAGTTTGTTGTAGCTACTAAAAGGATCACAGCATGATTAGAGAATGTTGGAAATTAATTTCTTGTGACGTTTGGCCCCAGTAAAGCTCAAAAGAAGTCATCCTTGGTTTTGAAATCATTTCTCAAAGTTAAAGGTTTGTTTGGCCCGATAATCCTCCTTCTCCACAAAGATGCGATCCAGAGCAGAAGCGTGTCGCTGAGGACTGGAACGGTCGGGGTCGAGTTTATTCTGTGGAGATGACTCCACAGTGTTTCACATTTTGATCCACTGAAATCTGAAGGCAATCTCTTTCTATTTGCCTCCTTATGCACACCTGAGGCAGTAACACCTGCTACTACCTTACGCTGATATGTCTTAGCCCGCCCCAAACCTTTGCTCCTTTAGCCTCTCTATAATGGTGTTTGGTGACCACTTGGAGCTACTACAGACAGCCTTCTTTTGACAGAATTGTTGTTATTCAGAGTATTTTGCAAAATTGTATCTATGATGAAACTGCTTTTGTATTTTTGTGAGAAAAGCTTGATTTCTTGATCTTCTGATCATGTGGTAATCTTTAGTCTTCTGGAAGTAATAGATGGAAGACTGAAAGTGCTGAAAAAACATGCTGATCAATTTGAATAGTGACACTTTTATTCATTGAGATTCTTTGTTGTTCATTATCTCATCTTCTACTTGACTCAGATCCATATTTATGACAGCTGGCTGAAAGCTGATGTACTTGAACTTGCTTCTGTTGAGTTGATCCAATCTATCTGAGTATTGAGGTGTTGAAAGTTCAGAAATCTGTTTCAAAGGAAAGGCGATTTGATGCTGTTGTAGCCTTTTGTAGCCTGGTTTCACATGGCTGATTTCCCATGGTTGGTGACCTAGAAATAGGGCAGAATCTGAAATATTGCCCCCAAGCACCAGACATGGACAACAAATAAGTGAAAGCTGACATGTTATATCCTCAGTCTATTAAAAAGACTCAAATTTCATGCAATATAAAGTGTTTCTCAGCTAATGTTTAGCCAGCGGTCTGTTAATTAAAATTCTAAAAGATGCCTCGATAGCAAATACAGTAGCCGTCAAGGTTAACAGGACAAATATGCTTTAAAAGTTCAGTAGATATCAAGTCCAGGCCAGAGTTTCATAAGTTTAAAATGGAAACATTTAACTGACACTTTCAATGTGAAATTAAATGGTTATAATCAGAGAGCCACACAACACACTTCAAATACAAAATATATTTCCATAGTCGGTCTCATTGGTGTGGGAAAGATAATGCAAAGTCTTATAGGGACATTTAGTTTCCTGGAAATATACAAATATATGTTTTGTTTTTTTTTACATTATAGGGTTTGATTTTATTATAATTTCAGCCAAGCAGTCACTACAGTCAGGTAGGCAATGAGTAAAATTTCTGTTTTCAGGCATATTTGGACAATGTTTGAAGCCCAGTTACCCGAATACTAAATTCCTGATCTCTCTGTGTGGATTAACAGTTGGTAGCTTTTAGAAGCAGGTGCAGTTTAAGGCAAAATATTCCCTCAAACCAGCCAAGTATGGCATAAAGATCTGGTGGAAATATGATGCCAAAACTCATTTTACAAAACTGTGCTGAAAACCACTGATGCTCACATTATTAGAAATGTTTGCATCTATTATAGATGGAGGAAATGTAGGCAGGGTTAGCTCATTGATTGTATTTTGTATTGTAACACTGGTTAGACATTCTGGAGCAGTTAGCCAAGCCAGGCAGGGTTGTTCTGACTATGCCACCAACTGCACAGTCGTCCTGTTGAAAGTGTGACTATATTACAACACTTTAAGGTAATTTGTCAAAGGTGTGCATGTGCCGAGAATAGTGAACCTTGGGATGAGGCAGCCACACACAAAGACTTTGCATGACCAGTTCAGCAAATATCACACATGGGTGCTCATGCACACACATGCAGTGGTATGCAGGCAGAAATATGGGGGGTGCAGGCAGCCAAATGAGTAAATATCACAAACACGGGGACACGCATCTTTGCACAGCCACGTGCACTACATGAGCAAATATCAGCTGTAAAAAAATGTGATAGGCAGGAGGAAAAATCCATTTGTGGGTAGACAGGGAAAAGACATCCCGTTCAGAAGTTATGAATAATGTAACACAGTAATCACAGCCACTGGTAGAACCTTCTCACTGCACATATTCTTACTTGAATTTTCCTTCTGTGACTTCTCAGGATGTGTTTCATGACAACGGCTTACTCGAGAATAACGTTGTAACTGCTCGCAGCTCTGAGGATACATCGGTTTAATTGGGGTGTTGATTTTTTTTATTGTAAAAGGACACAATTATAGTGGAGCCAAGCACCCGCCCTCATGAACCTTCAGCAGTACTGAGGCATTCATCTGCCTTACTAGATGCTTACTTATTGCCAGACTATCGAGGCGCATCCACTGCTTAGGTTTCATGTTACCTTCAGCTGAACTTTAGAACCCAATCTTTCATTGATAGACAACTGGCCATGTCAGCACTTTTTACACTAAGTTCTTTAAAAATCTATATGGCTTTGATGGCACTATAAGGGAAGACTTTAATCCAGAATTCCATAATTTAAAGCTAATTTACAATTTCTACCAGCAGAATGTGGTAGTAAACCACTTATTCTGATCGTTTTCAGGGGGAGGACACACTTAGATGCACAGAGTTACAGTTAGAATATTAAGTGTTACTATGATTTGGGAAAAATCCTTCAATTCCACTGTTAACCCAGTGGCCAACTCATTAGGACACTAGTCAAAGTAAACTTTATTGTCATCTGTATCCAGTGCAGCATACAGAGAGACGAAACGACGAGGCTCCGGTTACATCAGTGCAACAAAAGCTAATAAAAAGAAGAAGAAAATAAATATACGCTTAAGTCTTAAGAGATCGAGAGAAGTTACAATTAGAATTTACAATTTACAGTTTGGGGTGGTTTAAAGTGTAGCAGCTTGTAAACCTGGAGTAAAAAAATTATCCATAGATTTTTTTTGTTGGAAAGTTAATAACAAGATAAAATGGTGACGTTTGTCACAATGAAGAGACCTTTAAAAAGCCAACCTGTCATGTTCAAGTTAATAAAATAAATCCGGCTTTACAGGCTCCAGGGTATAAATTAGCTTCCAGACTGCTAAAAGCATACATCTGGTCAACAGTGTTTTCAATATAAAGCTACAGAGTGGTTGTGAGTCTGAAGGGAAAGTGGGTTTGTTTATAGCTCTGAAGACCAGTTGTCCAGTTCCTGCTTCCACCAGTCTGTATGTTACAGAGTGCAGATGTATTCATCTGCCTGCATTCTGGATGTTTAGGCTTCTGGTCTATTCTTTGTATAACTTTTGTCCATGAAAATTCAATTATGTTGTTATCATTCAAGCCCTATGATTTTCTCCGAGCCAATGAAATTCTGTTCCTTGTGTCATTCTGCCTTTCAGATTCTGACTCGCTTCTTCCGGCTCCACCTCATCCTGATCAGCACAAGTGTCAAGACTCTCCTACTTCTATTGTTTGACTCTATTCTGCTTTGTAGCTTCTTCTGATTCTAATCGCCAATTTATTACTTAAACGCTATAATTCAGTAAATGAAATGAAGTTATTTTAAATGATCTCACCTCTGAGCCAAGCCTCTGCTATAATTTGAGCTAATTACTGAGCAGCTAACCTTAGGCTGAGAGTAAGTGAAACCTCCTTAAAGACACCATTGCTCCTTTCATTCTTCATGTGGCCACTGGAGGTCACTTACCTTTAAAACTACTTTTAGACTGCTGTGTCATGTGTGTCTTAGAGGGCGTTTTTATGTTCATACATGAACTTTTAACTAATTTGTGACAATTTGTTTGGGAGATTTTCCACAGTTGTCCATTCTCAAGTGTGGCCCACAGCAGGAGACACTCTGAAGAAGTGTTCATTCTACTGGAAACATGTAAGGTCGAGGAGATGGAGTTTCCTGTATAGACTGTACAGGAGGCATGCACTGGACTGTTGTTTAGGATGTTCTGTTCAAACAGAGAGCTGACAGGTGAAACACAGACTAACGCCCGACATGACTGTGTCTTACATTTGTGTCCTCAGATGAACCTCCGTCTGCTGATATCCATACAAGTTCATGTGTGACAGTGGTTTCAGACACAGAGAGACCCTAGAGTTGCAATAAGTCTGTAAATGTGCTTAAGTCCATTGTTAGCTCACTGCTGCCTTGTGGTCTGTTGAACTGGCAAATACAGCAGAGTGAAGAATAACAACATAAGACAGAGTCATCTGCTTTCTAATGACTGCAACTAGTTGTTATTAGTCTGTTTACTATATACTGTATGGAAACTGGATACATAGGGTGGGCCATAGAGAACTGAAATCAGACAAAAAGTAAACAAACATTTGCCATCTTCATGCTTTTATGACAAGCAGGGAGGTTTTACAAGCTGTTCCAAGCCGTGTTGCAGATGTGCAGAATCCAAACAACCAGTCAAAACCTGGAGAGGCTCACAGGCTGTACAGTACACTCCAGAAGGAGACCGTCCTCCTCACTCGAGTGTGTTACCTAATTGAACTTTAGCTGCATGAGAGGCATGAAGCTGTATCTCATTAAGGCAGCGAGCATGAAGGATAGATCTCCCTCATATCTGTGTTTTAATTGCCAGCTCTCCTTTATAATCAGATTAGCTGGGAGAGCAGTGAAGAGGCAGATAAGACAAAGGAGTAATTGAATTAGAGGCAAGGCAAGAGGGAGAAGGAGGGAAGAGACCAGACAGGAGAGGATGTTTAAAAGAATGAGACAATAGTATTCTGACTGCTTGTTGGTAAGAAATGAGGAGTGCAGGAAATGAAAAAGAAACCCAAAAACTAGAGACAGATGCTCTCTGTCTCTCTGCCTCAGTGTGTTGGTCGGCTCAAAGTCTTGCAAGGTTCATGCGTAAGCGTTGGCTGGGGTTTGGGCATCATTATTCAGTTTATTACAGGGTTATCGTTATAGCAACAGCTCTGTCCGCCTCTTGATAAGATAGTGGTTATCAAACCCACTCATCATCTGATGAAAGAATTGAGATGGCTGCAATGATCTGATCAGCAGGCAAAGTAAACACAGCTCTGTTTTATTTGTATGGATGCAGGCTGAGTGATCATGCAAGCCTGCAATGAAAAGTCCTGTTGAAAAATCAAGTGCAGTGCGTGCAGTATTAATGTGGCTACACTGGGAACTGCTACACACGACATACAGCACAGAATCATTTCACGAGTTATGTCCCAACTCATTAACAGCAGGTTTTATCCTGAAATCAAGGAAGCAAACAATTTACCAAGTTTGTCACGTTGTCTAAATAGCCTTGCAGGAGGTTGTTATTACTCCGTCATAATATGATTGTGTCTAATGCAAGTGTCTTGCTCTAAATGTAATTTGGGGTTCAGTTCAATTGGCAGGAGGATGCAGATCTGTAGCTGGTTGATAAATGTGTCTGACACGTGTGCCAACCTGTCAAGAGCTGTCTGCTAAGCTTCGCCTCTGCTAACTCGAGTCACTGAGCTGGACCACGTCTGGGCTTGCCTCCTGGAGCATTTTTAGTAAAATATTATAGTAGCCAAAATGCTAACCTCGAGCCTTTAAAAAATTCAAATCCAGTGGGTGAAGATGTTTTGAGATGGAAGAAATTACACTATATATATATATATATATATATATATATATATATATATATATATTAGGGGTGCAACGATACACAAAATTCACGGTTCGGTTCGGTTCGATACTTTGGTGTCACGGTTCGATATTTTTTCGATACAAAAAAATGTTCATGCCTTTTTAATTTGTCATTTATTAAAATTATAAATATATATTTTAACACAAAAGTACAGTTTTTAAACTTAACCCTAACCCTTGTGCGTGTTTTTTATTTTGACAGCGAATGCGCACCTGCGGACCACTTATGTGCAGCCCTGGTTATTTAGCTCGTCATATTGCAGCCACAGAAATTCTTTTGTCCATGAAACCATAAAGCTGCACTTTCTTTTTGCCTTATAGTCTGATTTGTCATAACTTCTCCGTTTTGTGGTAAGCTTTTCTTTGGCTGTCACTTCTTCACCCTGACCTGTCTTATTTGGCTCAGCAGAACTAAAATATATATCTGTCTGTGAAGGTTCTCAATCATCCAGGTCATCGTAGTGAAATATATATCCTGCCGCACTCACATAAGCTCAGCGATTCTCTGCGCGATCAACCTCTCACATGTTTAAGCTGCGGGAGATTTCACTTGTCATGTTTGCATAGTAAGCTAACAATTAATAAGACGATGTCAGAGGAATTGGTGCACAAATTATCATCACTCACAGATCAGTGCTGTCGCTCTCTATACACAGTTCGCGCGATTGCAAAGTGAAAGCAAAAAAACAAGCGCAAATTCAAACACGATTTCAATATGTCACATATTGACAGTGGCTCACCCAATGACATAATTACCCAGCTACATTTCTGAAAGAATGCAAAAGCATTGACATATATTTTTCCTTCCTACAATAGCCCGACAGGCAGGGCAGAGATAGCCCCGGGACGTCGGGCTAGCGATATTGCGAGCCCTGTATCTGATTGAGGAATCACTCATCTTTGGAAAAGAGAGTTTATTACAGAGAAATGTCTCTTTCCAAAATAAAAGCTATACTATCCGCTTCTTCTGGGCTCTATTCTCAGCAGCATATTAAACATATCAGGTCTCCATAAGGAGAATCCTGTGCTAACAGCTGTCTAAATGACTCGGCTAAAGTTTGTAGCATGCTTGTTGTTTTTGTCTTTGCACTAGGATGATGTCGGCGTAAATGTGCAGTCATATTCGTTGTGTTCCCACTAGTGCTTTCAGGTTAATCTCGTTGAAATGACCTTAACGCCACAACACGTTAACGAGCTACCGCCAATGGGGCTAGACGGCCAACACGTTAACGAGCTAACTGCGCTAACACACTAGCTCCCACCCATGTAATTGAGCATTGCATGGCACATCCAACATACTGTTTTACTTTAGTCCATGACTCGCTTACCCTCAGGGTCATACGTCACATGAAAACCAAAATAATTCCAAACGCCAGATCTGAATGAGGGTGGGGAGGTCCACTTCTGTCTCGCTAGCTTGCCCTGCGCTCTTCCTTCTGACCATGCTGTCTGTGTTGAGTGCTCAGTGAATCTGCGTTCGACTACTCCGCCTAGGCTGCACTCTCGAGCCTAGGCGGAGTAGTCAAATGCAGATTCACTGAGCGCTCAACACAGACAGCATCGTCAGAAGGAAAGTTGATAAAATAAATTACAAATTTTGTATTGTTCTTTTTTTTTTTCTCCCCTTTGGTTTTCTTTCTTTCTCTCCCCCTCTTTCTTTCATTCTTTCCCCCTGTCCTATCCCACAGTCATGTCTGTCCCGTTTGCAACTGAAAATAAAATAAATTCATAATTATAATAAAGGTCAATCAAATGGACCAATATGATGATCCACTTGGTAAAATAAATCCTCTTGGCATCTTTCTTGGCCTCAAGACAACAATTCTGATGGCTATAGATCCAAACGGGACACAAAAAAAAAAAAAAAAAAAAAATTGAAAAAAAAAAAATTGAAAAAAATTGTATTGTTCGATACATATGCGTACCGAACCGAAAGCACTGTATCGAACGGTTCAATATCGATACGAATATCGTTGCACCCCTAATATATATATATATATATATATATATATATATATATATATATATATATATATATATATATATATATATCCGTAGCCAGTCTTGTTAATGATCTCACTGAGGGGGTTCAGACCTATGCAGAACAGCAGTGGGGACAGAGCATCTCCTTGGTAGATCCCGCACTTGATGGTGACTTGTGCTATGGGCTTGGAGTTGGCCTCTAGTGTTTTACGCCACATCCCCATTGAGTTCCTGATGAAGGCTCTTAGGGTCCCATTGATCTTGTACAATTCTAGGCATTCCAGTATCCAGCTGTGGGGCATTGAGTCATAGGCCTTCTTGTAATCAATCCAGGCAGTGCACAGGTTGGTCAGTCTGGTCTTGCAGTCTCGGCTGACTGTTCTGTCTACCAGAAGCTGGTGTTTTGCGCCTCTGGTATTCTTGCCAATTCCTTTCTGTGTCCCGCTCATGTATTGACCCATGTGCCTGTTCATCTTAGCCGATATGATGCCTGACAGGAGCTTCCATGTAGTACTGAGGCAGGTTATTGGTCGGTAGTTGGAGGGGACCGGTCCCTTCTTGGGGTCCTTGGGGATCAGGACCGTCCGACCTTCGGTTAGCCATTCCGGGTGTCTCTCGTTAACTAGCAGCTGGTTCATTTGTGCTGCCAGACGCTCTTGGGGTGCAGTCAGCTTCTTTAGCCAGTAGGCGTGAACCATGTCGGGCCCTGGTGCTGTCCAACTCTTCATACTGGAGACCCTTTCTTGGATATCTGCCACTGTGATGGTTACTGGACCCTGTTCAGGGAGGTCGCTGTGGTCTGCCCTCAGATCCACTAGCCACTGAGCATTGCCGTTATGGGTTGCGTCCTTCTCCCATATATATAGATCATTAACAAGACTGGCTACGGATACCGACTATGGAACGGAGCAGTTGTCAGCCACCTCCTGTACATGGATGACATCAAGCTGTATGCCAAGAGTGAACGAGACATCGATTCACTCATCCACACTACCAGGCTATACAGCAATGACATTGGAATGTCGTTCAGACTGGAGAAGTGTAGTCGGATGGTAACAAAGAGAGGGAAGGTAGTCAGAACTGAGGGGATTGAACTACCAGAAGGCAACATCGCAGACATAGAGGACAGTTAAAAGTACCTGGGGATCCCGCAGGCGAATGGGAACCATGAAGAGGACACTAGAAAAGCTGCAACCACCAAGTATCTGCAGAGGGTCAGGCAAGTCCTGAGGAGTCAGCTGAATGGTAAGAACAAGATCCGGACCATCAACACGTACCGTGATCAGGTACCCTGCTGGGGTAATAGGCTGGCCAAAGGAGGAGATAGAAGCCACTGACATAAAGACAAGAAAGCTCCTTATCATGCATGGAGGGTTTCACCCCAAGTCCAGCACCCTGAGGCTGTACGCTAAGTGGAAGGAAGGGGGCCGGGGACTGGTGAGTGTCAGCACCACAGTCCAGGATGAGACAACGAACATCCAAGAATACATTGGGAAGTGACCAACTGACCGAGTGCTCAGTGAATACCTCAGGCAGCAGAAACCCAAGAAAGAGGAGGGAGACGAGGAACCATCATGGAAGGACAGGCCCCTGCACGGTATGTACCACCGGCAGATAGAGGAGGTGGCTGATATCCAGAAATCCTACCAGTGGCTGGACAAAGCTGGACTGAAAGACAGCACAGAGGCACTAATCATGGCAGCACAAGAACAAGCTCTGAGTACAAGATCCATAGAGGCTGGGGTCTATCACACCAGGCAAGACCCCAGGTGCAGGCTGTGTAAAGATGCCCCAGAGACAATCCAGCACGTAACAGCAGGGTGCAAGATGCTAGCAGGCAAGGCATACATGGAACGCCATAACCAAGTGGCCGGCATAGTGTACAGGAACATCTGTGCCGAGTATAACCTGGAAGTCCCGAGGTCAAAATGGGAGATGCCCCCAAGGGTGGTGGAGAATGACCGAGCTAAGATCCTGTGGGACTTCCAGATACAGACGGACAAAATGGTGGTGGCTAACCAACCGGACATAGTGGTGGTAGACAAACAGAAGAAGACGGCCGTAGTGATCGATGTAGCGGTTCCGAATGACAGCAATATCAGGAAGAAGGAACACGAGAAGCTGGAGAAATACCAAGGGCTCAGAGAAGAGCTCGAGAGGATGTGGAGGGTGAAGTTAACGGTGTATGTATATATATATATATATATATATATATATATATCCCTTGTGTGGTGTTCATATTTTTGTTACTCGGCCAGTGTTCATGGGTCTGGTGGACCCGCTAGAGTTTTGGCTTTCCAAATTAACACTATCAAACAATTTTATGTTAAATTACTCAACAGATGTTTACTTCATCCCAATTACAAGCCATATGAACAGCAAACATGGTTAATTTTTTCCCTTTACCTTTGTTAGATCACATTTATGAATTAATGTGCTTCTCGTTTTTGTTTTTTGTTTTACATAAAATGTTATAAAAAAAACATGCCCAGTTATAATCAATTGGAGTGAGTGGAAAGACAACACATTTACACGTGAAGCAATATGTTTCACAACTAAATGGGATCAGCTGCTCATCAATGGTGAAATTAGGCCCAGGGTTGTAAAACACGGGGAGGTGGTGCACACACTTATCCCACACTGTCCTGATGGCAGCTACCTTGTCTCTCTGCCGTCGAGCTGGTCTGTCGTCTCGGTTATCAAAACGGATAATCCTGGAAATTTTGTGGAAGTTTTCCAGAGACATTGATGCATGGAAAGGTTCTTGTCGGTTTCTGCATCCCACAGGGATTCTGTGGATTCCCCTTTGGACCTGAAAACTCCTGCAAGGATAAGAACCCCAAAGTAGGCCTTTGGGGTTCTTAGATGAATTTGGTCCATCTCCTTCCACCTCTCTCCAAAAACACACCTTCCTTCTAGATTACTGTAATCCAGAATAATTTTCTGGATGGAATCTGGGATGAAAAGCTCAAATGAAGACTTGATGTCCTGCACATGAGTAACTGTCAGCCGTGTTGGCCCTGGCTTATCACAGTAACAGCTCTGCAGGGTGGCTCATTTCTTGGGCAAGAAGACCATTCAATTTCACCAGTTATTGACATCCATATTTCTTCACTTGCTGTCTGGTGGGCTTGTTCTGGTCCTGGAGCTGGCTGCAGATGGGGTACTCGTCTTCGTTTTGTTACTAAATGGTGCTCAACCTCATCCTCTTCTTCAAAGTCACTGTCAGACTCTGAATTTTCAGAAATGTCAAATATTCTGAAACCTCTTTGTCAACATCATCATCCGAAGCCCCTCTCTCTTCCAAAATCAATTGGATGGACCTCGCAGCAGATAATATTTTACCATCTTGATCAGTTGTGATAAAGAACCACACTGGAAAAGTCTTATTTATAGTATTATGCCCCTAATTTGCAGGTGGGACAGGGTATGAGAAAATAAAATTTGGATCCCTCAAGAAAGAGGGTAAAATGTGTGGGAATGTAAGAGCAGACGGTGTCGATAGTTGAATTTTCAACAATGTTGCAACTTTGTGCGGGAGCAGGAGGGGAAGAAAACACTATCAGCAGCACCAGAAGGGAGGAAGACAGAGTGTGGGAACACAGGACCTACACTTTCAACACTTTTATTAGACCTGGGTCCAGTGGACCCGAACACCTTGTATGTAATGTAAATGCGTGGGGGGAGGTACAGTATGAGGTCATTGAAAATTAGTTCGGATTTATGTTCTTCACAGAAAATAAGCCAAAGCCAAAATTAAAATTATTAATTGTTTAATTTTTCTTTTGAGAAAAACTGAAAACGGGTCTCACAGACCCGAACACCATACAAGGGATATATATATATATATATATATATATATATATATATATATATATATATATAATTTGTTGCTCAATTGAATTGTCAAATTTGGAAACATATATATGATTGTATGAAAGCCTTGTATATGCCATATACAGTAGATGGGTGATTTCATGAAAGGTTTCATTGGTCCACTTGTCCAAGAACTAATAGGCATTATCCAGTATCTTTATAGTATCATATAGAATACAACAGTTCTGTTGCCTGGAATATTTTGCACCATGCCAAGTGTCTTCTTGAACATAACTCAACAATGGCAATCAGCAAAGGCACTTGGACGAATTTGATTGCAGCACCATGAAGGGCTTACAAGGAGCTGCCTCTTTGACCTGAAATGCTCTATTCATTTGGCAGTATGTGCTTAAATTGGGTGTTGAGTGATGGTTTTTATTTAATTTGTGCTTGAATTTTACTGACCTCTTCTCTTCCAGCAACCTTGAGAGCACATTGCTCTAAACAGCCTGGGTCTGTGATCAGCCAGAAACAGGAAGTGAGTTGATGTCATTATCGGCTGAATTCTGCTTTTACACTTTTAGGAATTTAACAGTTTGGCCAGGACGATTTCTGAAGCAGCCACCTTCATTGCCTAGTTAGAACATTAGTGAGATAAGACATTTAAAAAATGTTCAAATTTGACATTTACATTACTTTTTTTGAAATACTGTGTATACAATATTTGCATGAAATGCATTAGATTTTAGTGCCAAAGTAAACTTTATTTTCATCTTTGCTGTATAGGTACAGTATATGAAGAGACGAGATGTTGAGACTCCAGTTACATTCAGTGCAAAAAACACATCAAACATAAGAAAAATAAGAAATAAATAGCATGATAATAAAGTTCCTTTGTTTATTTTCCCTCTTATTTTATTTATTTATTTATTTATTGTGTGTACAACCAAGAGCAACACTACAAATGGCTTTGAGGAGACAGTGTATCTTCAGTGTCTTCAGCTTCATCTGCAATAAGAACTACAAAGTCACATGAAAGACATTAAATTCTCGGAGAGAGATCAGCTGTGAGATGAAGCTGGAGGCGGCCATTACAGCCGGCTTTTTGCACTCCCCTCCAGTGTGGTGTTACTGATGTATACTGAAGTCTCTCTGGACAGAAGACAGTGTGACAAGCGACGCAGCGCCATCAGCTCCAGAACACCACACGTGTCTGCATAGGGATGCATTTAGGAACTTGTAAGTCACGTGCTTGTTGAAGGTGCTCAGATGCCATTACACAGTTGCTGCAGGTATGCTAGCAAAGCGAACAAAAACAGAGTTGGAGTGTAAAAATACAAATAACACAAAGGCCATTGAGTCAGCTAGCAGTTAGCATGAGCTAAACTAGGGTTAACATTGTACTCAACTACCACTGACTCATAGGAAAAGGCAAATCTCCAGTGAGCATGTAGCAGTGACCACAGCTTTAGATGAATGCTGATCTGCTATATTTCAATGGCCAACTGAAGAAGAAAGAAAGGGAAAAAAGAAATCAAGTCTTATAATTTTGTTCAGAATTTATTTGATGATTTCAAGGCATCTGTGAACAAAATTTTCAGTAGAGTGGAACTGGTGAAGATGATGTGATTAAGATCTTCAAGACCTGGTGGCAAGGAAATTGCTGAGTGCATTAATTATTACTCACTCAGTATAAAACAGATGTCTAACCACAGCCTAGATGTATCAATTTTCTTTTCAAAGTCAAGAGCCAAGCAAATACTTCAGTCAGCGGGAAAGCCTAAGCAGACAGCTTGTCATCTCTTTATTGGAGTTGAGGTAGATGTAAACAAACACTTAAAAAAATCAAAAGATTAAAAAAAGACGTCCTTCTTGATCGCCTGTTGCATTGAGGTTTGTCCGTGTTGAGTGCATCATTAATGTTATCTGGGACTTCAGCCTCTACTAATTTTCATGTGATGCTGCTGGAGTAGTAATGATCTTTAAAGGCAAAAATAAAAAGGTACAGTATTTAACTGCAAGTTTAAAAATCCCCAATGGGAATGCTGTTAGCAGCAAAACAGCCAACAGCACGACTGGCTAGCAGACATGAACACTGAGAGTTTGTTTTTGCCAATTCGTCCTATAAAATATGGTATTTTGGTCAAACTGTAATTAGACATCTGTTCAGTATCAAACATATAGTCACTTTAGTGCTCATATTGAGTATATATGTTTTACTAATGACGTAAGTCCAGGAAATACCATCTCAAATACAATGTGTCCTTCCCTTCAACAGTTATGGGGAACAAATCCTTCAGGATGTAAAGAATGATACAACTTTTGTTTGTGCATTTGTTACCTTAACATGAAGACTTTAAACAGGGAAACTCTACACACTCTACTTATGTGCTCATTGAAAAAGGTAAGATGGTGTTTCTGGGAAATGAAAAATCACTTGGTAATGGTTCAATACCAAAATTTGCAGTATGACAGCACAAATGTGTTTTGTTTGCACTGATTTTCACTATCTTTGGATGGGTCCTTGTTAGGTTTGGGTTTGTGAGCATGTAGTCTAAGGTTCATATCATTAACAGGTTATTTTGTGACAGTGAATCTCAGGGCACATTGCACAAATGTCAGGTAGTGTAACAACTGGCTTTCTTCTCAAGCTTATGATAAGTCCATACTCCCAGTGTTCCCTCTGAGACGCTAGCCTTTCAAAAGTCACATTGATCACCTGTGAGTATGTGGATTGAGCAGCACTATCACTTCTTTATCTGTTTCATGTTGCATCTTTAACTTTGACATTTCCTTCTTTTATAAACAACACTTCCTTCAACTTTACATAAACAGAATCCGTGCAGAATAAAGTTGACAGTGACAAAATAGAAGAAAGCAGCAGGAAAAGGAAGTAGGGATGGCATGACAAAGGTCAAGACTCAGCCAAGTGTACTTAACCTATGGCACAGTCCCTCACCCGCTGAGCCACTGGGGAGACCCCATCATTGTCACAGGCTGCTTGAAAGAGAACAGTCAGCAGGGCACAGTGGCTGCCCCTGGGCAAGCCCCGGCATAAAAAAAATCAAACGCACCCCAGCAGTGTGAGTAATCTCACGGCTAATGTCTAATATCTAATGGCCTTAATCAAAAGCCCCTGCTACGATCCTCTCAGCACTGTGTTGATAAATCACAGCGCTAATGAAAAATGGTCCGTATAACAGCACAGCGCTGGTAGGCCGCGGCACAGCCCCATTTGTTAAAGCAGCTTCCTGCGGTTCTGGTGTCAGTTTAGCTTCCTGTCCGCCTCCCTCTCTACTGTTCGCCTCATTTGTATTAGCATCTCTCTCTCATTTGATTTAACCTCTCATTCTCATCTGTTCTCACTTCTCAACATTTTGTTCTAATTCCCATTTATTCCTCCACTTCCTGCGGGTCTCTCCCATCTTCCCCCATCACGTCCTTCCTCTTTCTCTTGCACTTTCTCTCCACTCTCACCTGTCTTTCCCTCGCTTTAGTTTGCTGGCTAGCAGTGTCCAGTTCTTTAATCTCTTCTCAGCTGCCCCCCCTCATTAGTTCCCTAACGCTGTTCTGTTGTTCCGTCGTCTCCCTCCCTCTCTCTTTACCTCTCTGTCTAATTTGTTAACCAGAGGTGTCATGTTGTGATCTGTTCTGTGGTCTTGGTGGGTAAAGCTGCATGGTGAACAGAGCTGCTGTGAGGAGGTAATTAACCGCTCCTCATTTAGACAACAGGCTCAATCAGTGAGACAGAATGACTACATGTGGGCTGGAATGCCAATTGCAGAGTCCTCAGGCAGGCAGACACACACACACACAACCTCCTCAAACGACCTTCAGAGGAAGAAGAAGAAAAAACCACCATATAATGAAGAGTCTACATTCATGCTGAGGATGTATAGATTTTTCAGAATATGAGATGAGAACATTTGTCGATGCCTTTAAAAGAAAAAAAAATTCTACTTTGCATTTAAGAACAATGGCGGCTCCACATGGCAGCAGCTGGTAAGTGTTGGTGAAGCGTGTTTGAACTACATTTCCCAGGGCTCCTGCGAGGCAACATCAGTAAATGACACTTGTGTTTACACGTCCATGCAGTCCGCTACGCCTTTTAGCTCAAGGCAAGCACGGTGGTGGGAGGGGAGAAAAGGGAGGGAGGTTTCGGGGGGGGGGCATATAGGTTCTTCTCTGAGAGCCAAAAAAATAATGAAAATATGGGTTTGCTTTGGAAAGCAGAGGGAGCGTTGAGTGGTCCATTCCTGGATGTTTTCTTTTCTTTGGCTTTTTGCCCACCATAAATAGCAATAAAGGCAGACTCCAGAGACCTGGGAGGAAGAGAGAAAGGGGAATAACATGGAAATTGCTGTGGCCTCATTATTAAGAGAACAGTGCTGCATAACATTCAGCTTATTAGGTTTTCTTTATTATGTTATCTTTCATGGTTTTATGTGATGTTTTAACATGTCTGTTCCATATTTGGTGTTTTGCACTGCAACACAATAAATCAAAAATGGAAGCGCTGGTAGTTCGTGTCAGTCTGTGTGCTGTCAGTAACAGTACCTGCATGCTCCTCTATACACAAGAAGGATTTAACCTTCTAAATCCTGAACAACGAGATGTGTATCAAACCTTCTGACAATAATAAAAATAAAAAAATTAAATATCAGTTTGCATATATGAGTTTTGATTTGCATTTTTCTAAATCCTCCATTTTTGTGCAATTTATTGCTGGAAATTGTGCAATTTGTTTGGGTAAAAAAGCAAATTAATGTTGTAGAGGTTTCAAAAACTCACAGAAACACATGTACTCTGTTAAGTATGATACCGTGCGCATTGTAACGCTACAAACTTCCGTTGATGACGGTTTTGTAAAGCATGTAAAGCATCTAAAAAACAGCACGAGCACAATTTCTTACAGTTGGTGGGAAGAAAAAAGTTTTTTTTATTATATTGGATTTTGGTTATTTCAAAGCTAATCCTGATTTCTCATGTTGTACAAAAATCATTTCTCCTCATTATAATTCATCCAGTTTCCTAGAACAAAGAAACCATCCGGCTTTGCGTTACCGTAAATCCACTGACGTCCGAACGAGCATCCATCGAATCCACTCACAAAAAAAGCAGAAATGAAAACCAGTGCCTTCCTATACTGCTGGATATTAAATGACATGAGCAACAGTTTCAAACTCATGTGAGGAGACGTCTTCCTGGTTTGTATCAGCTCCACACAAACACTGTTCAACATGAGATCGGCATTGCTATGTTCAAAGAAAGTTGGCAGTGTTGGGATTTGAACCCAGCCCTTCTCCGCGGTGTAAGCCTTTGTCCACTCAGCCCATTTGAATGAACCTGCGGTACTAAGAACTAAATTTACACATTGTCACATTGCAGTTGTTGATTAATGGGCTTCTTGCATTGGAGCAGTTCTTAGAGATCAGTGAGTTCTGAGCTTTTGCTCTGCAGTCAGCTGACTTCAGTTCCTGTGGAGGACGAGGGCAAAGAGCCGAGGCCTGTGTCAACAGAGAAAACCCTGGACAGGAGTCACCAGTTGTTATTTCCTCTGACGAACAACTGCAGAACATTTTAAACTCAGTGTTCACATCATCTTTATTTAATCTTGTTGATGTATCTACATTAGTGACTTTTCCACATGTTTGAAGTACCCAGAGTTGGTGATAGCTGGAGCCATAGCAGAGGATAGTTTCAGTCTTCTGCTCCTCTTGAATTATTTACTCAGGCTGTGACTTCGTCCTGTCTTCCTCCCCTCACTCCCAGCCAGTTGCAACAGCTGGCTGACCCCACCTGAGCCTGGTTCTGTTGGAGGTTTCTTCCTGTTAAAAGGAAGTTTGCCCTTCCCACTGTCGCCCAGTGCTTGCTAATAAGGGGTCATGTGATTGTTTTCTCTGTGATATTTCAGGGTCTTTACCGTACAATATAAAGTGCCTCGAGGCCACTGTTGGGATTCGGTGGTATATAAATACAACTGAACTGAATTGAACTGATGTCAGAGATGTTCTGTATGCAAACTGCACACGGTCAAGACATGTTTCAAAACATGAACTTTGGATGACGGTCGTTGAGGTGATTTTTCCCAGTTTTCAGTAAGAGTGAGATAAATCACATAAACTTTAGCTACTAGCTCAATAGTTTGGGACAGTTTGCATCAATCAACGGATTCAGCTCTGTGTTCCATACAATTAAATCTGTGTACATGATTTAATTATAGGACTGGGCAGTGAAGGAAGAGAATCACACCGTGCTGTGCACAACAACAAAGGCTCTGCTATCAACAATACGTGATCTAAAAATGCGTTTTTAGGTTATCAGGAGCTTCCTTGTGACAAGGTTGTAGTCACTGAGGCCTTAGGTTTTTCAAAATCAGTAAAAGCTGAATATAAAACAGCAGAATGTACTTCCACTTTTTAGACTGTGTCTCCTAAATGGGTGGGAGGCTGTAATGCAGGGCCTGGCAGGAAAGCTGCCTGGGCTCCAACCAAAGACACTGATTTCCATCTGTAGCTACTGGCACATTTATTATCTCCTTTTGTTTCAGTTTAGTCCTAACAGTGCTGCCCTATGTTTTGTGTGTTTGTGCGTGCATGGGATTCTGTTTGACCTTGTCAAAGTCCAGTTTAGCTGTGAGTGTACAACATGGGCCTTTTTAAAAGTCTGTTTTGGGTTTCCACTCACATTCATAGACTCCCAAAGAAATGAATACTACATATGATGAATTTTGATTTGTTTTCATGGTCATAAAAACTGAGACTGCCTGGTTTAGGCTGCCTAGTCAGGCATTTTTCTCTGGTAGGACATTGGTCATTTATCCTACCAGCACGCAGCATGCAGAAAATTGGTCTTAAGTTTGGAGTTTCAGTTTAGAGAATGATTTTCATTTAGAGTTGCTGGAGGAGGAATAATAACTTTGCCACTTCCTCTAAAGCTCGGGTCGCATTGCTCGGCTAAATTTCAGATGGGCTGCAAGAAGTTGCAAAGGGCGCTCCATGAAAGCGATTAATCATTGTCAGAGATCTTTGATTTAAAATGCTGACATAGCATATTTCCTTGAATATAAAACAGTGTCTATTCAAACGATTAATATTGGTTGCAAAAGTGAGTGGTCTTAATGCATTTTCACAGGGCATTTCACCCACAAGAAGTTTGAAAAATGGAGCACACACTCAAAGCATTTATTTATTTCTAAGCTGACCCCAGAACAGCGTGTCTGTGTGAAACTTTATAGAAAAGAATGATTAATTACTGATTTGTTTTATTCCAGCTTCAAACTGCAGTTTACATCTTCAGTCATTTAAAAGTTTAGTTTAACCAAAAAGCAGATTTTAAGATAAGATAAGACTTTATTGATCCCACAGCGGGGAAATTTTTGCGCCACCTCAGCTCAGGTACAGATATATGAAGGAAATACAAAAATACAATTAAGTACAATCAATGAAAAAAAGTAAGATAATACACTATATACAATGGTAGCATACACAGTATGTGATTATGGATATAGTTGGAAATATGGAAGACATAAACTATATAGCTTGGAAGGTCATGGAAGGTCCATTATGCATGAAGTGGTGACCGTGGATGTTCACAGTGTCCAGTGACTTATGACATCGTGATTGAGGAGTTATAGAGTCTAACTGCTGTTGGGATGAATGATCTGAGAAAGCGCTCCTTCCTGCAGCGAGGGTCTCTGACTAAAGGAGCTGCTCAGCCCACTCACATACTCATGCAGTGGGTGATGTGGGTTGTTCATGATGGATGTCAGCTTTACGAACATCCTCCCCTCACCAACCACCTCCACAGACTCCAGGGGACATCCCAGCACGGAACTAGACCTCCGCACCAGTTTGTCAATCCTGCTCCTGTCCCTGTCCGTGCATCCACTCCCCCAGCAGGCCACTGCATAGAAAAGGGCAGATGCTACCACAGTGTCATAGAATGTCCTTAACAGAGTCCTGCAGACTCCGAAGGACCTCAGTCTCCTCAGCAGGTGGAGTCGACTCTGGCCCTTCTTATACAGGACGTCTGTATTTGTAGTCCAGTCCAGTTTATTGTTGAGGTTAACACCCAGGTACTTATAAGAGTCCACTATCTCAATGTCTTTCCCTTGGATGTTCACCGGTGTTGTAGGGGGTGACTTCCTCCTGAAGTCTATGATCATCTCCTTTGTCTTGCCGGTGTTGATTTGGAGTACGTTGGTCTCACACCAGCCAACAAAGTCACTGATGACCCCCCCTGTATTCCTGATCATTCCCGTCTGATTTGCATCCAATGATGGCTGTATCATCTGAGAACTTCTGTATATGGCAATCGTCCGAATTATAACAGAAGTCTGAAGTGTAAAGGCTGAACAGGAAAGGTGAGAGAACCGTGCCCTGTGGTGCCCCCGTGCTGCAGATTACCACCTCGGACACACAGTCATGGAGCCTCACATACTGTGGTCTGTTGGTAAGGTAGTCGATGGTCCATGCAGTCAGCTCCGGCTCCCTCTAGCTTCCCTCTCAGTAGTGCGGGTTGGATGGTGTTGAAAGCACTGGAGAAGTCAAAAAACATGATCCTCACAGTGCTCCCCGCCTGCTCTTAGTGAGAGAGGGATTGGTGTACCAGGTAGATGACAGCGTCATCCACCCCAATTCCAGAACGGTAGGTGAACTGCAGGGGGTCCAACACTGAGCCCACCAGTGGCTGAAGGTGGTGCAGTATGAGCCTTTACCAAGTGTTTCTAGTCAGGACTTAGCATGAAGCCTGTTCATTACACCTTACTCACATG
This sequence comes from Diplotaxodon limnothrissa, assembly GCF_057381915.1. Lineage (NCBI taxonomy): Eukaryota > Metazoa > Chordata > Actinopteri > Cichliformes > Cichlidae > Diplotaxodon > Diplotaxodon limnothrissa. Next base: position 20,905,661 of record NC_140597.1, read on the forward strand.
AAATGGTTGCTAATCCATTTTCTTATTTCCGTTAGGCATGTACTGTATATCCATAATTGGATTTGGATGGATTGTGTTCAGTTGTCAGTTGCTATTAGAGGCTTCGGAGATAACGAGTCAGTGGGCGATGTGTTTTATTTTATTTTGTCAAGCGTATTCACTTCCTCTGCTCCCAGTATACGCCACCTTAAAAACAAGATCAAGAGTGGATGCTCAAAATGCCCTTCACTCCATTCCTTGTGACTAGGATAATACAGTCCCCATCAAAAGTTTAAGACCACTTGAAAAATGGCAAAAAATCCTATTTTGCATGGGTGGATCTTAACAAAGTTCCAAGTAGAGCTTCAACATGCAACAAGGAGAAATGGGAGCGAGACAAAATATTTTATTGAAAACTATGCTTAAACTGAAACAGGCTGTTTTACAGCTGATCAAAGGTTTAGGACTACATGCCTTTAAAAGGCCAAATCTGTGCAAAAATTCACTGTCATTGTCTGTCAAGTAGTCACACTGTCACGATGTTCTGATGGCAAAGGCAAAACAAGCTCTCCCTTATTGAACGTGGTCGGGTTGTTGAACTGCATAAGCGGGGTCTCTCACAGCACCATCACTGCTGAGGTGGGACGCAGTGAGACAGTGCTGGTGAAATTTTTTGTTCCATAACTCTCAGGATCATTTAAGAAATTCCAAATGACTGAGCTGGACGATCCCATTGGCTGTCCATTTTTCAAGTGGTCTTAAACTTTTTATCGGGAATAGATGTCAGAAGCTTATCTGCATATGGATATTTTGTGATATCTTATTCATTTCCCAGTTTTTCTTCGTTCAGTTTCACATGCATTTGTTAAGGGGAGGCGGCTTATCCAATTTTGCCCCGTCTCACAGAGACGTCTCCCAAAATGCTCTTGATATTTTGCCCCTTTTGGTGATGCTGTTGATGGTTTTCCTCATGTCTTAACAATGTATTTCCAAGTCTCTTTCTTCTTCTTGCCAGTCCTAGTACAGTAGATGTCGATTACAGTAAATCATCGACTGCTCCATCATCTACCTACTTGTTGATCCTGAGATTAATCATCGATAGCTCTGCAAAAATCGACATGAAATCAAAAAGCCAACAGTTTACAAAACTTTAAATGATTCCACCTCAAAGTGTTTCATCATTTCAGAACTTTTTGCCCTTGGTGACTTTGTGTTAACTTTGTAGGTTTGTTCTAATACAGTGACTTATAATCTGGCAAATCTCTGAGAGACACTAATCTTTGTCTGCAGCTGCTGACTGACTGACTCTCACTATAATCTTTCAGGGGCTGACAGCAGCACCACAACATGCTTTTGCTGGAATCTCAGCAGAGTTTGTTCGAATTTGAAAACAATCACCAGTCAAGCACCAAACAAGACAGCCTCACTGACATGGCTGCCACAGAAAATTGCACTGACCAGTCTCCAAATCAATGGCTCAGGCTCACAAAAAGGCATTTATTACCATCTGTGGACATTGGCACTGATTGCCTTCCTCTCTTCTCTGGCCTGATCAGAATGATTCCTCTGTATGACTTTGTTGTCTTGCCCAATTGGGAGTTCTATCCCTCTTCTCTCCCCCTCTCAGTCTCTCTCTGTTGCCCTGTCCAATCATTTTTTTTTATCTTCAGACAACTGTGCTTTACCAAGCGCCAACACCAAAATAACTCTAAGCCAGATTTTCATTGCACGATTAACCTCAAATAAGCATCAGTATAGTATAATTATGGAAACATTCAAAAGCTTAAATTAAACATTGGATGCACAAATAACATTTCCACAAAACCTGTCATGTAACATTATGTTTTACATGCCAGAAAATCATTTCTGTGTTTATGTTTTTTAAGTCTGATTGCATTGCTCATATCCACATATCTCCATTGTAAGAACTGCTAGTGGCTATAATACCTACAGAGTTGTGTTTATCTGTTTCATTTTAGCCTGATGTATTTTCTAGTTTCAGAGATGAATCAACACAAAATATGTCTTAAATGTAACACAGTTCAAATGTGAGTGTCGCTTGTGATTTTTTAAGGACACATACATTCAAAGCATCACTACTGTGAAACACTTCACTCTGCAGTAGTTTTGTTTGCACAGTGTGAGAATGCCAAATTCTGACATTTCCAAAATGTCCCGACCAGAGGCATCCTGGTACTGGGAAGACTTGAGTGGAACTGGTTAAAGTTGTCCTCAACCACGATGACAATGTCAATCATACCGAGTGAAAAAAACAGTCATGAAACTCAGATCAGATATTTGTTTATTTTTTAGCATCTTTGTTAGTTAGCATGCTAACCCGATACCATGGCATGCTAATACAAAATATAATAAACCTTCTGTCTGTGGGTCAACGTGTTCCAAAACCGAAGGACTTCTCCATCAGTGTCAGCTTCATTTTATATTTTGTAGCAAATTTTAACATTTTTCAGTGTTTATCAAAATAGTGAGTGCAATGAAACTTACCTCTTGATTGAATCTCTTTTTTCTGCTTCCACTTTCGTTTGTGATATTTTGCAATGTGTTCTGTCTGTAGGTCTGTAGTTTTTCATGTAATGTTATGAGCACACTACTTGAGAATTATCCAACATATTGAACACAATGTTTTCACCAGTAGCAAAGGGGAAAAGTGTATTCCCTGACTCGTTGCCAAGTGGCTCCTAACTTGCTAACTGTTGCTTGATGAAATTGGTTGGTGACCAAAATCACCTTGTGATTACTTTGGTCACCAGCAGACTGCAGTTTCACTACCACTAGGACAGTAGCTGCTAATACAATCACTAGTATTCTGGTACTGTACACATATGCTGCACAAATATAAATCCATACAATGGAATCAGCCAATGTGGTATAAGCTGTACAGTACAGCAACTCAACAGCAGTGAATCATTGAACTCATTCTGAGAACTGCCTGAAGAAACGCCGACTGGATATGCAAATGCTAAGAAGGCCAGGTTCAAGTTCATGTGCAAAGCTGTGAGCTGAGCATATGTAAATGTTGGTCTATGCATGAAGAGCAGGAATCATGTGTTACCTTACTGTACAGTATTAAGGTCATAAATCATGACTTATTCTGTTCAAATGTGTCATTAAAATATATTCTTTGGCTTCATAAAGTATTGATCGCTTTAAGTGACACGACTGAACTGAGACATCAAGCCAATGTCAAATTTCTAAGTTTGAAAACTCACAGTGTAAAATAGTACATCAACCCAATCACATCCTTTCCTCTCCTTAAATAACTCGACTCTCGAGCCATTTCCTCTGTTTTTCTCTTAACTTTTAAAACCCCTCATTAACTCGAGATGGTGTCCTAAATCCTCCATGATAGAAGGGAATATATTCTCCGCTTTTAACTTATCCTAAGGGATGAGATGAGCCACTGGACAGTTGGATGGAGGAACTGGGTGAATTAGAGGAGGCTATGAAGTTTTATTTCTCTCACGTGGATGCAATGAGTGAATGGGCTGATGAAGAGATGGATGGCAAAAGATAAAAAATGAACTGAGGAGGCAGGAACCTTTAGAAGGACTGAGTCCTTAACATGTGGATGATAGTTGGAGAGCAAAGATGAGTAAGATGAAGGTATAAAATTAAATTTCACCTTCGTTTCTTTACTGCGCTGTAAGATTTTGATTTGATAATTAAAGTCTGTAATCAATCTCAGGGACAGTGTGCATCAATACATTGTTCTCCAGTCATAAAGAAAACAAGGCTAACCACAGCATCCATAAATCCTGCTGCTTTATTGTTGAAGCTAGCGTGAGTTATTCCACAGCTTATCATCAATAACTTTATTCCCACTGGACATTAAGTTGTTAATCCGCAACTGCTGTAATTAACACTCTGCGATCTTGAATACTGCTTGGTGTCAGATTTTTAAAACAGCAGCTTTTTATACACTTCTCCTAGTGCTCCTCTACTCTCATGAGTAGAGAAGAGACAGGAGAAAGACAGAACCTTAGGATTCCACAGTGGGAACATGGAGAGAATAAAGGAGGTGCAAATCACTGAAGATTTTAAGGACCAGCTAAAGAACATGGCTGATAGAGAGCCAAATGCCTACCAAGAGCCACAAATCTAAATTCAGGACTGTAGTCCTCTGTAAATGACACACAGGCCAAAACTCCACTAACAGTAATTAATGTATCTAACTGTGAATGTGTTAGATAGGGTTTGTATAGTCAAATAGTTTTAGGGTAAAGAAAAAAGACTTGTGATTGGCAAATCATTAACAAGTGAGTGTATTTGGATAATGCTCCTTTCTGATTCTAAGAATGACCGTTCGGTTTAGTGTTTATTCTAAAACATGTGATTAAGCCCATAAAGTTATCAGGACAGTCTTTAATGAGGTCACATGTCAGTGCAGCAATGGCCTGTTTTCCTAAATAGGGATCACCTGTGGTTACATGTATCTTCTTGACAAGAGATGAACATAATCAAAAATCCTGTCTGGAAGTGTCTGAAGATGTACCTGCTCTGTTAAAAAAACGTTATATTTCATAGAGGGCAAATCATTTGTTCCCATGTGAATGAAATACAGGAAAACTGTCTCTGTCATGATCTGGAGGTATGACTGGAAAATTCCATCAGACACCTGAGTTCCTTGGTCTCCACCCCTGGGTGGAGCCATCATACATCATACATTACATACTGTTACTTTTTATACTAAAAAAACAGGGTTAAAAAGAGTTCAGCACAGTCAGTTAAAAAGCACATCATAATGCAGACAGTGGCATATCACATTCACTCAGTCACTCACAGAGAGTGTGGGAGGAACAAACAGTCAATATCACATAGTTCTGGATGAGCAGGCATCATATTGAGCAGATCCATGAATCAACATCTAACCTTCACCAGCTCTGCACTCACAAGTACGGCTGCGTTTTGCTTCAGGCAGTCGGCCGCTCGGAGAGATGCGCTGAGAGAAACGCATGAACCCAAATAAAAAACATCAAAATGTGGAGCTCTCCCTAAAATCACTCCCTATGTCAAGGATTAGGACAAGTGTGGAAGAAACTGACCGAGTTGCCAACTTTGCCCAAGATGCAGCGTTAAAGAACATCAATCTGGTTACCTTACCTTACGTTTCCTTGTTGTTCCCATTTTTTCTCCGTATTACACTCTTATTGCAGGTGGATTGAATTCTGCTCCACAGAGGCTGCTTTTGTTCGAGAAATCCTTTTATTTTCTTCTGACAGATTTCTCCCTCGGTTTCCCATAGAAACAGTGATAAGCTGTTCAACAGGCTCCAGACTGCAGCTGCACTTCTTATTCTCATTTCGGATCTGTCACGGCGGGGTGCGCCGATGTGTGCGGAAACAGGACCCAAAAGCAGATGATGACGAGGAATAGTAATGATTAACAGAAAAGTGAACCTTTATTGCGATGACGGCAGGAAATGAACCAAGAGACCAAAGCAAACAGGCAAAACACTAAGAAACAAAACACTGAACTGACAAAACACTAAGAAACAAAACACTAAAGGTACTAAGACCAAAAACTATAACTATGACCGAGGTGGAAAAATAAACAGACTATGACTCTGGTGAGAATAAACAGACGAACTGACAATGGCATGAAGAAAACAAAAGGCTTAAATACAGACATGAGGTGATCAGGGGAAGTGGCGACACATGAGGAAACAGCTGACTGACATGAATCTAATGACAGGACCAGGAGGAGTGAAACTAAATACAATGACCAAAGAACACATGACACTGTCAGAATAAAACAGGAAACACTAAAACTAGACATGACAATACAAACTTAACATACCAAATACGTGATGAATAATGCAAGAACTCAAACAGAAAACCCAGGAACAATAACTGCCTAAACTAAAGGCAAATAGGAAATACCACAAAACTAACAACATCTCAAAAAATGAGAACAATACAAAGAAAGCTCAAAGTGCTGGGTCGGAGACCCAGCCTGTGACAGAGCCCCCCCCTCAAGGGCGGATTCAAGACGCCCTAAAACCTCGAAAAACAAAACCAAAAACAACCCACCAAGGGCGGGCGGTGGGGGTCCAGGACGGAGGGCCAGAAACAAGGCCAAAAAAACCCAAAAACAAAACGTCCATCAAAATCCCAGGAGCGCAGGGAACAGTTCATGACTCCTCAGGGGGCCGACCCGGAGGGTGACGGTCCAGAAAATCATAGTTCATGTGATCAGGGGGCCGGCCCGGAGGCCGACGGCACAGAAGTCCATGGTCGAACAGTTCCGGGGGCCGTCCGTGCGGACGGCAATGGTGGCGACATGGAAACCGTTCAGGGGGCCGACCGTGCGGACGGCAAAGGTGGCGACATGGAAACCGTTCAGGGGGCCGACCGTGCGGACGGCAACGGCGTAGAAACAGTTCAGGCGGCCGACCGTGCGGACGGCAACGGCGTAGAAACAGTTCAGGCGGCCGACCGTGCGGACGGCAACGGCGTAGAAACAGTTCAGGTGGCCGGCCATGCGGAAGGCGGCGGCGGCGCCCAAGTGTCAGGCGTACCGGCCGAGGCTTGGAGGGCACAGGACCAGGTGACGCTAAAGCAGAGGCTGAGGCCGGACCAGGCGACGCTGAAGCACAGGCAGAGGCCGGACCAGGCGACGCTGAAGCACAGGCAGAGGCCGGACCAGGCGTAGCAGAAGCACAGGCAGAGGCCGGACCAGGCGAGGCTGAAGACTCTGACGAGGACGGACCAGGCGAGGCTGAAGACTCTGACGAGGACGGACCAGGCGAGGCTGAAGACTCTGAGGCTGAAGACGAGGACGGACCAGGCGAGGACGAAGACTCTGAGGCTGAAGCCGAGGCCGGACCAGGCGAGGACGAAGACTCTGAGGCTGAAGCCGAGGCCGGACCAGGCGAGGACGAAGACTCTGAGGCTGAAGCCGAGGCCGGACCAGGCGAGGACGAAGGATCTGAGGCTGAAGCCGAGGCCGGACCAGGCGAGGACGAAGGCTCTGAGGCTGAAGCCGGAGCCGGACCAGGCGAGGACGAAGGCTCTGAGGCTGAAGCCGGAGCCGGACCAGGCGAGGACGAAGGCTCTGAGGCTGCGGCTGACGAAGCACAGGCTGGAGCTGCGGCTGACGAAGCACAGGCTGGAGCTGCGGCTGACGAAGCACAGGCTGGAGCTGCGGCTGACGAAGCACAGGCTGGAGCTGGTCCTGGCGTAGCAGAGGCAGAACCAGGTGACAGTGAGGCAGCCACAGGTGGTGAAGCAGAAGGTGGCCAGACGGGCTCCTCAGGCCCTCCAGCTGACGAAGCATGAGGCTGAACGGGCTCCTCGGGCCCGCCAGCAGACGTGGCGTGAGGCTGGACGGGCTCCTCGGGCCCGCCAGCAGACGTGGCGTGAGGCTGGACGGGCTCCTCGGGCCCGCCAGCAGACGTGGCGTGAGGCTGGACGGGCTCCTCGGGCCCGCCAGCAGACGTGGCGTGAGGCTGGACATGGCGAGGCTGATGTGGTTCTCCTGAACCTTCAGCAGACGAAACATGAAGCTGGCTGGGTTCTCCCGAACCTCCAGCAGACGAGACATGAAGCTGGCTGGGTTCTCCCGAACCTCCAGCAGACGAGACATGAAGCTGGCTGGGTTCTCCTGAACCTCCAGCAAATGAAGCATGAAGCTGGCTGGATTCTTCTGAACCTCCAGCAGACGAAGCATGAAGCTGGCTGGGTTCTCCTGAACCCCCAGCAAACGAAACATGAGGCTGGCTGGGTTCTCCTGAACCTTCAGCAGATGAAGCATGAAGCTGGCTGGGTTCTCCTGAACCTCCAGCAGACGAAGCATGAAGCTGGCTGGGTTCTCCTGAACCTCCAGCAGACGAAGCATGAAGCTGGCTGGGTTCTCCTGAACCTCCAGCAAATGAAGCATGAAGCTGGCTGGGTTCTCCTGAACCTCCAGCAGACGAAACATGAGGCCGGACGGGCTCCCCGGGCCCTCCGGCTGACACTGAAATTGGCCGCACCAGCTGTACCTCCGTCTCTGGCTCCAGACCGGCCTGGATAGCAGTACCACAGCAGCTTAGCTGAGCCTGATGGCTAGCTTTTCCAGGGCAAACAGTCTCTGTATAGCCGGGCTCATTAACCGGAAAAGTAGTGTCAATTTCAACAACTTCCTGAGAGAAAACATGAGGAGCCAAAATGTAATCACTCACTTGCGTTTGTGATACGGAGCGTCGGTGGCGCGCACGCCGCTTTTTCTTAGGAGTGGAAGACGGCGGAGCGATGGGTGGAAGTCCCTGGTAACTCCGAGGTCCCCCGAGAGCCAGTCGAGTTCCCCGGAAAGAGTGCTCGTGCTCCGGAATGAGCCACGGCTTCCACCGGAGCTCCTCCTCCAAGAGAGCGCAGAATATAGACTGGCGCTCGTCGTCGTCCAAGTCTATGGTGTGCGGCGCTTCCTCGCGCTGAACTGTGACAGGAGTATGGCGAGACTGTGATGAGGGCGTGGAAACTGGTGAGCTGAGAGGTGGTGACGCTGCGGCGAATCTCAGCGAACCGACACGAACACACTCAGGTTCCGGAGGCAGCAATGGAGATGACTGATTGTGGGGTTGTTGTGACTGGTGGGTGCTGGAAGCCATTTCCTGACTCGACAGTCCCTGGGCCTGCAGCATCTCCTTTATCCTCGTAAAGGCATCAACGATGGCAGGTGAGTCCGGGAGCTGGAGAAGGCGGGGATCCCTCTCCATAATAGCTTCAGCAGCGTTGATCATTACTAGCTTGCTCTTCAAATCGGGCGCTGTAAAGAAGCGGTCGAGGATCACTTGGATCCGAGCAGTCTCCTCCAGACACTCGGTGAGAGCAGAATCCGCTGGGTCCATGACTGGTCAGTTCGTTCTGTCACGGCGGGGTGCGCCGATGTGTGCGGAAACAGGACCCAAAAGCAGATGATGACGAGGAATAGTAATGATTAACAGAAAAGTGAACCTTTATTGCGATGACGGCAGGAAATGAACCAAGAGACCAAAGCAAACAGGCAAAACACTAAGAAACAAAACACTGAACTGACAAAACACTAAGAAACAAAACACTAAAGGTACTAAGACCAAAAACTATAACTATGACCGAGGTGGAAAAATAAACAGACTATGACTCTGGTGAGAATAAACAGACGAACTGACAATGGCATGAAGAAAACAAAAGGCTTAAATACAGACATGAGGTGATCAGGGGAAGTGGCGACACATGAGGAAACAGCTGACTGACATGAATCTAATGACAGGACCAGGAGGAGTGAAACTAAATACAATGACCAAAGAACACATGACACTGTCAGAATAAAACAGGAAACACTAAAACTAGACATGACAATACAAACTTAACATACCAAATACGTGATGAATAATGCAAGAACTCAAACAGAAAACCCAGGAACAATAACTGCCTAAACTAAAGGCAAATAGGAAATACCACAAAACTAACAACATCTCAAAAAATGAGAACAATACAAAGAAAGCTCAAAGTGCTGGGTCGGAGACCCAGCCTGTGACAGGATCAGTCTGCCAATTATTTTATGTATGTTCTGTATAATTTAAAAGCTACTACTCAAACAGCAGCCAGTTGTACATTTGCTGCAGTTTGCTGAGGATTTGCTACATTAGGATCTCTGGTATGCACCACATGCATTTGGGTTTTTTGTTTCTTTTACAAAAAAAGAACATGCTATGCTAAAAATCTTTGTTCAAAATCAAGTTGTAGGTCCAAAGTTTCAAACAATACAATCAGCGAGTAATGACATTAGGAACAGATATCGCTTACATCATAGGTGTCAAACTCTGGCCCGCGGGCCAAATTTGGCCCGCAGCCTAATTACATTTGGCCCGCGAAGCCATACCAAATTACTATTAGAGCTGGCCTACTGGTATTATACAGCTAATATATATATTGTTTAGTATTAAGCTTTGCTTGTTCCATATTCAGTTTTTCAGCAAACCTTGTTTGAGTCCATAAGAAAAGATTCATTCTTATATCTGGAGGAAGATTTTTTTTTCTCAATAAATATTAATGTTAGCCCGCGACTTTATTCCAGTTTTGAATTTTGGCCCACTGTGTATTTGAGTTTGACACCCCTGGCTTACATGGTCAGGTCTTAGGCCTGTGATCATAGATGCCCCATCCACCTGTTGTGGAGGAGCAATCACAAACAGTAGGCTTAAAACTGAACTGCAAAAAATATTTCCAAAAGTCCAAGTAGACTCCAGAAATAAATATATAAAGCAGGGAAAGAAACACTGAAAACAACAAAAACTGTGAATTCAGGCGCCACACAACAAAATGCCCTCAGGTGGTTTCTCACTGCTCAGTTCATAGATCCAGTTCTATGCACTCCTTGCACAGCTGGAAATATTCAGTTTTGATCATTGCTTCTTTTTTTTAATCCAACAAATAGTTGTCATAATTATATTCATGCTCTGCTAGAGACTAGCGCAAATGTTCCTCATCTTCCACTCAATTTACACCGCTGTAGTTTCACTCCCTCCCTCGAATCCACTCTAGCCCGCACACTTACATGCACATTCACAAATGTCGTCCCAAGAAAGTCATAAACCATGAAATTATTAGATTACAGCAGAAAAAGAGCTGCAGAATGTTATGGTCATCTCGGCCTTAGCCATGCCCCAAACAGAATTTTTATAACTCTATGCTTGACTTGGTCCTGATGAGAACTAGCCTTAGCTCGCGCTGAGTGTTAGCTTGGCTGCACAGCATTACGCCGGCCAAAGCACAAAATGGTACTCAAGTGTTGGTGTCCTGGCAAAAACAAAACACAAGCAGACACCTGTTCGCCTTCATAAACGCAACTCCCTGTGAAAAGCTTTACCTCTGAGCCCCGATTAGCTCTTCACAGATTTAACATCTAATCTGTCGGCTTCTGTTCCTCCTTCTCCCTCTGGGATTTTCTAACAGGTCATGTACATATTTGTTTCGCACTAATCTAACACAGATTTCATGGCTAATGAACCCTGCTCCTCTCTGCTTACTTCCCAATCCCTCTCAGTCTGTTTTAGAGGCCTTGTGGAAGCTCACTGCTTTATTATTGGATCAGGGTGTGTTTATAGCAAGACTGGTATTTTCTAATAATAATCCACTAGACAGCATTATGGTCTTGCAGCGTGGAGGCCAGTGCACAGAACCCCATCTTGTCACCACGCTCATGAGCTTAAACGCTATGCTTTGATTCTCTGAGACAGCAAAAACTTGCCAAGATCACATAACACAGAAAAAGTAATAGGAATCACATCAATGTGGAAAAATATAGTAAGGGTTAACAAAGGACTTAAGGACCTCAAGTGGAGATGAAATAATAGAAAATGGCCCAGTGAGCCAGAAGTTTGCACTTGTCTGAGGTCGATATCCTCCTGGTCAATAAGCAGAAATAAAACATAATGAAAGGATTAAGAAAACTGCGTTTTGGGTGATTCAGCTTATGAATTCATGCTCCACTGTGACTGCAGGTCACTAAACAACTATGGTTCTGAAAAATTATTGTTTTAGCAAATTTTATTTAAAGCATCAAGAGTAAAAATGTTTTTTTTTTAAAAAAAAATCTCTGACAGTGTTTTACTGTTATACACAATGTTTATGGATGAATGTTAATGATGTAGTCCATTGTACTGTTTCAGATACATGGAATTAAGATTATTTTACATTTTTTTTACCTGTGATGTTTGATGATGTCAAATAAGCTGCGAAGCACAGAGCTGTAATAACATTATAGAAGAGTTGTCAAATTATTAACTTTCATTTCAGGATTCAAATAAAGTAATAAGGAGGTCATAAATACATGTGATAACTTTTAGAATTTGTTCAGTACAACATCAACACTATTGGGTTTTCTGTCTTGTGGCCATTAATACATGAACTGTTATGATCTGAGTGGTTTTTATGTGCCTCCTTTAACATTGTGTGTGTGTGTGTGTGTGTGTGTGTGTGTGTGTGTGTGTGTGTGTGTGTGTGTGTGTGTGTGTGTGAAATAATTAACACATCAAAAACCTCAGGCAAGGTTGTATTATTTGATCTTCCATCACAGCATTAGCATGGCTAGAACCAATATTTGTTTCCATTGCTAATTAACAAAACGATTAAACAACAGATACCCCCAAGCCAGATTTTCTAATTTTGTGTTTTGTGTAACTAACGATGAAAAGTATAAAGGTGTTGAATTCAGTGTTTCATATTCAGCATATGTAGCTTTAATTTTTGGTTTTGCAAAAATCAAAGAATCCTATTACATTTTATTTTCTTAGTCATATTAAGAAAATTATCCATGTAGAGGAAGAAGAAAAATGGTGAAGCCGGGCTAAAAGTTTGGAGGTGTCGTGAACACTACTACTATTAAAATGCACAAAAAGGACAAGCGTGAACACAACACTGTTAACAACTTGCAAGCATATGCAGAGAGTGATGTTAAAACTGAACGTATGCTGACCCGGGCCCAGCAGCCAGAGCCTGAACTGTAACAAGTAGCAAAGGCAGTGATGACCAGGTTTGTAGCACTGTAGCCGTCTACTTGTACATGTTTCTGCAGCAGAGTTTCAGCAACAATCGCTTTGAAGTTTCTTTGGGTTATTTTTGTTCTTAAACTTTTTATTTGTATTGTCAACTTTGTGTTCACATTAAAATAAACCTTGTATGTGTCCTCATTAGGTTTATATTGTAACACATCCTGTAACACAAAGCTCATGTAAGTAGTCCAATGAATCATTTTCTCTGGGGCAAAATTAGGTAAAGTAACGAATTCAAAAATGAATTCAATACAAATGAAATAAATAGCAAGCGATTGTAGGTGAGGGGGAGGGATGAACCTGGCACCTTCAGTGGCTGACAGTGGGGACTTAGCAGCAGCCATCATTTTGGTGGTGTTTGGCTATCTCAGCCCTCAATCATCTTTTAAATCATCAGAGGGGTGCAGCTGCCTGCAGAGGAAAATCTTCTCATGGTTTGGATAAAACTGATCCAGTTTCCTCAAAGTGTTTTAAAGTGCCACTCACTGCTCCCTCCGAGTCGTGATTTGATGCTGAAAAAGCCCTGTGGCCTCAGAACACCAATTTCACTTCTCACACTTTCATTTAGTTCTTATGTGTAGTTGAACAAGTCTCTGATGAATGCACCAGTAAATTCTCTCTGAATAGCATCTAAATTCTGCCTCACTGAAAGCACACAGATACTCAAAATTTGCATTAACTTTATTGTTCACCTAGAAATATTATACGATCTATACAAAAAAGATTTCTTTGTATGACTCCTTTTGATGTGCTCCTAGGGTTTTGGATGCTGTATTTCTAATACATCCTTAAAAACCTAGCACAAGTGGGCAGTCTACATCCATTTATGATAATTGGGTGCCTTGAAAAGCGCTATATAAATCCAATTCATTATTATTATTATTATAAGTCAGAGAACCCATAGCCTCCTATTGAAGAGAAATGTGATGGATTTGTTGACTACTGGACTCATTCAGCAGCTACAGAAGCAGCAAATACTGGGCTGTATTTGTTTCAAGGATTAAAGCAGTTTATTTCAAAAGCACAGAAAACAAAGAGAAAAGAAACAGCGTGCAGCGTGTTCTTAGAGGACTTCAAGGACTCCCGTCTCACAGTACAGTGAGTATGTTCAGTTATGATCAACATGATACCTTTCATTTTCTGTCAGCTAAAGAGACAGAAAGGTGATGCATGACAAGAGGTAAGAACAGTGCAGGGACAAAATGTATCTGAGACAAGTTTGAAATAACAGAACAATAAACAAGGTGCTTAATATTTAGGCAGATAAAAGTCAGTACTATCTCACTTGTTTCATAAATAACTGAAGTCTCGTGTTTACGTACTTTAACAAGGTTAACATGACGATAGAGCAGTTATATAATGGAGTAGTGGATTAGAGATATTGATCTGAAAATAAGTGAGCACGCATACAGTGGGGTAAAAAAGTATTTAGTCAGCCACCGATTGTGCAAGTTCCCCCACTTAAAATGATGACAGAGGTCAGTAATTTGCACCAGAGGTACACTTCAACTGTGAGAGACAGAATGTGAAAAAAAAATCCATGAATTCACATGGTAGAATTTGTAAAGAATTTATTCGTAAATTTGGGTGGAAAATAAGTATTTGGTCACCTCAAACAAGGAAAATCTCTGGCTCTCACAGACCTGTAACATCTTCTGTAAGAAGCTTTTCTGTCCCCCACTCGTTACCTGTATGAATGGCACCTGTTTGAACTCATCATCTGTATAAAAGACACCTGTCCACAGCCTCAAACAGTCAGACTCCAAACTCCGCCATGGCCAAGACCAAAGAGCTTTCGAAGGACACCAGGAAAAGTATTGTAGACCTGCACCAGACTGGGAAGAGTGAATATACAATAGGCAAGCAGCTTGGTGTGAAAAAATCAACTGTGGGAGCAATCATCAGAAAATGGAAGACATACAAGACCACTGATAATCTCCCTCGATCTGGGGTTCCACGCAAGATCTCATCCCGTGGGGTCAAAATGATCATGAGAACGGTGAGCAAAGATCCCAGAACCACACGGGGGGACCTGGTGAATGACCTGCAGAGAGTTGGGACCAAAGTAACAAAGGTCACCATCAGTAACACACTACAACGGCAGGGAATCAAATCCCGCAGTGCCAGACGTGTTCCGCTGCTGAAGCCAGTGCATGTCCAGGCCCGTCTGAAGTTTGCCAGAGAGCACATGGATGATACAGCAGAGGATTGGGAGAATGTCATGTGGTCAGATGAAACCAAAGTAGAACCTTTTGGTATAAACTCAACTCGTCGTGTTTGGAGGAAGAAGAATACTGAGTTGCATCCCAAGAACACCATACCTACTGTGAAGCATGGGGGTGGAAACATCATGCTATGGGGCTGTTTTTCTGCCAAGGGGACAGGACGACTGATCCGTGTTAAGGACAGAATGAATGGGGCCATGTATCGTGAGATTTTGAGCCAAAACCTCCTTCCATCAGTGAGAACTTTGAAGATGAAACGAGGCTGGGTCTTCCAACATGACAATGATCCAAAACACACCGCCCGGGCAACAAAGGAGTGGCTCCGTAAGAAGCATTTGAAAGTCCTGGAGTGGCCTAGCCAGTCTCCAGACCTCAACCCCATAGAAAAGCTGTGGCGGGAGTTGAAAGTCCGTGTTGCTCGGCGACAGCCCCAAAACATCACTGCTCTCGAGAAGATCTGCATGGAGGAATGGGCCAAAATACCAGCTACTGTGTGTGCAAACCTGGTAAAGACCTATAGTAAACGTTTGACCTCTGTTATTGCCAACAAAGGTTATGTTACAAAGTATTGAGTTGTATTTTCGTTATTGACCAAATACTTATTTTCCACCCTGATTTACGAATAAATTCTTTACAAATCCTACCATGTGGATTCATGGATTTTTTTTTTTTTCACATTCTGTCTCTCACAGTTGAAGTGTACCTCTGGTGCAAATTACTGACCTCCGTCATCATTTTAGGTGGGGGAACTTGCACAATCGGTGGCTGACTAAATACTTTTTTGCCCCACTATATATATATATATATATATATATATATATATATATATATATATATACTAGGTGCGGTGACTCCCAAGCTAGGCGAGTGGCTCCAGCAGATCCCGGGAACAACATCGGAGATCTCTGTCCAGAAGAGCGCAGTCCTGGGAACAGCTAAGATACTGCGCAGGACCCTCAAGCTCCCAGGCCTCTGGTAGAGGACCCGAGCTTGAAGGATAAACCGCCCGCAGGGGCGTGCTGGGTGTTTAGTTATATATATACACTGTATCTTGGTGGGGGACCAAATTCTGAAATTTACTATACTGGTGGGGACCAAAGTGGATTTAGTGTCAGGGTTACAATTGGGTTGTGATTAGGCATTGAGGCCATTTTTCACACTCAAAATGTGGTTTATGTGTGAAGCTACATTTGAGTTAGGTTTAGGTGTAGGGTCATTCATTTTGGATGGTTAGGGTAAGCAGCTAGGGAAAGCATTATGTCAATGGGATGTCCCCACAAGGATAGCAAACCAGACGTGTGTGTGTGTGTGTGTGTGTGTGTGTGTAATCTGCAATTGGCAAGTGTTAAGCTGTAACACTGAGGTCAGAGGTCAAATGTGACACATGGGTGGAAAATATAAATTTGATATTTACAATCATCATATACCAGTATCATTTTCAAAATGTTGCCAATGCTAACAAAAGCAGGAGAATTTTAAGCAAAGTTTTCAAGATAAAAGAAAGTTCGACCTTAATTCACCCTGAGAGGTCAGAGGTCAAATGTGACATGATAATTACAGTCAAAGTTGCTTTAATATCTATATGATGTCAAAACAACCAATGACAGTAGTTTTATTATCACTTTGACCTTCAGATCAATCTGTTGACCTTGTAGTTGAGGTCAGAGGTCAGATGTTACTTTATATTTTACATCTTACGTGGTACTTTTCATATGTTTACAATATACACACCACAGTCTACAAGACTCTTTGTTCACCTTGAAGATTCTTGGTGGATGTAAGCAAAATGTTAATGGATTGTTAACTTGACTCCACTCTGCACCCCTGCAAAGTTTTATTATAATTCATTCAAACTTTTCAAGCTTGCCATGCACACAAACACAAACTCTTTGTCAGATGTAATTATACTATGACACATATCACTGATTTCCATAGATTTGTAAAACATAAAACAGAAGTTGTTTAATTAGAACCTACTAAAATAATTCATAAAACACCTTTCAGAGAAAACCTTAGCATCCAGGCAGGGTCAGGGTGAGCAATAAATGGGTACATGCTATAGTCACATATAGTCTGAAACAGTCTCTTTAGTGACCATCAACAAGGAAACTCTTAATCAGGTCTGTTTATAGAACTTTACCTTCACCAACAGAGACTGACAAAGAAAAATGACTCCAGAGGTGAATAACGTAAAAATAAAAGACTGCACATAAAAATCAGAAACAACAGCAGTTCCTGACATCCACATATAGTTGCTGACTCTTGTCTTTGAAGTTCAGCACTCTTGAAGAAGTACTTTAACTAAGTATAATTGAGCTGATAGAAGAAAAAAAAAGTCACTTTGACATTTGAAAGCTGTGTTCTGTCATCCAGTTACTGTAATGGAAAGGAAATTTTGTGGAAGCTTGAAGGAGGGAAAGTAGGGAAACCTGACATGGAAAATTATGTTGGCACATGTAAATAAAAAGTGCTCTTCTCCATGACTACGAATTAGTGTCAAGCAAAGATTATGATGCAGAGCAACCCTTCTCCATTTTCTGCTCTTGTTTCTGTCAGTCGTCCAGTCAATCTTACTGTCTGAGGTTAATAAAATAATCCTTCATGCTTTGGTAAACAGTTTGACCTCATGAGAATCCATCATGTTTTTTTTATGTTTAATAAAGATGTTTAGGCATAGCACTGACCTTCAGACTGCTATGTATGAACATTTGATCCAGTTAATGCATGATGAATGTTTAACACACATGCTGCTTCTGGCAGTGGGTTCATATATCAAAGCAAGACAGAGTGTGGAGCCGTATACCTTGTAGTTTCTATATTGCCATCTACCCAAATATTTGCTAATTAGCTCAGAACAAACATTACAACAGAGCAAATCTGAAAGCAAATCAGCCCGAAAGGAAATGCCTGGGTATCGTCAAGGTCAGTGCTGTGCAATGGGACTCATGCTGTTGATGCGCCACTCAGTCTCTGAAGACACTTTTAGTGCTTTTACGTCAGTGTTTTACATCAAGTGTTATTCCATCCAGGAATGGCAGCGCAAAATGCTCCAAAGTTAGGCAAAATAGGACAAAAATAAGTGTAGCTACTCAAGCTTTGGCATGAAGGCGAAGCATCTGTTGGGATAACAAGCCTTGAGTCGAGTTGAGTTGAGTGGCACTGCTATTTAGTTTAATGTATTTATTTATATAACAAATCACAGCAACATTCATCTCACATTATATTTTAAGGTAATGACACCACAATAATACAGAGAAAAGCCTGATAATCATAGGACACTTATGAGCACGCACTTGGCGATAGTGGGAAGGAAGAGCTTCTTTTTAACAGCAAGAACCTGCCAGCAGAACCAGGCTCACCAAGGGCCGCAACTGCTACTGCAGTATCGTTCAGGGTGCCGAACATTTGAGCCAACGTTGGCTTTAACCACTGCTCGTTCTTTCTAATAAGATGGGTTTCCAAACTGGGACCAGTGTAGCCAAAAACCGCTCGTGCTACTTTCTTAGGCTGTGGATGCCTGTGGATCCTGTATTGTATTGATTCTTTCACCTTTCACAGGAGCTTATCGCTCTGTCATTACTTCCTGTTAATCAGTCAACATTTTGCTTTCAGTAGCCTCATGTTTGGGTCCTTCAGTACTTTCATATACATATCTCTCCAGAAGTATTTTACAAAAGAAAATTGGTGGTTTTGTGGTGTTTTTTCAATTATTTAGACTTAGTGGCGATGTTACAGACATGGCCTGGTATCGAAGTCTCATGAATATGCACCTTTATTAGTTGATCGTTGACAGGTGAGTAGCAGGGAAACATGCCCCCCCCACTCACACACACACACACACACACACACACACACACACACACACACACACACACACACACACACACACACACACACAAACAAACAAACAGAAAGTGAGAAAAACTAGCGGAGGAAAAAAGAAAAAAGAGGCACGAGTCAGCAGGGACCCTGACAAAGGTGGCATTAATCAGGGTGAAAAAAGTGCTTTTCAAAAGTTTTGTTTTATCACATCTATGTTACAAAAAAGATTTTTTTAACGAAACTTGTGTTGTTAAAAGAGTGCCATAAATCTGCGTGAGGGCATTTGCATGAGCAAACCTGCTGTTCAGCTTGAACCACATGCCTCCTCTTTGTTCCTCTGAATAACGACAGTTCCTACTGATACATAAAAAGTGACAAAAAACAGAAAAGCTTGCTATAAAAATTTGATCATCAGTTCAGTTTTATAATTGAATTCCAAACCCCGGCTCATTCGATATTACGCACCACTCAAAGTTAGTCCTCTGCATTCTTTCTTAGCTGGCTGACACAAGCTTGTGCTTTTCAGGACTCTGTTTTTTTTTTTTAAGACTCCAACTTTCAGAAGATGGAGAAATGAAATGAAGCCATATGTGGCACATTAAACCAAATCCATGTCAGACATTTTGCC
The DNA here is from genome assembly GCF_057381915.1 of Diplotaxodon limnothrissa. Lineage (NCBI taxonomy): Eukaryota > Metazoa > Chordata > Actinopteri > Cichliformes > Cichlidae > Diplotaxodon > Diplotaxodon limnothrissa. The sequence goes on from NC_140597.1 coordinate 20,924,847, forward strand.
TCTCACTCCCTAGGCATAGCAATTTAGGCATTTGGCTCTGAAAATCCTGGCCAAATAATGTAGCTGCAGCTTTTATCGTGTGATCCCCAAGAGCCATGCATTCAGCTAGCTGTCAAATTATACATGCAATGAAAAAGCACATAGAAATCTGATCCGCTGAATCACCACATTTATAAAAGCCCCAGGAGTCATAGTCTCAGTTTGTTTGCTGAACTCATGAAGGTGTATATGTGGTTGGTGAATGAAGGCGGATAATGAGTGCTTTTTGAGCATACTGATGGATCACTTTCATACTGTAATGATGAGAGCTGCTGTGAACGGCTCCAACTATTTTACATACAAGTGATAAAATATGCAATTAGCTGGACCATCCATCACACCCATTATGCATTTATACTCTGAGAGTAAGAACGCATTGATTAAATGCACCACCGTGTGTTGTATTCCAGGGTGAGAGGTTTTGGTAGCCTGACCAGCCATGAATCATCCTTAAATGTTTGGCACGTTTTGTAGTTTTGCTTCTGTATGCCACCACTGTGAAGTCAAACAGTCAATATTTGGTCAAAATGCAGACTTTCAGCTTCATTCAAGGTGTTTTGCAAAACTGTTCTGTTTACGAATTGCAGCTATTGTTATTGTTATGTCTTCCATGGTGTTCTTCTCATGCATCTCCAAAACTATTTCAAGGTATTTATTGATGACCTATGAGCAAGCACTGATGACAGTGGGAAGGAAAAACTCCCTTTTAAGAGGAAGAAACCTCCGGCAGAACCAGGCTGTTGTTAGTTGGAGTGAGGGAAGGGAGACAGGACAAAGACACCCGGTGGAGGAGAGCCAGAGATTAACAATAACTCATAATTTAATGCAGAGTGGTCTATAAACGCGGAGTGGTTTACACTACCAGTGCCTTCATTTCATCTTTTGCAGTGAGCTGAACTGAAGGCAGTTTTATTTGGCCTCACCAACACCATGTTTGGCCATTACATGCCAACACTAGCTGGATTTACAAATCCTAAAATGATTGTACTTAAAAAAAAAAGAAAACCACATTGAAGGGAACCAACGTGCACTTCAGAGACACACATGCCAGGAGACAGAGCTCTCAGAGTACATCTATGAGAAGTCTTCGCCTTTTTATGACTCATTTACTAAAGATTCTGATTATACCTTACATTATACACTAAGTCATTGGTTTGAAGTTCACTTATATATAATAATAAATATTTATTAAGCAATTAAGTCATTTCACATTATTAGATCCACAAAAATAAATCTTAGACATCATCCCATCGTCCAATCAGTGCACACCAGATTCTTGGATCACGTCATACATTTTCAAAGAGGATCTGCATGTGCTAAAAAATGCTGCAGAACTGGAACAGGACCATGTTTTAAGCTTATTTTTTTGAATATTTGGTGTGTAATGTAAAACCTTGATCAACTACCATAAACAACACATGAACAGAAAGTGTGAATGTTTTGCTAAAGAGTCCAAGTTACTCAGTGGCAGAAACTCATAGACCTCACTCAGTCTAATTTGCAGGCGGTGTAATATGTGGTGGAGTAAAATTCTACTTTTACTGGTTGTACAGCCTGATAGTTTGGTCCGTGTGTGCTGCTCACAAACTGATATATTTAATTAACGGTAGTAATGATTCATTTGCATGTCTCTTTTTAGATGGTCACTAGGCAACACTGTGACACCATAATATATTATGCATCACTCGTTACTGAAATTAAATTAAAATGCTGTGATGTTTGCATCAGGTTCTAGGTAAATGCCACAAATGAGTCATTATAGCCCATTAGCTGACAGTTTCTAGGTAACATGTTGATGTCATAGCATGTGATACGTACAGATAAAAACCTTCGGGGGGCCTTAGGTGTACCTGTGTACACACCTGTGTGCCAGAGATTTTGTGTATTCAGTAAGATGTTTTGTAAATCCACTTTTTGTGTTCATACATTTGAAAGCAAAAGCAATAAACAAACTCAAACAAGAAGCAACAAGAGAAAAGGGCTTGACCTCAGGGAAGCTCCATCATTCATTATATGATCAGGGTCACTGTCAGTGCTCTCCTGCTGGTGTGTACCTCTTACTTTCACTTTATGTTGAAAGTGGGAAATAAAGTCCACAGTGTCTTTTTTGTGTTTCTCTAGTCAGTCCTCTCATGTAGAGAGCTGCACCTACACTGCCTATTATTTTCTATGCTGTCGCACAATGAGCAATTAAATTTTTAGTGCACAATCATCGAATGCAGTTGCTTTTGTTTTCAAATAAATACCGTCTTTGCACTTGAACTCCATCAATAATTTTGAAATATTATATTGTAATATTGTTTTTCTTGTGGAGAAAAATGGATTTATTGCAGTAATTGTATCGCCCTAACAAATAAGGTAAGGCAGGGCTTCAGCCTCGCATTATAGGGACCAAGGGAGCTTTTCCATTCAAAGCCAGCAGTGAATTGAGAAGGAGAAGATAACAGAGCAGAGCTGAGGGTTGAATATTGCCTTGAAAGCCTGAAACATGAATCACTTTAAAAAGGCCCGCCGAGACACAAAGAAATAGCTGGAACACCAGCTTGGACACACACAAATTCAAATGTATTAGTGGATGAAACTACACTATGAAAGAAAATAACAACTTTAAAGAAGAAAATCAGCTCCTGTGTGGTGTCTTTCCTTGTTTTCTTTGTTCCTTTTTGTTCTTACATTGTGTGTAGGTTCTTGCTTCTCCTCCTCCTCCTCCTCATTCTTTCCTCATCTTCATCTTCTTCTTCATCCCCTTTTCTTCTTTTCCCCTCTCTCTGTTCATTTTATCACTTTGGATTTCAGCTGCCTCATATATTCCCACAGATAGCAATACAAAGCAGTGAGCGGGAACTAATCTCCGATGTAGTTCATAAGGAGTGACATCTTTAGAAACAGTCTAACATATGGGAGGTGGGGCAGGTGGGGGTGAGGCGGAGGAGGATGCCAACGAAGCCCGCGGATTGCAGGAAGACAGGAAATTGTGGTAATGGTACACAGGGGAGTAGAGGGTTGAGGAAAAAAAGATAACGGAAAAGTTTTTGACTGTGACAAAGCCTATTACAAGATGTCTTTTCCCATTGTTTTCTTCAGACACGACATTACCCAGCATTCTCAGGACGCTTTTTAAAAAAGCAGTTTTAATATACAAACATTTTTGTGACCTTTTCTCTTGGTTCTCTTCTTTCTTGTTCTTATTCTTTTTTTATATAAGTAGCACTAAAGTGCAAAATCCTACCAGTTTGTGGCTATGGCTGCATGTAACACTCTATGGTTCTCAGCAGGCTTTCACTTTTATTTTTACCTCTGAGAATGTTCTCCACTCTGCATGCAAAATGTCAGACTCAAAAATATGTATACAAGCAAGAATGCTTTTCGAGATTGAAGCTGTCATGAAAAAACATAAAATTAAAACTAAAACATGCATTCTATTTGCTCATTTCTCATGTTTTCATTCTAGCTAGCATCACTTTATAACCACCTCATGTTCTTTAAAGAAAATACAATAAATCCTTAATGTCCTAGCTATTAATATTTTGTTAAAAAAGAGGCAACCCCCAGGGCTGAAAACCGCAGTTCTCCTAATGGCCACTTGGGGCTTTTACCAAACGTAAATAATAGCACATTTTAGATCCACTTTACAGCAATATTGGTCTCAGTCAAAAATGTTCCTGTATTGGGCTATTTTAAAAAAAACACAACTTATGAGTGACTAATCTGATGATATGGGGATACAATCAGTAGCTTTAAGGGAAAATCGGCATTCCACAACTGGGTGAAATCAGTCACAAAAAACATGCTGCAGGAAAACACTCCATGTGATTCCTTTGGTTGGTAGCAGATTGCCACTGTCAATTCAATTCAATTTTGTTTATACCAAATCTCAACAACTGTTGCCTCAAGGTATTGCATGAAGACAGAAAATTGATACACAGGGGAGTAGAGGGCTGCGGGAAAAGATAATGGCAGTCTGTTTGACAAGATGAGATCCTGCAATAACATAGAGAAAACAGAAAATGAGATGATTATTATGAACAAACACTTGGTGAGAGTAGGAAGGAAAAACTCCCTTTTAACAGGAAGAAACACTTCAGCAGAACCAGGCTCAGGGAGGGACCAGCATGACTGGTTGGGGGTGAGTGGAGGGAAACTGGACAGAAGACACACTGTGGAAGAGAGACAGAGATTAATAATAACTAATGATTAAATGCAGAGAGGTCTATAAACGCAGAATCAAAAGGGGTTAGTGAAGAAGAAACATGAAGCCCCCAACAGCCTAGGCTTCTCGCAGTATAACTAAGGGAGGATTCAGGGTCACCTGATCCAGTTCTAACTAGATGCTTTATAAAAAGGAAAGTTTTAAGCCCAATTTTAAAAGTATGTCTGTCTCCTGAATCCAAACTGGGAGCTGGTTCCACAGACTGAGAGCTGAAGGCTCTGTCTTCAATTCTTCTTTTAAATACTCTTGGGAACAAAGGTCACGTGGTTTGCATGGAACTTGTCTAGTTGAGTAGTTGTAAAAGCTGAAAAAGTGCAACATGAGCCAGAAAAGGAGAGCGTTCACCTTCAAAGTAAAAGTTCGATTTCCAGTGTCTTCCATGCTGGTTTTTGCCAGCCATTTGGGGAATACTAATTTTCCCTCATGGTGGCTACAGACTGATCTCTAGACTTGTGTGACTGGGGCCTCGTGGCAGACAAATTAGCATTGTGGTTAATGGTCATGTGACTACCACTGTCTATAAGCATCATCTCCATTAACTTTACCATGTTTGGGTCGTAGTTATCATCTGGAGTTTTTTTTCTTGGAGCTTTCTGACAAATACATTTGGCACACGTGTGCGGTACCAACCAATGAACAATTTTGTACTTCTATTTAGGTGAGGGAACTTACACTCAGTCTGCATTTGTATCGGTCGGGGCTGGATTGACATGAATTTGACAACAGATTACTTTTCAAACTCACTTCAAATCTTCTATCTTGAGCAAAAGGAAATACACAGAAAGCTTTTATGCATCCTGTCTGAGACATTTCTGCTGGAGAACAGAATCTATCTGCTGCTCCTGTGTTGTGATGTCCACAGACCCACCTTTGTCTTCACTGCACTGACGGTGCTGATCATCTGCATCCTGTCCTGAAGTTTTTAATATGCCACAGATTTCAACTGATTCAACTTGGCAGTGAGTAGCTGAAGAAATACAAAGTCCATGAGTGGTTGTTTGTGCCCTGCAGCACAAGTAGCTCCCGAGATGCAGTACTGCAGTTCACACAAATACGAACACATCGCCGCTTGAGTCCTAGTGTAAAACAGTCATCTTGATGGAAAATTATATAGCTATAGATGTACAATTATGTAGAAAAAATATAGCTTTATATGTTGTGTTTTAAAAGCTTAAATTGATGAAAAAGTAGATAATGTAGGAAGAATATTATTTATTATTTTCTCTACAGTTTGTAAAGACCAACCCTGCTCGGCAGCTTCCCACGTGCAATGACACAGTCACGTGCATCTAAATAATAACTGTATGTATGGATTGTAAGTATGTATTGAGTTCTTTCTACTGCACATATATAGCATTAATTACACTGCTGAGCTCTTGCCATGCTTTGTACTTTGTACTTGTCCCCACTGTTCACACTGTTCTCAAGGAAACTGAAGTTTCTATCTCTGCAGGAGAATCGTTCTCATTTCTGCCCCTGGTGACATATTATTGTAATTTTTTGTGTGTGTGTGTGTTTCTTGTTTTTATCCGAGTTTAACGTTAGCTGTCAAATTTCAGCAGCTTGTTGTTTTATGTTACGTTTTGGACTCTGTACTTAAGTCTGCTGCCCTTTAGCTACGCTGCCAGAAATGCTCAACAAATTTCAAAATCAACCATGATTCATTTGCAACAGTTAAGAACCTACTTGGCTGCTTCACAAATCCCACACCGGATTTTTCTGTTTGCTTCTTATTCCATTGTTCAAGAACCAACACAGAACTATTCAAGCTTGACATTCATTATTTAGCTGCATGACAGTTTTGCATGTCTTAGTCTTTAATTACTTATATGAGATAACTTACCTATATAGTCACAGTGTAACACATTCAGGTAACCCCAGTCTGATCTGCCCACAGCTGAGCAGCTTTTGTGCAGTGCTTAATGTTAAAAGCCTTGCTCAAAGGCAGTGGTGTTTGTCTTAAGGCGTCAATGCTCAGATTTGTATCCTGCTGTACAAGAGACTGAACCCATCACAAACTCCATATTTTATTCTATCTTTTAATGCTGGCAGAAGTATGTAAATATGAAGCAGTTCACAAATGAAAAAATAAGCAAATTAATTCTTGCATGCTTGTAATGTAATTTCACACAGGAAAAATTAACTACTTTGGTTTTTAATCACACATTTAAACATACTGTCTCTGATCCAATCATGTGGCAGCAACACAATTCTTGTAGGCATATAGAGATGGTCATGACAACAGACTTAGCAAGTGAATAGAGAAGAAAGGTGATTTACGCAGAAGAGCATCTCTCTTCACTGAACACCTGTACACAATATTTGTGAATTTCTTGAACAAAATAGCATTGTGTATGATGAACAAAGAATTAGCTGAAATAATATGTGTACATCTGCAAGCAGATGTTTCACTTAATACTTGAATTAGAACATGTTAAATTCTGTTAATATAAAGTGCTACAGGGAGGACATATTTTATTCTTATCACATTAGCTCCCTTAACAAAATGCCACTGTGATTGTTCCACAGGCATTTGGATTATCACAGGAAACAGGCTCTGGGAGAAAGAAAAGTTGATGACTCTCAGTGCCTGTGGAAAAACAGCTAAAACTAGCAAATAAATAAATCCTCTCCTCAAACAGGAAGTCTCCTGCAAATCACTGTGGTCGAGATGTGCGATGAGGAGGAGTCAGGGTGGAGGCGTTTAATAACTCTATTTGCACTTAGAGATAAGATTGAGATGAATTTTCCCACATTGGGTTTGATTAAACAGGCAAGTTTAGCAGGTGCAGGCTCCACCAGGTATTCTCAGATTAGCACATATTTCAGCTTACCTGGTGTGCTACTCTACATGAGCTGTTTGGATAATGCCTTGTTGAAATGTGTTTTATCACTGTGATTGGCGCTTAGACCAATACGATACAATAATACAATAAGGTCACAGTAATTGAAACAGCTCTACATCCTACAGCTGTGGTAGTGTGGCCGAGTGGTCAAAGGCACTGGATTTAGGCTCCAATCTCTCAGGAGGCGTGCCAATTATATACCAGTTAAACATTATTCCTTCCATAGGAAGTTGTTCTGTATAGGGGAGCTGCTTCCATCTCACCCTGGTCTTCTCTTCTCTCACAACCATCCTCTGCATATCCAGATTCTTCTCAGTGGTGTTTCTCTTCCTTCTGTCCCGCAGCTTCAATATCTTCAGTATCCTTCATCCAGTGTATCCTCCACCCTGCCTGCACTTCTTCTCGTCTGTTGAGCCCTCACATCTAAACTCATCAACCTTCATTATCTCCATTCCTTGTATTTTCATCTTTCCACCTGTCTCCCTCTCATCCACACACATGTATTCTGTATTCAACTGACTTTCATTCCACACCTCTCTCTTTCACCTGCTCCCTACTCTCAATACAGATCACAGTGTCATCTGCAAACATCACAGTCTACCTAGAATCCTGCCTGTCCATCACCATTGGACACAAGAAGGGGAGCAGACCTCATTCCCAATTTAATCACACCCCCACCCTAAACCGATCTGTCCCTACTCCTGCATGCCACACCACTCTTTCACTGTCCCCTTACATGTCCTGCACCACCCTCTAATACTTTGCCACTCCTGACTTAATCATGCAGTACCACATTTGATCTCCTGGCACGTTATCATGTGCTTCCTCTGGATCCACACATCACAGCTCCTTCTGACCTTCTCCATCAACAATTCAATTCAATTCAATTCAATTTTATTTATATAGCGCCAAATCACAACAAAAGTCGCAATTAAGACTTAACACCTAGTTTAAAAAAAGCTTAAGCTGGTGTGAGCTCCTAGCCACTTAGAACCATGATGGATTACTTAAAAAATGAGTTGGAAACACCAACTGCCAATTTAGTCTGTGTTTTCAGCATTGTGAGAGCAGGCACACCATCAAACCGACACACTGCAGGGTCAGAGGCTGGGAAAAGGTTTGTTTGAACACTCTGTATGTGGAAATGACACCAAATACTCAGAAAAGGTCAGACAGAAATTTACGTGCAACTTGGGATTCTGTCTGCATAGTGGCTCAGTACTATGCAAAAGTCTTTAAAAGGCTTCAAATTTAATCTTTACCAAAAACATTTATGATCCATTTATTTTTTTATTTAAAGTCTACAGGGCATATTTCTGTATATATATATATGATATATATCATATCTTATATCATCTATATCATATATCATTATATATGATGTCTATCACTCCTTACTCTTTACTTTCTGCAGGTTTTGAATGAGTTACTATGGCAACACAGATACCGAATGACTTGCTTGCTAAAGAGATGGGTGTGGGAGAGTTAGTATTTGTGTACCAGCACAGACGGAGCAGAAAAAGAGTTTAAGAATGTAAGCAATCACTTCTGAACAACAGAGCTAGACTGAATCGTTTGATCCACAGACTAATCTCGCATCTTCTCTAAGGTACTTGCACCTTGAGTTTTCCGCCTAATACACAGTCAATGCATGAGAAGCTTTTTTTCCTACTTCTGAATGCACAGAATTCCCAAGCTGGATCAGCACAACCCGTTCTCACTCCCAAAGCGTAACATTTTACGCTAGGTGACAAATCGTCACCATATTACGTTTTCGGCTACCCACCACGTTCCTAAATGATGACCTCGGAAAAAGAGGAAATATGAGAACCGTCTGGACTGAACCTACACATGTTCGCTCTTTTTCTTCAAATCGCTTAGAAACACGCTATTTAACATCATTAAAGTCCTGGTTAAGGTCAGGAATAAGGTTATGGTCAGGGCTAGGGATAAGGTTAGGTTTACACTGCAAAAACTCAAAATCTTACCAAGTATATTTGTCTTATTTCTAGTCAAAATTATCTCATTACACTTAAAATAAGACACAATCAGCTACAGGGCAACATTTCAGTAAGCTAAAGGAACTTGTTTCAAGACAGTGAATCTTGAAACTAGAGAAAAACTAGAGATTTTTCACTTGTTCCACTGGCAGATTTTTTCACTTAATACAAGATATTTTAGCTTAAAATAAGTGAAAAAATCTGCCAGCCCTATAGGGCTGGAATACAGGGCTGGAACGTCTACTACCGTGGGAGCGTCATTGCACTGGATTCCAGCCATAACCCGCCGCGTACCATAAGAACGCCGAAGGTCTCCTTTCGCGTTCCTCAGGAACGCCGCGGGACGTGACAAAACGTCGACATGTTACGCCTCGGGAGTGAGAACGCTCTGATCAGCAGCAGCGGTGGTGAAGAACGCTGGTGGGAAGTTTGAGCGGCTGTGGCAGAAATGGAAAAAGGCATTGATATCGCTTAAGCTTCTCATAGTACAGCTTGTAGGTGCTTCATCCCACAACCAGTCACATTTTTTTTAGCAAAAGTTGACGTCTTTTCCAACTGTAGCAGTGGGCAGTGGGTTATGTCCTGTATCCTTCTTATTGCCATGGTGATTGGCCCACATGCTCTCCTGCTCCTCACATTAGTTTCCTGCCCACTGGCCTATTCAACATTTGTGTGGAGTAAAAGGATCTTCAAAGAACTTGGTTCCTTCCATTTGCAAGCATTTATATTTCAGTATAGTTTATTTAGTAGTATGACTCCTTATCTGAACAATTGTCCTGCTGTTATATGGTCCTTATACTGTCTCTGTAATGGTGCCTTTATTTAGTTTTAGCACTGAGGCTACATTTTTATGTGGTCATCATCATCATTTCTCGCTCTCTCTCTCTCTCTCTGCACATTTAAGAAAGAGAAATAAAGGAGATAATCAGCAGCTGCCCTTCAGACTGGTGTACTGCATCCTTCCACCTGTGACATGGAATATCTGAAAACAACTTTATAAATACTGGCTTAATAAAAGGCTGTGTGGTTACTCCCAATCCTTCCCTCTCACTCTTACTGCCATCCTTCTGTCACAAATCACCCCTGACACTCATTTCCACCCACTCCACCCTGCTTGCACTCTCTTATCTCTTTCAGACTCCAACTTCTGGATAACATGTACTCTAGTCCACTTGTGTGCACCTTCCTCCACTCTTATCCATCACCCTGTCTAAGTATTTGTTCAACACAGCTATTTCTGTCCACTGCCATCTGTCCTTCTACGTTTCTCACCTTAACACCATACCAACCCAACACCTCCTCTGTTCCCTTCACCTACATGTCCACTGAATTCTGGTCCAATCACCATTCTCTTCCCCAGAGAGACACCCTCTACCACATTATCCAAATTACTCAAGAGTTCTTCTTTGTCTTTGAACTGACATCCAGCTCATGAGGTGTACGAACTAACAACATCCACAATCCCTCCTTCAGTTTCTTCAAACTCGTGATGTCTCCACTCTCATCTCCTTCACCTACCTTTCCTTCTCTCCCACTGTGTCCTAACATGCCTTCTTCCTTTCTTCTTCCCTCATCTTTAGCTAGCAGTGGCACGATTTCCACTGGCACCCTATGGGCAAACAGCAGCAGAGGCAGCCGTTGTGAACCCAAGCCACGAATTATTCAGTATGGAAATTTCATTCTTTATGATGCACATGTCTGATTTGGCAACAATGTTTCTGCTGGATGCCATCTGTTTATGTAACCCTCTCCCTTTGTCTAGGCTTGAGATCGGCACTGTTAAGTAGGGCTAAACATGGAATTCAAAATGTTTGTGGTCCTGAATATTCTAGTTACAGAGATTAAGATAACTCGTACTGGTTACATGGACTAGTATTTATATAGCACTTAGTCAAGACACATTTATACTACAAGTCACATTGATATAGAGATTCATTCTATGTCTTTTTTCCCACACACAGAGTAACAACCGGATTCAGTACAAACCACTGTCCTTCCAATTACCGTATTTCCCGGACTACAAAGCGCACCTGAATATTAGCCGCACAAGCTAAAATCAGGGGAAAATCCTGTTTTGTACATACATTAGCCGCACCTGACTAAAAGCCGCAGGTGTTTCAATGTTGACTTATCATATGTAAGAGAATATGCACAAAGGGAATTGTCAGGGAAGAGATGGCTGTTTGGAGACACACCTCTTTTATTAATATTTTGAAAAACAAGTTATGGGTACATATTTGCATAACTTTTTAGGTATATGTACAAATAGCGGTAATTACAAGTACAAAACATGTACTGTGCTTCATAAATGAGTAACAAATGTAGTACATAACAATAACCTACAGCACACCAGAAAAATAGATTCGGACTACCTTTTAGGCTCAGGTGCAGTGACACGGCTTTAACAAGAAGAAAAGTCAGTCATTCATTACAATCTTTCTCTTCTTCCTGCACACTAAAACCACCAAAGTCCTCTTCTCCAGTGTCGGATACGAACAGGCTCAGGATTGCTTCGTCATCCACTCACAGCTTCTTTCCTTCGTTGTCACTTTCAAAACCAAACAAATCCTCGTTGTCAGTGTCAGAGTCGAACACCCTCTGAAGGGCCGTGGCGGTGTCCTCCTGGCGGTGGACTTCAGGAAGCACACAGCCACACTGCCCCCCCATCATCCTGACTGACACCCTCATCACCTCTGTGGACTCATTCCGCTTCCTGGGTACCACCATCACCCAGGACCTGAAGTGGGAGCCCACCATCACCTCCGTCATTAAGAAAGCCCAGCAGAGGATGTACTTCCTGAGGCAGCTGAAGAAATTCAACCTGCCAACACGGACGATGATGCAATTCTACACTGCAATCATCGAGTCCATCCTCACCTCCTCATCACCGTGTTACCGCTGGAGCCACTATCAGGGACAAACAGAGACTGCAGCGTGTTGTGCGCTCTGCTGAGAAGGTGATTGGCTGCAGACTCCCATCTCTGCAGGACCTGTACACCACCAGGACACTGGGGCGTGCAGCTCGGATCTCAGCTGACCCTTCTCACCTTGGATACAGTCTGTTTGACCTGCTCCCCTCAGGCAGGAGGCTCCGGTCCATTCGCACCAGAACCTCTCGCCATAAGAACAGTTTCTTCCCCTCTGCTGTTGGACACATGAACAATAACCGTACGACTGTTCCCACCACTAACACATGACCCTACGCTGTGTTGACTGCATCATTCCATGTTTGGCACTGATCACCACCTGCACTCATGTATATATCTATCTACTTAGCACTTTTAATTCTTATTCTTATTTTTATTTATTTATTTATTTATTTTTCATGTCTGTTTAAGCGTAATTTATGACAGTATGTTTGCACTAAGCACTGCAGCAATTTCCTAATGTTGTAAACCTGCTCAACATTTGGCAATAAAACCCTTTCTGATTCTGATTCTGATTCCATCATGCAGCAGTCCAGCCCTTCGAAATCCGTTGGTGATCGTGGATGTTTTCACACTTTTCCACGCTGTCAGATTCCACCGGTGGAGTTGAGCATAACTTGCTTTTCGCAAGTTTATCGCCGCTCATCATCCACACCTCCTGCTGAACGCGTAGCGCTACTTTGAAGTTTGTTTTTCGCGCTACTTGTACGGCACTATGTTGCCTGGCGGATGGACATGTGACCAACATACCACTCTTGAACCCCAATACTGTGTGTCTGATCACATGCCCTTCCGCCAGGCAACGTAGTGCCGTACAACAGCGGAACAAATAAAACAAATCATCTTACGATATGACAAAAATCATGGACAATCCATAGAAAAGCCGCACCTGACTAAAAGCCGCAGGGTTCAAAGCTTGTGCAAAAAGTAGCGGCTTATAGCCCGACAATTACAGTACTGGATAATCTGCTCTACCACCTGAGCCACAACTGCCCAGTGTATCCTAAGATGACACTATGTAAAATAATATATACAAACCAAAGAATGCAATCATGGACGAATGGCTTGGCATCTGATACATATGATTTTTCATGAGGTCAGGCTAGTGCGACACATGGAGCGATGAAAGCTCTTATTCCAGAACTCTGAAACCACTTTGAGTAACTGTGTGAGCCTTTTTCTGAGTCACACCCATTAGGTTTGGGTTTGTGTTCATTTTAGGATATACGAAGGAGGAAGGAAAAACTCAGGGAGGGGCGGCCATCAGCCAAGACCAGTTGGGGATGAGGGGAGGACAAAGACACGACGTGGAAGAGAGCCAGAGATTAATAATAACCAATGATTAAATGCAGAGTGGTGTATAGACACGTCAATAGCTTGTTCTCTACTCTGTGCCTTTTCTCTTATTTTTGTATATATCCTTCTTAATTGTCTGTGAAGGTTCTCAGTCATCCAGGTCATCGTAGTCAAAGGAGCTTGCAAAGAAAAGCGTCTGGACTTCTTTAAGTTGCTTGAAGACGTTTCACCTCTCATCCGAGAAGCTTCTTCAGTTCTAAGGTCAAATGGTGGAGAGTCCCAGATATAAACCTAGTGGGAGTATCCCCCCACAGAGGGACAAAAGGACCCCCTGATGATCCTCTAATCGCCTGAGCCAAGGTGTGAAACTGGGTGTGGGTCCCAATCAGCCAGAGTTTCGGGTGAGTTCATTGTGAAACCTGGCCCCACCTTATCATGCGAATTACTGAGATCAGATGGCCCAGGATGTGAGTGGGCGTTAAGGCGTCTGGGAAGGGATCTCAAAACTGGATTATAGATGGCAGAGAGTTGGTGTCGTAAACCCCCGCCTCTGTTCAGAATCAGAATACTTTATTGATCCCTGGGGGAAATTATTTTTTGTTACAGTGCTCCATTATAAACCAACATCAAGACAAGACAGACAATACACTAACTAAGAATAGTACAATATATACATATATATACATATATACATACATAAGTCACTCATAAATAAATAGCTGAAAAAGAAACATGTGTAGTTATAGCAGCAAACAGTGTGTTAAGTGGATGCGTTGTACAGGGAGATGGCCACAGGCAGGAAAGATTTCCTGTGTCGTTCAGTGGTGCTTTTTGGTAATCTCAGTCTCTCACTGAACGTGCTCCTGTGACTGACCAGTGAGAGACTGAGATTCAAAGATGGTCGCTCACAGTGGACATAGATGGCTTCTTTCACTCCTCTTTCAAACCATCTGTCCTCTCTGTCCAAAATGTGAACATTGGCATCCTCGAAAGAGTGTCCTTTATCCTTAAGATGCAGATGGACAGCTGAGTCTTGTCCTGTGGAGGTGGCTCTTCTGTGTTGTGCCATGCGCTTGTGAAGTGGCTGTTTGGTCTCTCCAATGTAGAGGTCTGGGCATTCCCCGCTGCACTGTACAGCATACACCACATTGTTAAGTCTGTGTTTTGGCGTTTTGTCTTTCGGGTGAACCAGTTTTTGTCTGAGCGTGTTGCTGGGTCTGAAATACACTGGGATGTCGTGCTTGGAGAAAACCCTCCTGAGTTTTTCTGATACACTGGCTACATAGGGGATGACAATGTTGTTGCGTCTGTCCTTCTTATCCTCCCTCGCTGGTGTCTGATCTTCTTTTCTGTGCCTCTTTGCTGACTTTAAGAACGCCCATTTAGGATAGCCGCACGTTTTGAGTGCTTCCTTTACATGTGTGTGTTCCTTCTTTTTTCCTTCAGGCTTAGAGGGAACATGTTCTGCCCGGTGGTGTAGGGTCCTAATTACTCCAAGTTTGTGTTCCAGAGGGTGATGGGAGTCGAACAGGAGGTACTGGTCCGTGTGTTTGGGCTTCCGGTAAACTTCGATGTTGAGTTTGCCTTTCTCTTCAATGTGCACAGCGCAGTCCAGGAAAGGCAAACAGTTGTCCTTTGTGTCTTCCCTGGTGAACTTGATGTTTTTATCCACAGAGTTAATGTGCGCAGTGAAGGATTCCACTTCTTGTGTCTTGATTTTGACCCAGGTGTCGTCTACATATCTGTACCAGTGGCTGGGTACTCTTCCTTTGAAAGAGCCAAGAGCCTTCCTTTCCACTTCCTCCATGTAAAGGTTGGCTACAATAGGTGACACGGGGGAGCCCATGGCACAGCCATGTTTTTGTCTGTAAAAGCCTTCATTGTACTTGAAATATGTAGTGGTGAGGCAGAGGTCTAACAGTGTGCAAATCTGATCGGGTGGTGTTGGAGGAAAAGGAGGACCCAAAATGCGGCAGTGACTGATGATTCGAGTGATGTTTATTTACAAGTGGTGGAGTGGCAAAAACAGGCAGTGAGGCATGACAAAACAACTGAAGAAACCTAAACTGGGAGAACTAAATGACAAACCTAAGAGCATAGAAAAGGGGTGCGGGGCAGCGAGCCGCAGAGACAGGAACAAAACACCATAGAACACAGACGAGCCGACAACGAACACAGACGACACCCACTATATATACACACACAAGGTAATCGGGTAATCGCACACAGGAGGGAAGAACAGCTGATCCGAATACACATGATGACTGGAGGACACAAGCTGAACACAATGACAACAGACAGAGACCTTCAGAATAAAACAGGAAATCTAGAACACGAACCGGACACAAGGGGGGAGGACACAGAATACCAAAATCAGAATAACTAGAACAGAGGAAAATAATCATAAAACACAAAACGCTGGGTCAACGACCCAGCACCTTGACAATTCTATTCTATTCTATTCTATTCTATTCTATTCTATTCTATATACTGTAACTGTAATTATCTATCCTTGGTGTTCATTAGAATTGGGATAAATGAAAGCACTTAAAAGCACTTGCCTGCTTTTATGCATCAGTGTAACCTGGCCGTGGCTCTGCCAGGATGCTGTGACCATGCAAGAGTATTGTAGGTTGATCTGCTTTGATCAGGTAGCTAAACTGCAGATCTTGATATGCAGCTGAATGGAATCTCAGCTGAAAAAGATTGACCCCACTTAACTCTGTTGAATCAGGCTGAGTACCAGCAGTCAATCCAGAGGGTTTTAGCCAGCTCCCCTCTTAATCAGCAGGACCCGTCAGCCTTTCCAGCCTTTAGTTTTAAACTTTTGACCTGATGCTTTTTTTGCTGACAACCCAGGGAAAAAAAGCTTTTGTCTTTCCCAGTCAGTCTTTTTTCATAACTCTTAACTTTTCATCTTTTGCTGAGCGCTGTAGAGTTTGAAGGATATTTTAAAACATCAGCATCCTGCTGGTAGCTTCTACATATTTAATATTCATCTATGCAGGAAGCATCAGTTTTATTCATTGACTGTGACAAATTTAAGTAAACACAAGCCATGTTAAGTAATTTTAAGTTTTCATATTGAACTTAAAGTGTAGGTGAGAAATATGTGAAAATAAATTCCAATAACTTTGGTTTAAAAAGGTGCGAAACTTTCTACTCGCCCTAGGCCTGGGATTCTGAGGGGCTGTACCTTTGCTGTTCTAAGGACTTAATTGTGATGGACATATAGTTTAGATGAACTGTGAGTCTACTGAAGCCTTTCCCCCAGTGTAGGGGTTCCAGCTCATATTACCCCTGGCAACAGTGGAACTTAACCTTCTCCATCTTTTCTCGCTGCCCCTTTAGCAGCTTCTTCTCAGTCTTCTCAGGTGGGTTGCCTCTATTACAAATGTGATCTTCAGCTCCGTGTCAGTTACAACTATGTTACTTTTTATGAGAAATCACCTGCTAAGATGTCAGTAAATTAAAGTGGGTGAGATCTGTCCAGGATGTGACCTACATCTTGTCCTGTGAGAGGACAGACTTCAGCCCCCTTGGAGTTCCAAGTTGGCTAATCGGTTGAGCGGACAAGTCTTTGACACTAACATGTGAGTTAATCAAGCATTTTTTGATTTTATTGATCTAAAGTGATATTCCAGAGATAATCAGAGATGTGTTGGCCTCTAACTGAATTCTTTTATAGGTTAATATGACAAAGATACAAAATATTTGACCCTTGTAAGATGAAAAAAAAGTTTGTGAAACCTGATTTTGTCTTCTGTCAGGTGTATTTAAAGAAGTTTTCATCAAAACACCAGCTGTCGAGCTCGTTTTTTTTTTTTTTGGTTTTTTTTGAGACAGCTAAAAGATAATTAAGTAATATTGGACCCACTGCCCACAGATGGAGATCTTTGGATCGAGATCACTGACAAAAGTGCACCATCACCTGGCCAAAAGCTTTTCACATCACTCGTCTTAGAGCTCTGAGTGAGGGATGCAATGATGAAAGTCTCTCGAGACTGTATCATTGAGGAGGTAGCTTATAATCCTCTCATTTGTCATCATTTTAGATTTCCATAATATCAGACATATTATTACTTAACAGCTCAGAAGCCAGAGTTGCAATATATAATCTACTGCTCACCACTTTGAAAATTAAGAACAGCGAAGATAATGATGTGTTTGCCCTTTACGAGAAAAGTTAGGCCATCTTCCAAAATGAGCCCTCATAAAGCTTGGATGGTCACTGGGCACTATTGTCTATAAAGAGATGAGGAGAGGAAATTAAGGTATTCTACTATATTATTGTAAATGTATTACCATGTTTGATATTTACATCAGTGGACATATTCATTTTTATTGTCATAAAGTTAGAAATAAATGTATCACATTGGCTAAAGTTCATTTTAATTTAGTAAAGTAATAGAAACAAATGTTTTATGAATGTGATTTGGCTCTTAGGCTCATGCACGTCACGAAAACCAGAAAACCACACAACACTTTTTAATTGTCTCACATACTTTATACACTGATCTTGCTTTGAGACACTTTGGGGACTGTTTTCTTTATCCACAGCAACCGATTACCTTTGTGTGGAAATGGAATCAGATCTCTTTTGGAAGAGTTTCTGTGAAGTTCATCACATCAGTGTTGAAGAAAAGGTAAAAAAGTCTTCAGGACATTTCACCACTTTCTGAAAAATTCAAGCAAACATCATTGAGACAGTAGTAAGTAAACATATTTTTACATCTATCCTAAGTCTACAAGCACTCTGGTGTTTCTGTGATGATATGGTCACGAATGAGAGTGACACATTCACTTCCCCCTCAAGTGAAAACTGACATTCACATGTGTTCTGGTAATAGTTGATATTTCAGAGTCTTGAAACCTGAAAAATTGAAATAATCAGTCGAATCTAAAGGAAAGGCTGCGCTGCCAAAGAGAGCTACAGAAATCTTTTTCATTCCCGGTGCACAAACCAGCACTTGCTTCTCACTAATACGTACAAGGTGTCCTTCTAGAGTGCTGCTGTTTTGTGCTGGGTAATGGCCACACTGACATAGGTCTCTAATTCTCACATGGATGTAACATGGACGCTTGTGAAAGAGTCCTTGGTGTCACATTTAAATGCACTGGTGAATTTTGACCTTACGCTCGTCTCCTCTTCCTTCGACAAAGACTTTATGGCTGTTTAAAAGGGGGTTGTTATGTCTCAGCTTTCAGTACTTAGGTTATAGCAGTCTGCCAAATCATCACTGCTCAGTATACTCCAGCAAATCTGGAGCTGTGCAGATCACTTTGTGATGGGTTTGCATTCAGCTTTAACATACTGCTGCATATTGTTCAGCTGATAAAAAACCATTAGTACTTTGCTTAGCAATTGGCCATCACAAAAACAATGAGCCCGACAGGTTCAGATCAGCTGTAATTATGGCTTTGATAGCTGCAAGGCTAGACATAGTTAAGTAGGCATACTGTACCTCCCTCAGAGGAGTAAAGTTGAAGACGTGCAAGGCAAGGCAAGGCAAGGCAAGTTTATTTGTATAGCACAATTCAACAACAAGGTGATTCAAAGTGCTTTACAGAGACATTAGAAACAAGAACAAATAAAAAGCATGATTTAAAATTGAATAAAACAAGCAAATAAACTAACTAACTAATTAACAAACAAACAAACAACAGTATATAAAATCAAAACAGATAAAATCAGAACAGTAGATAAAATCAGTAGTTAAATGTAAGTTTTGAAATTTAAGCTTAAAGTGTGGATTTGGTGCTTTATTCAAATGCAGCTGAGAACAGGTGAGTCTTCAACCTGGATTTAAATAAACTGAGTGTTTCAGCTGATCTGAGGCTTTCTGGGAGTTTGTTCCAGATATAAGGAGCATAAAAGCTGAATGCAGCTTCTCCGTGTCTGGTTCTGACTCTGGGAACTGATAAAAGACCGGATCCAGATGACCTGAGGGATCTGGATGGTTCATACTGGGTCAGGAGGTCATTGATGTATTTTGGTCCTAAACCATTCAGAGCTTTATAGGCCAGCATCAGAACTTTAAAGTCTATCCTCTGACGGACAGGCAGCCAGTGTAAGGACCTCAGAGCTGGACTGATGTGGTCCACTTTTTTGGTCTTAGTGAGGACTCGAGCAGCAGAGTTCTGAATGAGCTGTAGTTGTCTGACTGATTTTTTAGGTAGACCTGTAAAGATGCTGTTACAGTAATCAAGCCTACTAAAGATGAATGCATGGACTAGTTTTTCCAGGTCCTGTTGAGACATCAGATCTTTTATCCTTGATATATTCTTGAGGTGATAGTAAGCTGACTTTGTTATTGTCTTAATGTGTTTTTCTAAGTTTAGGTCTGCATCCATCACTACACCCAAATTTCTCGCCTGGTTTGTGGTTTTTAGATGTATAGATTGAAGTTCTCTGGTGACCTGTAATCGTTTTTCTTTGGCGCCAAAGACTATTACCTCAGTTTTGTTTTTGTTTAGCTGGAGAAAATTGTGGCACAACCAGTCATTGATTTCCTCAATGCATTTACCAAGAGCCTGTACAGGGCCTCGGTCTCCTGGTGACATTGTGATATATATTTGTGTGTCATCTGCATAGCTGTGATAGTTTATTTTGTTGTTGTTTATAATCTGTGCCAGTGGGAGCATGTAGATGTTAAACAGAAGGGGTCCCAAGATGGAACCTTGGGGAACTCCACATGTGATACTTGTCTGCTCAGATGTGAAGTTACCTATTGATACAAAGTATTTCCTGTTTTCTACGTATGTTTTGAACCAGTTTAGTACAGTTCCTGAAAGACCTGTCCAGTTCTCCAGTCGTTTGAGTAATATGTTGTGGTCAACTGTATCAAATGCTGCACTGAGATCCAGTAAAACTAGGACTGACATTTTTCCACTGTCTGTATTCAGACATATGTCATTAAACACTTTGGTCAGAGCGGTTTCAGTGCTGTGGTTCTGTCTAAAACCTGACTGGAAGGCATCGTAGCAATTATTCTGTTTTAAGAAGTAACTGAGCTGTTGGGAAACTGCTTTTTCAATGATCTTACTTAAAAACGGGAGATTTGAGATCGGCCTGTAGTTGTTCATTTGTGTCTTGTCAAGATTGTCCTTTTTCAGTATAGGTTTGATTACAGCAGTTTTTAGTGATTCTGGAAACACACCTGATAATAAAGAAAAGTTGACGATCTGTAACAGGTCTGACTCTAAAGTCTTTGAGACCTTTTTGAAAAAACTTGTTGGCAGGACATCTAAACAGCAGGAGGAGGAGTTCAGTTGACCTAAGATGTCCTCCAGGTCTTTGCTGTTAATAGGTTGAAACTGTTTCATGGTGTTTAAACAGTTTTTTGGTGGACACAGTACATATCCTGGATCTGCTGTTGATGTACCAATTGCTTGTCTAATTTTTTGGATTTTTTCAGTGAAGAATTTGGCAAAGTCATTGCAGGCCATGGTCGAATGAAGTTCAGCTGCCACTGACACAGGAGGGTTTGTTAGCTTGTCAACTGTAGAAAATAAGACCCGAGCATTATGGCTGTTTTTAGTGATGATGTCAGAGAAGTAGGACCTCCTTGCATTCCTCAGTTGTAAATTATAATTGTGAAGTTTCTCTTTATAAATGTCATAATGAACCTGGAGGTTTGTTTTTCTCCATCTGCGCTCAGCTTTCCTACACTCTCTTTTTTCATTTTTCACCAGTGTGGAGTTTCTCCATGGAGACTTTTTCCTGCAGAATACACTACTGTTATCCACTTCCCACAACACATCATGCAGCAGTTACTGTGTCCTCTTTCTTTTTCTGTGTGTTTGTCATTCATAATAAATTTTCTTCTCTGACGTCCATAGTCAAAAAGGAAACTGATGAAGACCAAGCTGCATGGAAAAGCAGGTACAGCTACTACAGATACATAAACGTGGCTAAAGTAGGGTGACCATATTTTGATTTCCAAAAAAGAGGAGCGTCTGTGAGCACAGAACAACCACTCACAAAGCAGCAAATTGAGGATGATGTCACACATAAGTAAGTAAGTAAAATTTATTTATATAGCACATTTTCACAGATAAAAATCAAGTTAAAATTAATTAAAAGCCCGATACCTTAGAACCATTAGAGTGTGTTAACAGCTCTGACACACTCATCATTCATGCCATTCCCGTCATTCTGTGTACCTGTAAAGTAGGAAGAGGATTATCATAAACTACACAGACTTTCTGACAGTCAGTCCCCAGATGCTACAAACATATTTGAGTCTCATTTTCAACACAAGGACTCCCCAGAGCTGTTTAGATATACAGGGAGTGCAGAATTATTAGGCAAGTTGTATTTTTGAGGAATAATTTTATTATTGAACAACAACCATGTTCTCAGTGGACCCAAAAAACTCATTAATATCAAAGCTGAATGTTTTTGGAAGTAGTTTTTAGTTTGATATCTGTGTGTGCAGGTGACTATTACTGTGCATAATTATTAGGCAACTTAACAAAAAACAAATATATACCCATTTCAATTATTTACTTTTACCAGTGAAACCAATATAACATCTCCACATTCACAAATATACATTTCTGACATTCAAAAACAAAACAAAAAAAAATCAGCGACCAATATAGCCACCTTTCTTTGCAAGGACACTCAAAAGCCTGCCATCCATGGATTCTGTCAGTGTTTTGATCTGTTCACCATCAACATTGCGTGCAGCAGCAACCACAGCCTCCCAGACACTGTTCAGAGAGGTGTACTGTTTTCCCTCCTTGTAAATCTCACATTTGATGATGGACCACAGGTTCTCAATGGGGTTCAGATCAGGTGAACAAGGAGGCCATGTCATTAGTTTTTCTTCTTTTATACCCTTTCTTGCCAGCCACGCTGTGGAGTACTTGGACGCGTGTGATGGAGCATTGTCCTGCATGAAAATCATGTTTTTCTTGAAGGATGCAGACTTCTTCCTGTACCACTGCTTGAAGAAGGTGTCTTCCAGAAACTGGCAGTAGGACTGGGAGTTGAGCTTGACTCCATCCTCAACCCGAAAAGGCCCCACAAGCTCATCTTTGATGATACCAGCCCAAACCAGTACTCCACCTCCACCTTGCTGGCGTCTGAGTCGGACTGGAGCTCTCTGCCCTTTACCAGTCCAGCCACGGGCCCATCCATCTGGCCCATCAAGACTCACTCTCATTTCATCAGTCCATAAAACCTTAGAAAAACCAGTCTTGAGATATTTCTTGGCCCAGTCTTGACGTTTCAGCTTGTGTGTCTTGTTCAGTGGTGGTCGTCTTTCAGCCTTTCTTACCTTGGCCATGTCTCTGAGTATTGCACACCTTGTGCTTTTGGGCACTCCAGTGATGTTGCAGCTCTGAAATATGGCCAAACTGGTGGCAAGTGGCATCTTGGCAGCTGCACGCTTGACTTTTCTCAGTTCATGGGCAGTTATTTTGCGCCTTGGTTTTTCCACATGCTTCTTGCGACCCTGTTGACTATTTTGAATGAAACGCTTGATTGTTTGATGATCACACTTCATAAGCTTTGCAATTTTGAGACTGCTGCATCCCTCTGCAAGATATCTCACTATTTTTGACTTTTCTGAGCCTGTCAAGTCCTTCTTTTGACCCATTTTGCCAAAGGAAAGGGCGTTGCCTAATAATTATGCACACCTGATATAGGGTGTTGATGTTATTAGACCACACCTCTTCTCATTACAGAGATGCACATCACCTAATATGCTTAATTGGTAGTAGGCTTTCCAGCCTATACAGCTTGGAGTAAGACAACATGCATGAAGAGGATGATGTGGACAAAATACTCATTTGCCTAATAATTCTGCACTCCCTGTACTGGCTGTGCTTTTTGTTTTGCTTTATTTTTTATTATGTGAGCATATTGATTTAAGCCTTCTCTCTCTACACCAGCTCCAAGATGTTGGAGACATCTGGGTGGGGGTTCAATGTCTGTGGAAACAGAATAAATTCTTATAGATTTTTGGTACGCCTGCTGCTGTAGACAGCTTACTACAGCTGTTTGGGTTTTCTTGGGAGAAGGTTGTTTGTCTTTTTTATTCGTCAGAGGCCTACCTGACAGCGCTGCATGACAGCTAAGTATGTAAAGGCCACCTAGTTTCCAATAGTGCAAGGGTAAAGAGCTTGCCACAGTGTTACCAAGACAACAGCATCCTATTGAACATCAACTAGAGCGAGGAAAATGCTATCATGCTATCTTGTTTCTTCAAAGGCACAAGTCAACATATGACACTCTGCTTAGTGTATCACATAAACACACGCATATATTCATACTAGAATTGCACTAACATAAGCTGGAGATAAATGCATTTAAAATGCTGGAGATAGAAAACCAGGAGTTTCAGTTCACATAATAATGCAGAATTTAAAGCATATTGTGGAGAAGACAGGAAATGGTTATAGAGAGAAAAACTACAGCTGTAAAGTTTTAATGTGGGAATCTAAGTACTGACTCACTTTTTGAGAGTTGCCCAAGTGGCCCTATTAGGAACTGCACTAATGTAAAACTTTACCACTTTTCCCAACTGTTGGAACTTCTGCAGTTTATTTATTTCCAGTTTAATTTTTTGCCCTGGAGGTTCCAGCTTGGTTGAACAACTTAAGAGGTGCCTGCCACTGATGTCAGGGGGAAAAAAAGGACCAAGAATTACTTTTATCCCAGTCTTTAGACGTCTGAAGGACTTCCAGATTGCAGTCCTAAACTATATGCACCATCAAAGGTGTCCCTTTGAGGAGTGCCAGTTCGCTGTATGGATTCAACACTCAGTAGATGATGACGCAGCTTGCTAAATGCAACTCAAATCTGATGGAGCTGGATCTATACGAGGTGATAAAGGCCCTAGGCAAAGAAAAATATTAAGGACACAAAGCACCTTAGCAATGGCCTCTCTCTTCAGCTGTGGTGTGGGAAATGAAGCCTGAAGACCAGACAAAGAGTCTCACTAGAAGCTCATTTCCTCAGGCCATCAGAATTCCTAATGAGGACGATGCCCCAGGCCTGCATGGTGGGCCTGTAAGCGCAGACA
Source organism: Diplotaxodon limnothrissa (assembly GCF_057381915.1). Taxonomy (NCBI): domain Eukaryota; kingdom Metazoa; phylum Chordata; class Actinopteri; order Cichliformes; family Cichlidae; genus Diplotaxodon; species Diplotaxodon limnothrissa. The sequence goes on from NC_140597.1 coordinate 20,949,201, forward strand.
GGGAAAATGCTCTATACCTAGTGTAGTCTCAGCACTTCCTTGAATAATGAATGCACAGTCACTGTTGCCATAATGCCACGAGCTTGCCACAAGCACTGCATCTGTATATCATCTACCTCAAGATAAATATTTAAACCCACATGTTGTTGGTTTTTTTTCTATTGATTATCAGTTAACTGCTTCAGTTTCTACCTTTGCATTTTTTTACACAGATTATTCATATTTTGTATGCTTGCTCCACAGTCAGTGATGAAAGAAAGTTAGCACTTCACAGCAGTTTTATGGTACGCTGTTGACATATTTTCCAGTAAAAGCAAGTGTGAATATGACAACGGTGGAGTCCTGGTTTTAAAAAAGGATCAAAATGACTTGCAGTATGGTGCCGATTTGATTGTGTCAAGTGAATGAGATGCAGACGTTGTTTTATTGGATTAGGCTGTGAGCTGATAATTAAAATAATTAGACTTGATTTTGTAAATATTATATATCACGCGCTCAGCAAGGGAAATCGTTGCAGCAGTGCAATCATAAATTGTGTGCCGTGTCACCAGCTTGAGATAAAACTAATGATTCCTGCAAACAAATTTAATTGTTCCAGAAGCAGAGAAAAAGAAAAACACTTTACTTTGAGTTGAGAAGTGCATAAGTGAGAGCAGACTGTGGACATATTTGCAGCCTGCTCTGTTTGTATACTCTCGCTGCAAAGGGGAAAATGAGGCCATGAAACTACCACTATATCATCTCTGTGCATTTATCACTGTGTTACAAGCAAAGAAATATGCACACTTTACTACATGGAGGCTACACACATAAAGGTGAAAACCTGCAGAATCATTAGCTGAATGTTTCTCAGAACAAAGAAATGATGCAGTGTGAAGTGGGCTGCATACTGTTTGTTTAGAGGAGTCACTGTTTCACTTTCTTTTGAAATCTCAATGTGTATGAGTCACATGACGCAATAAGTTAGAGTGAAGACACCTGCCTAATATTGTGCAGTTTCCCTTTGTGCAGCCAAAATGACTTTGACATTTTGAGGCATGAACACCAGGTCTCTCGTGGTGTTCTGTGTTGATAATGCTCTGATCCCTTTGGTCCTGTGGGCTGGATTGTTGGAGCCTGAGTGGATTCAGCTTGTTCCTGCAACGTGTGACCGCTTGATTGGATTGGAATCTGGGGTGTTTGGAGGCCTGGTTGACTCTGTGTCAGGTTCGTTGAGCTGTTCTTGAGAAGTTTTCACAGCCTACAGTGCTCTCTGAATCATATGATAATACACCAGACATCAGTCACGAGTGCAGAAAATGAAGATGCTTGTTATTTTCCATGAGCATTACTTTTCTGAATTGAAAGGTAACACCACCCTTTCTCAAAGTATGTTTGATTATCATGTGGTTAAATGTAACCGAGCATTTCCCAGCATTCCAGCATTAGTATAGTGAAAAGATAGTATAGCTCTCTCGTAATCGTGGTCACTCCAGTGCTTGGAATTTGGAAATGCTCCTGCTTCATAAGCATCAACAATTCTTTTCTCAAGCCTAAACTGATGCCTTTAATTTTTGGTGTGATGCTTTCTCACACCAAAAACTGTGGCGGATCTACTCTGGTGACATCATCTCCTTACGGTGAAGATTCAGGGTGTTTATTGTGACGGACAAACGAAGAGAACAGGAGATGGCTGACTGACTGAACAGCTGACTGACGGAACTGAACACACGCAATGACATGACATTAATGCAAGATGCTGGACTGAAGAAACCGAGGAACTTAAATCTTGAGATGTTGAGAGGTCTTGAGACTGGTTCTCTGTGGTGTCTTGTCTAGTGTGGACCTGGTAGGGGGAGAATTCGGAATAGGGGGTTGGGGGGGATTGGAGGGTATAATGGTTGTTACAGCTGTTCTGAAATCAAGATCAACTTTGCTGTTGCTAACTTTGTGTGTCATGGTTGAAATCAATAAAACAAAGTCGGAGAATGAATTCTAAATATGAGTGCATTCATAACGTTACCCCCCTACACACCTTCAAAAAGTGGTTCAGCCCATACTCTTCCCTGAAATTGCTTTCTAAAGAAAAACAGTATGATCAGGAACATTGCGTTAAAAATCCTTACTTATTCAAAAAAGCACTTGGGAAAATTTGGACATAAATCTTATGCTATGACATTTTTTCCACTAAGTACATTGTAAACCAAACTGTTTGACATGATGTCTGATGCAAGCAAACTGTACATTTGAATGTACCCACTGAATCACAGGTACAATTATGCTTCCTAACCTATTTGTTTCCATGGTTCACCGTTGCAGTCATAATACCAGGAGGACACATTATCAACAAAACCTCTTCTGCATATAACCAGACTTTCCATTTTCTACAATTCTAATGGAAAGTTTCACATTTTGTTCATTTTTTCCGACAAATTCTGTCTGCTCTTCAGTTTTCCATAAGATTCCTGTACATCACTGAAATAGTCCTACCACCCTGGAATAAACAGCATCAAAGGTCTAATGGTCATGAACCATAAAGCTCATGAACATAAAAACAATCCTGTCCTTTAATTTTCTATTTAATTATCTCAGTTATTGCCTCATTACCTCCTCTGAGGAGGTTTGGTTTTTGGTAGTGTTTGCGTGCACGTCACTCTGTCTATAAACCTGATCCTGAGTGATTTCTGACTAAACTCTGCAGGCGTGTCGAGCGGTGTCATGTTACAAATCCATTAAACTTTGGCTCACATCCACCAAAGTCTTCAAGGTCAACTTAATTTGATTTATTGGTCAAAAAGTGACTTAATATAACTAATATAATCATTCTTACAATGTGGTGTGTATTGCTGACATATAGAAAGCACTGTATGAAGATTAAAAACATCACCTCACATTTGACCTCTGACCTCACTTTCACCTGCTTTTCCTTTCTTTCACGTTGACCCCAAAATGTATCTCTATCTTTGAAGAAAGTATTGCCAAGAGAAAGAGAAGCTGCCCAGTTATCTCAAAGTATTCTGTAGTGTAACATTATACAATAATATTATTTAATATAATAAACTTGAGTTATGTCCATGATCAACTCCCACATATGTTTTATGTATGTTGTATATCTTTCTCTAAGTCTTATAGCACTACAAACTATATTCAAAGTAAATACTGCCCAGAGAGTGAGCTGCCTCCGAGGACTGTGTCTTGTTTGTTTAAGAACGTTGGGGTTTCATTCCCATCATTTCTGTGGTGGCTTCAGACTGCAGTGGTCTGACACGTGAAGGCTCCCTGGTTTGATCTCAGCAGGAGATGCAAATTCCTTGGAGGTTGAGTCAGGAAGGGCATCTGATGTAAAAATCTACCTGAGCAGTGAGCGAATGTGTGAATAAAGGAATAGCTGAAAGTAGCTTTTTTAATTATTATTACCAAACTTAATTTTTGTCTTCTTTTTTCTGTTTTCCAGCATCTCCTTTGTCCGGGATAATCTCAGTATTGTTTACCTGTGTTGTGTTGGATTGACAGTACACACATGTTCGATGGTCACAGATGAACTCCATGTTGGATATGATGAAACCCTGGAGTAAGCAGGATGCACTTCCTTCCCTGTCACAGTCATACCTGAGACACTGAGAACCAAGGTGACGGTGACAGATCTAATCTGGAGCCGGCCGCTAAAGTGCTTTTATCTCAACTCTCCGGAGCCCTGTGACGAAACCGGCCTCAGCGTTCCTTCGTGTTGCAGTCTCCTCTCCATTCTGTTTGTTCTCACCCACTTTTTCTTCCACCTGTTTCACTCCATCCTGCAGCTCCCTTCCATTGACTATTTTCTTTCCTTTTCACCCTTCTTATAACTTTGAGGTTCATTTATAGTCCAGCCTTTGTGTTTTCTCTTCAGTTCAGTTTGTCTTTCTCAGCATCTCTTCCTCTGTCATTTCCAGAATCTATTCTCTCATGTTTACTTCCTCTTCCTCCATGTGTTTATCTGTGTTTCTTTTCCCACCCCCTACTTCATATTTACCACCATCCCTACATTGTAACATTTTAACATTTCTTTCATTGCTCTGTCCCTTTAGTCCCTTCTGTTTCTCCATGATGCCTTTTACCTCATTCTCCCCTTCACTGCTTTGTCCTCCCTCTTCACCCCCCCCCCCCCCCCCCCTTTTCCCTTAATCTCACCCCTCCAACAAGTTGGGCTCCAACAGACCTGATCAAACAGTCTCCCAAACCTCAGACCAGTCTACACAGTCGCTCTAGCGCAATCAGACCTGTTCACACCTCCTCCGTTACAGTTTCATGTGTGAGTAAGCATTTTATCACATAGGATGGAATAGCACGTTTGTGTATTAATAAAGTATGCTTGTGTTTGCCAGAGAGAATGAAAAGATGCTTCCTGCGAGTGAACACAAGGAAAAAGTAAAGCAAATTTGAGTTTAAGTAGAAAGTTCATAATCTCGGGTGTGTAAAAAGTGTTCACTTTTACTCGTGGTACTATATGACTGGATATTCCTACAGTAATAGGGTCATACCCACCTGACCTCCCACCATTTAAACCTCCTGTGCTGAATTAATATTTACCCACAACTGCGTTTGTTCTCGATTGATGTGGTGCAATTATCACAGCAGAAAAAAGTCATTGTCACTACTCTGACACATCAAATCAGTTTGTACTTTGGTTGAGCATAGCACTAGATCGCTCACTGTCCTGAATACTGTCAAGCTTTGTATTCGTGTTTTCAATCAAAATACTTCAAACTTTTGTCAAATGTGAATGAAAGAGCAAGGCCGGTAACACCGTCAGTGAAACTGCCCTTAAACTGAAAGCAGAGATAACCACATGTTCTCAGAAGAGGTTCAGATGAAACTAACAGAATTACAGGACATATTGTTGTGCATGTCATGGCTGTGTTAATTACACACAAGCATATACTACAAATATGCACTCATCAAACTACATTGTTAGGCACACCTTGCCAGTAAAAGGTTGGACCCATTTGCCTTGAGAGCTGTGTTCATTCATTCATTGGAAACATCCCTCACTCCCACAGACTTTCTTCCATGTCGACACGATAGCGTCACACAGTTGCTACAGATTTGTTAGTGGCTCTTCCAAATTTCCCATCCAGCCACATCCCAGGGATGCTCTACTGGATGGATATTTGGTGGCAGTGGAGGACATTGGACTACAGTATTTTTTCAGTTTAATTGAATTCAATTTTATTTTTATCGTGTCAAATCAATGAGAATCACCTCAAGGTGTTATTTTGTAAGAGGACCCTACTATAATACTCAGGGAAAACCAACAATCCAACAACCCTCATGAGCAATCAGTTGTTGACAGTTTTTTACAGTTGTTGTTGATCCCTTTGGAGAAAAACTATAACAATGACCAGTGATGTCACACACGTGACTGTAACTTGTTGTTATTGGTTACAGCGGATAATTTTATGATGTTTTAAGAATGTGCTGGATTGGATTTGGGGTTTACTGAATTTACTACTTTGACCTGAACTGAGCATTATTGGCTTTAAACGTGAGCTTTGTTCACTTCACCCTGTATTAGATCTTCACCTGAGTCTTCAGTTTGCTGGTTTGTATTTTAAACTTGATTTGAGAATCGATAGTCAAGACTTTAGTCAATTAATAAAGGTCCTAGGCTGTTGGCTTAATGGGATTAGAGATAAAGAATTCTCAAAAACTCATGCATTAAATATAATACACTTGCAATTACAGGGTTAAGGAAAAAGGAGTAGATTTGATCTGTTTTGACTAAAAAAAAAAATCAAAATTATTTTAAATGCCTCATATGCTGTAAACTGGGATCTTACTTATAGATTGAGTTTTAAAATCTACATCATTCTCACACAAGTAGGAAAGCATATGCTGTTATATATTTCTACAACATTACGTAGGTTAGAATAGGTGATTCTCCAACTCACTGGCTGATCTGATCAAATTTGTCTCGGAATGACATTGTCTAGGAATCTATCTCTGTTAGAAAGCATCACACCAATCCAGCTAAGGAAACTGGCCATGAAACTTTTGGTTCTGTTCAATATATTTTTCAGCTTGTGTCAGCTCATCTATAATGCTTTTGAGACCCAAGGTTGCCATCCACTGTAATATATTACAGCATTACTTTGAACCTTGCATTATAGGGAAAAATAGCTGACTCAACTCTAGACTGACCATTTCATTTCATCTATAAATTAGAAGAAAAATGTTCTTGGCAGAATATTATTAAGTACAAGTATCAGTAGGAGTGTTTGAAAGTATAACGTGAACAAATAACGTTGCTTTTGTCATTTATTCATAGAGTAATTCAATATGCAGTCAAGTTGGTGGCATTTGCATCATGCAGCTGTGAGTATTTGCTGCGTTGTTCTTAACTAACTCCATTCCTCTGTTACTGCTCAAGTGGTCTTGATGAGCTAGTGTTTGTATTCACAAGATAATCTTTGAGTATATTGTTGTGAAAAATGAAAGTTTGGCCTTGCTTTTAGTTGAAAAGCTCAGATTCAATGCAAAAACACTCAATCTGTTCCAGTTCAACCAATCCTTTTTTTTCTGATACTGACCTCCATCCTCGTAGTGCAGAAAGTGAGAGAAAAGTGGAGGACATGAAGAGTTCAGAGAGTGTTATACTGAGAAGGATTTTGCTTGGATCTTGGCCTTAATAATAAAACCTTTTACCAACACAGTACGGTATGTGCTGGGTGAAAGAACAACATTTTGCAGTGGTTTGGAAAAGAGATTTTTCAATTATGTTTTAGGGTAAGCTCCAAGATATAAAATAGGATATTAAACAGAGTTAACACAAGCAAGCCCTGTGAAATACTAGATAAATGTCCAATATTTCATCCCACCTCTCGCTTTATGACAGCTGGGATAGAATGGATGGATGGATGAATGAATAATGACTAGTACACTAAATCAAATGAGATTTTTTTTACTCCTAAGTTCTTTTATGTCCCTCCTCTTGCTCCCAACCAGTCACAGCAAGTGGTTGCTCCACCCTCAGCTTGGTTCTGCTGGAGGTTTCTACCTCGTTGGGTGTTGTCTGGTTAGTGCAGCTTTCTCTCATATTGTCTGTATTTCTACTTCATTTTTGGTTCTTTACTCTTGGTCTTCAGCAAAGTATTGACATTTGTGAGGTCAGTCAACAAGAAGTCCTGGCTCACAGTCCCTGCTCTAACTCATCCCAGAGATGTTCTCTTGGGTTAAGTTGAGACCAGTCAAGTTCTTCCACACCAAACTCGACCTTGCTTTTTACACTTGTATGAAATCATGTTGGATTCTTTACACCACTGGATCTGACACTTTGCAATCACTTGGAGATATAAGTCTTGGATGCAGCTTGTTTGCAATGGAAACTAATTTTAATAAGCTCTCTGTGCACTGTGTTTGAGCTAATCTGATAAAGGAGTTTGAGGTCAACAAAGCGTAAATTTACTGCTGATTTCTTATTATAGTATTATATTATTAGAGATTTACATTTTTGCATCTCCCTTAACATTTACACTATTTACAACTCGAATAACGATAATGCATTGCAATATTTCTCCAGTTGTGCATAAAGAGCAATTTTTGTGTTTGTTTGTTTTTCTTATTTTTAAATCATTATGCCAAATACAAAGTAATATAAACATATGTGTGTAAAGCATATTGTGTATCCACCAATGGGCACTTCAGCTTCTTAAGATGATGTTACAGCATACTAATGTTCCACTTCACATTTTTATCCTTGGAGTCTAAGTAGGACCATATGATTCACAGTTCAAAATAATCCCTATTTATCTTAGACTGGGCTTTGAAGCAGGTCCATAATTCATCCAAAATCTGGAACGAGAATTTGAGCTGGCTTCACCCACACATTAAGCAAACTTTCATCTGACTGGCTGATTGGTATAAAGGCTGAGATGACCATATTAGGATATCCCGCTGATATCAAACAGAACCACAAGAGTAATGGAGCCCTTTGGGTCTTAGGTGTAACTTTTCCATAAATCAACAACAGTATTTGGAATCTATTTTTAAACAAACAGATCCAGTTTATCTCCCATCAAAATTGGTCCTTTTCTAAGATTGGCAGAATACACAGTGGGGAGTGTTGTTAGCTCGCCACAGAGGAGAATGGAACTTAAGCTGTTTAATTGGATCAGGCAACAAAAGAATTGTTTACTGTTGTTGAAGCTTAAGAAGATCTGATCAAATCAAATCAAATCAAATCACTTTTATTGTCACATCACATGTGCAGGCACACTGGCACAGCACATGCGAGTGAAATTCTTGTGTGCGAGCCCCACAAGCAACAGAGATGTGCAAACACAACAACACAAACGAGCAAAATACAAGAATGGCCAACCTGAAACTAATAAATATATGTACAATATATAATAGTGTATGCATTTCTGGATGTGTATACTAAATATTTTCCTACATGTGTGTGTGTGTGTGTGTGTGTGTGTGTGTGTGTGTGTGTGTATACACATTTTTACAAATTAAATAGTAAAAATAAATAAATAATAATAATAATAATAATAATAATAATAATAATAATAATAATAAAATATATAAAATATACAGAGTTGAATATGTGCAAAACAAGTGGCATTTATATGCAGTGTGGAGTGCATAATGTTGAAGTTCTAGTAGTGAAGCTGAGGTGTCTATGACGTGTTCAGCAGTCTGATGGCCTGATGGAAAAAGCTGTCTCTCAGTCTGCTGGTACGGGACCGGATGCTGCAGAACCTCCTTCCTGATGGAAGCAGTCTGAACAGTTTATGGCTGGGGTGACTGGAGTCCTTGATGATCCTCCCCGCTTTCCTCAGGCAGCGCTTCCTGTAGATGTCTTGGAGGGAGGGAAGCTCACCTCCAATTATCCGTTCAGAGCACCGCACTACTCGCTGGAGAGCTTTGCAGTTGTAGGCGGTGTTGTTGCCATACCAGGTGGTGATGCATCCGGTGAGGATGCTCTCAATGGCACAGTGATAGAAGGTCCTGAGGATGCGGGGGCTCATGCCGAATCTTTTCAGTCTCCTGAGAAAGAAGAGGTGCTGCTGCGCCTTCTTCACTGTTTTGTTTGTGTGTACTGACCACGTAAGATCCTCAGCCAGATGTACTCCAAGGAACCGGAAGCTGCTCACTCTCTCCACAGCAGCGCCGTTGATGGTGATGGGGGTGTGTACTTCTCTGCACCTCCGGAAGTCCACTATCAACTCCTTTGTCTTTGCGACGTTGAGGGTGAGATGGTTGTCTTGACACCAGTGGGTCAGGGTGCTGACCTCCTCCCTGTAAGCCGTCTCATCACCGTTGGTGATAAGACCCACCACTGTAGTGTCGTCCGCAAACTTCACAATGATGTTGGAGCTGTTAGTGGCTGTGCAGTCGTAGGTGTAGAGTGAGTACAGGAGAGGGCTCAGTACACACCCCTGTGGAGCACCAGTGTTCAGTGTGATGGGGGATGAGGTGATGCTGCCCAGTCTGACCACCTGGCGTCTGTCAGACAGGAAGCTAAGGATCCAGGGATCTGAGAGACTGAGGAGGAGAAAGAAACAGAACAAGAGGAAATGAAGAGGAAGAGAGAGGTAACAGAGAGTTGGTAGATAATACAGGAGGGGAGGGGAGCGCTTAAAAGTAATGGCGACAAACAGACAGGATGGAAAAGAAAACATGCAAAGGAATACTGTTAGGAAATCAAAAAACAGGTTTAAGAGAGACATCAACCAAGAATAAAAGACGAGGAAGAAATGGAATATATGTGATTACTTGCACTCTGAGCCCCCGTCGGTAAATTAGAGGCAGGCCCCCGTGCAGACAAACGTGATGGCTTTTTTACTCTAATCAGATTGGAGCTCAAGGTTTGAGAAAAAAGGCCCAACATTCCTCTCTCTCTTTGCACACTATGACTGAATGTAAAATGCTGGTGTGTGCATATGGAGAGAATGCTCTGGGTGTATGTGTGGCAGATATTTTGTTTGTGAGTGATGAACTGGAATAGCCCCAACTAGCTGCAAATTCACGATAGACAGTAACAATCCCTGCATTCTGATTAAAGTAGCTTTCTGTGGACAACAGACATTTGAATATTATTTTTAATCAAAACAGTCTGACAGCATCAGAGGAGATCTTGAATGAGTTTCAACCCATGCACCAAATGTTGCTTCATCAAAGGGTTCTTTGCCTTCAGTGCTTCTACACTGACTGTTTAAATGGATGTAAAGCTGTAAATCTTATTCAACATAAGATTTAACATTATCAGGCATCATTGTTAAAGGTACTGTCAGACAGACTTATGACAGTGACACAGAGTGAAGAAGTGATATATGTGAAAAAAAATTTTTATGGGACTCAATCCTGTGGAAAAACTCAAAACCTTCATTCTATAGAAACTCACTAGTAAGTAACAGCCAGGTGTTGCTAGTCATATGCACTTAAAGAAGAAAATAAGTATTCCAGTGTCAAATGTGAGGTCATCTGTTTGACGGCTAAAGACTGAATCATACATTATGACAATGATCCCAAGAAAATCTAAAACAAAAGGACTGAAAAAGAAAAGAATTGAGATGTTGGAATGACCCAAACACCATCCAGACCGGATTAAAATGCTGTGCTTGTGACTGTAGTGTTTCAACAGGATTTGATTCATAGCCATTATATGTTATTAGGTATGACTTAAGCACCGATTATATGTTAAATGTACGTGAGTCTGCTAGGGTCCACTCAGGTCTCGGTGATGTAAATTTTGTCATCAGATGGTTAACATGCCCAAGTTTTCTTGGGCAAGATACTCAAACCCGAGTTGCTTCCAAAGCATTCATCAAAGAGTGACAGAAAGCACTTAGAAATAGAAAACGTGGGTGTGTGAATAGGTGAATGAGGCTTTAGTGGTGGTGGTGGTGGTGGTGGTGGTCAGAAGGGCCGATGGCGTGATATGGCAGCCTCGCTTCTGTCAGTCTGCCCCAGGGCAGCTGCGGCTACAACTGTAGCTTTCCTCCACCAGTGTATGAATGTGTGTGTGAATGGGTGGATGACTGGGTGTGTAAAGCGCTTTGGGGTCCTTAGGGGGGACTAGTAAAAGTATGGAAGAAATATAGTATCATCAGAATTCAAGTATTTTTAGACATTGAATTTATGACACTGAATTTTTATCCTCCAAATTTCCCTGCAAAAATATTCACCTGCAAAAATTCACCTGCAAAAAATTCACCTGCAAAAATTCACCTGAAAAAAATTCACCTGCAAAAAATTCACCTGCCAAAAATTCACCTGCAAAAATTCACCTGCAAAAAATTCACCTGCAAAAATTCACCTGAAAAAAATTCACCTGCCAAAAATTCACCTGCCAAAAATTCACCTGCAAAAAATTCACCTGCAAAAAATTCACCTGCAAAAATTCACCTGCAAAAAATTCACCTGCAAAAATTCACCTGCAAAAATTCAACTGCAAAAGTGATGAACTTTAATGACCCAAGCCAGAGCAATCAGCACCAGATCGAGTCGAGTGGCTCTCGGCCAATTAAATTACGCTGTTTGATCACATGACACCGTTAGCCAGCAGTTTGTCTCCTAAAAGAGAGCTGTTTAGAGGTGAGTGATTAAGTTTTTCTCCTAAATAGAGATCATTACAGAACGCCTAGTCCTACTTAAAATCCCATTTATTTTTATTTTATCATCTACTCGAACTAAGGAAAACGTTTGACTAACTCAAAGACAATTTCCACGCCTCCCCTGCCTGACTGCAGAGGCAGTTTTGAATTTAGGAGCAGCAAGATGGAAGCGGCAAACCCTGGCGATTCTCCGGTAAGTATATTGTTTTTTATCTTCAAGTTTGTCTTTTGAAACGTTAATTTTATTTAAATCCGTTGCTCACGTATAAAGTACACAGACGGGGTCTTTGCTCAACTCGTCTGAGGCGTGTCTCACTAAGCGCTACATGCTAGCATCCTGCTAACCGAGCTACCCTTTACATGCTGTGCTTTAGAAAATAGGATACTCGTTAAAAAATACTCCGCAGATATTGATAGATAGACGAACACTGCAAATATAATGTTGTAAACGAAAACGGCCTTTGGTGAAGTGGTAAAATACACCATGAATAAAGCCATAGATTGAATGGCTGCCATGGTTGCAGAACGGCCTGATTTAATGACAAGAATGGGGAAGAGTGAGGCGAAGTGAACCAAAGCCACAAAACACGGTCAGACAAGGCGGCAAAAGGGCAGTGATCTGTCCGTCAGTATGAAGTTGGTGTGTGCTTTGGTGAACAAAAACTCGAGACCGGTAGCAGGAAGGTGGGAGACTCGTGTTTCACTGGAATAGTGGTGAATTAAAACATCCTTTGTTGGGGACATTTAGGTGTAAATGCATCCATAAAGGTGAGACAGAGGCAGACCAGACAGTGAAGAAAACAAGGCAAACATTAGAAATATTAAAACGGAAATATAGGATTAATATAACATACAATTGGGGAAAATGTAAGGAACACAATGTAAATGATATTGTAAAGTCATTAAAACAGCATACTCTGATTAAAAGAAACAGATAATTGGGTAGGATGATGATGATGATGATAATAATAATAATAATAATAATAATAATAATAATAATGTTAAAGAACATGTACAAGATGGGTATGTATACTTGTAGCCAGAACTTAACAACTACAAAGTTGTAGCATGCCAGACCATCTTGATTGAATGTAACTTCGCTCCACACAAGTTTTATGGTAGACATATTCATATTGGTATCTAATAAATGATTAATTCTTAGATTTTATCAAACGTTAATTTATAAATTGTTTCTGTCTTTATGTGTTTGTTTCAGATTATGCAAGATGTAATTATTCAGTCAGCAAGACACTTGCTGCAGTTACTGACATCATCCAACTGAACTGCTGCTGTGATGAATCAGAATACAAGGTTTACTTTAGCAAGACCTATGAGTTAATGCTACATTTAACTAAATTGTTATATATTTTGTGTCCAATATTGTCTCCATATGATTTTGTTTTTTGCAACATCTTGCAGAGAACAGAGTCAAGGTACCAGCTTGGTCAACCCTAAAAGACCATCTGTTCATCAAGATATGACCAGGTGAAAAAGTCATAAACTAAACACTCTGCATGAGCATGGAATTTAGGATGCAACTTTATATCTTACCTGCTCTACACTCAGGGCTTGAATTACAACAACAGTCAATCACATAAAAAAAATATATACTTTTGGTAGTTCTGTGTCTCTCTCTCTCCTCCAAACCCAGATGGCTGCTGGTACTGAACCGGGTTCTGCTGGAGGTTTCTTCTTGTTAAAGGGGAGTTTTTCCTCTGCACTGTCACTTCATGCTGCTCAGTGTGAGGGATTGTTGAGGTTGAGTCCATATGTCCTGCGAACAACTTGGATAGAAAACCTGTGAGCTGCACTTGTCCTTGGTCTTCACAGCTCACCTTTTTACTGTTTATTGAATCAAAATTCTCCAGTGACATGGATTCTACATTGTAACTGATGTGATGTTCTATAAAGTGGTTTTAATAAAAAAAAAAAAAAAAGGCAAAAATTAGTTTGTTTCTTTATTCAATTTTTGAACAGTGATACTCATTCAGTAAATGCAAATTATTTACACGGCAGTGCACTATAGGCATAAATCTAGACCCCTAGATAAAACATGATGGCATTATAGCAGTGACAACTCCTCCACAGTAGCAGGTGGGATTTTTCTTTTTTGAGGACGGCTCCTTTTACCTGTCACTACAGATGGTCTGTTTGTTCTGATCAAGAGCCTTTTTTTGGGCAGCTGAAGAGGAGAAGTCTATCTTATGGCCAACCTCTGGCTGTATCTTGGTCATATTACCCAGCAAAACCCAGTATGCAGGTTCATCTGTAACAGTCCTTGTGCCACAGATCACTGTTGCTTCTACATTAAACAGAAGAGCAGTGACGTGGGTGCAGGTCTCCGTGACTCCGGCCTTACAGCTGCAGTGGGCGGCTTCAACCTTCCCTGTGATGCTCACAGTGACCCATGGCTGCAATGCTGGTTCATTCAGTCTTTGAGAGTGCAGGACCTGAAACACACACAAAGTTCTTGTCTTTAAATGAACTATGAGCCAAGGCTGACATAAATGTTTTATCTACTTAATCATTAATGTAACAGTGTTTAGAAAGTTAGCACATACATGTAATTTTTCATTTCTTTATGTGTCCATCTATAGAACGCTGCATGTTATAGTGTAAATCTGCCTGTTCTCTGTCAGAAACCTGCCTGCAGAAAATGAACCTAAAGGATGTAATGCAAGGATGTCATCACTTTCAAGATGGAGAAAGCATAAAGTGACAATTATGAATCACTTAATATGATAAGGAGATTCTGCAGGTCATTAATCAATGTATAAAATTAAATAAAATTATTTTTAGTGACACAAGATACAAATATGGAAGGAAGATGTATAATCGCTCAGTTTGGGGAAATTGTGGGTAGCCTGCAAGGGCCTCAACTTCTCCATACCCACAATGTGCAACAAATGGGCACAGCTATCTTCAACAGTGGAACATCGGCCAGTTACTTCCAACTTTAACGCAGCTTGTAGTCTTGGAGAGCAGCACACCAAAACTGCATGCACAACTTCTGCTAACAGTGGAAACAGATTAAGAAATCCATGCAAACAGATTCATAAACCGAAAGAATATTATTTTACAGGATTAATGATCATATCAGCCGCTGGCTGATCACAAACCCTGAGGGTGTATACGAGAAGCAGAAGAAGCAGAGGGGATATCCAGTTTAAGTTTAGATAGTATTTGTAAAGATATTGACCATATCCTTTTCTGAAAGTGTGGATATAATGGATGGGGTAAGGTACTGACATGCTACAACTTTATAGTTGTTAAGTTCTGGCTACAAGTATACATACCCATCTTGTACATTTTTTTTATTTTATTATTATTATTATTATTATTATTATTATTATCATCATCATCATCATCCTACCCAATTATCTGTTTCTTTTAATCAGAGTATGCTGTTTTAATGACTTTACAATATCATTTACATTGTGTTCCTTACATTTTCCCCAATTGTATGTTATATTAATCCTATATTTCCGTTTTAATATTTCTAATGTTTGCCTTGTTTTCTTCACTGTCTGGTCTGCCTCTGTCTCACCTTTATGGATGCATTTACACCTAAATGTCCCCAACAAAGGATGTTTTAATTCACCACTATTCCAGTGAAACACGAGTCTCCCACCTTCCTGCTACCGGTCTCGAGTTTTTGTTCACCAAAGCACACACCAACTTCATACTGACGGACAGATCACTGCCCTTTTGCCGCCTTGTCTGACCGTGTTTTGTGGCTTTGGTTCACTTCGCCTCACTCTTCCCCATTCTTGTCATTAAATCAGGCCGTTCTGCAACCATGGCAGCCATTCAATCTATGGCTTTATTCATGGTGTATTTTACCACTTCACCAAAGGCCGTTTTCGTTTACAACATTATATTTGCAGTGTTCGTCTATCTATCAATATCTGCGGAGTATTTTTTAACGAGTATCCTATTTTCTAAAGCACAGCATGTAAAGGGTAGCTCGGTTAGCAGGATGCTAGCATGTAGCGCTTAGTGAGACACGCCTCAGACGAGTTGAGCAAAGACCCCGTCTGTGTACTTTATACGTGAGCAACGGATTTAAATAAAATTAACGTTTCAAAAGACAAACTTGAAGATAAAAAACAATATACTTACCGGAGAATCGCCAGGGTTTGCCGCTTCCATCTTGCTGCTCCTAAATTCAAAACTGCCTCTGCAGTCAGGCAGGGGAGGCGTGGAAATTGTCTTTGAGTTAGTCAAACGTTTTCCTTAGTTCGAGTAGATGATAAAATAAAAATAAATGGGATTTTAAGTAGGACTAGGCGTTCTGTAATGATCTCTATTTAGGAGAAAAACTTAATCACTCACCTCTAAACAGCTCTCTTTTAGGAGACAAACTGCTGGCTAACGGTGTCATGTGATCAAACAGCGTAATTTAATTGGCCGAGAGCCACTCGACTCGATCTGGTGCTGATTGCTCTGGCTTGGGTCATTAAAGTTCATCACTTTTGCAGTTGAATTTTTGCAGGTGAATTTTTGCAGGTGAATTTTTTGCAGGTGAATTTTTGCAGGTGAATTTTTTTCAGGTGAATTTTTTGCAGGTGAATTTTTGCAGGTGAATTTTTGGCAGGTGAATTTTTTTCAGGTGAATTTTTGCAGGTGAATTTTTTGCAGGTGAATTTTTGGCAGGTGAATTTTTTGCAGGTGAATTTTTTTCAGGTGAATTTTTGCAGGTGAATTTTTTGCAGGTGAATTTTTGCAGGTGAATTTTTGCAGGTGAATATTTTTGCAGGGAAATTTGGAGGATAAAAATTCAGTGTCATAAATTCAATGTCTAAAAATACTTGAATTCTGATGATACTATATTGCTTCCATATAAAAGCTCTTTACAAATACAGGCCATTTACCATTTTAGTATAAAGGAACCAATCTATAAAATGAAAATAACATTTTAGAACTGAGTAGCCACTATTATTTTCAACATAAATGTAGACAACACTAAGACTGTGATGACACTTTGATCACAGGGGAACTTTATCATCAAAGTCTGGGCTCTTCTCTTTGACTCAAACACACCCACAAACATACAGCAGCCAATAAAGAAGCAGAGATATAACCAGGACAGTGAACTGAGCTGAAAGCAGCACAGCTCATGAAGTTCACAGGAAATAGCCAATAAGAGTCTGTTATGACACCACAGATTTAACAAGTGAAGAATATGTAGTCAAGTGACAGTGCTGTTTAATTAAAGACAGGTTACAGCAAAAACTCTGCCTGCCTGCAACAAACTACTTGTTTAGTTTGCCACTTGCTTTAATTGGTTGCAAATAGAAATCCAGTGGCAGAGGATAAAGTGAGCCCTCAGTTCCCTTTTGGGTGAACTCAGTAAACGGTGTCCTGATGAGTTTATGCTCCCAGTTGCTAATTTCAAGCATACAAGATGAGCTCATTTTGTAAATTACAGTCCCCATTAGAGCAAAAAAAAAAAAGAGCTGGGTATGCTTTAAGCTGAGCTTTGACAGTCACGACCCTAATAGCATACAATGTGCCACCGTTGTTCAGATAGAACTTCATGTCATAACACCAAAATGCTCAGCTTAGGGCCTCACAACAGGACATCATTAACTAATGGGTGATGTTACATCCAGCATTTACAGTCCATTAGTACACTAACACTGAGTTTTATTAACTTGAAATCATTATTACAGTTCCATTTAATTGTATGTGTATGTAGTTCTGAATCACAATCAAGGTCCTTTGTAAGGTAAAGACCTTCTTTGAGCAAGCACTTGGTGACAGTGGGAAAGAAAATCTCCCTTTTAACAGTAAGAAACCTCCAGCAGAACCAGGCTCACGGAGACATGCTGTGGAAGGGAACCAGAGATAATTAATAACTATGATTGAATGCAGAGAGGTGTATAAACACACAGAGATTGAAAACAGTGAAGAAGAAATGCTCAGTTTAGCATGGGAAGCCCCGAGACGTCTAGGCCTATTGCAGGGTAACTTAGGGTCACCTGATCCAGCCCTAACTATAGTCTTTATCAAAAAGTAAAATGTTAAAGCTAATCCTTAAATGAAGCAGTTGTTTGTGTCCCAAAATCCAAACTGGAAGCACAGAAGAGGGGACTGAAAGCTGAAGCCTCTGGGAACCTGAGAGTCTGAGACCAAAGTAAGATGTAATAACCTGAGTTTACTCTGAAGATCAAGCAGGAAATTAGAAGTCATCCAGGTCTTTATGTCTTTAAGATATTCCTGCATTTTAACTAATTAGTATGTGCCATTTGGTTTCATGGAAACTTCATGCACAAAGGCCCCAGCCAGATGACGGAGTCAAACCCAGAATATTCTTGATATTAGGTAACAGTGCTAACACCCGTGCTACTGTGGCGTCATCATAGAGAGCTGCTATCTCTGAGATGGTCACCTCACACCCTGTCAGTTAACCATGGGAGAGAAGTCCAATCCACCTGCAGTTCAAACCTTTGGTTTAACAAAGGCAGCCAGTCTGGGGAACGCTGGCTTAAGGTGAAGGGGAAAGGATTTAAACTAGCTTCTTTTAGATTACTAAGTAAGGGACTGCACAAAGCCCCGGTGTAATATACAGGATTTTGAACAGTGAATAAAAATATGGAGTAGAAAAAATCTGAAGAAAATGCTTGAAAATGTGTTAAGATCTGACATATTTATGAAGAACACATTGTTAACATGATTTTAAGCATATTGTTGGATGTATGTTGACTCACAGCAGATTTGACTGACTTAGAGACACTGTTACTGGCGTAAACAGAGGCACTCTGGAGAAAACTAAGTTGTTTGGTATTATGCTGCCTGAAGCTAATCTCCTCTAAACTTCAACAGAAAGTGATATTCAAACTCCAATACCTGCCCCACAGTGATTTTGCAGACAGCGTAGTCTTGAGCCTCATTTCAATTTGCTTGTGAGTTTCAGATAATCTCAGATTTATTATTTGTTTGGTTGTTTCCACTCTGAAATATGTGGTTTGACAAATGACACGCTTGTATCACACCATTTCACTTGTCGGTACTCTCTACCCCTTCTTATAAAGTATCTCTTCACTGCCTCAAACCCTATAACGGATGATGCAAGTTCACACCAATAGATGGCAAGACTCATTAAAGCCAGAAGACCTTTAATCAGTCCCACAGATTATAAACTGTGAAACTCTAAAAGTAGATACTGAATTCAGTGAGAAATGAACTTTATAATTACATTACCATATCAGAACGAGTTTTTACGTTTTATGACACTACACTGGTGGCACTAATCATATCAGAGGGAGACGGGTCCGCCAATAGGGCTGAGGTCCAACAACTGGTCACGTGGTGCTCAGAACAGAATCTGGTTCTTATACTAAGAAGAAAAAAGAAATCATCATGAAACTGGTCTGCCAACGCTACAGCTGCAGTTCAGCACCACCACAGAAAGCATCCTGGTGGACTGTGTAACAGTGTGGTATACTGGATGCTCTGCAGCAGATACAAAAGACTATCCACAGGGTAACAAGCACAGCACAAAGACCACTGGTACAGGTGACACACCTCCCAAGAGCTTTAAAAACACTAAGGATAGTTCCCACTCTAGACACTTGCTGTGTGACCTGTTGCCCTGTGGTAGATACTACAGGTCTGTCAAGACAAGGACAGTTTTTTATCCAAGTACAGTCACTGTTAAAAATCACTTTTATCACAGTGCACCATTGTACTTTTTATTTGATATTTGACTGAATATCCATAGTTATTTATTATATTCCACTTGAAAAAGCCTGCCTTGCTGCTCAAATTACTTTGTTTTATTGTGTGAATGGTACTTTTTTATTTAATCTTAGTGGCACCTCATTGTCACAGTGTCTTATAATGCAGTGATCCAGATCCAGCTTAGCACAACTGAAATTATAATAGATGCCTAAGACATAATTGATGACTACTTTATGATGTAGCATAGAAGACCCCAAGGTGAGAAGCTGGGCTGCTGCATGAACAATCAGAAGCACTCTTCCTCCTCCTTGATAGTGGTACGAGTGAATCAGGGCAGATACGAGAGCTAGGTCCAATAAGGAGGAGACGAGGGGTGCAGCTGAACACTGAGCTTTTCCTAAGAAGGTCCTAAATGAGTGAAGTGACTTGGAAGCATCTGCGTGGCAGCCGTTATAAGAGCTGTTCAAATTCTCCAGAAACTAAGGAAAGGTATTTTAGTGCTTCCTCTTATCGCCTCTTTTAACAAAGGATACACTAGACCTTTATCAAAGGAGATAATTACAACCCATAATTCATAGCGACATACCATCTGACTGTTAATTAAAATGACCAACACAACTGACAAAGTGGTGCAGATCGTGTAAATATTAATTAACAGTCTGTTTTCCATTTCATGCCATGACCTGCTGATATGAATTTCTGAACATCACACAGCTGTAATCTGCTTCTTGTTGAGGTATTGAGTTGCATTTTTATGAGCTTTCTAAATCAAGATAATGAGCTATATGAGTTGATCACAGGGCATTTGAACTTCACAGTAGTCGAGCTTGCATTAGTCTCTCTCTTTTTCTTTAATAAGCAACCTTTGTAATGAAGTCAACTTTTTGCAGATTGTTCACATCTTGATGGCGAGCTTGAAACAACACAGAAAAAGCACACTGTGGTGAAGTGAGGCCCATATTTTTGTAGTTCATCTTCTGGACATTGTAGTTTCAGCACAGCAGACTTATTAATTCTCCTTTACACCTTTCCTTGGCCTCATAACATTTCCCTCCGATGTCAAGGAAAAGTGATTAGGAAGAGAAGGTAGGAGGTAATTTTTTGGAGTATTTGACCACATCCCAGGTAATCTAATACAACAGTGGCTGCAAGTTTAGGATGCTGCAGACACTGACAGTAACCTTGTTTCTCTTTATGAAGTGGTGGGGAAGCAGGCTTAGATGGAGGAAAGAGACAAGCCAGAGCTGGTGATTTGCTAGGGGGCTGAAAACTTAACCAGCCAACCCTAACTACTGGGTGGAATAATAAATAATAATAAAGAAAGCTTTGCTTGTATAGTGCTGTCCAAAACCTAGCTGCAAAGGGCTGTGTGCAATAAAATAGATAACAAAGAAACTTCGTAAAGAAAACTGAATCCGTGAAGGCCCTTAGGACCCACAGCCAACTTCTTATATGCGTGCTGTGCTATAAAAGTATTTGCCCCCTTTTGCATATTTGTCAGAATTATATGCTTCAGCTCTTTAATACCAGTATTTCTTTCCTGACATTGTGTTTATCACATCAACATTATGGTTCACTTAAAGGAGTTTCACACTGTGTATCCTCACTTCACTGTTCTCCCACCACCCTTTGTTCATCTTTAATCTTCCCCACAATCTAAGCTCTCACATGCAAATGGAGACAACAATGACACAGAGGAAAGGTCTTCTCCAGAGTGTCAAAGTACTTTGCATGGCAGAGTGAAACAGCATTAGGTGGTCATTCCCAGTCACGGTCATGGCTCCTGGTGTCTGTGCCATTTACAGAGTCATAATTCCAACGCTGGTCTCCCTCTGCGCTGCCACCTTTGGAGCTTGGCACGCTCTCTTCATCCCTCGATTTCTGTTCCAACGCGGCTGTAGATTTAAGCCAGAGCACGTCGTACACCTTAGTTGTCTCCCTCAACGGCGAGACTCTTTCATTTTATTTAAGATTTTGCTGTTCTCAATCTCATGACAATCTCCTGGAAGCCCAGTGGTGCAGCCCACTGTTGTTTGTCTGCTGTCCTGCAGATGGTCCCTGCTTCTCACTGGTCCTCTTGAAGCCTTCTCTCCCAGTCATGGTCTGCATCTGCACCTCAATCTCTTCTTCTATATCCCTCATGTCGCGGTCTCTGCAATTTAAAAATGAAAGCTTCCCCAGAAAACCCTCTTTTGCCCTCTGTCAGCTTAACACAATTAGACATGCACAATGAAGTTGTGCATTGTCTCTTAAAAATTCCAGGGCTTCTCCCCTGGAGTAGTTTCACTCCAGGCCCTGTTGTAAGAAAAAACATTAGCCAGTGGTGTGTCCTGCTGTAAATCATGTGATTAGATCCCACGATTAACCCTCTGCTGTGGAAAAAGTGATGTAGATGTTAGCGCAGCGCATCTGTATGCACACTTTCTCACAGTGACCTCTGCACTGTAAACAATACAAGGTCATGAATAACACACTGCTGGTAAATTCACAAAGACACAGAAAGTGGCAATCAAAAGGTTAAGTCAGCCCAAAAGCTCATGCAACCTGCTGCTGTCACCTTTCTGCTCCTGTAAAAAGAAACATACATACATACATCCACCCTTTGGTCAGGTCTAGATGGAGGTGCAATCTTGCATACTGGTGTCAAGTCAATGAAAGCTTTTGTCAGTCCAGTCAGTCCCCATTTTTTATTTGCTGACAGTAGAACCTCTCGTGACGCAATAAGTTTCTACTGCCAGCAATGACGTCATTTCAAAAAAGGAAAAAAAAAGAATTTAGAGTGGATTACCTCGCTGAATCCTTTTTGGCCGGGACTTGTTTTGTGATTGTCCCAAATAAGTGGCTTTCTCCCGAGCCCATTTTAATTTTGGAGAAGCTCACTTGCGATTGATCAACATGTTGTGTAGCGTTTTCGATCCAGATCTTGCAGGCCTGCTTGAAAAGGAGAAAATTGCCAAACAAAAATCTCAGTGCACTGTTAAAATCAAAAAATATGAAGGCCTCTTTTAGAAGTTGTCTAAGTGTACTCTCTTAGAATGATAGACAAACACATGGAAGTTAAGCTGTAAAACAATTCAGCCAAAACCTGGCTTGAGTGTTTCTAATTGTCACGGTTTGCGGGGGCAAGCCGTGTGGAATATATATAGGACCAAAAGGCGGCAGCTCTGGTGCAGGTGAGTGTTTATTAACAACAAAAATGCAAACAACAAAGGCGCTAGGAACATGAAACTGAAACCTAAACTGGGTAAACTAACAACACAAACCAAGAATGACGGTGCAGGGAGGTCCGGGGAAATACATACAGGGAGACCGAGGGGAAACAACACAGACGAACCAGCAACAACTATGACAGAAGACACAACTTAAATACACTCAGAGAACACAGGGGGATTACATACAGGTGGGGACACAGCTGGGAGTAATTAACATGACGAGACTAGGGAGGCAAACTGAAAACACTCACATAAGACACAGACCTTCACAATAAAACAGGAACTTACACATGAAAGGACACAAACTAAGAAACGCGGACTAGATACAGGAACACACGGGCAGAACAGAGTAAACACTAACCAGAGGAAGAACAGAACCAAAATCGCGAAGAGAAAACACAAAACGCTGGGTCAAAAGGACCCAGGATCATGACAGTACCCCCCCCTCAAAGGCTGGCTCCAGACAGCCCAACAAGAAACAGCCAGAAAAAACAGAAAACAACCCGACCAGGGCGGGCGGCGGGGGCCCAGGAAGGAGGGCTCGAAGCAAAACAAAACCGGAGCACCAGAAGGCCAAAAGACAAAAACAAAAAACGAGCCCAAAACCAAAAGAAACGAAGCACACCAAAACACAGGAAAAAACAGAGTCCAAAACAGAAGAGTTCAGGGGGCCGACAGCACAGGAGTCCAAAACAGTTCGGGGGGGGGCCGGCCAGGGGGCCGACAGCACAGGAGTCCAAAACAGTTCGGGGGGCCGACCGTGCGGACGGCAACGGCGGCGACGTGGATACAGTTCGGGAGGCCGGCCGTGCGGACGGCAACGGCGGCCACTCGGGCGATGGCGGTCCGGGGGCCGGCCGTGCGGAAGGCAACGGCGGCCACTCGGGCGATGGCGGTCCGGGGGCCGGCCGTGCGGAAGGCAGCGGCGGCCACTCGGGCGATGGCGGTCCGGGGGCTGGCCGCGCGGAAGGCAGCGGCGGCGCCCAAGTGTCAGGCGCACCGGCCGAGGCTTGGAGGGCACAGGACCAGGCGTAACAGAAGCACAGGCTGGACCAGGCGTAGCAGAAGCACAGGCGGATGCAGCTGGACCAGGCGTAGCAGAAGCAGAGGCCGCAGGACCAGGCGTAGCAGAAGACTCGGATGAGGCCGGACCAGACGAGGACGAAGACGAGGCTGCAGCTGGACCAGACGAGGCTGCAGCAGACGAAGGCTCTGAGGCTGCAGCAGACGAAGGCTCTGAGGCTGCAGCAGACGAAGGCTCTGAGGCTGCAGCAGACGAAGGCTCTGAGGCTGCAGCTGACGAAGCACAGGCTGGAGCTGGCGTAGCAGATGGTGGCTGGATGGGCTCCTCGGGCCCTCCAGCTGATGTGGCATGGTGCTGGTGCGGTTCTCCTGAACCCCCAGCTGACGAGGAAGGTTGCTGAACGGGCCCCTCGGACCCTCCAGCGGAGACAGGAGGCTGAACGGGCCCCTCGGACCCTCCAGCCGACGAGGCATGAGGCTGGTGTGGTTCTCCGGAACCACCAGCTGACGAGGAAGGCTGCTGGACGGGCTCCTCGGGCCCCCCAGCTGAAACAGGAGACAAAGGCCGGAGCGGTCCCTCGGACCCTCCAGCGGAAACAGGAAACAAAGGCCGGAGCGGTCCGTCGGACCCTCCAGCGGAGACAAGAGACGAAGGCCGGAGCAGTCCCTCGGGTGGTTGCTTAAACTCCAGGGGTCCAGAATCAGCTGAGGACTGG
The DNA here is from genome assembly GCF_057381915.1 of Diplotaxodon limnothrissa. Lineage (NCBI taxonomy): Eukaryota > Metazoa > Chordata > Actinopteri > Cichliformes > Cichlidae > Diplotaxodon > Diplotaxodon limnothrissa. The sequence goes on from NC_140597.1 coordinate 20,973,414, forward strand.
GACCTAGCCTCTGGGGAAGCCCTGGAGCGGCAAACTGTGCCAAAGGCGGCTGAACTACAAAAAGCACCTTGAGGTAAAATTATACTTTCTCCCTGCATGGAGTGAGTATGTGAGACCACTATTACTGGAGCCAGAGTTACGGGTAGCGGGGGCACTGGAGCTACTGGGGCCTGCGCTACAGGCGGCACTGGAGCTACTGGGGCCTGCGCTACAGGCGGCACTGGAGCTACTGGAGACTGAGCTGAGAGTGGCACTGGAGCTACTGGAGACTGAGCTGAGAGTGGCACTGGAGACTGAGCTGAGGGTGGCACTGGAGACTGAGCTGAGGGTGGCACTGGAGACGGAGCTGAGGGTGGCACTGGAGACGGAGCTGAGGGTGGCACTGGAGACGGAGCTGAGGGTGGCACTGGAGACGGAGCTGAGGGTGGCACTGGCTGCGGGGGAGCTAACTGGGCTGAGAGTGGCTGCGCGGGAGCTAACTGGGCTGAGAGTGGCTGCGGGGGAGGTGATATGCTGTTCACAAAGTCATCTGCCGCACAGAACACCGCCCCTGAATGAACAGTCATACAGTCCGCAAATGGAAAACAGTCCTCACTCACCACAGCCGGCGAATTAGAAGTCCGAACGTCCAGCTGTGGGGTGGCGCGCTTGCGGCGCGATCGGCGTCTCCTCCCCGCAGACGGCTCCGACGGGCCGGGCAAGATCACATCCGGCGAGTCGGGCAGCGAGGCAGGAGTGGCTGAGAGAAGGTGCGGTGTGAGCCGGACAAAAGCCTGCATGGTCGGAGGAAGCGAGTCCAATAGCCATGGCAGGCCGGAAAAGAGCCGTTGCAGCCGGTCTTCTGCTGCGCGGCGAAGCTCTTCCGGGGGATGTTCCAGCCATAGGCTGAGAAGGATCTCCACATTGTATGTGATGTCGTCCTGGAGCTCCTCGGACGGATTTACTGCCGCTGGGTCCATGGTGGCTGGTTCGTTCTGTCACGGTTTGCGGGGGCAAGCCGTGTGGAATATATATAGGACCAAAAGGCGGCAGCTCTGGTGCAGGTGAGTGTTTATTAACAACAAAAATGCAAACAACAAAGGCGCTAGGAACATGAAACTGAAACCTAAACTGGGTAAACTAACAACACAAACCAAGAATGACGGTGCAGGGAGGTCCGGGGAAATACATACAGGGAGACCGAGGGGAAACAACACAGACGAACCAGCAACAACTATGACAGAAGACACAACTTAAATACACTCAGAGAACACAGGGGGATTACATACAGGTGGGGACACAGCTGGGAGTAATTAACATGACGAGACTAGGGAGGCAAACTGAAAACACTCACATAAGACACAGACCTTCACAATAAAACAGGAACTTACACATGAAAGGACACAAACTAAGAAACGCGGACTAGATACAGGAACACACGGGCAGAACAGAGTAAACACTAACCAGAGGAAGAACAGAACCAAAATCGCGAAGAGAAAACACAAAACGCTGGGTCAAAAGGACCCAGGATCATGACACTAATGGTGTTAACCTATAATGTTCTTCCGACTGCTGCACGTGGAAAATTGATTCAGGTCTGCTCTTCACCTGCAAGTGACACACTGAGACATTTTGCTCATTCTTCTCATTGCTTAAAACAACACGTCTCCCCTCTCTGGTTCTGAACTCCCCTTTCTTAAAAACCCAGAGAGATTGTAGTTGCCCTACGTTGAAAAACACCAAACCCTCTTCCTATTTTAATCAACAATTCTACTAATTTTGTGTGTGTGTGTGTGTGTCCACCCTAGGGGAGCTGGTGTACCACCTTCTCCCGCTAGTTGGAAACAACTTTTACACACATTTCTACACTCCTCTCTTTTTTTTCTTTTCTTTCTCTTTTTTTTGCCTGTCCCGTTTGGCTCTTTTGCCATCAGAATTATTGTCTAAAGGCAAAGAAAGATGCCCAACGGATTTACTTTACCAAATTGACCATCCCAGCCTTGCCGTCCATTTGATTCACCTTTTATTGTTTATTTTATTTTCACTTGCTGAATACGGGACAGACTTGACTGGGGGAAAGAAGGGGAGAAAAAAAGAGGGAAAGAGAAACAGCTGAGAAGAGGGACGGGGGAGAAGGGCAAAAAACAAAAACCAACAGAATGAGCAGAGAGAAAAAAATGCATCTATCGATCACCTGGATCACCTGTTGAGAAAGAAAAAAGAAAACAAGCAGAAGAAAACAAGAGTAATAGAATAAACAACATCACTGTCACGGTTTGCGGGGGCAAGCCGTGTGGAATATATATATAGGACCAAAAGGCGGCAGCTCTGGTGCAGGTGAGTGTTTATTAACAACAAAAATGCAAACAACAAAGGCGCTAGGAACATGAAACTGAAACCTAAACTGGGTAAACTAACAACACAAACCAAGAATGACGGTGCAGGGAGGTCCGGGGAAATACATACAGGGAGACCGAGGGGAAACAACACAGACGAACCAGCAACGAGGACACGGTAACACACACTATAAATACACATGCCAGGAATCAGGGGATGGGAAACAGGAGGGGAACACACCTGGAATACATGATAACTGACAAGGCAGGGGAAACGTAAACAGAACACACTGACATAAGACAGAGCCCTTCAAAGTAAAACAGGAAACACATACACGTAATGACACAGACTCAGAGACGCGGACTAAACACAGAGACTTACTACACTTAAGGAAATGCACAAGCAGGGAAGACATCAACCAGAGGGAACACCACTAAATGCTAGAAAATACAAAACTATCAAAAGTAAAAGTACATAACCAAAAACACTGGGTCACCGACCCAGGACCATGACAATCACAATGATATATGGGAATATGACAGTAAATACTAAATATTAAACATTATTGTGCAGCACGTAATATCGACAGCGCACAGTGTGCTTTGAGGTAGGAGCAAAAAGGGTGTAGTTTGTGGGTGTGATCACCCGTGTGTACACCTGTGAGCATGGACGCGCTTGTTTTTTTTAAAAGGTTCCTTCATGTAATGATCTGCTAGAGGGTGTGGGGGGGCCACAGCCCCGTCCACCAGGGTATGAAGCAGGTATGGCACAAACTAAAAAAAAAAAAAGAGAAAAGAAAAACACCAAGACACAAGTGCAGCACACTATCACACACTTACACTAATAAACTAAGAAAGGCAGGTGTGTACACTCAAAGGATCCCACCACCAAGGCACCCTAGTCTCCTCCACGTCGGCACTCCGCGTCTGAATAAAAGAAAATTTTAATATATTACAACAAAAACTAATATTCACACGCTGGGGATAGCCCAACTGCAGGAACACACTGGTGATCAGCAGCTAGAAAAAGGGCCTCCCACCAGTGGCGTAACAAAAACTCAAACTACAAATCAAACGACGGAAAAAAGGACAAACATACAGCCTAAATATAACTTTAAAGTATGGGGGCAGACGGAATCGCCGTATTGCAGCAACTTGCCGTCTGCCCGACTACAAGTTAATCTTCCAATCAATATGCATGCCAGCCGACTGGCGTAGCATGCATATGGCCGTTGTCCACGCTGACGTCCACTTTAAAGGCTGGCAGCAGTAGGAAAAGAAACCTCCAAGTGAGGCCTTCAGGTTTTCCACATTTTCTGGATTAAGGCCCTCATCGTGGTTCGATTCCCAAAGCGCTTGAAATGCCTTTGTAACCCTTTCCAGACTGATAGAGTTCAGTGTTTCTTAGCTGTTTCTTTAGATGTCCACGATGTTGCTTTCTGAGATCTTTTAGTCAACTTCACTTTTTTTGGGGGTTTTTTTTGCCTGTCCCATTTGGTTCTTTAGCCATCAGAATTGTTGTCTGAAGACCAACAAGGAGACCCAATGGATTTACTTTGCCAAATGGATCACCACGGCCTTGCCGTATTGGTCCATTTGATCGACCTTTGTTTTTATTAATTATTTTATTTTATTTTCAGTTGTCACAGACGGGACAGACATGACTGAGGGATAGGAAAGGGAGAAAGAAAGATGAAGGAAAAGAAAAACAGAAGCGAAGAGGGACAGTGAGAAAGGAAACTTAAAAAGAGAATGAAGAGAAAAAAAATATCCTGGATCACCTGTTGAGAGAAAGAGAAGAGTTGGTGATTCTTTGTGTCCGGGGATGGGCGTCCAGGTACACACCGGCTCACTCCTTGGCGGCTGCGTATCGGGGCCTGGAGCCCGGGGCTCGCTCGGGCCACTTTGGAGGTGGGGTGCCCCCGGCCTCTCGGCCTGGGGCTCGGTCACTCAGGCACGGCTGGCTGCCAGCGGAGCTCACGGGTGCGTCACTGCAACCCCCCCTGGCTTCTGCTCCGCGGCTGCTGAGTGACCCCTCATCTGGGACTCTCCTCAGCTCTTTCTGGGACAGTGGTGCGGCTGCCCCTCTGTTGGTCTTCCTTGGTCTCTTATGTTCTGGGGGCCTCTGGATGTCTGGAGTTTTGATCTCCTCCATACCTGCTTCATACCCTGGTGGATGGGGCTGTGGCCCCCCCACACCCTCTAGCAGATCATTACATGAAGGAACCTTTTAAAAAAAACAAGCGCGTCCATGCTCACAGGTGTACACACGGGTGATCACACCCACAAACTACACCCTTTTTGCTCCTACCGCAAAGCACACTGTGCGCTGTCGATATTACGTGCTGCACAATAATGTTTAATATTTAGTATTTACTGTCATATTCCCATATATCATTGTGATGTTGTTTATTCTATTACTCTTGTTTTCTTCTGCTTGTTTTCTTTTTTCTTTCTCAACAGGTGATCCAGGTGATCGATAGATGCATTTTTTTCTCTCTGCTCATTCTGTTGGTTTTTGTTTTTTGCCCTTCTCCCCCGTCCCTCTTCTCAGCTGTTTCTCTTTCCCTCTTTCTTTCTCCCCTTCTTTCCCCCAGTCAAGTCTGTCCCGTATTCAGCAAGTGAAAATAAAATAAACAATAAAAGGTGAATCAAATGGACGGCAAGGCTGGGATGGTCAATTTGGTAAAGTAAATCCGTTGGGCATCTTTCTTTGCCTTTAGACAATAATTCTGATGGCAAAAGAGCCAAACGGGACAGGCAAAAAAAAGAGAAAGAAAAAGAAAATTGGAAACAAAAACAAGAAAAGAAAAAAAAGAGAGGAGTGTAGAAATGTGTGTAAAAGTTGTTTCCAACTAGCGGGAGAAGGTGGTACACCAGCTCCCCTAGGGTGGACACACACACACACACACACAAAATTAGTAGAATTGTTGATTAAAATAGGAAGAGGGTTTGGTGTTTTTCAACGTAGGGCAACTACAATCTCTCTGGGTTTTTAAGAAAGGGGAGTTCAGAACCAGGGAGGGGAGACGTGTTGTTTTAAGCAATGAGAAGAATGAGCAAAATGTCTCAGTGTGTCACTTGCAGGTGAAGAGCAGACCTGAATCAATTTTCCACGTGCAGCAGTCGGAAGAACATTATAGGTTAACACCATTAGAAACACTCAAGCCAGGTTTTGGCTGAATTGTTTTACAGCTTAACTTCCATGTGTTTGTCTATCATTCTAAGAGAGTACACTTAGACAACTTCTAAAAGAGGCCTTCATATTTTTTGATTTTAACAGTGCACTGAGATTTTTGTTTGGCAATTTTCTCCTTTTCAAGCAGGCCTGCAAGATCTGGATCGAAAACGCTACACAACATGTTGATCAATCGCAAGTGAGCTTCTCCAAAATTAAAATGGGCTCGGGAGAAAGCCACTTATTTGGGACAATCACAAAACAAGTCCCGGCCAAAAAGGATTCAGCGAGGTAATCCACTCTAACTTCTTTTTTTTTCCTTTTTTGAAATGACGTCATTGCTGGCAGTAGAAACTTATTGCGTCACGAGAGGTTCTACTGTCAGCAAATAAAAAATGGGGACTGACTGGACTGACAAAAGCTTTCATTGACTTGACACCAGTATGCAAGATTGCACCTCCATCTAGACCTGACCAAAGGGTGGATGTATGTATGTATGTTTCTTTTTACAGGAGCAGAAAGGTGACAGCAGCAGGTTGCATGAGCTTTTGGGCTGACTTAACCTTTTGATTGCCACTTTCTGTGTCTTTGTGAATTTACCAGCAGTGTGTTATTCATGACCTTGTATTGTTTACAGTGCAGAGGTCACTGTGAGAAAGTGTGCATACAGATGCGCTGCGCTAACATCTACATCACTTTTTCCACAGCAGAGGGTTAATCGTGGGATCTAATCACATGATTTACAGCAGGACACACCACTGGCTAATGTTTTTTCTTACAACAGGGCCTGGAGTGAAACTACTCCAGGGGAGAAGCCCTGGAATTTTTAAGAGACAATGCACAACTTCATTGTGCATGTCTAATTGTGTTAAGCTGACAGAGGGCAAAAGAGGGTTTTCTGGGGAAGCTTTCATTTTTAAATTGCAGAGACCGCGACATGAGGGATATAGAAGAAGAGATTGAGGTGCAGATGCAGACCATGACTGGGAGAGAAGGCTTCAAGAGGACCAGTGAGAAGCAGGGACCATCTGCAGGACAGCAGACAAACAACAGTGGGCTGCACCACTGGGCTTCCAGGAGATTGTCATGAGATTGAGAACAGCAAAATCTTAAATAAAATGAAAGAGTCTCGCCGTTGAGGGAGACAATTAAGGTGTACGACGTGCTCTGGCTTAAATCTACAGCCGCGTTGGAACAGAAATCGAGGGATGAAGAGAGCGTGCCAAGCTCCAAAGGTGGCAGCGCAGAGGGAGACCAGCGTTGGAATTATGACTCTGTAAATGGCACAGACACCAGGAGCCATGACCGTGACTGGGAATGACCACCTAATGCTGTTTCACTCTGCCATGCAAAGTACTTTGACACTCTGGAGAAGACCTTTCCTCTGTGTCATTGTTGTCTCCATTTGCATGTGAGAGCTTAGATTGTGGGGAAGATTAAAGATGAACAAAGGGTGGTGGGAGAACAGTGAAGTGAGGATACACAGTGTGAAACTCCTTTAAGTGAACAATAATGTTGATGTGATAAACACAATGTCAGGAAAGAAATACTGGTATTAATGTGATTCTTGATTTAAGAATCAAAGGGTGGGATTGTATAGGAATTTCTTTTACTTGTGTATTAATCACATAATTTTATTGTATGATACCTTGGTGCCACTGGATTTTAACATGTCTCACACTCATACAGTAAGACAAATGGTGGGGGTGTAGTAAGGAAGTTGGGGGAAGCAGACAACTTCACAGGAAGAGTCTTTTGTGTCTTCGAGGACTCTGGGAGGTAGCAAGGGAGTGTGAACCTTAAGGTGTGAAACAGCTGTGTACTGCCTTTTGTTCCTGGAGAAGGTATTTAACTGAGAGCCATGCTAGGCTCAGGGAGACTGCTGACCTTCTGTCCCGCGGTCATGCAGGGACTTCATCAAGCTCGGTTGTCTGTTCTTTGTGTGTTTGATTAAAGAATGTTAGCTACCGCTCACCGCTCATCTGTAGGCTTTATTTAAATGGAAAACTTCCACAACAGGCAAAAAAAAAAAAAAGATTTAGAGCAGAAGTTTTTTGCACTGCATTTTAAAATGAAAACATATTGCATTTATTTACAATTAAAGACACACAGAGCAGGAAGTGTGTTACTGTTTTACATCCACAGACACACAAGAAAAGAAGCAGGCAACATGAGGTAAAGTTATGGCAATTTTATTTGTGTATTTCAGTACATGTATTTAGATTAGAGTTTTTAAAAAACAAACGTCCCAAGAAGAAGGACGGGGTGAAAGAAAGGTGGAGAGAGGGGGAAGGAGGAAGAAACTATTGATGTCCTCAAACTTGATGCTGCTGTGTCTGTCACGGCGAGTGAGGTGAGCCGTGTGGAGGCAATGAAGGAGGATCCAAACGCAGGCAGTCGTGAAGGTGTGAAGGTGGTTTATTGAGCATGAAAGTAAATACAAACGGCAAAGGGAGCTATGACTAACTAGACTGGGAACAAACTAACTACAGAACACGAACCTGAACATGAGCAGAAACACTTGGCGGTTGACAGCAGGGAAACACACAGATGACGCAGGGTGGAATACACAGACGGACCAGCAACTACAATGATGGCAGACATGACTTAAATACACAGAGAATCACAGGGGAATTACACACAGGTGGTGGACACAGCTGGGAATAATCAACAAGACGAGACAAAGGTAAAACTGAACACACTCACATGAGACGCAGACCATCACAATAAAACAGGAACAAGCAACCATCACACTAAGACACAAACTCGACATAGAGAGACAGACAGAAAATGGCACATGGAGCTAGACAAATACTAAGCAGACACAACTGAAGAACAAATCCTAAACACCACAGAAACATGAAACTCAAATAATAAACATCATCATAATCAACACTACAAGAGAACAAGAAAACAATCCCTAATGCAAACTAAAACCAAAACATAATAAAACTCAAACTACTGGGTCCGACGGACCCAGAACCGTGACAGTGTCAGTTCTTTCTCAGCAGTCTGCTCCAGAATCCCCTCCTGTCCTCGGCTTGCTTTTCTTTTACCTTCAGTTCTTTTAAGGTTTTGTTGAGCTGCTCCTCAGCATCTTTAAATTTTTCTTTCAGCTGCTGTTTGGCCAGTTTCACTTTGTGTTTGAGGAGCTCTTTAGCTTCCTTTTTGTGCTTTCGTATTTCTTTAAGTGCGTCTTTGCAGTCTTTCTTGGTCACCGCAGAGCCGGTCATTTCTTTCTTGAATACCTTCACCTCAATTTTCTCTTGTGCAAGTTCTTCTTGCACTTTCATCAGTTCCTTCTTCATGTTTTGAGTGTAACTCTTTGTATCTTCCATTTCTTTCTTTGCTTCCTGTATTTTAATTTTCTCTTCCTCCAACACTTTTTGAGCTTCCAACAATTCTTTCTTCATATTTTCAATCTCATTTTCTGCCTCGTGTTTACGTTTTCTCTCCTCTTCAAGTTGTTGCTTCACATGCAGTAATTCCTTCCTTAGTATTTCAGCTTCAGCCATTACATTTGCAGCTTCTTGTGTTGCCAACTGCATTTTCCTTTTTCCCTCTTCAAAAGCTTCTTGCACCTCCTGTAATTCCTGTATCACATTTCCTGCCTCCTTCTTTGCAGTTTGATATTTATTTTTGGCTTCTTGTGCTGTGGTTTTCTCTCCCTCCAATGCTTTTTGAGCTTCCAACAGTTCTTTCTTCATGTTTTCATTCTCGTTTTCTGCCTGTTGTTTTCCCATTTTCTCTCCTTTAAGTTTGAGACCCACATGCAGTAATTCCTGCAATACTACTTCAGTTTCAAACTGTGAATTTTTAGCTTCTCCTCTTGATTTTTCTGCCTCTTCTTTTAATTTGACATTTTCACTCCCAAAGCGTAACATTTTACGCTAGATGACAAATCGTCAACATATTACGTTTTCGGCTACCTACCACGTTCCTAAATGATGACCTCGGAAAAAAGAGGAAATATGAGAACCGTCTGGACTCCATCTACACATGTTCGCTCTTTTCCTTCAAATCGCTTAGAAACACGCTATTTAGCATCATTATAGTCCTGGTTAAGATCAGGAATAAGGTTATGGTTAGGGCTATTGATAAGGTTAGGTTTAGGGCTGGAATACAGGGCTGGAACGTCCATTACCACGGGAGCGTCATTGCACTGGATTCCAGCCATAACCCGCTGCGTACCATAAGAACGCCGAAGGTCTCCTTTCGCGTTCCTCAGGAACGCTGCGGGACGTGACAAAACGTCGACATGTTACGCCTCGGGAGTGAGAACAGGCTGAAATCACCGGTGGGCAACATGAGTGAGGAGAAAACTGGAGCAGCCAAGCAGGGAGCTGCAGGTTGCTGGTTTGAATCTCTGTTCAGATTCTGGTGTCTCCTCTCTCTGAGATGTCTGCAAACAGTCCCAGATAAAACAATAAGGATAATAAACAAACACGTGACTAAAATAACAATTATGACTCTGATGTGTTTCATGTGTAGTAGGATGGCCTCTATAACAGCAGTCGCTGCAAGCATCCACATCGGAACACTTACTTTTCTTTAAGCAGGCGTGCTGGGGTCCTCCCAAGGAAAGTATGAAACTTCATTTCCTTCATGCTGGTGAACTTTTTACCAAATATTTTCATCAAAGCTTCTCCATCACTGACAGGGATTGTTTGGATCTTCACACTCATCTCCACGAACCCTAAAAAATGAGTCTCACTTTGCTCATATAATGCCAGGAGTGTCTCCATATTCCACAACAGTCTATGCAAACATGTAACAGTATCCCATATTCATATAAATATTATTGATATTATAACAAAAGCTGTCACCAACACAATTGTCCCAAGTGCTTTTTTTAAACAGGATTTTCAACTAGAGGATTTCCCCACAGAGCCAGCCTTCCTGATTCATTTTTCCAGCCTGGATGAGTCCTTCTTTGCTTTGCTGCTCCTCCAGCACACCACAGCATAGAATAAATAAAAATAAATTGAATTAGGAAAACCAAGTAATAAATGTGAAAATTTGAGGCCGATAAGCTTACTTAATTCTGATTTTAAGGTGTTGGGTAAAATATTAGCAACACGTCTGCAAGATACTCTCCCCTCAGTAATTCATAGAGATCAAAACGGTTTTATATTGGGGCGCCAAGGTCTACATAATGTAAGAAGAGTCTTTAACATTATAGACGGACTAAACAATTCTTCAGAGAGGGCCTTTCTTTCACTGGATGCTGGAAAAGCATTCGATAGGGTCGAGTGGCCTTATCTTTTTGATGTTCTGACTAGATTTGGTTATGGAGATGTCTTTCGAAGATGGATACAATTATTACACTCAAATCCAACTGCTGAAATCTTGACAAACAAAAATATCTCTAAACCAATAAGGGTGAAACGGGGATGTCCACAAGGCTCACCGATAAGCCCACTGTTGTTTATATTAGCTATGGAACCCTTTGCTATAGCCGTACGTTCGAGTTTATCATTGACAGGAATTATGGTAAATGAAGTAGAACATAGGATTTCGTTGTACGCAGACGATGTGATAGTATATCTCTCTAAAATAACAGAATCTATACCTGCTCTGCTTAGATTGATAGGGGAGTTTGGTCAAATATCAGGGTATATCATTAACAAATCTAAATCATCCGTTTTATTACTAAATGAAGAAGAAAGGAAAAACCCACCCATAGTAACATCTCATTTTAAGACAGTAAAGGACTTTATGTACTTAGGAATAATGATTTCGCCCAAATTAAGTGAGGTCGTGGAAAATAACTATGAAAGACTTTCAAAAGAAATAACAGTGGACAGATGCATATCTCTACCAGTTTCTTTAATTGGTCGGATTAATATATACAAAATGAGTATACTGCCAAAGGTGCTTTATGCGTATCAGAACATCCCCCTGCCGCCTCCTGTTGATTGGTTTAGCAGGATCAAAAAGCTTGTTCTAGGTTTTCTATGGAAAAATGGGAGACCATGGATAAGATTATCATTGTTGCATCTACCATACAACGAGGGTGGTGTCATGTGTCCAAATATTGAGTGGTATTACTGGGCATGTCAAATCAGGTCTATAAGATACTATTTTGACTTAAATAACACCCCGTAATTGTCAGAGATGGAAAGTATTAATTTGCATCCACCTTTACCTTTATATTTTTTCTCAGACACAGCAATAAACTTGATTAAAAAGGCGAAAAATCCAATGGTAAAGAACATGGTCAAAGTGTTGTATGATGTAAAAAGATATATGAAGGAACCTGTTGTATTGTCACAGTTTACACCGATGTGGGGAAACCAGGATTTCAGACCAGGAAGAGAGGATGAAGTTTTTAGACAATCTTCAATTAAAGGACTCCAAAAAATCCAAGATTTGTATGCAACAGATTCTCAAGATATTTCCTTTGATATGCTTAGACATAAATATAATATAGATAGAAAGCAATTTTTCAAATATTTCCAAATTAGAAGTTACATTCGAGCAAATCAAAATAATACCTCCACCAAACCACCAAAATCAGAATTGGAAGACATAATTAGCAAAAGCAGTTCAAAAAAAGGGGCAATATCAGAAATATATAAATTGATTAGGTCCAAAACATCTGACAATTCTTTGGGAAGGTTGAACGCTTGGAAAAATGATTTAAAGAAGGACATATCCATGGAACAATGGGCATTGGTTTGCGCAAAAGCTCATAAACAAACTATTAATTCTAGACTAAGGTTGTTGCAATACAAATGGTTAATGCGAATATATGTTACTCCGGAAAAATTAAATCAGTACAACTCTAATATTCCAGACACTTATAATAAATGTAATGAAGATAAAGGTAACTTTTGGCATTGTATTTGGGATTGCAGGAAGATAGGATCCTTTTGGGCTGCAGTAACACAAACTATGAAACAAATATTATCCAAAGAGGTTGTTTTGGATCCTGGCTTCCTTATTCTGGGATTGTACCCAGAAAACATGAGGTACACAAAAAGTGACAATGTTTATTGATATGGGTTTGTTACAAGCAAAAAGATTAATCGCACTAAAATGGAAAAGAACCAAGGAACCGAGTATCACACAGTGGATAAAACAAATGATGGTGGCTTTGCCATTGGAGCGGATAACATTTATACTGAAAAGGAAATTGGATGTTTTTGAGAAGGTGTGGAGACCATTTGGGAATTTTGTAAAAGGATTTGTATTATCTGAGGAGGACGAGGACTGAGGGCAATGACATTTGATTTGGGATAATGATAAATTTAGGCCTTTAACGGAGTGACAAATCTGATGACTTTTTTGTTTTCTTTTTGCTGTCTGAGAGGAGTGTATGTTCATGTAGTATTTAGAATGTTGGACTGTTTGTAAGTCATTAAAATGTAAAAAAATAATAAAGATATTGTTGGAAAAAAAAGAAATTCCTATACAATCCCACCCTTTGATTCTTAAATCAAGAATCACATTAAAGAAAGTATAATATTAGACCAAAATAACCTGAGTAAACACTGAATGCAGTTTTTAAATGATGACTTCATTCATTAAGGGAGAAACATGATCAAAACATGGCCCTGCGTGAAAGAGTAATTCCGCTCTAAACCGAATAACTGGTTGTGCAGTTGGCAGCAAGAACTGAAATCAGGTGTATTTTTTTTTTAAAATTCAGCCACATTAGAGGGTTTTTGAGCATGAACAGCTGTCGCCAAAACATCTCAGTGGGATTCAAGTCTGTGTTGAGAACATGAGCATCAGGATTTTCTGGAGCGCAGAATTCATGGTTCCATCCAATCAATCACACTACCACTACCGTGGCTTTGTTATGATGGTTTTTTTTAATGAAATGCTGTTCTATGTTTAGCTTTTTACCAGATGTAATGGGATGTAAACGTTCCAAAAAGCTAAACGTTTGTCTTGTCAGTCCATGGAATATTATCCCAAAAAGTCTTTTGATGTTTTTTTTGGCAAATATGAGATGGGGCTTTGTGTTCTTTATGAGCAGCAGTGATTTACACCTTTAACTCTCCCATGGTGCAATTTTTTTTTTTTTTGCCCAATCTCTCACATGTTGTTGAATCACGAACTCTGACCTTACCTGATACAGGTAAGGCCTGCAGTTCTTTAGATGCTGTTCTGGGTTCCTTTGTGACCCTTCGATTAGTTGTTGGTGCCTACTTGGAGTAATTTGGTAGGCCGGTCACTCCCGGGGAAGTTCACTACTCTGCAGAGATTTCTTCTTGAATAATGACTCTCGTTGTGGTTCGCTGGTTTTTCAAAGCCTTGGACTTTTCTTCGTAACCCTTTCCAGACTGACTGATGTTATTCACTTTATTTCTCATCTGTTCTTATGTTTCTTTAGATCATACAATGCTGTGTTGCTATTGGAGATTTTTTATCCTTCTTCACTTTGTCAATAGACAGCATATGCAAATAATACATGGTCATTACTCATTTTTTGTCTCTGGAAATCTTTTATGAGGAAATGAATGGGTCCCATGAAAGAATGCCTTGTCTAGCTAAAGGAAAGGACAACCGATTGCCTTGAACCACAAGTTATTTCAGACCAAACACAGTTTTTCTCAGATTTAGTAAAGAATGGGATTGATGCATGAGTGACAGAAAGGGTTAGGCACTCGAGAATATCATTGAATGATTATCATTTATGACAAAAACACCTCTATTAGTTAAATTATTTTTCTATTATCACACATGAAACCTTCTCCATTCCCATTCAAAGAGATCATGTCAACATATACTGCCTTTCATAGTTCAGAATGGCTGCTTGTGTGTGTCTGCGAAAACATGGCATATAGTACCATAAGGACAGTTATGCAAAGGAAATCTTTTCAGTGATGAATATCAGGGTGATTAATGCATTTCCTGTTCCATACAAACTCATCTACAGAGACACTCACACACAAAAGAGACAACATTTGGCTATGGATCACATACACTGTGAAACACACACACACACTGGCATACTGATGTTATACTGTTTTAGTTACCAGATACTGATCTGCTCATAGACTAACTAAACACTGAAATGGGCACCACAGACTACCTCAAGCAACCACTGATGGTAGCCATGGTAACACTCAGTGACTCACTCAACAACAAAAAATAGTTGAATTTGTGGTTTTCTAACTCTAACTGAGAAACCACAGAAACAACCGCGAGGACACCATCCAGACTGAAGTCACCAACAGAAGCAGAGTCCTGCCACATTAACTCTTTGAAGTCATCATAGCTGGTAACCCTAAACCTTCTGCTATCCTATCGCTGAATTGTAGACAAATTGTAGACCTCAGACGGTTACATCCAGGCTCTGCTACAGGCAGCTCTGCATTATGTGAAACCACCCCCATACCTTTTTGAACAGCTGCTGTTGTTCACTGCATTTTCAGATTGAAATGAAATAATGAACACAACAATAAAACTTAAAGCATTATAAAATGACATGGACTATATAACCCTGTTATCATATAATGTCCAGTGTTTATGAATCCAAATGTAATTGGATGACGCACATCAAGAAAAATTCAATAAGTGATCCAGACTAGAGTATATTTCCACAGTTCTTTCAATAAAAATGAGACTTGGCACCCATAACATTCCTTCAAATTAAATGTGCTGAGGCACGGAGCCTGATGAGCTGTCCAGCAATTGTATGACTGTAAATGGACTCAAACAGTGTTAGCCACACACACTCTCTGTCTCTCCCACAAACAGTGAACTGCATGGTCTAATGTATCACTTTGTGACAAGGCCAATCTTTAAAGTCTGGCTGTTTTTGATAAGTCGATGATTGATTGGTGAGGGTCTATTTCCTGTCTTCACCTGTGATAAATCACCCTCCAACTGACAGCGTGTGTGTGTGTGTGTGTGCATGTGTGTGCATCATTGCCACCCGGAAGGTAAAAGTACAGTATTTCCCTATAGTAACTAATAGCTACTGCTAACAAGGCAGTCTTTCATTAATAATATCCATATTGCCTCTTAGTTGGTTAGCTTTGATTTGAAAGTGGTACCAAGTAGTTGCCAAGAGACTGATACGGTACTCAGCACAAGTCAGCAAACACACATCAGTCCATATGAGGAGCAGATCTGGGTGTCTGGGGTTCAGGAGATAGAGCAGGTCATCTATTAATCAGAAGACTGCCATGAAGACTGGTGAAGCCAGACTTTAAACCATCAAAGTATCCAAAGTAACCCAAGTTCCTCCTGATAAATTTATCACGTATTTAAGTGCTATAAAAGTGTTATATTAAAATCACATAAGATCATCAAATTAAGACAACAAATTCCACTCAAACAATTGGAAATTATTAAAAAAATGTGTAAATAGCCCCCACTTGGGAAATTGGAGGGACAAATATCCACTAAAATATGGGTTGTGTTACTTGCTTTTCCTACTTGGGGGAGTCCAGGGGGTAGGGGCTGGCCCACTGAATCTCTCCCTCTTCCACTCCTGTTGTCTCTGTCCTCGTCCCAGTCCTCGTAGGTTCTTGTCCTCTGCCACAGAACACTGACAACCAGGTGAGTCACAGAGTAGATGCTGTGGTGACTGTGTGGGGGCTCCATATTTTTATCTAATGTGTGGTCTGCTTGCTCTGGATGAGGCAGGTGTGCTGATGGATTAGGGGGCGGTGAGACCGAGGGATGGATTTGGGCTGGGTTGCCTGAAATTGTTAGGCATGTGGACCTTTCTGGACCGTTGTCTAGGTGTTGTGCTTCACCTTCGATTTGGGGTCCAGATATGTGGGGACCTCATGGCTGGTGCCCTTCCTGGCTTTGGGTCTGTTTGCTGTCCTTTGGTTCCTTTGGTGCTGAGGGCTCCTCTTTCTGACTGACCAGGCTGCATAGATAGGGTTAGGATGAACCGTCTGGCTGCAAAATATAGAAAAGAAAAAGGCAGATATCAAGACACTTCTGAAGATGGACTTTCCATGTCCACAAGTAACTGGGTCCAGCTGGCATAAATTTCCATGTAAACGGTGAACACAAGGCAGCATATGCCAGCCAGTTTTCTTATAAGAACACTATATAATGCACTAACTACTCATGGACCCTTCAGGTGGATTTCAACTGGATTTTGAAGAACTTTTGCTTTATCTGCAGCTGTCCCTGTCCATAAGTGAGTGTAACCCATGCCTTACACTGACTGTTATGACAGGAGGCTTCATCTGTCTTTTAAATAAAGTCCAAAATTCCCTGAAGAAACAAACAAACAGCCCCGTGTTCTGAACCTCGTCCTAAAACAACAGACATGTCAGCATGATTATTGGAAAAACACAGATGGACAGCTCTACTGTATCTATACAGCACACAAACAAACTGCCCTGATTGACGGATGATCTGATATCCTCGTGTTGGTGTTGTTCCCAGACCATCATGAAAATGTTGTTCCAGGTTCAACATTGCAAGTGACCAATCACATTGTTGTGACGTTATTCTTTTGCGCACCAAACCATTCGTGCATTTATGAAATTCCAATGTTGCAAGGACAATATCAATTCTGCTTACTGTTTATTAAAGGGTTACGGTTAGGGTTAGGGTCAGGGTCCGTTGATCGGTGGACAGAGGCGGTTTCACGCAGCTTTAGTACAGTTTTTTGTTTTACGCCGGTTTTTCCCGAAGTCGCAAAAGTATGATGTCACAACATTCTGATTGGTCACTTGCAATGTTGATCCCGGAACAACATTTAGTATGATGATCTAGGAACAACACCAACACAAGTATATCAGATCAACCCTGACTGACAGTCTACATGAACTTTCATGCTAACCCAGATAAAAACAAGTGAAAAATCCAACAAGCAGTAAATGAACTTCTGTCATTTCTGCACCTTTTGCCATTTGTCAAACTGCTGCTGTTGTCAGCGCTGAACAGATGCTTAAAGCTTGTCCTGCTTATCTTGTGTTGCTGCTTTGTCTTCTGTCAAACAACATGTCTTGTAGGCACCGTTCGCACAGCCGTATTAGATTTTTTGAAAAATGCATACGGTCTGACATGCAGTTACTGTGTCTTGTTTTTCTTCCACCACAAAGTGAACTTATTTTAGTTCATTTTTCAGGCATCTGGCAGATGTGCACATGTAATTCAACACCTCTTTTACAAACTTTGAGGGCAGCTTGGCTGATATTCAGGGATTTTGTGTGTGATCTGTTCACCGTTACGAGTATCAAATTTCTCACAGAATTATGCTGCGTGAGAATAAACCAAAATAATTTTCAGTCTGCACATTCATCTATCTCATTAATATTGTTTGAGCCATCCCTTTCCATCTGCCTATCCACCTGTTCTGACATGATGAATTTATAAGAGGTCTCCCAGAAGCATATTTTCTGCTTTCAACTATGATACAATTCTCCTTGCTAAGCCCTCTGATCATCTAAGGTGCTGCAGCTCGTCCTTCGATCACTTTTTACTTACTTAACAATGTCTTTGATAAGTGCACAATGTTTAGGATATTTCACTACAAAGATCGGGGATCCCCTGCTGTTTCATTTCTGTTCTACAAAATTTTTTAACTCTCTTTTATTCAACTTCATCACTTCATGTACAGTCATTAAAAGATACATTTTTTAAAAAGTTACTGAAGTACCAGTGAAATATCTGTATTTCATGCCCTTGGGTTTGCAAGACAGCAACTAATAGATGCTAAGTCATCTAGCAGTCTGGGAAACCACAGGTAAATACTTCCTTGCTGACTAACAGGTGCCTTTATAGACTCATTAGATTCATATCCAGTTAACTGGAATGTTTCTTTATTATTTGATTACAAGTCAAACTGTTTGTATTTTTACAGGCTTAAGTAAAACATAGAGACAGAGATGATGGCATGCATCACTCAAAACTCCTTGCATGTCTATCTAGCTGCATGAAATCAATCTGCACTTCACTGTCTCCCACCATATTATCTTCTTCTGGTCTAATCATCCTTTCAAGAGAGTTAGATTTTCTCAGCTCTTGCTCCCTATCATACCATGATGAATGCAGATACTTCAATTCGAAGCCTCTCCTGGAACGTAAAAAAAAAAGGCCTCAGAAAATTGCTTTGCACACCTCACCAACTGTCAGGCTTGGGGGAGTGAGCCAGGGGTCAGGAAGCATGAAGGGGAGCATATGTATGGAGAAAGAATAATTCAGAAACATAAAGAAGAGAGAGCAGATAGTCGCTAAGGCAGCGAGTGCATACAAATTTCAGTGGCTCTTCGGCCTTGCCCGACCCCCTCGTCCAGGCCCTGAAACCTGTGAGCAAACATCTCAGCCTCCTGATTAGAATGAGTTTTGGGATGCTCTGAATGTACAGCCACAGGGTCAGCATTTAATAAGAGACCAGGTTAGAAGGACCAAAATGTGTTTTGATGTTTGATTGCCACAGTCAATCTGGTGGACTCCTCAAAACAAGTTCAGGATAAGGAACATTTTAAGGCATTTGAGGTCACTCTCTATCTGGTCGTTGCACGATTGCACTGAATCAAACCTTCACATTTGATTTAGTCTAAATTTAATTATAGTCTGAGCAAAGGAACAAGTGAGGTAACACAATTATGGCGGCAAAAAATCTGTGTGGAGATGAGTTTGTAAATTAATGGGTGGGCAAAACATCAGATTTATTTTAACTAACCATTGTACCAAAGGTCCAGTATTTTAACAAAAGACCTGACCTTTGAAAAGCTAATTAAACTTGGTCTGGTCTTAACCAAAACAAATACATGTGAGACAGTTTCAGTGCTACATTATACTCCTATGGGTTGTATTCAAGAGACACGCAACATAGACTCCATCTATAAAAAGTGAAACCACTGGAGAAGTGCTTTACCTCCATTTTTCCAATTACCAGCAAAGGGCAAACTCATGTGGTTGCTGAAAGACTTATGTTGTAGACTTCTGGTTTCCAGTTTTACTCAATACATAATTATGTTCATTTAGTAAATGATGGTTCCTGTCAGTGTCCAGAAGCACAATGAAACAGAGCTACCCTGTGATTAGCAAGTTGCAGAATCCCTTAGTTGTCAGTCAGATCTTATCTGTCTCCAAGGTAGCAAAGAAAGGCTGTGGCTACAATGTAGCTTGCCATCACCAGTGTGTGAATGTGTGTGTGAATGGGTGGATGACTGGATGTGTAAAGCGCTATACAAATACAGACCATTTACCATTTTACCATTTAAAGTCAAAGTGTAAACACAGAAAAGTGCATTTTATGTTCTGGATAAATGACACAGACCTTCTCTGTCAGAGTACCCAGTCAGAACCTATGCAGGCACAGGCAGAACAGGTCCCAGCCAGGCCAGGATCCTTATGCTGTAAGGACACAAGTGTAACCACTGCACCACACTGCTGCCCTCAGCAAAATATAACATGAATATAAAATAATCCTTATCTAAATATAAAATGACAGACCTCAGATATGTGAATGTTAAAAGAGACTGAAGGCAGTAATTACCAATGATAGCATTAATTTATTCTATTCATCAGTTGTTGTTTTATTGCTGAAAAGGCTCGTGGCAGTAAGTACTGCTCTCTGCAGTTTATGAGAACCACAGTTATTTATTCATTTCTCACTTCATACCGTGAATTTCATGTCACACAGCTGTACGTCCACTGTTTTATTTTCAGGAAGTTGTCTTTATATACGCAGACGCTCTACAGGGACTGTGACAACAGACTTGCTCGTCTTGTATGGAAGCATTTTAACTCTGGGTTCATGTTTTATTCATTTATTTTTTATTATTCAAAATTTGCATTTTTGAATCTTTTATATACTTTTTTAAAGATATGACAATTGATTCCGATGAGTTAAATTTGGTGCATAGAACTGATCCTATGAAGAATCGCTCTGACACTGTTTAATATTTAATTTAGCCCTCTATTGTATCTCTAATTGAATGGAAAACTTATAACTTAAGAGACTGCTCGAGGATTCTGACTTAGGTTAAAACTACTCCCAACCTCCCACACATATGTTACATTTGCTTTTAATCATACAGCTTTATTTTTTAACTACATTTATTTACAGAGCTACTCTCTGAGGAGACAACAAGAATTGTGTTTAAGTCACAAGAGCTTCACCACTGAGGTCTGGTGACAATTTTAAATATAGTACTGTTAGAGCAGAACAAAGCTCCACAGCTTCTTTGCTCTAGTTGTACGTCTTTGCTTGACAATAAAACTTTAAGTACAACTTTGAGAGTGCACTTGCTGTGTAGATGGCTGATTTGGTATCCAGATCTTAAGAGTCAGAGTGAGTTTTGGGTGAAATAATATCCTTAAACACAGAATGTCACAGCAACATTAGAAGACCCAGTTGTCCCTTATATAATCTTGGGCTGGCACACTGGATTCTTCTTTATAATACTGTCAACAAGATCAAAAGCTCAGTAGAATAGAAATACATGCAAAACTACTATCTGTAATCAAGACAAAAGATTGTTAACTCTACTTACTCTTCTTTTGTTGAAGGATTTTTATAATCCATCAAAGATAGTTTGATAGCAAAAGAATCACCAATAAAAAAGATTTTAAAAAAGAGCATATGCAAAACTCAAACAAACTCTACACTTACAGAGTAGTGAAAGCAGAGCCAGTAGCCTCTTATCTAGAAATCAGAAATCAGAAAGGGTTTTATTGCCAAATGTTGAGCAGGTTTACAACATTAGGAAATTGCTGCGGTACTTAGTGCAAACATACTGTCATATAATGCTTAAATAGACATAAAAATAAGAATTAAAAGTGCTAAGTAGATTGATATATACAGTGGGGCAAAAAAGTATTTAGTCAGCCACCGATTGTGCAAGTTCCCCCACCTAAAATGATGACAGAGGTCAGTAATTTGCACCAGAGGTACACTTCAACTGTGAGAGACAGAATGTGAAAAAAAAAATCCATGAATCCACATGGTAGGATTTGTAAAGAATTTATTTGTAAATCAGGGTGGAAAATAAGTATTTGGTCAATAACAAAAATACAACTCAATACTTTGTAACATAACCTTTGTTGGCAATAACAGAGGTCAAACGTTTACTATAGGTCTTTACCAGGTTTGCACACACAGTAGCTGGTATTTTGGCCCATTCCTCCATGCAGATCTTCTCGAGAGCAGTGATGTTTTGGGGCTGTCGCCGAGCAACACGGACTTTCAACTCCCGCCACAGATTTTCTATGGGGTTGAGGTCTGGAGACTGGCTAGGCCACTCCAGGACTTTCAAATGCTTCTTACGGAGCCACTCCTTTGTTGCCCGGGCGGTGTGTTTTGGATCATTGTCATGTTGGAAGACCCAGCCTCGTTTCATCTTCAAAGTTCTCACTGATGGAAGGAGGTTTTGGCTCAAAATCTCACGATACATGGCCCCATTCATTCTGTCCTTAACACGGATCAGTCGTCCTGTCCCCTTGGCAGAAAAACAGCCCCATAGCATGATGTTTCCACCCCCATGCTTCACAGTAGGTATGGTGTTCTTGGGATGCAACTCAGTATTCTTCTTCCTCCAAACACGACGAGTTGAGTTTATACCAAAAAGTTCTACTTTGGTTTCATCTGACCACATGACATTCTCCCAATCCTCTGCTGTATCATCCACGTGCTCTCTGGCAAACTTCAGACGGGCCTGGACATGCACTGGCTTCAGCAGCGGAACACGTCTGGCACTGCGGGATTTGATTCCCTGCCGTTGTAGTGTGTTACTGATGGTGACTTTTGTTACTTTGGTCCCAGCTCTCTGCAGGTCATTCACCAGGTCCCCCAGTGTGGTTCTGGGATCTTTGCTCACCGTTCTCATGATCATTTTGACCCCACGGGATGAGATCTTGCGTGGAGCCCCAGATCGTGGGAGATTATCAGTGGTCTTGTATGTCTTCCATTTTCTGGTGATTGCTCCCACAGTTGATTTTTTCACACCAAGCTGCTTGCCTATTGTAGATTCACTCTTCCCAGTCTGGTGCAGGTCTACAATACTTTTCCTGGTGTCCTTCGAAAGCTCTTTGGTCTTGGCCATGGCGGAGTTTGGAGTCTGACTGTTTGAGGCTGTGGACAGGTGTCTTTTATACTGATGATGAGTTCGAACAGGTGCCATTCATACAGGTAACGAGTGGGGGACAGAAAAGCTTCTTACAGAAGACGTTACAGGTCTGTGAGAGCCAGAGATTTTCTTTGTTTGAGGTGACCAAATACTTATTTTCCACCCTAATTTACGAATAAATTCTTTACAAATCCTACCATGTGAATTCATGGATTTTTTTTTCACATTCTGTCTCTCACAGTTGAAGTGTACCTCTGGTGCAAATTACTGACCTCTGTCATCATTTTAAGTGGGGGAACTTGTACAATCGGTGGCTGACTAAATACTTTTTTGCCCCACTGTACATGAGTGCAGGTGGTGATCAGTGCCAAACATGGAATGATGCAGTCAACACAGCGTAGGGTCATGTGTTAGTGATGGGAACAGTCATATGGTTATTGTTCATGAGTCCAACAGCAGAGGGGAAGAAACTGTTCTTATGGCGAGAGGTTCTGGTGCGAATAGACCGGAGCCTCCTGCCTGAGGGGTGCAGGTCAAACAGACTGAGTCCAGGGTGAGAAGGGTCAGCTGTGATCCGAGCTGCACACCCCAGTGTCCTGGAGGTGTACAGGTCCTGCAGAGATGGGAGTCTGCAGCCAATCACCTTCTCAGCAGAGCGCACAACACGCTGCAGTCTTTGTTTGTCCCTGATAGTGGCTCCAGCGTACCACACAGTGATGGAGGAGGTGAGGATGGACTCAATGATTGCAGTGTAGAATTGCATCATCGTCCATGTTGGCAGGTTGAATTTCTTCAGCTGCCTCAGGAAGTACATCCTCTGCTGGGCTTTCTTTATGACGGAGGTGATGGTGGGCTCCCACTTCAGGTCTTGGGTGATGGTGGTACCCAGGAAGCGGAATGAGTCCACAGTGGTGATGAGAGTGTCAGACAGGATGATGGGGGGCAGTGGGGCTGTGTGCTTCCTGAAGTCCACAATAATCTCCACTGTCTTCTGGGCATTCAGCACCAGATCTAGGATGCTAGTCTCACATTAAAGAACAGAGGGCTATTCATAAAAACGGGAAACAAGGTGCTGCTTAACAAGCTAACAGGACACATGATAAATAGCAGACACTACAGATTCCAGTGGGATCAGAGTCAAGCGGAGGCAAGACTACTTCCAGAGACATCCAAGTGTGGCAGAAACTTTATGACAAAAATCTTTGAAAAGCAGACAGAGTAATCACTTTCTATTTGATAGGTTTACATTGGTGTCTACTTTTTGATTTCCAAGTACTGCTTGCTTTGCTTGCTCTGATGGAACACCATTGCTATATACATATATATTGTATCAACTCAACACCATTCTCCTTGTCTTCTAAACCATCAATAAATAACTTGAAATAGCCCATCCTGATCATGTGAATGATAAACTGTGATCCCAAATATTATCTAGATATCCGATGTCTAGTCTGTATTTTGAGCCATACTGTCTTTTGATGTTCAAATGTTAATCACTGACAGAACACTGATATGGTTAGCTGAGATTGTGTGTTAATAGACAAATCTATTGTTTGAATCAGACAAATTTATTGTTTGAATCAACTTTTGTTGATTAAAATCATGTTGCATTGAAAAATTTGGAAGCTCAAGAACAACCTAATGTTAAGTCGTGGTTTATAAGCCTTCAGCATGAAGGCTGATACCAGAACTGATGAAAACATTTTATTCACATCAGGAATTTGGAGTTAAAATCTAAGTTATACCCCCTCAAATACATGCCCTACTCAATAGTGTTCTTCCAAGAGCCTTATAGGACTCCTCCCTACTTCTTGATCTGGCACATGTAAAAAAGAAAATCTTTGGTTTGCAAACCAAGTTACTCCTCCTTACCCCTTTTTCTTTTTGCATTTCCAATTACTGTTTCCCTCATAGTATTTTTGTAGTGCTTAATAAGAATATGAGGCCCATTTAATACCTTTCTAGACACGTCTGCTCCAAACACAGCATCAAGCAACAAGGCACAAAACATTTAACAGCATATGCAGCACAGTACACCCTGTTACAAGCAGCACATTTGTGCAAACCAGGAAGTTAAAACCCTATTTGAAAACGCATGCATGCTAACTCCATGGGGCCACTGAGAATGGAAAAGGGCGGGGTGTGATTGCTTCAGACAGTAATAAGTGTTCACGCACTGTATTGAACACCATTTCCTTGGTATGTGGTCATCTCATCTCTATCTATCTGGGCTAATTTTTAAAATGAGCTAATTTAGCAGGAAAGGACACAATGGTGCTCATGGTGTTTTTTTGTATACCGGTACTGTATTATTAGAGTTGTTTCCATGAGGCTGTTTCAGAACCAGGTGAGATTATGGTTTTGCAGATAACCAGAAAAGAGCCCTAGCTTTCTATGATGTTTTTAATTACGTAATGATTATTGTTTATTTACATTGTCTGCATACAATGACATTAAAAACAAAGCAGGACAATGTGAAGGAGACAAAAAAGGAAATTAAAATGTAAGTAAATTCAGTCACGATATGACTTGAGTGCACAGGTGCCTCTTTGTATGTATGTGCATGTGTGTGTGTTTTTTGTATTTGCAGGTGGCTAATTAGCACTCTCACTGCTTTCCTCTCTTCTGTTCGTTAAGTTTTTTTTTCTCTTGCTTTTTAGTCCCGTCTCATTAAGGCTGTTCAGACTGTTTGAGGCAGGAAAACGTGAGCTGAGAATTGTTGATGTTAATCTTCCTGAGTCATTATGTAGACTGAGCTTTCCCTTTAAATTTGGCTTTTACATTAATCACCTGTGTGTCTCTATTTTAGCAAGACCTATGGAATACTCAAATATATACAGGGTGTATAATCTTCAATAAACAGCTTAAACCAACCCTTAAACCCTCCCTTGTGTGTCTCGCTCTGTGTGTATAAGCTTGCAGCTGTTTATCAGTAACTCTGTGTGGGATTGTGTGAGTAAGGATGTGATTACCAGAGCTGCTAACAGTCTATAACAGTATTTGGTAGCAAAGGTTGTTAACTAAACACCTGTTTACAGGTTTAAAGCCTATTAGTAAATCCTTCCATCACACATTGTAAAACACACCCATTCATAATTAGCCAGGAGCAGCTGGGAGACTTTATTGGCGCTCAGCAG